>NC_135058.1:15819201-16439840 GCF_051014685.1 Ptiloglossa arizonensis
ATTCTTCAAAAATGGATATCCGTTCTTTCTCTTAATCTTCTATCGAATGTTCACACCTTCCAGGTCCGATGCGTCACTCGAGAGGGAATGTAGGATCAATCGTTACGTTACCTCGGTGTTTGCCGAGGTTTACATCGCTGGTGACGGCTAACAGGATCCGAGGATCTAGTATCGAGCCATCCGCTATCTACCCATCTTTGCACGCTTCTACCCTTTATTGAAACCAAGTCGCACGACGAGATTAGCACTCTGTTCACAGGGATCGGTTGCCATTGAAAACACCCCAAATCTACCTAAAATTGTCCCTTCTCGACCGATAACACTTTGACATCGTTGTATTTTTATGGCCACTTTGAACGCCAGTAACATTTGTAGCTACTCTGGCGATCGAACGGAAGACTTTGTTACGTCTAAATACGTCACGTTGATTACCGACTCTAAATCGCGCGCAGTTGGAAGCTGAACGGAGTACTCTCGAGGTATACATCGTAAGAGGAATGCTACTCGACTCTGCCCGTAAATTACGTCTCCCAATGGCTCACAGTAGTCGTACGTTTAACAATGGCTAAATAGGCGACACCCTGTGAACATCACGGTTAATCCTACGCCAAAGACGCACTCTTCGATTTTCAACCTTAGCTGTCGGAGTCGGTTCGAAGTAAGCTCGAAAGGTTGAAAAGAGGCAAACGGTTGAATCTTCCTTCGTTCGAAGAATAGTAATGCCCAGTTCCTGTACAAGCCAGACACAAGGGACAGAAGGTCTTCGAGAATCCCAGGACCTCTGGAACCTCGAGATTCCTCCGGTACAGAAGTTACAGCTTCGAACGGGGCAACGATGGTCAATCCCTGTAAGTAACAGGCTGTAACGCGGGAAAGAACCACGCACCGAAGGTCCTTCCGTTCGAACCAGGATTTGCCAGGTACCGGCCTCGACGTCGAGTCCTCTATCGCGGCCAGGGTGAACCGTGCTCCTCGCGTCCTCGTTCGTGCCTTATACCCTCAATTTCCAACCTCACCGACCGATTACACCCGGCGAACTAGAAAAGACACTCAAGCGGCGAGCAATTTGATCAATTAACTCGGCACCTCATCGGCAGCCGTGACGGCGGCCGTTTCCACGACGTCGTCGAGGGTCCCGGCGACCGGGAGCCGGCCGGTGTCGTGAGAAAGCAATGAAGCAACCGGTCGTTAAGGGGCCCCTCTGCTAGTCCGTTAAGGCATAATCGTTTATCGGAGTCATGCGACCGTCGAACTACCAGTTTCCAAGTTTTGCTTAACTGCCGTCTAGCGCGATGGTGTCGGCGGTGGTGGTGTTGGTGGTGTTGGTGGTATTGGTGGGGGTGGTGTAGTCGGTGGCGGTGGCTGGGCGCGGCGAGGGAGAACCATACCGGGTTGGAAGGCACACAGACGGGTCAAGGAGGAGGTCGGGCCGGCGGGAGGGTTCGATCGTAGCTTTGCAACCAAGTAACACCTTCGGCGTCGCGTGATACCGGTAATTACTCAAAAATACCCGGCCGGCCCGGTGTTCTCGCTTTAGCTCGGCCAACAAAACGCCTTGCCAATTGCTCGTTACGTGCTATCGTGCGCGTAAACGCCCCCCACACCCACCCCTCGGAAGTCGGCCGCTTATTCGAGCGAACACCCCGAACGGACGCTACGCGGTCTTGATACGCGTCCTGCCGGGAACCTCTGTCCGCGGAGGTTAACTACGCCACCGAGGGTTAATCGTCTTCTGCGGTACCGACCGTCCTCTCCGCGTCCTGGATTTACCGATTTTACGACTTACAGGCCCGTAAAGTGTCTCGATCGAAACCTAAACGCCCACCATTGTTTCACTTTTTTACCAAAATCTTTGCATCCAGTGTCAAACATTCCTTCGTCGAAACATTCGATACGTTTTGAAACTTTTTTCGTAAATACCATCCAAGGATCCACCTCGATCTTGAACCGTCTCCTTATCTCCGCTGAACGAAGCGAATCATCTCGAGGCTAATATAGTTTTCAGGTTTGATCTTCGAGATTGTAATTACCGATACGGGTTGCACGTAGTCTATATTTCACCGATAATTGCAACTAAAATGTTGTATCGCAACGTAGCAACCGAGGGACGTACTCTTTGGCGATAACTGCCACGGCTGTTCCGATAAATTCGTATCGAAAGTGCAGGTTCGAACTGTGGACGGCGACGTCGATAATTAAGATGCTGAACGTATCCTCCGACACTTATTTATACAGTACCAGTATAACAAGATGCAACGGTTGCAACAAGATGCGCAAGATGAAACGTGCGATAGTTGGGGGACTTTGATGGTGCGTACAACGCCGTGTCTAAACTTGTTCTTCCTGGGTGCGTTGGACGCGATCTTGACGTTAACATTGCTATTTTCTTATTGGTCGTTCCACGCGGTGGAGGTGGTTGTGTTCGCGAACGATCCGAGCGTCGTAGGTGTGTCTCGCGACCTTGAGCGATCAACACAGAAGGGGAAGGTTTCCCCGTGTCTCCGAGCGATGCCTTGGGATTCCTGGATGTCGACAAAGGAGGATCGAAGGTCGAATCGGTATACGCGGTGGTTGTCCAACGATCTTGACTCGCGACGAGGTCTACGGAGTCCTCGATGGCTTCATTCCTAGAAGACAGCTTCTCCAGGAGGATTAGACCATGCTGCGTTATGCTACAACGAGAATTGTTCGTGATATCCAAGAAGTTGTGAAAATGAAACCAACGGAGGATGTAAACTTGGATCTATTTTAAATTTTCGTGGATAGTCATTTGCGAGGACCCAACTTCTGCAGATTGTTTTCCAGAAACCTACGGACCGAGATATCGAACGAAGTCGAAGCGTTGCACCGGAACTTTGGAGAACACGGTTCCTAGTAGCTTCGCTGTCGCAAATTTTTTCACTCGGTGTAGAAATCTTCGGTAACTCGCTTCGATAGAAATCGACGCGGTGTCTTATCAAACGACGCGCGCGATATCATAGTCCCCGATCTCGTTGGACAAAGCTCGCGGGGCGAAAGCCCGTGTAATCGATTCGCCGCAATAATACGATCGAACGTCTCTGAATAACGAGCCGCCGCGACGCGTTTAACCCGAGCAATTAACGGAAACAAGAAAGGGGATCCTTCGTTTAGAATTATCGCCATAGGGGGAAAAAAGTTCTCGAATCGCTCGGTCCCGTACGGTAAAAGAGAGAGGGAGAGAGAGGCAGGGAGCTCGATCGGCGTATAAATCGAGGAATACAGGCACTATAAAAAAAAAAGGGTGATCGCGTGTAACGATTCCGGGGCGATCGAGCCGGCCAAAGGAGACCGTCGCTCGGATAATAACGACGCACGATTAATTTGCATCGTACAGCGGACGCAATCGGAATCGCTGTTACACGATTCGAGACCATAAACGACTCTCCCGGCGTTCGAGATCGGATCGTGTACCGCACGGCAGATCGGTATCTCTGCAAAGTACTTCTCGGACCCGGTGTATCGATATCGCCGCGGCCCGTGTCGTAACGACTCTATAACAGATATATCGGTGGCAGGATCGAGTCCACCGACGTCAATTTTCTTCCACGTTCGACTACTCCGCGACGGCCTTTTGTAATGTTTGTATAATGTCGACGCCGGACACGGCGACCGTTGTTGCGTGTAATCGGTGCTGAATTACACACGATTCGATATGCATTTTAATCGGCCGAGTCCGAGGAATGGAATTTGATACACGGAATCGGGCACGAAACGCGCGGAAGGTATTTACAGTCACCTTACCGGCAACGATTCACGGATCGGGGTAGTCGAAGCTTCGGCTGGCTTTTATCGCAACGATCACGGCCTCCGGTGAGTGTTTCTGAAAATATTTTACGATATCGGTGACAACCGAACGCGTTGTCGGACGATTTTCAAGTGTTGCGGTAGAACTTTCGAAAGCACCTGATCCTTTTCTTTTTTATTATTTTTATTAAATTTGGAAAAATAATACGAAAAGTGCATATACGCGATCAGTGTTCCAAAACTTTAAGAAAATCTAGCGTTTCGAATCTAGACGCGCGAGGTTCCTTTTTTTTAACAATGTCGTACGATGACCGTAGTTTCTCAAGGTTAATCAAAGCTGCGCGTTGCACCGATGCCGGTAAAAACGGTTTAGAAATTAGAAAGACGGTTCGATAAGATTTGTCGTTGGATGAAAGTTATCGAACAACCAGGTATATCGATGTAGACCCAGAGTACAGTTCGCAAATACTCGAACGGTGCGTGTATTCTGCTACACCGGTGCAAGATCGAAAGGTTCGCGAGGAGACGCGATTTATTTTCGGAGTGGCTCGTATCTCTCGGGTCGGTTGCAACAAAGTCGAGTCGGAGTCGTACCAACGGACTTTCCTTTATCGCGACCCACTTTGTTTCGTTGGTCGAGTAATCGCGCGGAGAACTAAATAATTGCCAGGGTGTCATCGTTGGCGCGCGGTTTCCGATAGCAGGCGTTCAGAGCGCGGCGATATCAATTGGCCGACCAGAAACGGTCAGAGGCAGGTTCCCGGTCTCAAGGTTTACTCTCCAGTCCGTGATTTTTCATATTCGATTAATCGACGCGGCCCGAACGTCAGCCGAAACGCTTAATCGGCGAGCCGCTGCAACTTTATTAACCCGCGGGACCTCGATCGCCTCTGGTTCGCCGACGCGGTTATCTCCCGTTTCCTCCGGGATTGATATGCCAATTAAGCTGTACCCCGAGGCTGAGACCGCGGACGCCACGCGTGCTCGAGCAACCTGTACACGTATCCCCTTTGGCACCGTACAGCTGGACGGACGTCGACCAGAAACTGGAAAGGAGCACTCGGTGTCGTCGCTCCGATTTTTCTAACATCCTTGCCAATCTTCCAGGGTAATCGATCCTTGTTATCGACCGCGTTACAGATCCGCGATGGATCTTTGTTACGCGCGCGCGAGCCTCCTTCGAAGGGAGAAAAATTGGAACTGTTGACAAGAACGAGGCGAGCAGGTGCGCGAGAAAGACCGTGCGTTCCACAGAGAAATTCCTTCTTCATTTTTTCTCATCTCGTAGCCAAGATATTTTCCAATACAACGATTAGAACGAAATTTTGTACGACGTTTCAGGTAGAACGAGTACTCGAGGAACCGTCTGTGTTTAAGGAAGGTGTGCACGGGAAGAAGAATTACGATCTTTATGGAGTATCCGTAGAGTTGCAAGCGCGCCCGCAAGATCCTTTTACGAACTACGGGAGTGTGATTTTTATTACGCGTAATTCGCGCAATAAAGACATCACGTTGGTAATTACAGTCCGTTCTCGAGGTTTCTTTTCCCGAGTACTCGATTTCCCTATCGCGAAACAAAGTAGGATCGGTAACGAACACGAGTCCGAGTCGCGCGGGGTATTTAATTTTCGAGAAAGCCTCTCCAAACGCGATCCAGTGATTCTTTGGTCACGAAACGGGCGGGAACCAGTTACAATTTTATCGGAATCGTGTCGCTCGGGTACCCTAATCTTCGAAACAATTCTTAAGGCCTTAGTCGACGAGTTTTCAGTCACGGAACCGAGGTGAACCGGTTCCGCTGGTATTAGAATCGTGTCACTCGAGTACACTTAATTTCCCAGACTACTTTTCGAGCGCGATCTAACAATTCCTCGGTCACGGAATGGAAAAGCACCGGTTGGAATTCTGTCGAAATATCAAGAGACTGTTGAAACCACTCGAGGGGAAGGTGTTCGTTCGTTCGGCCGTGCACGAGACAGAAATTTCTTTTGAAATTAGTTCGGTACGATAATATCTCTTCCCTATATTTCTCTCCACATTTCGAATATCTATCGCAATCTATTCGGGTAATTTACGATTGCGAATAGTAGACGACATTTGGAAGTAAATAATTTCTCACGAACCATTGAATACACGATTGGAAGAAAAATTAACATTCGCAGGATATATGCATCTATTTATTATTGTAATTTGGCTGCTTCTGAAAGTGTAATTTGGCCATCAACCGTAGATTTGTAGTCGTTGGGTTGACGAATTAAAAATAGTTACAAAAGTATTCGGTCTTGGAACGTGAGAGGTACCAGAAGAAAAAGAAATCTGCTAGAATTTAGTCTCGATATCGAAAGGTGTACCCGACACAATGTTCAAGCACCATTTTGTTCGATTATTGAAACGTCTATCTGTCAAAATAGTAGTACTCTCGTTTAAATACGGAACCATTCCATTATCGAAACACTGGAGACACTTTGTCGTTGAAGGATCGAGAGATTCGTCGTTGAGATAGCTAGGAGCCTCTTTTGTCGAGCTATCGAAAGACACGATGAAATATCAAAAGGTCCGATTATAAGAGAGCACTATCGTTCAAACATCGAAGCGTTTGTACCGGAACACTCTTTCATCGAACAACGAGATTTCCGTTTATCGGAGCACCGGGACACCCTTTCGTTCAAGTATCGCTGACTTTGATTATCAAACCCCTGGATCGAGTTTTTATTCAATCTCGAGAGAGTACTCTGCCACTATTCGGATATCGAGACCTTTGTCTATTGGAATGATAAAATCGTACTTCGAATGAGAAAAAATTTGTCTGCTGCAACATTGAGACACTTTTTTGGTAAAACTGTTGCGTGGCGAACTTTTTTTAACGCATTTGGAAACACTTTTATACGTAGAATCAGCTCTGAACTAGGATACAGGGGTCGAAGATTCGGTACGTTAATTAAGAGGCATTGTTCAATGGCTCTGAAGTCTCACCTGCTTTCCTTCCAATATTTTGTGTCCTTTTCCACGATCTTCTTACTCGCATTTTCATTTTCTCGACCTTTTCTAAACATCCAATCGACTACTCTCAATTTTTTCTTCTTGGCTCCGACTTCTTTGGTAATTATAAGCTAAGAGAGTTTAGCTCGCGAACGAAGACTCAAGAGATTCAAAATTTAAAGAGATCTTCCTCGACGGTTCTTCGCCAACCATCCACCTTCGCTAGATCTTGACCAATCGACCGTTTAATTGGATCAACCTTAACAAACTTCAGAAATCTTTCTCGAGAGTTTCTCGATAACCATCTACCTTCGACAGATCCTTCGCAATCATTCTTCCCAACCACCTCTTCGAAACTTGTACTCGAAGCGTAACTTCAACAGTCATCTGCCTTCGCAAGTTTCACTTAAATTGTATTTGCCTTCATTTTCGATAAACTGTCGTTATCGTGCGCTCCTTGCAATTCCATACTCCTTATTCGCAAGATTAATTTGGCACGTATTTTTTTTCAAATATGGAAAGACTTCAATATAAATGGAACCTCGCCCAAACGTACATATATTCAAATGTTCGATTGTCCAAACATCGGAATACTAACGTTGAAACGACTTCAACCATGGATTAGAATTCCATCAGGTCGAACATCCAGAGATCAGAATTGATCGTAGTACTCACGATAGGTGTAAATCTCCGAGCAGCGAGAGTCCGGTTGGTATCGTTCAAGTATCGAAAAATTGTCGGGAAAGAACGTCGGGCCACTCGAGTGGGTACGGTTTTCTTTGGGCGTTGCAAGGCTCGTTCGCGTACACCCGGACAAGACGGTTTTTTGTTGGCGGACGTTGGAAGTGGCAGCCGTGGGCCCGGGGATCTTTAGAATTCGCGGCGCGAGGAGCGAGCGGAGGCAGAGAAAAATATCCAAGATGAAATCGGCGAGGGTCAAAATGCATGACAAATAACGCGGCTTGTCCACCGCGGAATGAAACAAAACCCCGGCGAAGACGCCACGGCGCTTTGTTCCCATTGTGGCCGGTGTCACTTCAAGGTAACGCTGCATTCGGCCGTGCGCGGTGTCGGGTCGCCATCAGATGACGGTTGATAAAGGAACGACAAATTGGTACCACCCGAACGACTGCTGCTCTTCGCGGAAGATCCGACCGCGATAACGTTCGTGTCGATAAACACGCTACACGACCACGTCTCTCGCGATTTCATGCGCCGCCGTGCACAATTTTCGTCCGTGTTTCCGGTACGTTGAAAAATTGTCGCTTTTTGTGGCCGGCGGACACTCCGGCGCTGCCCCCGGCGCATCTGATCTCGGGAGTTGCTTCCGTTATCTTCCGAGAGAAAGGATATTGACGATTTACAGGTCGTGCGCGTGTATTCGTTACTCGCGCCTCCTTTCCAAAGGAGCAAGATCTTATCCGTGTAGGATTTCTTTTTCGAAACACCCGTTCGGAATATCACCCAAAGAATTCTCGATGCGTTGCTACGACGCAGCGCGAGTCTTCTCGGACAAAGATTCCTACCGAGATCGAGTTCGAATAGGGTATTATAGTTTTCGAAAAACGCGGTACGATTTATCTTCGCGCATTTATCACGCGTCTTGTAACACGCAACGTTCTTAACGGAAAGAAATTTACAAGGAAAACGTATCCGTAATCTTTGAGACACTTTCAGATCGATTTAGAGGCAAATTTTCCCATCGAATGTCACACTACCGTAGTGGAAGTATTTTCGAACACCCTGTATAGGGGATATTCGACACTACACTTCTAGCCAACAGGTCTCGTAGTCGTGGATTAGAAGAAAATCCTGTATTCGAGGCGAGTTCCAACCGTGGTAAAAAAAAATTCGAAAAATAATAAAGCACGGACGGATTTCATTGACGACCCTGATGGGCTAATAGATCCGAGAAGGACGAAGAGAAATTCGGATGGAAATATCGCG
Source organism: Ptiloglossa arizonensis (assembly GCF_051014685.1). Taxonomy (NCBI): domain Eukaryota; kingdom Metazoa; phylum Arthropoda; class Insecta; order Hymenoptera; family Colletidae; genus Ptiloglossa; species Ptiloglossa arizonensis. Next base: position 15,827,893 of record NC_135058.1, read on the forward strand.
ACGCAAAAAATAAATCCTACCGATACTACGACGTCGTCGGAGTCAGACGTCCACAAAGAGGACATTGTTTCCTAGAAAGAAGTCACCGTGTGCGGCGGATCACGGTTGGCCGATTACAGATCTCGATTCGATGAACAGCGAGCCGCACTGTGACCGGTAGACATCCATCGACGAGGGACCAACCGAAGAGAAAAGATTTTCTACGCGGTAGGAGGATCTTCCGGTCCAGCTGATCCGACCTGTTTGCCGGATTAAGGTCACCGCCACATATTTCGGCCGCTCGAGGCCACTTCCTCGCCCATTACCCGATGTCGCAAATTTCCTTCTCTCCTATCGGACCGACGCTTCTTTTCTCAACTTTGCACAATGGAACATCGAATTTCAAAGTCTGCACTTTAATCTGGTTTCTCGAAACGGGAGCTACGATACTTTTTGATAAAATTATCGCGCTTCGAAGACAACCTTGCACTTGCGTTGCTTTGGTACAGCTACAGTGGGATTCAACTTCGGTGACCCTGAACGGCCAAAATATTTGGCGTTGACTTTACCAGCGCGTGTTATTGCTGCCTTCTCACACTTTCAAATTCTGTACGAAGGTTTCCATACATTTAGAAACGTACGTGTTTTCTCAAAAATTCTCCCACTCTTATTTTCCGATTTTTGTTTCCTCGGATCTTGTCGCACAACTCGTGCTTCTTTAAAAAAATTCACAACTCGTGCTGCTCTAAAAAAATTCACATCTCGTGCTTGTCTAAAAAAAATTTCGCAACTCGCCCGTTCCGAAAGATTCATCTTCTCCGCCCGAGCATCGCCTTGCGACATAGACAACCTCGCGAAACATCGTTACACGAAACCCGGAGCCTTGTCGTCCTCTTTCGTTCCGATCGCTGCCGCGGCGTTGTAGCTACGATCGCGGCCGATGATTGACTCGGATGACATCGACGGTTATTAAATCAAGATAACCGGTTTACACTGGCCAGTCGGCAGGAAATAATAGCGATTGAGTTTGTACGAATATACACGTCGTGACAAAGGGAGGACGCGAGCGTGTACCTATAAAGCTGGTTCAATCACGAGTTACAAGCGACTCGGTCATCGGGACCGTCTTTGTCCAGCCCAGTGGCGTAATCTCGCTTCGCGTCCGTTAACCACTGTTCCATCGTGTACGAACGAAAAAACACTTGGAACAAAAATTCGACGAACACGTTTCTTCGAGGTCTATTTATTCGTTCCTCGAAATAGCGATACTTCTTACGCGCGATAAAAAGGAGGGTTCGCGTCGAGGCGAATATATAATAATAATAATATTCAAAACACTCCGTTACCGTTCAAGCTTGTACGAGAAGGTCGAAGGTTCCATTTCGGATTAATTTTACGATTTAATGTGTTCGATCGAGGCGCCAGTTTCCGATAGCGAAAAAGCTTCGCGTTGCGAAAGGTTAAAAACACGGACCCTAAAACGACTTTCTAACTTGGTCTTCGCGCTACGATTCTCCACGGAATAACACGACTCGTCTTGACAAGAAATCCCGAAGAATAGACCGGAAAATGTCTACTTGGTCACCGTGGTCACCGTTCGCGCGTATTCCGCTTCGAAGGCGCATGTCCGATCGGCGTCACGGGACGACCATAAAAATGCAATTTGCCCGGCGATTAACGAAGCTCGACGATTTCAGGACGATTTATACAATGTGTTTTCGCTCGGCTAAACGATCGCCGTGGAATAATTGAAGACGCGGAGGAACGGTGACGCGAACGGAATAACCGGTTCCCGACGACTTCCGTTTAAGAGTGACTTATCGACGCCTTCTTCGCCGCCTCTTCCTGCGCCCAGCGTTACTCGGTACCCCGCGAAACGATTCTCGTCATTTGCATTTCGTTTTCTCCGCTCTTCTTTTCGCGCGAGTTTTATTGCTTCCTTGGCCAGGAGCTTCCGGTAACGCGGAGTGAAATTTTGATTTATTTGATTGCCCGCTCCTCGCCGATGATAATTCGTATAGGTGTACGGCCGTGTTGGTCAGTGAGAGTAAACGCGTTCCTATTTCGAGGATAAACGCGATATTTATTGCGCCGGGTTTCTCGATTGTCGCCAGGTTCTTCGGTACGGGGTGTCCCGAGATGAAATAACGCCTAACCTATTGACTTCCCGAGCCAACGTTGGAAAGGACGGCTGAGATTTCAGAATTTATTCAACGGACTCCTTTCGATACGAGGGTGGTCGTTGCGTGCTTTCGTTTCCGATCTCGGACCACTTTGAACGTTACCGTGGCCGTGTATCGTCTAACCTCTTTAGCTTCGTTCTACGTTCCAATTTATTTTCACTTATTTTCGAATACGCGATAATTAAGCGATACCGTTACCCGGAGATAACAGTGCGAACGGTTCGGTACAAACATTCAAAAAAGAAAAAAAAAAATAAGGAAATAGTCATTGGAAGTTTTAAACTTACGAATCACGTGTATCTGCGAGATGTTCACCGCGCGATATCGAGCGGGTCCGAGGAAACGGTATTCGCCGATCGTGGACCGGACACTCGGATTCGAATCGATCTCTTCCATCTAATCGTCCGGGGAAGTCCCCGGAGGACCTTGATTCCGTCCACGGTTCCGTTCGCCGAATTTATAAATTCGTCTCGACGCACAAAGAGTGTATAACGTGTCGCGGAGACGAGGGACGCCGGTATACGTGTGTCCCGAAAGCTGACAAGCGTGACGAATGAGCAGCAACGCGGGTCAAGGAGCGACACGCCTTTTAAGGACGTCGACGCGCGTCCCAGGACGAATTTTCTGTCAGAAGTCGTCGCGTTTCGCGCCCGCTTAAGTAATCCCGACGCTTTCGGACCCACCTCGACGCCGCTTACCACGGACAACATTCTGATGAACTCGCGTGGATTTTGATCGATCGAGCAACCAGCGCGCCTTTCTTTATCATTCCGACGGTGGATGTCGTTTTTCTCCTCTACTGACTCCATATTTCACAATCGCGCGAAAATCTCCCCCGTACTCTAGCAAATCCTGTTTAAATAATAGACTAGCAAGTGTAGCTACTATGTAACGTTAATAATAACAAGTGCGCGTTTGTTGGATTTAGACTGTACGTGTTTGTTGGATTTGGATCGTATGTGTTTGTTGGATTTAGATTGTACCGAAAAGAAAAAGAATTTACATAAAATATTGGACGAAGAACAGTGAAATTAAATCTACAAGCGTGGGCTATTATGAGAGTGAAGTAACACCTACGTCGCAAAGAAGACGTAGAGCTGTCATCGCCCGATATTAGCATACTCGTTTTACGAAATAATAATACGAAGCTTTTTCTTCGCGTTAAACCGAAAGGTCTTGCGCATAATTAATGTACCGGTACAAGAACAACGTGATTGGTTTTCAACGCGAAGGAATGTTTCGACCGGCGATTTCTAAATCGATCGCAATTCAGTTACAAAGTAGCATGTTTTAGACACCTAATCGTTTTCAATCGGTTAAGTCTTGTTAACATTCACGGACGTCGAATCCTGTGACGAATTGACCATCGTAATGTTGCAGACAGCTTGGAAAGCTGAAAACATCGGAGCAACAATATTTACCCGCAAGTTGGAAACAGTGGTTCTCAACTTTAGTTCGTTTCAAATCTTTTGCGAACTCTGTGCTCCATTTTCAACTCGATCGTCCGTTTGCGAGGAGAAAAATTAAATCGATGAAATTCGAACCTATCTCGTCGAATACACAATTGCACCAATGACACCTGATTCTCAATTATAAGAATTGAAAGAAGAGAACAAATTCAACAAACAGATGTTGAATCGAGATCCGAATTTCAACTTTCGTTTGCCGAATGAAACTACTCTGCCTACAGAATTGTGGAGCAAACTTTTCGTTTCTTAATCCACTTGACGCACAAACATGTCTGCTGCACACATTTCAATATTCGAGGTACATTCAACAAATCCGAAGCTACGAATTGGAAATAAATATCTTCGTGAGAATTCAGAGTCAAAGATCGGAAATAAATGTCTCTCTGCTTCGATACAATTTGCGTTCCAACGATACTTTCGTACTAATTTTTCATTTCTCGCAAATTTCGTCTCCATCGACTATCCTCTAACGCAAGTCTCGTACCTTTTAATCTCGCTGACGCAGGAAAATGGTTCTCTGTTACGTTTAAAAGCTCCAGAATTTTCCGCAGAGGATCTACAAGGAATGTCTCTGCGTTTTGTTACGCGAGCAAGCGTAAAGCTGCAAGTTATGCTACATTGATGCTACTCGTGCGTCCTTAGAGGTGCACTTTGGGAGACACTGATCGGGTAACTTGAGCAGCGCGCTGATTTTGTTTTGCGGAGCGATCGACGGCAAGTGCTTGATCGTGGAAAAGCAGTCGAGCACAATGTGACATGGCGTTTAATAAAGCGTTAGAGACACGAAGTCGGAGTGGTAGAAGGAACAAGAAGAAGTCGATCGTTTTTGTCAGCTGTCACCAGTGGCTCATCGATAGGCACGCGACGAAAAAAGAGAAAGAGCCATTGATTTCTTTGCTAGATCTTGTTCAGGTCGATCGGCGTTCGATCTACAGAGTAACCCGCTTTAAAATACTCGCGCGTGCATTTCGAAAAATTTGTTCAAATTTTAATAACCGTTCTCGAGGGTTCAACGATCCTTAAAAAAATACACCGAATTATGCGAGCGAAAACATCATTGGTTAAAGGCGTCGAGATAATTTCAAGATAATTTACATATTTTTTAAACAATGCGCGGTACATTTTTTATAATATGTACAAGTTGGGAGAATGTACGAGACGGGACGTATCGTGTTAATTTTTTATAATTTTACCGGAATGCTAGAACGCATTGAAACAGATCACCCTGTATATATACTTGAAATATCATTCCTCTCAACCGTAGCAACGATCGGGTCGTTTTTGCTCGGGCAATTAATGTCGTTTACTGTACTACGCTGTGATTAGAAAAAAAATAGAGAATATCACTCGCGTTACAAGTATTGATTATTAATTGCAACGGACACAGGTGCGTTAAGGAGGAAATGGATATAAATCAATCACAAGTTCGATGAAATATACTCTGGTCTGTTATTTGTCAAATCGGGACGATGCAATCAGCGTTTTTTCAATCTTCCCCGTTACTGACAAATAAAACGCGTACAACTACTCGATAAAAGGCACAATCAGTGCAGGATGTCCGTAACCGATAATCGTCGAGAGTTCCGTATCTACTTGTGTATCGATGACTGTAGATAATTTCAATGATTTTTTAATTAAAAATTGTTCGCACTGTAATAGTATCTTTAGCTTGCAAACTGTGGGTATCGTAATAGAAAGTCACCGTACCAATGCGTGAAAACGTTATACAGCCGGTGACTGTTTTAAAACGTAACCCGAATTCGAGTCTGTCCTAACCTCAAACACCAATACGACCCTTACAATTTTTACCAACTTCTATCTAGTTCTATTTCCATTTATATTCCAATGGAACTGTACGGTTAGTTATTCGTTCAAAGATCGAATACCGATATCGTCGGTTATCTTTAACCGAGGGACGGTCGAGAATATTTCCTCGAAACTTATCTTTAAAGCGACACCTTTCGACGCTAATCGAATTCACCGGTCGACTCGAATAGAAGAAACACCAAGACGCGGTGGGGACGATTTCCCATCTTAACGCAAATTTGATCTTTAAACGAGGTATTACGGTATCGGTGCTCGACGGTCGGTGAAACTCTGATCTCGAGCGGTCGGGTCCGCAATAAATGAAATCCCGCTGACACTTTCGAGCAATCGTAAAAAAGTGCATCGGCCGGAGTACGCGGAAACGCGCAATTTATTCCCTTCAAGTCGTTCCCGATAAGCCTGGCTGTGATCTCCGGCGCGTTGCGCCGGTCATTCGATTTGACCTGGATTTATGCGATCGCGATCGAGGCTTCCTTCTACGCGAGATAAGTCTCTTCTGATCGTCAACGGTCTTGATTTGTTTCTGGTGCATAGCGTGCAGACTTTGTAATGCACGAGTCATCTCTCGTTGCTGGCTGGTTCGCTGGCTGCTTGATAAATCGTCTCGTGTGCGCCGGTGTCTTGCAACGCGCTTCCGCGAAAGGAGTCGATGCTCGCACGGAGTCACCGTCGCTTCCAGTCCAAAAATCAACCTACGTCTCGTGGATACCGCTTCGTTTCAATTTTATGTAACGAATACGGCCTCGCGGGGAAACGGAGTCGTGGTTCAACGCATTCGAAAGCGCTCGCATCGATCTTCTACAGGTTCGACCCGTTTAGAAGCAAACGGTCTAATAATCGTACGATCGTACTGCACCGAGGTTGCGTACTCGAGAGAAGAACGAAAAGAAACGTTTATGAAAAATTAATGCGCGAAAATTGAAGTAAGTGCACCGTTGCTCCGACCTTGAAATTTTCACCTGACCCAGACCCGACCTTGAAAACAGAAGGTGTACAAATGCTACGAAATAAGCGAAAAGAAAGAAAAGTAGAAGGCATAAATTAGATTTGGACTTCGAACGAAGAAACGTGGACTTCTTGCGGAGAAAGTGGAGTCTCTGGTCGTTAATTAGAGACGGACATCGATGCACCGAAGGATTTCGTCGAGTCGGATTGCGCGCTCGAGAAACGGACAAGACATTGAAGGTCTGTTACGAAACTGTTCGATCACCTCTTACAAATGGATAAAATCTTTAAACAAGACAATTCGGTTCCACATGAATTAACAGCGGAACGGAGCAACACGAGACTAATCATTGCCTCGAATCATTTGTCTCGACGCGAGGCAGAACCTCCGCTGAAAAAAACCCGCGACGAGAGACGAAGAATGGGTATCTCGCGCGAACGTCAGAAGGAAAAGACAATGGCTTAATCCTGCTCGGACGTCTCACTCCGCTTCGAAAGGTTGGCGTTTGCTCGATGAAAATTATGCTTCGCGCCTGGCAGGACACGCCAGACGCACCGCGTTTCGAGACTTTTCATCCTGACTTGTAACCGTTACGTTGAATGTTTATCGACGGCAATTGGATCGTGTTCAGTGGTCATTAACCGACGAACGTTCACCGTTTGAAAACAAAACACGAGTCATTCCGTTGCGAGAAAATCCTTTTTTACGAGTTTCGAGCCGAGCTACATTTCCATACGAAATGAAGCTTCTTTCTTTTCAAATTTTTACAAAATTACCATGCAAACGGAGTTGCTACATTTCCGTGTCAAGCTTTCTTTTCTTTAAATGTTCCTCGCGCAAAGAACTACGTACGTTCGACTCCTCTGTCCGCTCGAAATTGGGGACTACGCGCAAAAAGTACATCGTGACCGACTCGGCGTACACGATTGATCTTTTCGACGTTAACGGAAGGGGGGTGGGGGGCTCTAATTCGAGTACGCAACGCTCGGCTACCGCGAATTCCGCGCGTAGCCCTCGTGCGAAACGCCTTCACACTTTCTAGTTCGCAAAAACCCGCCGCTTCAATTCCCGAAATCGCGAGATGGCTGCGATCGTATCCCCGTCGATGGTTTCGGCGCGTGTAGGCCGCCTCGCGACCACCGGGCTTTTCCACGATTTCACCGTGGCCGAGCGTAGCGTTCGTACTCGTCCTCCTCGCTTCAGAGACTTGGAAAAGTCCCGCGAAAGAGGCGCGGCGGCGTGTGCACGCGTGCGGCGAAACGAGCGAACTGTAACTTTCTCGGCGCGTCGTCCGGAGCGGACTCGAGCGGCTGGACGATCGCCTTTCACGCGCGTCTCCGAGCCCGAGACGGACATTTTCCATTTCGAATCGCCTCCAGGATCCTACGAACCGAGCTCCTCGGGTTCCTTCCTTTTGCCGCGGTGCTCCGAGCCTCGGTTCGTCTCCCCGTGATACTTTCCGCGTTCACGGTACGTCTCCTCGCTAATTTCCCTGGCAGAACGCTCTTTCGAGTGTGGACCTTGCCCCGGATATCTCCGTTCCTCGATTTCTTTGCTCCCGGGATCTGGAACGAACGGACTTTAAACTTACTTCGCGCTCGTTTTCGAATCATTTCCGAGTAAGCGGTTTTCGTACGAGTTTAAGAAAATGTATATTTCGTTTTACGAATTATATCGATCTTGTCACGAGCAAATCGGAAGTATACAAATTTTCATTCGTATCGAAGGATCCGATTCATCCCATAGATATCGCTTTATGTTGAATTTAATTTAATACACCATTTTGATTTAATACAAGGTTGGGTCGAGAAGCTGTTGCGTAAATTATTCTTCGGAGAAAATTTGTTTCGAGTTACACCTATCCATTGAGAATATCGCCACGAAGACGTCGAAAATATCAAATGTTTTCATGCTACATTTAATTTAATGTACAATTCTAATTCCGATATAACGAGGCTACATTGAAAAGCTGCTTCTGGATGCACCTCGCCATTAGGCAGATTATTCTTCCGAGATAGTATATACCCACAGTGTACCTACGCGCACAATAAAGGCGTTTAACGATAATATAACTTTCTTACATCTGCCCCCTCTCGTGGTCCGTTTCTACCGCCGACCGCCTGTCGTAGCCGATATTAATTTTAAATTAACACCGGCGAAGAAGTTAGAAACGTCGCGTTTCATTTTATCTAGCACACTGTCGATCGAACAGTGTACCACTGTTCTAATCATCGAGCGTTCAATTATTCATCGATAAAGGTAACCGTGACTCCACCTAACGTTTCACCGAGTCTTTCTATTCCGAATTATCTAAATTTGAAATTAAAGTTAATTTTATTTCTATCGCATCGAAGGTATTGCATTACCACACTCTCGAGCAAAAAATTCTACCGGACCTCTCGTTCGATTGACTCGCATTTCGAAGAAAACTCGACCGTCGGGAGACGTTGGATCGGTCGTATTGCCATAGATCCCCGGCCGTTTGAAATTAAATATCGGACTCCGCGAGAAAGCGAGGACGGGCAATATTCTAGGCCTCTGTGGTAAAAGATTGACCCGATCCATCTGTCAATTTTCTTTCCTCCCACGTCGGTCAATTTCGACGCGGCGACGTCCAACGTACGAAGAAACCGCGCCATTAGACTCGCGGGCAGAAAATTCCGCGTGCCCCGGCCGAGCTCTCGAGCCGCGGCCTACACGGAAACGATCCTCGCCGAGCTATGATTTATAGACGGTGGCTCGTTATCGTGAAAGCAGAGGAGTCACTCCTCGAGAGTAGATCGCTCCTCGGGACGTTCGGCATTCCGAGCTAGATTACTTTGTACTTTTGCAACCTCTCCCGCCGCGATGCTCGTTCACCTGCTCCCGCGGACCGTGCCGCGCGGGAATCAATTTCTGCCAGCGACGAGGACAGTTTTAATTTGCCTAGCTTTGTCTTGGGCTCGTTGCCGCGTGACCGCCGTGTTACACGGTCGTTCATCGATCACCGACAACGTTCGAATTCCGATTCGAAAAACCGGACACCGCCAAGTTTCGCTCTGCCTCTGCTACGTGAACTCCCCTTGCTCGTCGAGGAGTGCCGCAAAAGTAGCACTCTGCCTTTTCAACCGCGCTCACAATTATTATTATTATCATCATCGTTGTAACGCTACCTCTGCTCTGTCCACTCTGAGTTTTTAACGAGTCCTCGAATTATTATTACTATTGTTATTACTATTGTTATCATTATTATTATTAATAGTATAATTGTAACGCTGTCTCTGCTCCGTGGACTCTGGTGCTCGCGAGGAGTGACGCAAAAGTAGCACTGTGCGTTTTCAACGGGGGTTTAGAATTATTATTATTATTGTTGTAATACTGCCTCTGCTCCGTGGAATATGGTGCTCACGAGGAGTAAAAGTAGCACTGTGTATTTTTAACGAGGTTTCCAATTATTATTATTAATATTGCAATGCTACCTCTGCTCTGTAGACTATGCGTTTCAAACGAGTCTTCGAATTATTATTATTATTAATAATATTATCGGTATAACGCTGCTTCTGCCTCGTCAACTCTGGTGCTTACCTGGAATAGATCAGGAATAGTACTGAACATTTTTAACGAGGTTTCAAGTTGTTATTATTGTTACTATCATTACAAAGTTGGCCCTGTACTGGCGAAGAGTGGTTAAGAAGTAGCCCTATACATTTTTAACGAGCCTTCGGATTATTATTGTTGTTGTCGTAACATCGTTGTTATTATTATAGTGCTCCCTCTGGTGCGTAGATTCTGGTGCTCGCGAGGAACAGCTCGGAAGCAACACTGTGCATGATCAACGAGTCCTTAAATTATTAATATTCTAACGTCGTCGTTATTATTGTAACGTCTTTATAATACATAATTGGAGAAAGTGTACGCGGCGTAACGGCGATTTTCTAATTACCCATAGACGAGATGCAGCCAAAGGCAGCGTTTCGAGCCAACTTCGTATCGGTCTCACAGGTGCACCGTTTTAGAAACAAATGGGATTCACGAGTGATCTCATCCACCTATGAACGAATGGATTTTATATTCGTTCTTATTTTCTCATTCGTTTAATCTTCATTCTTCTTCGTATTGTTTTCAAGGTTACGTTAGTAACAGAGCACACCTCGCCTTTGTACCGAACGTACACACGCGTATTTTTCCTTCTCAACGTGTACGATCTCGATACAATAAAGATGCGTTTTTATTGCTATTATATCATTTCAGTAGTACCTACCTCAGCGGTTCTCGGTTATCTCTCTCTAGTAATTAACGTCGTACAAGTAAATCTCGCACACCTCTTTCTTACGTATCCTCTCTCTATTACAGTTCCCTTCCTGAAATACGTACCCTTCCGACCTACTCTGCATTCAAAGCCGCGATCAGATCTTTTTATCCATCAACACTTCGTCCAACTTTTCCTACTTCTTGCATCCTGTTTTCTTTTATTTTTATATATTATTTATATACTTCCCCTTCATACATTAATGGAGTAACTCTCTCTTTTGATAACCCGGAGCGAAATAATTTTGAACGGGAAAAAATTGTTTCGATCTACGAAGCGGTTTGAACATCTACCAGATGGACCTTCGCGGACAACTAACGGATCGTGATACGTATCGTTCTCCGAAGCGAAAACATTTCGAACGCGTAAATATTTTCCATCGTCCTCGACCTTCGATACCGTTTCGATCGACGAGGTGGACCCTCGCGAGCAACTAATGGATCGTAACGAGCATTGTTCGTTGGTGGTCCAAAACCGTCTCGGACCGCTCTGACGTAACTCGAGAAACTCGACCAACGTTGCTGTATACGTCACTGTCGCGCGCTTGCCTCGAACGACAGATCGACTATCTCGAACATCAATTTCTGAACCGCGTTCCAAGGACAACCTGCACGCCCGGAATCGTATTTCTTTACGAACAAAGCGTTTCGTCCTCGATTTTGAACCCAGCTCGACCAAGCTTCCACCGAAAACTACGTTTTCCTTCGACGTGAACATTTTTCGAGGTTGGAAAAATTTATTAACTCGCAACGCTTACTAGACGCCAGACAACACACGCGTAGGAACTTTGGAGCGTTTTCTCCTCAATTTTGAACGCAGTCGAACCAAGTTTCCAGCAAGAGCTACGTTTCCCTTCGACGTGAACATTTTTCGAGGTTGGAAAAATTTATTAACTCGCAACGCTTACCAGATGCCAGACAACACACGCGTAGGAACTTTGGAGCGTTTTCTCCTCAATTTTGAACGCAGCCGAACCAAGTTTCCAGCAAGAGCTACGTTTTCCTTCGACGCGAACATTTTTCGAGGTCGGAAAAATTTTTGATCGCGCGACGCTCGCTAGACGCCAGACAACAAACGCGCTGAAACGTCGGAACGTTTTCACCGTGTAATTAGACACGCGGCTGCGGATTTACTTTCCTGCGAAGGTCAACGCGTTGCCAATCAATTAAGAGCGTGGCTGTTAATTAGCGAGGGAACCGGGTAATTGATACCATTCCAAACTGAATCGCGATCGAATTAATTCCTCGGTATCGCGGGCTTAATTGGCCGACGACGAATTAATCGCGCGCCCGCGAGTAAACGGGATTTAGTTTTTCCAGATTTTAATTGGTTCCCGTGACACCGCGGAGAATCGCGACGGGGGGATGAGGGTGTCGGGGGTGGGGGAGAGAGGACGAAGAAGAGTTCAGCCCAGATCCTTGTAAATCACGCGCTATCGTTGGGTCTAATATTAAACCTTCGCGCGCAATCTTTCGAATAACGCGTTAATTACATCTTCGTTAATTTGCAACAAAAGCGTCTATTTTTAGCAGCCCCGATCGAAGGCACAGTTAAGGCCACAATGAAATTCCCGCAAGCGAGAGTAACACAGTTGCATCCTAGAGTTTACTGACCTCCAGGCGACTCGTTTCAGGGAAATACGATACTCCTGTAGCGGTAGTGCTATCGGAAGGGGGCAAGGGCAATCGGACCCCCTTGGAATTATTTTCTCCTCTCGTCGTCGCTGTACAGTTGAACTTCGAAACGTAAAGAGACTCCACAAATAAATAAAAAAGGTTCCATTTAATACCACGAATACTCGACCAATTAAATTTCACGTTCCATTCTTTCGATGTGTTCCAGATCGAATCGATCACACCCCATAAATAATGCAACAAGTACTTCGTCCGCGTCTTATCTTCGAATTCTATCGATCCGGGCTCTATCGGTTACAGAATTCTGTGTTGCGCATCGTGCGCTCCGAGAGACGATCGAATTACTCGTTTTTTTGAATCGAGTTTCGAATCTCTCGGTGTCTTTCGAAATGTCGTGGACGTTGAAGCGCAGGTGTTTTCTTCGCCGGTGTTCAAAGACGGGCAAATTTTCGCCACTCCTCGACGTTGGCGATTTATCACGGAAATTCGCTCAAAAATGAGTGGAGCCCGAGAGGAAGGGAAGAGAGACAAAGAAAAGGAGACGCGAGCAAGAAAGTCGTACTCGGCCTCGCCGCCACGACGGTCGATTTGTTAAGCGTACACACCTGCCCCGACGTCGTTCCGGGACAATAAGCTCTATCTCGATCTCCCGAAAGGTCCTTTTACCGTCTTGCCAGCAGCCAGCCTCACGGGGGCGATATATCGCTCGAAATAATCGTGTATAGCGTTTCACTGCGAAGGTAGCACGGCCATTGTCCTTAGGCGGTTAAGTAGGTATCCGAGTACAGTCGATAAAACTAGTTCTTCCGCGGTCAATTTCAGGTGCACTCGATCCTACGATTCTGCAACGCCCAGGAGACAACGATCCACCACTCTTCCTATTCTATCTCGAAGAATTCGAAGGAGAAATCTCGAGCCATCGTCATTGGAGACTCTAGCGTTCAACTTCTACGCGAAATATGTCATTTTTACGTATTTTGAAACGATTTCTCCGTGGACGAAGTATTTTCGAAGAAGAAGCATCTAAATCGATGTCGATACATACGCTATTGGAACGTTACATTAATAGGGGAGTTTAATTTATTATTCGTTAGTTTCATTTCTTGGTTAGGAAATATTGAAATACGAATGCTTTTATTGCAGAGAAATTTATCAATTTGTTTTACATATTTAAACAACTCGAAAAAAATAATCGATTAAAATACTTTCTGGTTTGTTGGATAAAAGAAGAGGTAGGAATTATCCATTTAGAGTTCAGGGAGCGGTGAATACTTCTTTGCGTGCGAATCTCTTCCAGTAGGTAAACCGAAAAATTAGGGTTCCAAGGAATTGAGCGATTCCCTTTCGCGCGCGCGTAACAGGCGCGCGTTAGTATGCGCAACGAGCTCGCGACAGGTACAGGAAAGCAAGATTCTTCCAGGGTTATAGACCCTCCGGATTACATCGTTCGTAGACTCCGATGACTGCACCAGTCGCCTAAGCGGAGTCGCGGGTACGTTACGCACAAAGTATGCCCGCTTAAAATTACAATGTCCTCCTGTATTATTTTTGCATTCGCGCGACTCCGCGGCGAAACGAGTTCGAGATTTATGAGCCGGGTAATCTGCCCGGGATTCAACGCAAACGGACCAGTTCCGTTGATTACGCGGCTAGGAGAAGGAGTTGGCGACTTGGTAAACCGGTGTTTTAAGTGGAAAGTACTTGAAATAATTAAAAGAATCTTTGTGTTCGCGGTTTTCTTAACACGTTGCCTGCCACCGCCATTTTTTCGTCTTCAGAGATGCCCCGATATTTACTCGCATTTTGCTACGAAATATGAAAGGTACATTTTCAAGGTACACCTTTTTAAGAGCAAACAGTTTTCTTTGTTTCTACGACAATTATTTTTTTTCTCCAACCCTGAGTTTGTTTTCAATGTGACAGGTATGCTCCGATACCCGATGGAATTGCAGTAGAATAGAAACGTTCTAAACGCGAGCCATTTCGCGAGTAAACATTTTTGCTTACATTTACGTTGCAATTATTTTTCCTTTTCGATACCGTATTTGTTTCTAACGCGACGCTGTAACGACTGCTGTCGACAAAATGGCCTTTGCCACGCTGGCTAAGTGCAAATTGGCCCTCGGGCCAAAATCGGTTTAGCGTGTTTGATGTACGGCTTCCTGGTATCAGTCGTAGAGAAGGAAAAGCACTCCGACGTTTCGCCATCATTGCAACCGACTCCATCAGGAGGTCAGATGAGACCTGATAACGGTGCCTGGAATGTTGGCGAAATGTTGGAATTCTTTTCCGAAAGGACACGACCCACATAAGTGAGCCTCGAACGTTATCGTTTATAATAATCGTAGAACTGTTAGGGAACAAAATTTATTCCAGGAAAGATAGCGATATCGAAGATAAATGATGGATTTCGTAAGGTATTTGCATTTTTGTAAGTAGTACCGTTCTAGGAAACGTTCAGCCAGCCCAGTGGACGGTACTTCTTCATTTTAAAAGCTCACCGATTCCTCGAGATTTCGATGTGGACTAATTTTTCCAGGTGGGACGAAAGTGCATCGGTGAATCGGTGTCCCCCGAGTGAGCAACGATAAAAGAATCGTTTCGAAGGTATCGATGTTATAAAAGGTTCCATAAACGCGATTCACCCTACGAAACGTTGCACCACTCGAACGTAGGAAACTCCGTAGCTTGGAAAGCTCGGCAATTCCCTGGGATTTCGATGCAAGTGGACTAGTTCGACTGTACCGAGGGAACACGGTACCCTGGCACAGTGGAGTACTCGTAACACGTTCGTGCACGTGAAGAGCAGGTCCTCGGTTGCTCGTAGCGGGTATATTAGATTAGTCGGAGATCGTGGCTGGGCCGGTATATATTACTCCGGGTCCTCGTGATGAACTAAGACCGTCGGGCACCGGTGTGATTAGTTCCCTGGCTAGTTGTCGTCTCTGCGGGACGTCTTCGTCTCGCATTCCCCCCGTTTCTCGGGTTACCGATTCGATCCCCTTTCCTTTCCTCGTTCCTCGAGGTGACGCGTTGGATTTTCCTACGTACCGGCGTTCACAGCTTCTTGCAACAATTTCTCAAGGATTTTGCTTCAATTTGTCGAGGACGTTGCCGCATTTTCTTGCTCCGCGAGATTGAGCTTTCGTCGCGACGTTAAAACGTGGAATTAGAGAACTCGGTGGAGTGTTGCGAATGGGGAAACATCGTTCAAGGATGATGGATCATTTCGAGGGTAAAAAGGGTACATTTAGAGGCCGCGGGAGAATCACGGGTCTTGTTTGCATCCTTTTTTCAAGTTCGATAACCTTTCGCGAACCGAAAGAACGAGAAACCGAGGGCGCCTCGATCGTTGAACGAGTCCATCGTTTCCTCTCGGCGAGTCGCTGGATATTGAGCGTATCGACAACAGGTTTTCCCGGAGACACCGTAGCCCGGGACCATCTGCCGACCTTCTCGTGTTTTCCCATGCGTCGGTGCCACCTGTTTCCCGCGCAGCGTTCAATTATCGGAAACGTAAGAACAATGCCACGGTACGTCCATTCCACTTGTTCGAACTTTCCTTTCTGTTTGATGTTTCATTGTTCGGGACGCAACCGGGGGATATCGTAAACTCGTAGACGGTGTAGCGATATTTTCAGATCGATCGGTAGACCTTTTAATTCTTTCGCAGCCATGGCCAGGGAAACCGAGATCGTTGGGAAACCTTCTCACCGAAGATTTAGGTGCGAATGGTATTTCTACGTCGATGATAAATTATAAACTCCTGCGGGATGGTCGTACCATCGTCGCGGGAAAGTATCGGCGAGCTTCCTTTCACCTTTCACATCTACGAACTCTTTCGTTTCGAGAGGAGATCGATCGGAAAATTGATTTCCATGATTGATTTTCCTTCGCGAGGAGTCGCGAACGGTTAATAATTTCCAAAAAGGAAAACAGTTTCCATCGCTCCGAGAGACTGCAACTAATCGTTCCAACGGAGCAGTTGCAACAACCTGAGACGGATAATAATTCCTCTATTCGAACGAACAATCCGCCATAATTGCCAGACGAGGTCTCGTCGCAACGTTGCCTTTTTTTTTACGAGAAACAATTTTTTATCAACCCGACGCGAGTCAAAGAAGCGAAGTCGTGGAGGGGATCGATCGGTTTTTACTCGTCAAATATTTTCAATAATAAGAATTTTCGAAAAATCGAGATCCCTTCCACTCTCTCGGATGGAATTACGTCAATTTTGACGTTGCGGAGAACATTTAACTAACACTAATGGCAGCTCGTGTTACTTTTATTGGCATCGACGGGAGAAAAAAAAACAAGTCGAAGGTATAACAGGCCGATTAAGCGGTCCGAGACCTATCTGAAACCGTTGGCCCTCGACTAATGGCCAATATTAGTCAACGTCAGTTAACACCAAGAATTAACTATTTACCACATGGGGTGCCATATACGGGAGGAATCGATTCTTTTGACTTTATTGTCCAACCGTCGTCGTTCGCGAAGGCTCAAACGTCCCGCAAGAAGAAGCGTACACGCGCTTTTAAAGCCCGTAAAAAATTAGACGATAAATATTTCGCGCGAGTTACACGACCCGTTGTAAAATTTCAAGTCGTAAAACTCGAAATCCTCTTTTTCGTTCGTTTACCCTGGTCGAGTGGGTCGAGGGCGAAACAAGTCCGGCGAAACTTCGGTTTCGAGTCGAACGAGATGGAAAAAGCACCGGACGGAGCATCGAAACGTGAAAGGACCAAATTGCGCGTAGTCCGGTTCGTCCGGCGCGTCGATCCAGGAAGCATCGTCCTTTCAGGTTTCGTCCTTCGAGCCGATTCCCATCGGTAACGGTCGACCGTTAGCGGACCTTGAACGGTGGATCTCGCAGGAACTCGCGCGTAATTTACTCGAGCTCGTAGCGCCGGCGGCGTCGTTCTCGTTAGTTCGCCGATCGGGAATTAAGGGGAGAAAGGAGGAGAGAAAGAGAACGTGAAAGTAAGAGGATCACCGGCTACCGGGTGGCGTACCACGACGGAAGAACGACGAAGAGAGAGAAATAGAGAGAGAGATAGAGAGAGAGATGGTGATAGAGAAAGAGGGAGACGACGACCGATGGATCGATGAATCACGATCGGGGTCGCGGATAAGCTTCTCTCGAAGCGCGCGCGTCAGTTTGCATACGCGCGGGGAACGCGAGATGCGTGTCGCCTCCCGATGGGGCAACAACGTCCCCGCGGACGGTTATGCAAATCGCTGGCTCGCCGATGTCTGCTCTCGTCCCTCTCCCGATGTGATAAAAGCACCGATCGTCGGTCATTTTCGTCCTCGTGGAACGTCCGTGAGATCGCTAATCTACGAGCCAGCGGATAGCGGCTGTCTCCTCTCGTATCGGCTTCTTCGGTGGCTCGAAGAACGAAAGAGAGAGAGTAAGGGTGAGTAAAAGAGAGAAGTGGGGAGGGGAGGCGCTGCTCGTTAATTTCAGAGGATAATACGAACGATTATCTCAGGGATCGACGCGCCGGAATTCGAAGGAATCTCCCGGTTTCGTTTGTCGTTTTACCGATGGCGTTTTCACGGCGGTCGGCGCTCGTTATCTCGGCACGCTGATAAGGAAATTGCCGAACCTCCCGGGGGATCAGCTTTACGACCCTCACCGAGCCGTTTATTTTACATTTAATTGTTTCTGCGTATACACGGACAAATAACGCGAAATACATCGTTCGCTTTCGATACAGTTTTTAGTTCTTTTCTTTTTTTTTAAATAGGTTTTTTAAATAGGCTCGTTTAGGGACGATCGTATCGTCCCCTTGAACAACACGGACAACTGTGTTTCGGGTGTGCCCGGCCTGATCGGTCGGGGATCGTTCTCGAGGCACGTCTGTCCACAGCATTCCCGATTACGATGAAAATACCAGAAAGAGAGATTCTCGTCTTACACGGTACGAGAAGTGTAACAACCGCAAGGACGACACCTTTCGTCGTACTCGATTCAACTGTCGGCGCTCCGATTCTTTGATCCGTTTCCCAACGGATCAGTAATAAATAATATTTCTCCGCGAATGAATATTCTCTCACCCTGTCAAAGATCTCTAATTTTCTCCAATCTTGTCATCTGTTTCCCGACGCTTGATATTAAATTCCAAAAACTGTATCATCTCGTCGCACCGTTCAAATTTCCCACTCGGACCCAATAAATAATCCTCGACCTTACGTTCTCCCTTACCAGGTATTGTTTCGTTCGATACGCGCTAGGTGGACTTTGGTCGATTCGAAACGCGTCCGTCGAGGGCGATTCCAATTCCTCGGCGACCCAGAGCGCTCGATCTCGCGTCGCGTTATCTGTTCGCTCGAATCTCGGGATCGAGGTGTACGCGAGGGACAAGCGAGTGGCTGGCAGCTCGGCGCGCGGCAGCCAGCTTTAATTGGAGGTTCGGCAGCTCGGGGCGAAAGAAACGCGAGACGTGCACGGAGTGAAGATGCCACTCGCCGCGATTCCGCGCGATCACCGCTACCGGACACACGTCGCGCGGACGCCCCGTTAGCTTTGTCACCGGCCGTCCATCCGTTCCGGACCTCTTTTAATGTCCGCCACGGCGTCACCGAGATTCTGCTAATTGGACGGTATAAATTCGCCGCTGAGCGAGAAACGGAGCCGCCGATCGCGATGGACGCGCGAACGCGACGAAGGAGAGACCCTGGACGAGGGAACTGGGAGGTCACGGAGACCACGGGATTTTACCGACGGTGTCGAGCGATCGAACGCTAGGTTTCCTGATCTCTGACCGCGAAACGTGTGCCCCGTCGAATTTTACCCGTGTTGACTTTTTACCGAGCAAACTGTTTAAAAGTTTTACTTTCGCGTAGGAACATCGGGATGCTATTTTGGGTTACGTTTCCGTGTACTTGAACTTCTATCGTTTCGATTACGGGAGAAAGAAGTCGAGTACATGAAAAATAAAAGTGCAACGTACGTGAAAGAATCTTCTCGGTAGCTATATACGTGTGTCGAAGTCACTTGGTTGGTACCAGGGATGTACGCTTGTAAAGTTACCGGAAGAGGAGACACTAGCACCGGTTCGTTTCCAAGTACAAAATGAATTATTTCGATCGGTACGTGGGTGCTCGAAAGACCGAAAGAACGACGCCTACAGGAATCGACCGAAGGAGGGAAACATGGATATCCGGAGCGAAAGAAAGATTCGTTCGGTGGAAAATCGCAGAAGAAATCAATCTCTCCGTGGAAGGGAAGAGGAGATCGCGTTCCGGCGATCGAGTTAACAGCGGCGACCATCCACATGGACGTCCGAGTCAATGGTCGTTAAATTTAATGGGCCCGCTCGTTAATTCCATATACCGACGGTTTCGCGTACGCAATAACAAATTACGCAAACGACTCGCTGGCTCGCTCGGCCCGATCGAGCTGACACGGTTGTATTTTCATAATATTCGCTCGGAACGTCGTCAATTAACGTCGTGTGTGCGGCCGCCTGGTCCGAAACTCGAGCGAGCAGGCGAATTTCGACCGGCGAGGATTAATTTTGACGTTGGAACGCCGGCCACGATAACGCTCGTAACCAATATATAGAGGGTGACCCGTTTACAATCGTCTCGAACGACTCGTTGGGAATACGAGGGATCGGCCACGAGGAACTTCCACGATTCCAGGGGACGTTCGCGACGATGCCGAAGAAAATTGCCGCGGAGCTCATTTTCAAAGCCACTGTCACTTTTTCCCAGAGTATCGTGTATTTTCAATCGCGTGCTACGGTAAACGACATCTACATGAGTTTTACCGATTGACGACCTCGAAGTGACCTTGACGATCACCTTTGAGACGATTTTCCATTGCTATCGTTCCCGGTCCTTTCTCGTATCTTAGACTCAACCTCCACAGACACGCTCTAATTCACCGTTCCACCCATCGTGTCTCTTACCACTGATCGACCTGTTAAATCAAACCGAGCGCTGCAAAATGCACTTCGAATTGTTTAAAAATTCTCCAAAGTCTCCGTATCCCCCGCGCAGAGTCTCGAATCTGAATATTTCTTCTTCGTCGTGTCTTCTTCGATCCTCGGTGAATTTGAGAACGGAAACTGGAATCGATCCACGGGTAATCCTCGTTCCCGGAAGATTGAGAGACGTTGGTCGCAAATGGTCCACCCTGTATAGGTATCGGGCGATCGGGCCGAATTACCAGCGCGCTATAAAGATATATCGTAGGGAGCGTCGCGATGGACATCGCGTATACCCGAGGTGATAATGTAAATAAGAGGAGCAGAGTACCCTTCCGGCCAATTTGCGACTCGGGCACGCGCATAATTTAATTGTTGCATTATGCGCCCTATAAAGATATTATTTACGAGCGATTGGCTCCCGAAGAGACGTTGCTTGATGGAAAGACCGAGCCACCGCGATTAAACTCAATTTCTTTTTTTCCCCTTTTCGTCCATTTCTTCCTTTTCGGCGCGTTCGACTGGTCCGCTCTCGATGCGATCTACGAACACGCGAGGCTCGTAAAAAAGATGCGTGCCCTTCCTTTTTTTCCGTTTCGTTTCGTTTTTTTCTTTATTCTTCTCTTTTTTCCCTTAATTGTTGCGCGTTAAACCGCGCGGAAACGTGTAATTAGCCCGAGCGTATCGCATACGCGGCGCGGCGTTAACCGTTGCCCCTTTAATTATTGCACGTTTTCGAACTATGAGCGTCCGAGAGAAATCCACGGAATGGTGATACACTCTACTTTCTTGGGTAACGGCGTTTAGCGAGTACCTGGTCTTTTTACGGATCGTAATGTACTTTCGACAGCCTCCGCGGAGTCCGGACGCATTTAGCGCTCGTCGGTTTGAAAAATAAAACTGCGACCCGGACTCTGTTCCTAACATTTGTAATAACGTTGTTGGTTCGTGAAAACGGACGTTACGCTCGCGGTGTACTCTTTCATTTTCATGTTTTCCTCTAGAGTCTACGATGATTGCTTCGTCGAAAGGGTTCAAGAGTCCGAAGACGGATGGAACTCGTTTAAATGAGAAAATAGCATTAATAAGCCTACGGTTCTATTTGAAACTAAAGGAATACGGGGGTTAGTGGGCCGTTGAGGTTAAGTTCAGAAACGGCGGTTCGTTTGTACTCGTTATCCTCGAAACTGGACTTCTGTGGTATTATAGTGCGATAGAAACGTCGTTAGTAAACGCACACCGATAATTACGACCGAAAATATCACGAACTCGGCGTTCGTTCTTAATCGTTCGCAAGCGTTATTATTACGAGGAGGAACGTGACATTTGTTGGTAATGAACGAATCACGACTCGGCCTACAAATTAGATTCGAAGCGCTTCGATGAAAGTAACATTTTTCTGGACGAAATAACGACGTCGCGGGTTTCTGTGCCGCAAAATCGGGTTTCGAAAAGTCTCGATCGTCGTACCGATTTCTGTCATCGAAAAGGAGAAGCTTCGTCCGAAGCAACGTCACCGTAGTCGTCTCCGACGATTACTTAACCCTTGGCCCGTGAACGCGATTCCTGTACCGATTTCTACGGAATCGAGCCCTCGATCGACGATGCTCAAGGTCAAAGGTCGTCGAATCGCTGGCTGCCACGAGGCGGCCGAAACGCCGCGGTTTCGTCACCGTCGACAATTTCCCCCGCGCAATGGCTGTCAGCTCGGTATCGTACATCGGATCGCGAACGGTTCTACGATTTAAGGAGCGTCCTTCTCGAGTCGTGACGATTCGATCGATTCGATCCCTCGGCCTCTCTCGTTGCGACACTCGCTGAGAAAGCAAAAATACGATCGGTTTGGTCCGTCGATCGTGTCATTTCCTTCTTCGTTCGAACGTGTTTTCACGGAAACTCCGATTTCGCTGCAGAGTTTCACGGATTCCGTGGCCGTGGGAGTAACGAGGTCACGAGTCGTTATTTCTCAGCAAGTATTTGTCCAATCGGAGCCTGCCTTTGCACGAATGCGGAATAAATTCACTCGGGGCGACACGGGAGAATTTTTACCCCGATACTTTCACCCAAACGATACCCTCACGGAATAAAAATGATCTACGTTACAGAAAATACAATTATTCTTGGAAAAATTCTGTACTCGAAGCTGAATCTTGTACGAAGCTGTTCCGAAAGTTCGAATAACGACGAATTTCCATTCACCCTCTCCTTGCAAGACACTTCTCCTTAGGGGTCGTGCTTCCCACTTTGCTGCACGCATCGATAACGATAGGTCCCAATTTTCTCGCACGATATCTTACCGTGTACATTCGCGTCATCCACATTTTTCCACGTGAAAAATTTCTATTCGCCCTCTCGAAGCTTCCGAGATGCTCCTCTGTAAAAGTTGCGCCCTCTACTATGCGAGACACTCGAACCCCCCTTGCGCGCATAGACGGTAACAGGCTAACCAGCGAAAGCCTCGAAGAACGCATCCCTCCGCTCGAACAAGAGAGCGGAGAGAACGTTTCCCCGAGAGAACGGTTCTCTTTTCCCAGCCCCCTCCTCCCATTCCCAGTGCCTCCTCCTCCCCTCCACCTCTCGATCGGGCAACCCTCGTTACGGGGCCTCGACTAGCCGTAATCAATTTCACGCATTGATTAATACGAAGTAAATGAATACCTGGGAATCGTTGCAGGTCTCTCGATGGCGCGAGCAGAGCGGGTCGAAGCGAGAGTGAGAGATGATTTATCCGGCGTGGGTCGAGGGCTGCCCGCCACGCGTAATTATCATACGACAGCCGATTAAAATTGCGGCCGGCGCTCGCGTTCAACATCAATTTCAGCTAATTACATGCATTTTCATGTCTATGCGCCGGACCAGGATCGACCAGCGGGAAAAATCGGCCGGTACGTGCCCGCGCGGACCAGACCTATCCTACGAGAGTTCTCTCGGTGCCTTACCGGATCGATCAGTGTTTCCCAACCTTGTCAGGGGAAGATCGATTCGGCGCAGAACGCACCGCTTCGAATTACCGCCCTTGTAATTGAACAGGTGGTTGCCGAGAACGACAACCGCGCAGCATTTGCCCGCGGAAACGTGTAGGGACCGAACTATTCGGCACTGATCTCAACGTGGAACGAAAATGTAAAAAGCATTGGAGAATGTTCCACGGATATTTTTTAAACTACAAGTAGAAACCTGAAACACTTCACAAGTACACGCTGAACCTAATTTTGAATTTAAACTTATATCGAGGTAGATGTAAAGCTAACGATTATAGAGATTCGGGTTAAGAAATAATCAAACAGATTTTCCATAATTATAAAAACCTTTCGAAAGTGCACGACGAATTCCCAAACGTAAAATTCCTTCCAAATATCGCGGATCACTCGAACGGCGTCGAGTTGGATTCTGTCAAGAACAGGTGTACAATTTGCAAACCGACTATGAATCTTACTCACCCGAACGCCGCAAACGTCAGGTTCCCGTCTCCAGCGGGCAGTTCCTCCAACCGTTTCCCGGTCTTCGGCCCGAAACCGCGAAACTTCTTCCGGAAGCTCTGTTTCGCTCGAATCCATGGAACGCTGGAAGAGGTCCTCGCCCAGTTGGACCTCCGTTGGTTGGCGCACGAGCGAACGTTTACCTCCTTCTCCGCTATCACGCTGGGACCACCTGTCTCGCGAACTCGACACTCGGAAACTATTTTCTCCTTGATCGCTCGTTCACCTCCGTTCGTCTCCCTCTGCCTCGAAGGAATCCTTTCGGGTTCGTCGAACTTCCGATTCTTCGTTGTTCGAATTCTCGACTCGCTTTTCGACAATCCTTGCCTCGCCATTTTCTCGTTCCTGGTCACTTCGATCGAACACCGATCGTCGATAAGAGCTTCGTCAGGGATCAAACGTTTTATCTTCCCGTGGACCAAATCAACCGCTGGAGTGGAATAGACGTCCCCATCCGAGTTCGAAGTGGATGTCTTGGACAGCTCCAAGCAGGGTACCGAGGCTCGATGCTTGGACGAAGTATCCAAGTCTTGGCGCGTTTTTCTCTCCAAGCTGTCACTCGACGTGTCCACGTTGCCCGAGTCGCAATCGACGTTCTTGTCGTCGTTCTCGTCGCCCGTCTTGGAAGATCGTTCGCTTCGCGCAACCTCCGACGTGACTTCCTTCTCGCGTTCCAAGCTCAACATTCTGGAAGAGTTACGGAGACTGACCTCGTGTAGACCCGCCGCGGTGTCCTCCAGTTCGGCGACCCGCTTCTCCAGGAAAGCGATTCGTTGGTCACGCGCCTTCAAGAGAAAGAGAGCTTTCTGCGCTCGTCGCTCTTCGTCCAAAGCGTTCCTGAAACAATGTTCAACAGCGATTGAAATTTACGTGCCGTATTCTGGTATCGACTGTTTCGTAATTTTATACCGAAACGAACAAAAATATTGAAACGAACGTAAATTAATCCTCCGGACCTTGTGGAAGCAATTCTTTCGATTCGATATAATTGTCACGGTTATTAGTCGAAATATAGATATCGTGAACACGTTGCTGCAAGAACTAAGTTACCCAACACTGAATTTTTGTGAATTCCACGAGGTAAACTAGCGAGTAATTACGCGAACAATATTTCTAACGAGACATCCGAGACTTCCTCGGTTTCTACGTTCGATACCGGTTTATTAAAATTGCTCAATGACTATGCACGTGAATGATATTCCTCTCGAAAATTCTAAAGTTGTCACTGCCCAAGTTCCTACAGACGATACCGACGTATTAAGAAACGCTCAATGGCTGAATACACGAACAAGATTTCTAACGAGACATCCGAGACTTCCTCGGTTTCTACGATCGATACCGGTTCATTGAAACTGCTGAATGACCGTACACGCGAAAAACATTCCTACTGAAAATTCAAACGTTGTCACTGCCCGAGTTCCTACGGATGGTACCGATTTATCGATACTCGATGGCCGAATACACGAACAATATTTCAAACGAGACGTCCGAGACTGTCAACCGCCTCGGTTTCCACGGTCGATACCGGTTTATTAATAAACGCTGAATGGTTAAATACACGAACGTTATTCCTAATGAGAGTGTCGTTAGCTGGGTTTCTACACGTGATACGGTTCGACGCATCGAACACGCAAACCAGAGCCACTCGAAGCGTCGAAGCAACAGCGCGACAGTCACCGTGATCTCGATAACGGGTCCACGAGGAAGAACTGTGCCGCGGTCAACATTAAAGCGCAGAGGGAGCTTTTTATAGTAGCGGCGTCAATTAATATCCTACGAGGCCATTATTAACGTCCGTGGAAAGCGCCGACGATGCCGTGGCGGCGAGTTCCCGACGACTTAAAGCGCTTAAGGAAACCGAAATAAATTACGCCACGGAGAGAGGTGCATATTTAATTCGAGCAATTAATGCCGTCTTGTAAAACACGCCGCTGGGGTGGCTGTTGCTGTAGTCCTCCCTCTTTCCTGGCAGTAATGAGCCCGATAAATCAGCCGGCTCTGCACTCGAAAGTTCGCGGATAACTTCGGGCTCCTGCAGTTTCTTCCCGGCTACCAAACGCTCGACGGTGGCGTTCCCCGCTGCCTCCGCGATTGATAAATGCCCTGGAAAAGTGTCCTGGACTCCAGCAACCGTTTCCTCCCTCCCTCCTACTACTCGTTCCATGATTACCATCCGTACAAATAAACGACGTTCGTTTCGTGCCACTTGGGCTCTTGCCTTCGATTCCTC
The DNA here is from genome assembly GCF_051014685.1 of Ptiloglossa arizonensis. Classification (NCBI taxonomy): domain Eukaryota; kingdom Metazoa; phylum Arthropoda; class Insecta; order Hymenoptera; family Colletidae; genus Ptiloglossa; species Ptiloglossa arizonensis. The sequence goes on from NC_135058.1 coordinate 15,853,868, forward strand.
GGTGCCCTTTGATTCGCGACAGAGACGGTTAACCATACAGTTTTCTCTCTTCTCCCTCGTTACTAGGTTACTGTAATTTTATTCGTAGAAATAAAAGAAAAGTTTCGTGCCACTTGGAGTCTTGTCTTCGATTCCTCGGTGTTCTTTGATTCGTGACAGAAATTGGTAAATATAGTTTCCTCTTTCCCCTATCGTTACACGGTTACCATAGTTTCATCCGTAGAGGTAAACGAAATATTATTTCGTAAAATATTATCCGTCTATGATTCTAGAAAATTGGAAATATGTCCAACGATAATTTAACAATTATCTTTCTTTGACTGTGATTCTCATACATTTGTGTGCAATATTTTATTTCGACTGTTTACACGTTCGATCTGTTCCTGGTCGATAAAAAATTGGCGCGGTTCGAGACACTGTCGCGATTAATAATCATCTCGGTCGAGACGGTCCCGGACGATTTATCGCAGGCGTTTCTATAAAATCTAATTAAGAGGGGTGTAATTTCCTAATCGCGGACACAAATCATTGCATCGCCCCAGCCGAAAGACGGGTATCGCGCGAATTTCACCCGTAATCCTCGTTGCCCGCCCTCGGATATCCGACGATTAATTAGGCATAAAAATCTGGTCGTTTGCGGGAAAAAAAATGCCACAGATTGCCCCACTTAATCCCTCGAGCACGCTGCCTTCTGCGCTGGGGATGACGCCTCCTGACGTTCCGCTGGAAATTCATTAAAGCGATATCCCATTTATTCCAAACGACCCCCGTCTCCTAAACGAATGAAAGAACAAACGTGTAATCCGTTAATCTGCTCAGCGTCGCCCCTCGACATTTTTTTCTCTCCATTGTCTTTCGAAACTAACCTTTCGACGGATAAGTAACATCTATTGGAACGTTGAAAGAGTGGAGAACTTGAACGCGTACGCGAAAACGTTTAGGTAGCGCGCCAAGTTTGATCGAAGGTCAACTGTATTTTCCGATCAACCAAGTTTGGGAATAGAAGCATCAATCCACATCTATCTCAATGTTACGTCTTTCCTTTCGAACGTTCGATTTTATTATTGTTCGGTTAATTCGTGAGAGTTTTCGTGTCAAATAAAAAATGTAATTCATAAAATATAGCAAAAGGTTCATTTCGATTATTTTAAACGAGTCACACTGTACCATTTAATCGCGAACTTTTCTTGTTACAGGTTCGCGCGTTCAACCCTTGACCACACGGAAGCACTTCAACCAACGATACCCCAGCGATCGAAATATTAATCTCTCGCGAAACTCACTCCTGATACTGTAACAGTAAATATACAAATTGTCGAAGGCGTTAACAGTTTCCACGATATTCGACTTTCAGCCCAGCGTTTGAACACCGTCTATCGTTCAAATCCGAGGCGATGAAAGGCGCTCAACAGCTCCCAACTTGAACACTTTGGTAGCTCAACGTCTATCGGTCCTCTAACAGATATAATTTTCGTTACAACTCGGTCGAGTTAGGCAACTCTGTATTCCCCGTTTAATCGGAAATCCCTTTCCGACACCCTCTAACCCCGCGGTAGCACTTTAACCAACGATACCCCGGCGTGTGTATTAATCTCCCGCGAAACTCGGTTCGATGCAACAATTCCCGAAAGCAACGAGCAGCGTAAATCTCGCACGTTAATGGCGGTCGAAAGTACAGGCGAACGAACACAAACGAACACGAACGCGCCGCTTGGACGCGTTCAAGGGACCGCGAATTATCTCGAGGACACTCGGCGTTCCGCGCGCTCATCCGACACAAAAGGAAGCTGTTTCCGTAGGTACGAGCTCGTAATATGGCTTATTAAAATTACAGAGGTGCTGGTGGGGCTGGATGGTTCGGGTCTCGACCGCATCCCGTCTAGGGACAGACCGCGACAGAGCCGAGACAGCTCGTGACCAGAGCCGGGGGAGAAGCAGAGTTCCCGGCAGAGTCCATTCCTGCTTTGTACGAGGCCACTGGAAGGACCTCGACCACCGAGGGATTGCTCTCCGTAGACCTAACCTCGACCACGAGAAGACGACCATGCCCACCACGGCCGTCCTGGATTAATGTTATTGCGCGAACCGACTCGAGGACCGTAGGATACGAACGACTCCGCGTCAGTTTCGCCGCGACCTCTAACTGCCCCGCTCGGGTGTGATTTAATTGGCCCCGATTTTGACGCGCGAAACTTCGCCCACAGACGTCTATTGGACGCTCGGGTAATTGCAGAGGGTCCTGCGACCCGACCCTCGACGATCGATAAAGGTAACGGAAATGGAAAAAGTAATGCGCGAGCTAACAGTCGCGGTACAAAGATGGTCCGGGTGATTGTGCAACTGGAAAGAATGATACGATGCAACGGAGCTTTCGTTTTAGGGAAGAACGTATTTGGAAGGTATTCTGGTATCTACGCGTACACCTAATCGCGTTCTTGAGGCGTCTAGTGGGATTTGTAACGCCAGTTAGATGCACGCGTATTAGATCGATTTTCGAATGCATTCAAATTAGTAACAAACACGTGGATCGATGTATGCGCAAAATTCGAAACAAATCTACGAAAAAAAGGGGTGATCTTGAGAGTCGACGCAATTCGGGCGAAATTACTTTCCATTCGGTTGACGCCCGATCTCTCGCTAGTAACGGTAATAAATTTTCCTATTTTACGATAAACCTGCCCGGAACGAATGAATCACGGCGCACGCCTAATCTATTTGACCGTCGAACGAAGACGCTTTAATAAAACCGGTTCGTCGATTTTTCTAGCCGTTTAATTCGTTTCCTGGTTACGGTTCGTAAAATGCAACGCGAACGATTTCTTTTTAAACGAAAGAAGTTGAGGAGGTTAGGGCTCGCGGCTCGGTGATCGTTGCAATTCGATGAATCCGTCGATTAAACGCAGGAACGGATGCGGGACGGCGATCGCGGAAGAAAAATCGGCGCCACGACATCCGCGAGTACGATTGCCACGCCGGCGATATTAATTACGATAATTGCCTCCGGGATGATAAATGATCGACCATGGCGTGCGTCTATTGAACCGGCCGCCATCCTGTACTAGCGACAACGATCTTGGTCGTCCTGTAATTAAAGTCGGCTAATGAAGCCTCCGCGAGGCTATAGCGGCGGATGGACGATCGAAACGTTCGCCTCTTTGACGTTAATGCGTGATCCGGTCCTTTGGGTTATCAAACTTTTCAACGTTCGGTCACGGATAACGAAACAAACGGTCCACTTTTATTTTTGTCAATCGTTTCGTTGGAACTTTTCTTTCGAAGAGAGTATCCGTTTCTGTGAGCACCCTTTGCCACTGATGCGTTAAAATTGGCAATGGGACATATATCGAAACTTTTATTTTTTAATCGTTTCGTTCGAAATTTACTTTTGAAAAAAATATCTGTTTCGGTAGAAAAGCTTTATTACAGTTACAATCGACAGTGGACGATTTCTTCTTTAATAGTCCTTTCTATAAAAAAGATGCCGATAAATTAATTTAGCCATAGCAACGAATCGTACAAAAGCCACTCCGTGAATAGTTAACATTTCGAACGGAATTTATCACGAGAAAATTATTCAAAGACCTGATATTTTAACGATCGGTGATCGCAGTGAATCATCTTTCGATGAGTTTCTCATGCTTGCAACGGAGAGTTTAGAAGTTTCAAATTTGGAAGGTTGTTCCATCGGGTAACAAAGTTTACGCCCGCGTATTGAGTTATTAACCAGGCGGCTGTGCAACTAATTCGACTCCTGTGCCGGGCAGAAGCGTATAAATTATATTAAAGTATTGTTTCGTCGAAGGTTGTTGATGAGCTTACTTCGAAACTCGTCATCGTTCGAAATACGTTTAACCTGTCCGAGCGCGCTTGGAACGTCGAATTTGACGATACAAACGATTAATATTTTCCATGACAATATAGTTAACCCGCTTGCATGGAAACGTAAACGGTTGGCACGTGTCTGCGCGTAAATCGTTGTCATAGTCACAACTATGCGACACGTGTTTTATGCATGTAAAAAATTTAAAAAAATAATATTGGCGATAACCATCCAGCGATGATTTCGATCGCTCCAAAATCTTGGCGACTAAATATTTCGATTTACGTTCGATTAACGCAAGTTCGACTCGACACAGGTAAACGATCGTTAATGATTTTAATGCGCGTTGACGTAAAATGTAACTTTCTAATCCTTGAACGATATAATCCAATTGAAAGCGGTTGTGCGTCGGATACGCGTGTCATTAATATTTGGATTTACTCAATTCTATCGTTAGGGTAACCATGCGCCACGACCGATTCGCGACGGTGCAATTGCAATCCGTAGACAACTCTCTCCGCGCTCGAACTAAACCCGCGAGATAACGTTAATTGACCGAAAAGTGTTTCGTTCCAGTAACTAACCAACGTAACCGAGTCCACAATCGACATCGGGTTACGGTACCGGTCACATACAAGGTGTGTCGCTACAAACGGTACACCTGAACTACTCTATATTCGACGAAATGCCAATCTCGAAGTGCCAATACGATGCAACGGAAATCATTTTCACAGAGTTCTCCGGGTCGTCGCTATTTTTTTCTCTTGGATCTTTCAGCGAACGTTGGCACGCATTCGGTGTTCAGTCACGCGTAGACTATGGCCTGAAATTGTCACGAAGATGGATTCCTTCTGTACTTGTATCGGTCGCATGGAATACAACCGCGATAAGTAAAAGTAGCACGAACGTTACTATAATTACGCGATACGCGAACTTTGTAGAACTTGTGAGTAGCTTCAAAATTTAAGATCCTCCCTGAAACAGTACGAGTACGTTCCTTAACATTTTTGCGAGCTCAAGATTGGCCGTAAGGTCGCACTATTTACATCGTTGCAAGTGTTTAGAATGAAAAGTACCTAGATGACGATGAGATACTTGTTCTCCCAAAGGGAAGAAAAACTGTCTACGATACGGACGAGATAATCGAGAGACTCGGTGTTAGATCCAACGACTACACGGAGCACCCCGTAGGTGTCTAGCTTGTCGAAGGTATTCGTTTCGAAGCGTCGGTCCAGTCCCGATCGAAGTCTCTTCAGTCAACAATCTCCACGCAGGCGGTGGCGGCGTCGCTCGCTCGCGCCTCTGTGTAACGACTTCACGGCGAAAGAAAAGCGTGTCGAAAAGCGGGTCGTTCCATTACCTGGTCACCGTGACCGGCGGACCCGAGTCACCGATACAAGAACCACGGTCGCCCCGTGAATCGGCTAATCTTCCGATTCACACGAGGCAAGGACGTGGAACGGCCTCTTGAAAGGTGCAATGCTCACCGCGACAGGGACTATCCTTCTTGCCACCGCATTTACAATCGTTAGCCAGTCGGTGCCGGGCCTCCTCGGAAATCGTTTAGCGTAATTACGCCTCTTGTCACGCTACAGCCCCCTCCCCACTCCTCGCCGTGTCCGCGCACCGCCCGGACAAATGTAACCAGTTTATTTTTTACTTTTCATTTTTTCCCCATTTATTCCAATTTTTTTTCACTTCCTCGTTCTCTTTCCTTTTTTACCCCCCCACCCCACCCCTCCCCCTTCTCCTTTATGCCCGGCCACTGGAACCGGAGAGCTGTTATCGGAGTTGATGGATACCCGATGGATGACTCCCTGGCATTCCTGCGCGACGACGACGACGACGACGACGACGACGACGACGACGACGAAGACGACGACGACATTAAGCGGCCACCGTCGGATCGGGAGGATGAATCCCGAAGGCTGGTACACCTCTCGGAACATCGTGAGCGGCTTTCATTCGGCACGGTATAACGCACCGGGCATAATCGCGCGTTAATTCCTCGCCCCGCGGACAAAGAACGCGTCCGAGAGTGATACAAAGTCGCCGTTCCGCTACGACGACCCGAGCAAGAAGCGTTTTCGCGTCGGTTATGCTTCGAAGGAGTTTTTCTTTTTGCCGGTATCGCGACCTCCGAGAGACGGCCAAGGGGACGGGATCACGATGACGGTTGCTGCGTTTCCGTTAGCGGAGGACAAAACGGCGAATCTTGCGGAACATTTTTCCACGATACGGGTAACAAGCTCCGCTCCTGACACTTTAATGGTGCAACAGATTGGATCGAGGTGTTGCGTACACCGGAACAATTTTGTAAGATATAGGTAACGCGTTAGTGTCCCGACACTTTGATAGCACGAGTCTTTCGAATCGTGACCTCTGGAAAGAGTTGGTTAGAGCGTTGCACCGAGGTGGCGGTACGCTGCATTTCTGATAACAAGTTTGCGCTCTAACGCTCCGATAGCACGATTGCTTCCAATCGTCGTATCTGGAGGGAGGATGTTAGAGGATCGAACCAAGACGGTGTGTATTGCATTTCTGGTAACGAGTGCCCGTTCAGACAGTACGGTAGTACGATTGTTTCTAATCGTGACCTCTACGGGGAAGGGGAATTGGATCGAGGTGTTGCGTTTCCAATAATGGTGGATGCTTCTGGAGCTCGATGCACCGCTCGGTGCACTGCTATCGTTGCGCAATAATTTACGAGCGAACGGATACGGCCGTTCTCGATTCGGAAATTAGAATTATCGCGTAGAAAGCTGTGTCACGAAGACGACACAGCAATGAAATAATACCTTGTTGCGCGTGCGGCGGCACGTACTCGCTTCCAGAGGATTCGACCGATTCCATTCTTGCGAGTCATCGACCCGCCACCGATCACTGTAGCTATCCGTATACATTCCTCGAATATTCCTACGTTTAAGACAGAGCCTACTAGAGTCCACGAGCATAACTCACGTCGAGTTGCAATGGTAGGCAGCGCCGCACTCTCGTCCGATAAGGTTAAATTTTGCGACAGATTGCACAATCCCTGTGTACTCTACAATTATGGTTCACGAACGGTCGTGTCGTCGAAAATTCTATAATTTATCGAACGAAAAATTGTCAAGTCCAGCAAACTCAAACCTGATCAATGCATTCCTTTATTTTCAGTATCGGTGCAGGAAACGAGGTTGACGTTCGCCTTGCTCCAATTAAACCGGATAAACATTTAGAAATTATTCTATCCAGGTTTGGTATTTCGGTAGAATACCTGCGTAAAAGATATTTCAAGTTCGTTGCATTTTACACATTATACCGACGAATAGCGTTTCAAAGACCGAGGATAGCAATCGAGTTCCTACTATTATACCAGTTGTATTTCAGACGCGAGCTTAATTTTACTCCGAGATATTTTAATAGCAGTTTAGACGCCGAACGGATCAGTTACGTTTATAAGAGATAGATATCTCACGGAAGTTAACACGTACTACTTTAATTACGGAGATCGCAGCGATATACCCCGACAGGGATGGGGCGGTTGAATGATTAACAGAAGCTGATGTGGAAATAAACTAGCAACGATTCGAAGATGTAACGACGATGCAGAAACAAACTGACGACGATTTAATAATCGGGTGTTGAAGCAAAAGTGTGCCGGCAAAGATACACGAACAGAATGCTTTTTTTTTCTAAGAGTCGATTGGGTCTTTGAGCAGCCTTTTGGAATAGGAGTAAGAGGACAGGGCAAGGTTTAGGACATTGCGTGTCTAGAATGAAACTGATGACAGTACAAATTAAATATCGACAAAATGTAGTACTCTAATCCATGTGTGTTCATACCGAAAACTACTCTGACCTACACGCGATCATACCCAAAGCTACGCTGACCTAGATGCGGTCGTACCCGAGATTGTTCTGACCCGTATGTGGTTATACCAAAAATTGTCCCGATCCATATGTGGTCACACTCAAAGCTGGTCTAACCCGCATATTGCTCTGATCTGTATGCTACCGTACCTAAAATTATCCCAAATCACATTCAATCATACTTAAAACCATCCTGACCCATACGTGGTCGTACTGGAAACTATCCTGAGCAATATGTGGTCATACCCAATATTCCAGTCTATGCGTAATCGTATCCAAAGCTATCCTGAACCAACCTACTCGTTCTTAACCATGCCGCGACCAATATACGGGCCCTGAACGCGCGAAAGGGGCAAACAATTCGAAATATGCCTGGTGAAATAACGATCGAGGTTCGGCAGCTCCCCGCGAGGCGATCACTCGGAACCTAAGAGACCCCGGTTGGCAACCGGAGCGAATAAACGGCGGAGGACGGTATCAGCGTCCGGCACGACCGCGTACGAAGGTATTAAACAGACAGATCAGACGGCGAGACAAGAGCTCCCCGGGCCGGTAGGTATCATCGATCGACGTGTATTTCATCGGCGGTAATTACATAACGTCACCGGGATAGAAAGCTGGGCAAAGCTCGGGGAGGAGAGCGCGGCGGAGTAGCGTCGGCGCGTTCCTTTTACAGGCTGCTCCTTAACGATCTCTCGCGCGATACCGCCTAATGACTAGCGCGCGGGCATCATCGTGTCCCGATACGGCATTCGAAGAAAAGCACCGGGACCGGGCATCCGTCAGCTCTCTGTGCCAGAAATCGAGCTGCAAGTCACGCCGGCCCCGAGGAGGGTGAGACGAGCTTCCGAGATCGTAGGGACCGAGCGGTATCCACTCTCCGTCTCTTCCCCCTACTCGAGCTCACTCTTCCTCACCAGGCCCCCCTCTTCCCACCGCCCCCGTTCGTCAGGACGATGATCGCCTCTCGTTTTCTCTTCCTCTAGCGGCGTTGTGCAAGCGGCACTTCTTTTAGGCCATCACTACCGAAGAAGCAACTCGGAATCCACCTTATTGACAGGTTCACGGCTCCCGAAGATATTCTTCTGCTGCGGTATACGCGGCACGTAGTCCCTCTCTTTCTCTCGCTTCCTCCTCGCTCGCTTCTCGACGATCACCCTACCTTCCTTCTCCGTTCACGGGAGCGAACTTGTCGTCATCCTTCGAAATAGTCGAACGAAAGGGTTCCCCGAGTGACTGTCTATTTTTGCGATCGCCGGACCGCGATAGCCTCCTCCTCCTCCTCCTTCTCGCGGAGATTAATGGATTTTTGCGATGGAGTTAGCTCCGGAGGCAAATTGTAGGAACACTTGCGCGGCACTTTGATTACACCGGTGCGTGTAACACGGACTAGGTGAGAATGGATCGCGCGATCACCGACCGTACGAGTTGCATTAGCGCTTTCTAGCCGCTAGAGCAACGCGACAATTTAATTGCACGTGACCGATTTAAATTAACCGACCGCTTTGAGGTCAGTCTCTCGAATATCGCGTCAAGGACGACTTCCACTCTTACGCCACGACAGTTCGTTTCTGCGATTAAGAAACTCACGTCTGCGCGTCTTCCAGCGAACTCCTTAAAGAACCGTAGAAGCGATCACCGCGCAACTAGGAATCGAGATTATTTATTTCGCAAAAATCAACGCTCGAATTGTGCGAATTTCGTTTTCCTTGTTTGCATTGGTAAACGACGCATCGTTGTGTTTATCCGTTCTGTTCAGGATAGACGCGAGTGGTGGCTCCAGTATTTCTTTCGCGATCTCGTTGTACGGTACAACGAGTTCGGAAGGTACGGTACTCGAGTCCCTGGGTCCGAAGAGACCCAAGCGTGGCACAAGGCTCGAGAAAGGTCATCCAGGAAGAAGAACCGGAGCGAGTTTCTTCTAATAGCGTTTGTAGGCCACTCGCGAAGAATCGGTCGAATCCTCGTCCCCTAGGTGACTCGAAGGGAAGGAAGCGAGGCAGGGTGAAAACGTAGTACGACAACGGGTCCACCGTAGCCAAAGCCGGTGGAACGGGCTACGGAGAGAGTATACGGTCGGCCATTAACACCTCCCGGACAAATCACTCGATTTTCTCGGACGATTTTCCCGCAGCACGTCCGGCAAATAAGAAAACACGATGTATCACCCGTGGGACGTGGACAAGGCGCAGGAGAGACGGGGTGGGGGGTGGTTTACTGCCCGCCGGTAATGACGAAACAGATGGCCTCCTGCGGGACGAAGACGCGCGCGAGGTGTACGTGTGTCCCGCAGGAAGAGGGGTTACGGCCGAGGAGCCTTGATGAAGTGCCGCCATTATCGGTACAGGACAAAACCCACTTCTGCTTGGACGTCCGGCGACTTTATTACCCGCGAACACACGCTTCCATCGGTCCCACACCGGGACCCGACTCTTATTCTCCTCTACGGTGTACGAGAGCCACGAGAGCCACGAGAGCTTAACGAGCTTACCGCTATCGGGCCTTCTACTCGAACGGCTAACATTCTGCTACCGGTTCTACAGTGCCGGCCATTTACCACTCGTATTTTCATTTCCAAATAGCGCCCAGCTTCTACGAAACGAACGAATCGAGAACCTTTCGACAATTTGACGACGTTTGCGCGGACTTTGTTACAGTGGCTGCTTTCGGAGCGGGTGATTGGCTGTGCGTGTAGCTGTGGTGGCCCCAGTCGAATATCGAGGTTGCGGACAAGTTTTAAAGCTGTTTGTCGAATATTCGTGTTTAGCCACGACGAGAGGAAAGATCGTCGTTGGACAGAACTGCTTCGCAAGGCTGGAGAAACGTACGAGGATATTTCCGAGGATCCGAGTGTATCTACTGTGCTTTGTTGGCAAGGTAGCGTACTAAGGATCGTGAGACGGTAAACGGTGGTCCTCGAAGATCGAGATATCGAGAAACAAACGCTAGAAACGAGAGAATACATCGCTCGACCGAAGCGAATAGACTTAAACCGCGGTCGACACCCGTGCGAAAATATTGTCAGATTTTACCGAGGTGTTTTAAATATTGTCGAAGCGCTCCGCGAGTGTCATTAGAACACTTCTGTGCGAAAAAGAAGCACCGATATACTCAAATAGAGCCGGTGTACAATCTCTCGACCCGATTCCCACCGAGATAAAAGTACATACGAAAACAAAAAGCAAAAAATATGGAGAAATTGCACAACTTTGTACAAGAAGCATGGGAACTGATACACGTAGACAGGTGCATAAGATTAATCTATTCCATGCCGCGGAGATGTGTCTCTTTTATGGCAAAATGGCCTGGCGGGGAAATATGAAAAATTTCGATCGCAATGTAAGAACGGTAACGAGAAGAAATAAATTTCTTACGGATACGCGAGGAAACGTCCGTCTCGAAAAACGCTCATTAACCCAAAGCGTTCGTAAATTAGTAGAGTTTTCGGTAGGAATAAAAATTTCGTTGTTGGGTAATAAAAGAAGGTTGAAATTTTCCGAGAACGCAGTCGAGACAGCTCCGCGAGTTTCTCAGGGAAATTCGCAAAGTTTAGAAATTAAAGTACAACTTGTACGTAAGTAAATGGCCACCGCTGTAATTTCTCCGCTCGGATATTCGTCGGGGCATGCTCGGAGCGTTCTCGTTGAAACGCTCGATGTACATTTGTTGGGAAACGCGCCTGGGAAACACCGATCGTCGTTAACAAACGGACTTCCCGCTTTTTCGCGGTGCTCCCTACTTTTACAGTTACGAACTCGCGAGAACGGACCTGAATGGAACGCGGGTCATTGGACACTTCTTTCCATCGAGTTTTCGGGCGTCGTCAATCGGTATCGGCTCACGTCGGTCGCGCACAAGAAACGAATAGATAAAGTTACGGATCACTTGCGAGAAAACGCTAGAACTCGGACGAGAAACAATTAAATCTACCACCGTATCTACAAAAGAAAGTTTTGTTCGAAAAACGATAAGATTCGAAATCATTGGAAAGCGATCGCTCTCCTTCCAAACGTATCTTCTAGAAATCGTTGCGGAGACCATACTGGTAATAGAAATTCGTACATCTTCCTAATGAGTTTTTAATCGTTACCGTTGCAATTTATCCCATCGGTCTGCTCGCGTCTCTGCTATCCCCCGCCAAGATTTCTATGTCAAGGCCCGTACGACGTCCCTTGGTGTTCCTCCCCGGTAAGTCGTCTCCCTGGCTAGCACGTATTAATCGTGCAATTATTCGCGAAACCAGTTCTGCATAATCGGCCGGATAATTGCCACGTAATTGCGAACGGACGCTCGCGGAATACAAAGTATTAATTCCAAGCGAAAATGTCAATAATCCCCCGGCGCAACGGGCCTCGTAACTTATCGTATCTGGGGTCGTATAGTTAATTTATCGTACAAAATTGCAGGATGTCCTAGACAGAGAATGCCTCGCTCCCGAGACGTCGATCGGATCGATGCGCCGCGGGCGTCGATACGCGCCGAGTGCATAAATGTCGCGCGCATGTTTTCTTCGGCGTAACGTTCATCGCGATACCAACGGTGATAGGAACCCGGGCGTCTTTTCTTCCCCATTGAACAGTCGATGACGCAACCGTACGAGTTTTTTGCACCGTTGGCAAGGTCCATTCAACGGCCACTTACGCGGTGAAAAATATGGTATCCTCTTTTCAACGGGTAACGCAAAGCGAAATAATGGACGAGTTACCGGATTTGTGACTCTGGTTTTTGTCGGTTTATGGCTGGCCTTAAACCCATCTACCGACGTGGAGAGGCAAAACTGATTACGCTGTTCCCTTAAAATTATGCGTTTAATTGCATCGTAGCGTGCCCGTTGCCCCAATATTTGAATTCAGAAAAATCTTAATTGCTCGATGTTCCTCGGTCGTCTTTTTTACAACCGCGTAAGGGAGAAATTCGATACGCCGGGGATTCGATGAATCGTTCGTTTTGCGTTTACTCCTACCGAAGTCGAACAATTTTATTCCGGTGTTACCTTTACCGTACGATCGGTTTCCACGGAGAGGATTATCCGTAGCTGTTTCGTCAGGACCGATCGGTCTGGCCGGAATCGAGACACGTGTTTACGTTGTAGTTCACCAGCGAAAACGCTACCGCCCCCCTCTCCAAACTCGCGAGCCAACGGTGCCGACTTTAAAGCGACGGAGAGAGTTCGTTCTCTCCGAAGGAAAAAGTTGGAGGAAAAGTGTCGTCGCGTAACTTCCACGGTCTCGAAGCTCGAAAATCGATTCGTCTCTCGATGCGGCCTACGCGATTCACGATTCACGGTATCGAGAACGAAAGAAACGAGGCATCGCCGATCGGCTTGTAGTTAAAAAGGGGGAAAAAAAAGGGAAACGAACGTCCGTTGAACCCCGTCGAAATTTATTGCTCCGTTCCGTGTACTTCCACGCGCGTACCAACCGCAGCGCGCAAGACAACAAGGTCCCTGGGATAATTACGTAATCAGAATTGTATTCGAGTCGTTATTGCCCCGGTAAAGCAGGCCTTAATTTATACACCGCGCGGCGCATTTTATAATATTCCTGGCCGGCCTCAAGGAGGCTCATTACGACTTTCTCTGTTCGTTTACGGTGCACCCGTGTTCCCGCGCGATTTATCGCATCGCATCGAGGCGAACGCGAGATCCATTACGACGCGCGGATTACACGCGGAAATAAATAAACGCGGGTCGCCCCGTTTCGCGTTCTTCCGCCGCGGATGGGATTCTGCCTGCAGAACACTCGCGGATCCCATGGACGAGTTCCCTCCACGGACGGCGCGAACAAAAGAACCGTTAACTCTTCTTTTTTTTACAATATTCCTCGCTATCTGATCGATCCACGATGGCACAGATCTTTTTACGTCGGCTGAGCACGTTACACCGTGGCCTCGGTTATCGATCGAATTTCTCCTCCCGGATCGTGACTGTTTCGTTACTGGTCGAAATCTAATGACTCGTGAACGTCGCTCGTTCGATATCATTTTTCCACTGTATATTGCAATATACAATATTTTTGGAAATTTAACTTATCGACGTCTCAATCGTTCGTGAGATTTTCCTCGAGCAGGCCTCGTATTGTACGTATCAATGTAACTCGGTTAATCGAATTATCACGAATGTTAATTTTCATTGCGAGCACATCGATATTTTCGGTCCCATTGACAGCTTCTGGCACGATGAGACGGTCTTGGTTAACGGACGACTATTTGCGTCGTTACGAAGCAGACCTCGATCGTGTCATCTCGCGGTAAAAAATGTTTCGATCCATTTACAAGCAAGAAAAATTATAGGGGGTGGGTGATTCGCCTAGTATTCGAGCAGAGAGACGTCCATCGGTGTGTTGGTAAATTGACAACGATTTCGATCGCTATCGAATCTCGCAACGCAGGCCTGGGTCCAGGTTCGCGTGGAACGAGCAACAACAAACGTCGTCGTCGGGCGGAGCGCGCCGAAAAACTTTATGAACGGTTTATGAGCGCAATAATCCGCTCGCGAGTAACACAATACAGGCTAATTATAGAGGACGAGGTCCAGGCTGGTCGACAGGCATTAACGTACGCGTTAAACTCACGGGGCACGACAGCCTGGGTGGCTTCCCTATTTTCGTCTTTTTTTCAGTTTTTCTCGCTCCGTCTCTCTCGCTCTCGGTTCGAAGCGTGTCTCTCCGCCGGTGTTCCCCGCACTTTGATCCTCGCGACGCTAATGCGTCTCTGTTATTTCAGTCCTTATCCCTGACAGCTAGAGCCCGGCGAGACGCGAGGCGACTTTTTCGATTCGTGTAAACCGATCTCGAACGTCGCACAGGTCGACGCGGGTGATCGCGCGCCTCTACGGTGACACTCCTTTTTACCCTAATCTTACGCAACGGCTTTGCAGAAATCTCGCGCGAGAGATACATCCAATCTACGGTGTAGATTCTCGAATACGAGAAAAGATTTTCGAATACGAAACATTTCGTATTTCTTGACGAATTTACGGGAGAATTACAATTTTTTCCATTTTCGCGAAGAAAAAAGAATCGCAAGAATCGCTTGCTTGTGGACTACTCGCTTATTTCGTCGTATACTAAACGCGTCTAGCTAGAATCGCATAAAATACGCTTCTCCGTTTCCAATTTTTATCGCGTCGTTGCGATAAAGTATTCACGGGCCCGCGTCGACGCGCGAAACATTCCTTGTTTCTACTCACAGAACACACCGGCAAATTGGACACACCGTGTATTATATTTCGACTCTTTCATCATCGAAAGAGCCGAGCTTTCGAGCCAAGAGGAAGATCGATTCGAAGATAACGCGCGCGGCGCAGGTTGCGCCCAGCCGGGAAAAATGAAAACGATTTGCGGTCGACGTTGCGTCTGAAATCGAGTTTGAAGCGAGTTTTTCTCGAAACCTTCTTCGTTCCGACCGCAAATCGCCCTAATTTTTCCGCGTCGCGATGCGTTCGCGAAACGAACATTAATACTCCGAGGGGAGGGAAAACGTAATCCGATACTGTAATCGCATCTACCGCTATGCAAAACGGCTCTATCCGGCCGCGACTCTCGAAAAACTTGCATCGGAAATCGATGAGTCGTTTGTTGCATCTTATGGAAAAATGTTCGAGAGCATCGAGTTGTTGTACAAACTGCAGTAAATGCAAGCAGAATGCAAACTGTGCCGGACCGGTAGTACAAATGGCAGGTGCGAAGAAACCACGAATAGATGCAAGAAAGTATCCACCGTGAGCAACGCATACAGAAGTGATAGTAATCGAATGAAAATGTAAACGATCAAATTGAACGGTGTAAAAATGAAAAACATGTCTCGAGACGGTAAAAGCATTTTCGATAAAAGCATCAAGGGGGAAAAATACTTATGTAGTATTCGTATACTTTGTGCAACAAAAATAAAAGCAATACTGATCCGGGACAGTGTCCCCTAAGAAAATCAAAGTGGAACGCTATCATTCGGACAGGAAAAAGATGCTGATGTTTTGGAATTTTTTCCAACGATACGATATACCCCATACAAGTGTTTCGTGCATACCTGAATCGAAAGTGGATACTTTGTAAAATTTCTACCAATGTTTACGAAAAAATTGCAACACACACGGAGAGTGTAAGGGAAAAAGTATATACCCTAAGTAACGAAAATAATAACGTCGGTGATGAAACGATATGTGGCAAATGCGAGGGAAATAAACACGAGAGGCACGTGAGCAAAGTTTCTGGGGATAACCTAGAAACGACGCGGTATTTTTCATTTTTAACGCGCGCCGCATCGTTGCGTCCACCCTCCGGTCGAGGACGACCTAACGAGAGTAGTTACGGTCGCGGCTAATTTCCAACGGAAAACGAACGCTCGACGGATTTTAATTATTAGCCGTTGGCTTCGCGGAGTTGGGAACAAGGTCGAGTTCCTCCAGTGACCTTTGGCCCCCGCGCGCGGAGCCCCGGTGATTCAATTTGTTCTCGAGTTTTTTTTCTGCGCTCGAAGATATTAACATTCGTCTCGCGAGGGGGGTACCAATTACAGTGACTGATCGAGGGACGTTTGCAAAACGAAAGTCTGCTCCTTCCGCGGTGTTCCTCGCGATCGCTCCGCGGAACACGGTGGAATCGGTTTTCGGATCGAAGAGATCGAATAGGCGATTCGAGGTCGAAGGCGTAAGAAAAAGAAATCGAAGAATTGTCCAACAGTTCGGTGAAACTTCTTCCGCGATCGCGCGACACGTATTTCCGTAATATTCCGTAATATTTTCGAGGGTAACGAGACGTTTCGTAACCGTGGTAACCCGTTGGTGCGGGAACGACGAGGCGACACGAACCGAAAAATCGAGCAACGCGATACCACGACTCGGATTTATCTCTCCATAGAGACGAAGGAAATTGAGGCGCGAAGCGTTTCGTAAAAGGACCGAGTGAACAATTCCTACGCGCGTCGGGACGCGTACAGATTACACCGTGACGCGATGTCAAGAGTCATCTCGTGACGGTCGTGTTTCTTGTCGGCGACAAGTAATCCGGAATCAATTACTAGCTCGCAGCCCTAAGGAACTCCAGGTCCCTCGTGCGATCGAGAGAGACGGCCCGTGGGACGCGACGACCTTTTTAGAGGCCGGCGATCATTAATCACCCGCTTTTTAGCTCGAAATTCCCTCGCGCCTAGTTTACAAAACGAGGGTCGTCGAAATCGCCCCGTCACCCACGACAAGGGTGCTGCTTTTTGTATTTTCGCCGACGGACGACCTGCCTTCCGCGGGATCGCTGCTCGTTTCCGTACGATTACATCGAGCTATTACTTATACGACACCGATCGTCTCGTCTCGAACTACATCGCGTCGCTCGAGCTGCAAGAACTTCGCGCAAACTCGCCTAGAGGACGCGCCACGCGGCGCTCGAGAAACTTAACCTCTTATCGTTTTCGATGCGCTTCGCTACCGAACGATATTTTTACCGGGCTGCAACACCGATCGTCTCTGTTCCGTCCGTGTGTCACTCACGATCGAATTCGAGGGGACACCTCGATGGATCTAGAACGCGGAACTTGCGCCCTCGAGTCCTCTTCGGTGATACAATTATGGATACATATATATACGTGTAAAAAATTAATTTTTACCGTAGATCGAATCGTAAACTATGGATAAGTGGAAAGTAATCGGTTCACGCGTGTTGGAATTTTGTCTCGTTTACGAAAAGCTGTACTTTCTTCGTTAATTTCGCGCTCCTCTTCTGTACCGTGCGCGCTGAAAATGTTGGAGAAGGTCGATCGTTTCGAGATCGGTAAGGTAAGAGGTACGTCCCCTCGGTGAGCAAAATCTCGACAGGTGTAGGTATTTATAGATCGCTCGGAACGATGTCGCTCGGTCGTTCAATCATCTCCGGCGGTTGCCCCCTCTCCTCGTTCGTAAAAATAAGACCCCTTTGACACAGTGCGAAGCTCATTACGATCGAATTCCTCGCGGACGAACGACGTGTAGGAAAAAAAGTGTCCATCGGCGGTATTTCTGGCGCGTAGCCGACGGTGTCGCTCTCGTCGGTACGCGCGTCACACGACGTGACAAATGAGACGTTGTCGTACGTTTGTTCAAATTACTCCCGGCATTCCGCGCGCGCGGTCCTCCGCTAGCTCTCAACGAGCTTTGAAATATTACCCTCGTCACCTCCGTCGTTTCCTGGGCCGTACCCGAGACGAAGAACGCCTCGACGATCGCCTAACGGTTGATCCCTCGCGCAACTGCGGCCGTTTTTATCGAGACACAGAGTGGCTACTACGAATCGTACGCCGGTAGCCTTCGGTTGTCGGACTTCTTGCGATCGCGCGGCGTTACGCCGATCTTTCTTGCGGTATGGAATCCGCATTACGCGTTTTCTGTGATTTCTTCCCCTTTGACGGGGTCATTTGTGCCACGAGCTTCGAGCCTGCTTCTTTTATCGTCGAAAGAGTTACGTCGGGACGAGAGATACAGGGTGTCCTGGAAACCGGACACCGATAAACCTACAACGAGTGTTTCGATAACAAGAGTTCCACTTTGCGTCAACATTATTGCACAACGAAAATTATTTGTCTCTACTCTCGTTCGACAACGGAGTGCACAATGTTCGAAGACAGACACCGTTGATCACCGATACGCGACGTATTTTGACATTTCGTACGTTGCACGATTATTGTTCGAAAAATTTATTATTTTACGATTGATCGTAACCTGTGACATTTATACGAATTGTGGATCTTCAAGTTGAAAGTGTCCTGTACCGATTTATAACATGTGTGTATAAGTCGTTCCGAGCTATACGCAAGCGAATGAAATGACACGCGCGTAGACGATTCTAGATTACGTTCAGGTGCAAATTGCCTCCACCGAGGAGTAAATTGTACAGGTTATTAATAACCACCGGGAGGACTTTCTTCTCGAAGTATCAATATTCGGAGCGTTTGAGACGCTCGTTTGACAATTTTTGCAAGCTCTGGACGTTTCTTACGGTCGAGAGTAAATACTAATCGAACAACAAAGGATCCAGTGACACGGTTACCAACGTAGCCAAACAACTAAGTCGAGCTTCGTCGAGCTTCGGCGAGCTTCGGCACGATCGAACGCGTCTACCGCGAACTGGTACTTTTTTCGCGAGTCGCGTTCACAAAGCGCGTCAAATCCGCGAACAAATCCCGCGTTGGTTCGCGATGCCAAAAAGTCAAAGACTCTAGACAGAATTTTTACTTTGAAATCGAGCTGGCAGACCACGCACACGCACACGCGCGGCCGCGCGTACGTACACGATGGGAGCCAGATTGGCCGGTGTTTGCGAAGAGCAAACGCCGCTAATTAAAATCCCGCGGCTCTCCTCGGCCGGTAATCAACGAATGCCTTTGGGCTGTGAGGATGGTCAACGATCCTCGACCCTTCAACCCCCTTTTCGACCCGAGGAACCGACCGAACTCGTTTGGCTCGATCGGTTTCGACGTTTGCCCGGTGACGTCGCTTTGCCTTTTCCAACCCCTCTCGTTTCGAATCTTGCGCGCAATTTTCTTCGCAACTTGGATTTAGATCGCTGCCTTTGAGATTGGACCTGAACACCTTCGACCAAACAGGAACTTTATTCGACGAGAAATCGGGGATAATACAGATTCGATGGACCTTTGAAAATATAGGTAAAAGCTTACGGTAACTTATGTAAATCAACTGTCGGAAAGATACGAGATCTATAAATGTTTAAACAAAGTGGTCAGTTTTGTCACGGAACTACGTTTTCACAAAATTTGAACCTTCTTCCATTACCTAACAACGAAGATTTGATTTCTTCCAAGAATTCGATTAATTTACGAACACGCTGTGTTGATAAATGGCTTTCGGGGTGAACACTTACTTACGTACACGCGAGATATTTATTTACATTACAGTTGAGATTTTTAATATTTCGCGGCCAAGTCTTTTCGTCGTAAAACAGCGGCACATCTCCGCGGCGTGGAATCGATTAATCTTGTACACCTGCCCACGTGCATCGATTTCCATGCTTCTTGTACAAAGGTGTGCAACTCTTCTATATTTTGCAGTTTTATCGAGAAGCCGTAGCAGATATCTCCGTGATCCTTGAAAGCCTACCTGTACGTTTTTCCAGCTTCGTAAAGCAATTCTAAGGACGTTCTTCCGGTGTTACTTTATTACCCCTGTTTATCGTAGCCATTTGTAATAGACTTCCGGCTATTTCGAATGTTCAACGGATACGTATAAAAGTTGTTCGCAAAATTGATATTTCTACTGTTACTGTATAAGTAATTGTTCACCCCCAAGGTAATAGTTTGGAATAAAATAGACACAAATGTTCCCGAATTCTTGAAACGAGGAAAACTTGGTTAACAGTTCACACAAGAAGGTTCGAACCCTACGAAAATATTTGATACAGCTTTCTAGAAGAATTAAAACACGTCTTGTACTCGATTAAATGGCCGCTATTGAATATGAAAATTCTTCGTCGAAGAAATGACACCCTTTTCTCGAACAATCGAGCGTAAATGTCTTACCTGACGATGCAACTTTCGATCTTCCTCGCGAGGCTTCTGGGCGAGCATTCCGCGAGATCGCTTCGATGTTGCTGCGCGTCGTCGGGCATCGTCTGCGAACAGAAACGTCGAAATTTCTCAGATATCACGAGCGAGAAGCGTTCGAGTTAAGTGCACGAGGAGACCCAATTCCCCCGTGTTGTCCTTTATCGTGTCCGAGACGCCGTGTCACTTTTTAGCTCGTAAATCAGTCTCGAGGCACGAGGGTGAAAACGAGGTACACGGTTTCCGCTTTATTTTAGAGCAACGACAACACATGGTTTCCGAAAGTCGAACACTCGTCAACTACTTCCGCGTGATGTACGAGCGAAACTCAGTTTTCGTGGCGACATACTTATGGCTTGGCTCCTAAACACATGGAGCTTGCGAGGCGTTGCCTCACTGACGGACCCGCGCCACTGGTTACCCCAGACTTTGGGAATTTCTAAAACTCGCGAATCGTCTATCCGTAAAACGGAAACGCGAGACAGAATTCTAAAATCCAAAAGAATTGGATGGAACAGTTCCGAAAGAGATCGACTCGTGTATGCTCCGGCGGAGTATTGTCTCGTACCTCGGGAAACGTCGTCTACGTTTCTCCGAGTTAAAAGTGTTCTCTTCCCAGCCTGAAAAGTATCTAGGATATACCGTAAACTCGATCGCGCAAAATTGTCCATTTCCCACGACTCTAACCGATCCGAGATTGTTCCGGGATCGTGGCGGGTGAACAGAACGGAAGATTCCATCGACGAAAAAGTCACCGAGTCCGGTATCGGGCGCAAAGAAGAACCAGGGTCGGTACAATCCCTCGCGACGTACTCTTCCATCAACTAAATTCCGATCGGACATCCCGTCCGAGACTACGATCGGTTGAAACCCGGCACCCCGAAAATTTTTCCCGTCGAGGAGGCCTCCTCCCCGCCAGATCGGTATCTCTCTCGTCTAAGGCCGGCTCGATCCATCCCTGAGGGCCGTGGAAAGAGTTAGCCGGGGCAGGGGCTATTAATAATCGTCGCGCAGAAGGCGCGTGCTGCCGGGACGGTCGTGTGTCGCCTAACGGGTGGCACGGAATGTTTGTTTGCTCGCGGGCGGCCACCGGGTTGACAAACAGGGAGGAATTCTCGCGGCGGGCCACGGGACAAGGGAGAGACAAGGGGCGAGCGATGTTTTCACGCCGGGATGAAAATAGTGCGTAACGATCCACCGGGACCCCGAGAGAGATTTATCAGGGCTTAATGGTCCGACGAGCTCGTAAAAAGAAAGCCTGCCACCGAGAGACTTTGTCAACGACTTTGTCCAAGTTGTGTCAACAGAGGCACGCTGCCAACAGCTGGCCGCGAGCTGCCGCGTTATTTCGACGTTAACGACGACTTGTTTATAGTCACGACACCCGGGTACCGGGAGAAGGGGACGGTTGGTTCGACGTCGGTTCTACACGCCGGAGAACGATCGTTCGGGGAACGCGACGTTTGTCGAACAATTTGTTTAGCGGAGCTCCGACCGCTTCGAGGATAAAAGAAGATTGTTTCGCGACGTCACCGACGCGTCCAGCCCAGACCAGACAACGTTTATTCTATCCGAGTAAATTTGGATCGGTGAGTCGAGTTACTTTTCGATCGGCTGCGAGAACTTGACGCGACTGTCGCACTGCAAAAGGAATTTCTTTTGTTTCTCGGGACAACGAGCAACGTTGTCTCGTTCGGAGAACGTTCAGGGAGCTTCTTAGCGGTGGGAATAATTTGGAAATTATAACAACACTTTTTTCCTTTGAATAAAAAATCTGTTCTCAGTTTGTACGTTTCGCTCATCGGGATCTTTTCCAGTGAGTGCGTTACTGTCGACGGTTGAGTCGATTGGGTTTAGAATGACCCACGAATCGCGAAAGTGATACGATATTTTTGCATCGAAGACCCAAAGCTTCGTAATCCATCGCGATTGTTGATATTTTCTTTTTATCGGAACGTTACGGAAATTATAGTCCTCCGTGGAGTCTTTTCGATCTCTTTAACCGCTCCGGTCGGATTCGCTCGTGGCGGAACAGGTTCTCCGTAATTTCTTTCTTGCTGAACATTTACGTCGTTTCCACGACAAAACCATCGGCTCGAGGAAGGGTGGACGACGATTGTGCCAAGAGTTTCCGTGGCATTCGTCGAAATTGTTTCCTCGTTAACGCGCAGGGGAACGCAATAACTTCTCTCTCGATTTTCGCGCAGCCGGCGACTCGCGAGAATTAATTGTACTCGTGACGAACGTACCATCGTAATCGAATTCTCGATGATCGAGCGTTCCCACTTTGATTAAACTTTCTCGTATTATCGCCTCCCCGATCAAAATAACGCAATTATCTTCGGGGGTACGGAATTTTTATCGCGTCATCGCAAGGATAATTTGCTAATACCGCCATTTTTTCGATATACTTTGTTTCGTCGAGAGTACGATTAAAAATTTCCGAATAGAACGAAACAATGATGAAAATGTTACCTATTTTGTTCCGCAGGATCGAACATTGACAGTAATTGTTCGAACGTCGACAAGATTTTCTCGCGGTGAGTTACTTCGTTAAATAAAAAATAAACGGAACATCGGTTCGCTCCGATACACAAATGTTCGAAAATAAATCGTTCTCGATAGCATCTCGTATCCAACGATTTCTTAAATCGACACGGTGGAGCACCGAGCGGTTCCGAGGAGCCATTTTGATCGATAAACGGCGCGCAAAGATGATTCACGAGATAACCAATTTGTAGATACCCCGTAAAACCGAGTCTCGGCAAACAGACGGCCTGTTTTCAAACAGGAACTCCGCGAGTTCCACGACAACGTGTCGCAAGCTCCCGGAGGCTCGTGCACGTGTTTAAATCGGTATTAAGTGCATCGTCGGAGGAACAGTGCCAAGAGGCGAAGTCAAACAGACGTTTATCTAATGTGTAATGGCATAATTTGCGAAGGGGCTTAATCACATCAGTGTTACTTGGCCGTCCAGCAGAGTGGAATAAGCCGATCGTGTCTCAGACTTCCCTCTCTGCCTTGGTGCTTACCGTTCGTCCGTGGAACCAAATTGCGTTACACCCGGAATATTATTAGGGGCCCGCGAACCGTGACTAATCTGTCGACGAGATTTTACACGACAAACGACCGACTCGTCATAGATCGTCCCTAATTAATGGTAATTGAAACAAAATAATAGAATGCTCGGATGATCCGCGACGTAGATTTCGAACAAGTCAAATTCTGTAACAGCTGCATCGATCCGTGTACCCCATAGTGGACAAATTAGATATCGTTGGATGGAAAGGTAGATTCGAAGTCGTATCTTTTCCAAGTCACAGATTCTCCCGTTTCTGGTTCGGAAGTTGTTAATAATTCTCCGTTAGAAACTTGTCAACGCGACTACGATACGTTTAGGAAATTCAACGTGGAATGTTCGTCCGATATTACAATATATTACCAAGAAAAACTATTATAATATACTACAAGCGTGGAATCTTATTCGATTTTGATGTTCTACGAAACTTTATCCCAAGAGTTTTTATAGTATCTGTTTCGTAAAACGAATTTTTGATCTACAACAGTAGATATTTATTTGTAGGAAAAGTTCAAACTGGAGGATTAGAAAAATTGAATATATTTTTCAATTCCTGAGCTTTACTCGTATAATAGTAATACCGATATCGAACATTATCCGTAATAGTTTCTAGTCGCTGGTTTGGCAAACAGGCTCACTTCCGGTTCGGTCGCGTGTTGAAAACCCCTCGGTACTCCTCGAGAGCGACACCGCGTCCCTCCATAAATCGTTTTCCACCACCCTCGACGAATCATGGGAAAGGACACCGGGTCGCTGTCACTCGCGAGGGAAATGCCTGTTGTTCTCGTGCTTCTCTCGAATTAGTCCGAGTATTTAGCTCTAGCCGTGTTGGATCCGCTCACGTGTTCCCATCGTACGCGCGTGTTCGCGCGTGTTCGCGCGAAATTGCAGGAACCGAGAATAGGAAGCGTTCTCGTCGAAGCGGTCAATTTAGGCGAGTTTCGTCGGCGGCTCTCTTTGCGTCCTTTGAGGCCGGTCGTTACGCTCGAATATAGTTGTCAGCCGAAACGATGAGAAGCTTAGATCCCTGATAAATCACTTTCCAGCCACGGATACCCGCGCATTTTCGCGATCACTGAGTTTATTGCGGCAAATTGCGTGCCTCGGAAACGCACCTTGCGAGCAACAAATGAGAAGATACTCCAACCGAGGGGAAGAGATGGGAAACGAACGGGAAGCGAAACAATTTTTTACCATTCGAAGGGTATCCTACTTGCAAAAGGCTCTCATTTTGTTGTTTGTTGATTTCTTTCTGAATTGATATCGGGTAAACTAACGAGCGAGCGTTTCGAAAAAGAATCGATCGACTCTGGAAAATAAAAAGGAGAGGAAATTGATGTTGGATACATGGATTCTTATGTGTAACTGAAATTGAAAAATTTACCAAAAGTTATACGACGTTTTCGATCTTATTGTAGGTTGTTTCTAGTGACCCTGGTTTTGTTAACAAAGAAAATGTACAATGTGCACACAACGATGAATAGAAATACGAGTTGTGTTTAATTGTGCACGATCTCGTCGAGCTGACATGTTCGTCGTAGAGCAAGAAGAGGATGAAATTATAACGTTAATTCGTTATACAGACACTATATTGGAATTTCAATTTGCCGCGCGAACGCTTTTTCGACTCTCCCTTTTCACGCTGGCACGCGTGATTTGATGCTCGGTCGTTCGAATGCTATTGAAACGAATTAAATAAATTCCTCGCTTATGGTACACAACGCCTCGAAAAATATTTGCATGGACCATTGTTTGTACGTGTCACGGGTAAAAAATTAATATTTGTATTCTTCGTGAAAAGGAAATTATTGATTAAATTCGCAATACCGAGTCGAACAAAATTCACGGTATCAAATTGAACAAACTTTTTTTAAAAATCACTGGTTTATATTTTGTATTTATTATCGTTCGCATTAAGTTTTCTACAGATAGCAAATTTATTTTATATCATTGTTTGAAAACCGATCTCAAACCATTGGTTCTCATCGTTTAGAGTCGATACGAAATTGATTCTCATTCGAGTCTTTTCGATTCAAAGATCGATCTAGTCCAACCGTATCGATCGTGAAATCCTTCCGCTAGAAATTACTCGAAATCGCACGAAAGAGAGCTCTACGTTCGACAAAGTATTATAGTTCGTAGCTGGACTGATCTTAATCTATTCGAAATCTAGCATTCACGTATGTTTGCAATTCCTGAATCGGTACGAAGAGATTCCAAGCCCTCGTTAGATCTTTAGAATTTACTCAACTATAGAGATGTATGAATCGAAGCTAATACAGGAAAAAGCATAGATATTCTAAACGTACAAAAGTAACGAAATGAAACTCGTATCGTGAACCTATTTTTTATCCGAGTTCTTAACGTTGGAGAGTTTAAAATTACTCCGCATCGAAGTTTCTTCGACCTTGAAGTTTCTCTAACGGAACCATATCGATCATCAATTTCTTCCTCCACGAATTCTTTCGAACAAAGACGATGGAAATACCATGTACCTTACAGCGCAGTTTAGGATTCATTTAATGACTTCGTGAGTCTACCATTCAGCAGTTGATCATTACGGAGTACCTACGAGGTTCTCCAAGTCCTGCTAGAATACATTATCTTTCCATCGTGAACTCGGTCCGTGTCTCTGTCCTTAACATTAGGACATCCCTGATCGATCACCTCAATTTTTCTCCAACTTTCACGTTACCCTAACATACTACAGCATAAGTTAGCACAACTCTCTTTCTCTCTCTTCAAATTTCCTCTCTACAAAAGCAACACCGTGTACCCAAAAATACACGCGTCGCTGAACCGACCCTACGTTAAACGTGGCAAAAAAACTGCAAATCCGAAAAAGCACGAAAGGAGTCACAACCTCGCGTCATAAATCACACACGCGTCCTTGGCGTTAACACGTTGAAAATTGCTCCGCGTCAAAGTTTCCTCGACCTTATCGATCATCGGACTCTCCTCACCCTCTGTGAATTTGCACGAGCAACAAGGACAAAAGGGAACGCACAGCGTGTACCGAGCAGCGTTACTTCACGGTTAGATTTGCAAGAGGCGGATGTATTCGGTCGGTGGTTTGCGAGGCGGGGTCCTCGGTATCGGTATCGGTATCGGTGGAAATCCACGGGATCGACGTGTCAACGCGTTCGAGGATTCCTCCCCGCGGAGGTTCGCTACGCGGCGTGGTCTGCGGTTGACGTCGATTAATCACGCGGCGGCTAGTGTGCGTGGCTGCGGGCAACGACGTGTCGGTGACTTGCAACTACGCCCGCCGCCTATCATATTAACGGGTAATTGAAAGATATCCGGCCCGGAAAGCGGCACCGTGATTTTTTGTGATGTCACTACGAGCGTCGGCGAACGCTGCGCCGAACGATCGCGGGGTGACTTGCACTCGTGACCGCCTCGAGGGCACGGCGACGCCTACCACCGATTCTCGAGCTGCTCGAGATCGAGCGACACGCGTGACTTCGACACTGACCCCCTTAACCTCCCAACATGAACGAAACGCGTGTTTTACCAGCAATTTCGGTAACGTCGTACCGCGATCGGAGATATCGAAAGAGGAAAGGATACGATACGGTATCCAACGAAGGAAACAGGGCACGGTTGTAACGTAAAGGCAAAATACGAGTTACCGAGCTATCTTTGAAAACGATATTACAATTTTGGAAAGTTTCCAGAGGAGGTAACTCATTTTTGGCAGGTGCCGCTTTAGCCTATGGCAGAGTCCACATTTCCGTCGTTTACGACCCTAGATAGAAAATACCATTACTCCCTACGTTTCTCTGTAGGAAACAAAAATATTCAAATTACAATTTCTCTTTTTTCATATTCCTCCGCCCGAAAAGCACGCAATCGCTGAACAAAGTAGCGAAAATACTTGGATTATCTTTCACGCAAAATGTTCCTTCTGATTATTATTAAAGAAGTCTCGATCAAGTTAAAGTGGTACTCCAATTTGGAACGCTAAAAATCACGAAACTTACAAATTTTACAGCAATATTCGTGCACGATACGAGGAATATACACGTACTCCTCGTATATCCTTCGTGCGTCGTGTACATGTATGAATTCTTGTCTGTCGGTATAGTTTCGTTGCAGAGGAAGCGACTGGAAACAATTCGTTTCGGTAAACGTTACCTCGTCGCGTGGACACGGTTCCATCGAGCGTGGTCTTCGGAGATACGAAATGAAATAGTTAAATTGTCATTGTCCCCGTTGCAACCCCCCGTAACTGGTCGTTCGGTCTTCGTAGGTGGCATCGAAGGTCATCGAGGAGGCGACGAAAGCGAGCACGGCGCGGTGCTGCCCGTGGCAGCCGATAATCCGAGGCGGTGCGATTATTCCCGGCACGACACCGAAATAGATGGTTTACAGCCTCCCTTAAATACGTCAACGTTTATGCGTGAATTCCCGAAAGTAAATCGACGAAGAATGTTTTCGTACGACGCCGGCCCGTCACGAGCCGAAGCCAACTTAAACGCTGAAAGCGCCGGGGCGCACCCGCCGCGCCACCGAAATCTCTCTCCGGTTATTATTAATAACGCGAGGAAGCGGCTTTGTTTACGGTGTCGCGGGCTTTTACGCGCGTCTCTCGAGGCCTCGATTAAACCTTCGAGACGTCGAGCAACCGACTCGCGCGGCCTCCGCTCGGCGTACGCTCGCGATACCGAGTTAATTAGTCGCGTAATTTCTGCCCGCTTCTACTGTACGCTTCCACTGTACAAAATGGGATCGAAGCGGAAGGAGGTCTCCCTGTGCAGCCTCGAAAGAGTAAAACGTAGTGGGTATTTTTTACGAGTAATAAAAAATATCGTTTAAATAATAAAGAAAAGAATCACAGGACATTGATACACTCCGTGTATTAAAACTTAAACTTGACACGGACTATTATGTTTTACATTGCTGTCATCGGCTCTGTCACTGAGAACGATATTCTTTCTAATACGAATCCATTCCGAGCATAAAATTAATTGCTGACTGTCGATGCACAGTATTCGATAAACGCATGCTCATCGTTGCAGCACGAGTATTCTCGGTCCGAACCCATCGCATCGATCCGTACCTGTAGGCACTATTCTCGTGCTGTAAAAATCGTAACGCACATTCTGCAAAGATGAGAAGTTGGCTAGCAGAGTCCCGTTCGCTTTTCTCGTCGCGTGGTGTTACACGATCCGCTTTGTTCGTATTACCGTTGCTTCCAATGACGAAAATACGCCCTGTCTTTACGATTGTGTCGGGAAAGGTGGGTCTACAGGGAGGAGATTGCACCACGACCAATCGGACCGGCTAGCCAACTTCTCGTCTCCGTACAGTACCTAAATTTAGAACTCTGCTATAATTGCTAAGTTTTCAAGTTTCACCGTCTAAGATGATCTACAATTTACGAAACAATTCATCGAAAAGAATCAACTATTAAGCACCGGATGTAGAAGCAAAATATACGGGAAAAGATTCATATTTTTCAAATTGCTCTACGAGCTAACTTAACCCTGGTACATTCCTCATAATGATACATTGTCTATTACGATAGATACTAGATGCCCCTGCATTTCCTTAGTCCAACGCTTCGCCGTAAAGTTGAAAACCCTGCTTTCGTACTTTCGTACATTTGACTTTACACTGGTACGATAGAACTTAATATTTCATTCCATAGATAACCCAATTTCTCGACCAAGATCTAACTCTCGAGAATCACTCCCCAGAAGGTGAACCTAAACGTCGCTAAAACTTCCGAAAGTCCCGGTAGGTGAGCCACCATTTCGGTTCTCGACGAAAGGCGCGTCAAGGTTAGCTGCGAGCAAAACTTTATCTAATCGAGATATTCGTCCTCGCGTTACAGGGCTGCCGGGTATATCGGCATTGCTATCGCAACGAGGAGGAGGGCTCGTCGTCGGTCGGATTCGCTGGTTGAACGACGGTACGACAAGGAGTTATGATATCGGCACCGATCGCCGCGCCAAGTGAAAACACGGTGGCGTGAGTAATATACAACCATAGGGCGATCTTTTATAGTGCAGAGACTCCGAAGGGGAATGATCCGCGGCCACGTCGGGAGATAGGATCGTTCTAACCCCCGCGAGAACGAGAGGAGAGGGTCAAGGAGGAGCGAACCCGGAGCAGTCAGCGATTCTAGTCGTAAATAAAACCGCGTCCGCTACCAATGCCAATCTTGGACCGAGTCCGGTACCTGTCCGGCTCGGAGTGTGCTTTTACGAGCCACCGTATGGACGCGAAAATTTATATCGAACTCCACGGAATCGAATTAATTATACTCCCTGGAATTCTACGGGTAGAACCTTTGGTACCCGAAAAACGTGACAACATTTTGTCAACACTTCGCGCACATTATCGTTCACGATTGTAGTTCCATTTCACCGTACTTCCTTGAACAATAAACGAGTAATATTTTCCCATCGCGCGATTCCAGTTCGTGTTCGCTGTCCGCCGCTCGTCGGTCTATCCTCTCTTCGAATCCTCTTCTCTGTTCCACGTGGATTGTCCTAAAAATCAGATCGAACGGTACCCTCCGATTCCGTTCGATCCCCTACAGTTCTCTCGCGAAGAAAAGCTTCGTTGAATCGCCGCGATCTGTAAAAATCCTCGAACGTAACGATACGCTGATTGCCATGCTGCGATTCTCTCCTATTCCCGAGTCCTTCGGACAGGAATCATCATCGTGCCGAGCGTGCGAAACTCGTT
Source organism: Ptiloglossa arizonensis (assembly GCF_051014685.1). Taxonomy (NCBI): domain Eukaryota; kingdom Metazoa; phylum Arthropoda; class Insecta; order Hymenoptera; family Colletidae; genus Ptiloglossa; species Ptiloglossa arizonensis. The sequence goes on from NC_135058.1 coordinate 15,883,843, forward strand.
ACTCCGTAGCCGTTAGTCGCGCGAATAAAGAAACAAAGTATCGGGGACGGGACGTCCTGACGAGCGAATCGCGGAACGTAAACGTCCTCGATCCTGATTTCCGTGTCATCGTGGATGCACCTCTGGTGCAGCTCCAAGACGTCCACGACCACCGTGCCAATTTCTTCTGTTTGTTATTTAAAGATCGGTCTAGGTTGCGAGAAGTTCACGTACGAACTGAACATTTTCTTCGTTCGGTTTCTAATTTTCAAATCGAGTTAATCGAGAGTGCTGTAAGGTGAGGTGGAAGGGAGAAGAATTTCGATCTATTTTAGTTCGAAGTGTGTAAGTCTTAAGTAATTATAAATTCTGTTAAAGGACTTCATAATCTGTAGGAGAAAATGCTTGCGTGCTCGAGTAGAATTCCGGATATGCATTTTGGCTCCTTCTAGCTGTCGTATCTCGTTCAGTCCCAAGAGTCTTTAGCTTAGCATGCGATCCTAGTTAATCTTGAATTATGTTGGGGAACATGTTAATTGGCATGAGAAAAATGTAGATGCGCCCGAGTAAAGTGAGTTAATATACGCAGGATATTTCGTTTTTAATGCGCATAAATTTAAAACGAAGAAAAACAACTCGTACAAACTGGGTCCTATTTAAATTCGAACACGTATTCACTTGTCCTGTTTCGTTATCGTTTTATCTACACCGTGTACTCTACACAACTTTGTACCTGCTACTGTATTTACACAAACGTAGGATTTGTATCAAGAGGAACGAATTTTTTCTTGCAATGGTATACAATAACGTGTACTAATTTTCTCAGCCTTGGTTATTCGCTCGTAATCCACAGTCTGAACTTAAAACAAAACTTTACATATTTACACTCTGCCCTGTATCGCAACTACCTCTCTACCTCAATTTCACCTATATCTACTCTTTACTCGATTCTCCGTCAACTACGAACCTAAGTCAAAAATTAACACACACACACTAAACAAAAAACATTCATCCCCCGTTAAGTTTCAGATTTCCTTTCCTTTCGCCAGATGACCCAGATGTTCTCTACCTGGGCAACTCAAACGAAGCAAATGGAGCAAATATCGAGACGCCATACTGGACCACGTGATCGCAAAAGAGCAATCCAACGGTCCCGAAAGGATCGAGCCGGTCGAGTTTGGTTTCCGGCGTAAGGAGGAAAGTTGTAAAAATGGCGGGGCAGCTGGTAAGCTAGCCGAACGAGTTACGTGCGGGGCACGAGAGCGATCAGGCACCGGACCCCCTAATCTAGCATTAATCCTGACCGCGTTGTTGCGTCGAGGTCGGAGCCTGGAACCAAAGAAGACCGACTCGTCGGGGCAACGTTGCGTATACCGCGATTAGGACGGCTGCGATTTGAATGATTAGATAGGGTCGACGATTCGGAGATGCAGCGTTGCCGGCGGTGAAATAACAGCCTCCGGGCGGCGGCGGCGGCGGCTGGAGGTGGCTGGAGGCGACTGGAGGCGGCTGGAGGTGGCTGGCGGCGTTCGTGACCGGTAGGCACGCATCTCGCGCGCGGGTCGATAGTTCGCACGAACAACGCCGACGTTCACCGTCCCGGAGGATGCACGCTGCCTGGCTAAGTACACGTGTCCGCTCCAACGACCTAGCCGATCATTCTCCACCTTATCATCCCCCTCGCCCACCGCGCGCCGCGATCCTCCACTCGACAGGTGTGTGTCGGGATTAATGCTCGATCTCCACACCGATCGAACAGGGCCTCTTAAGAGGTACATTCGAACGTCATTTTTCACCGAATTTCTCCGGATCTGACGTAACTGAAACGACGGACCAACGGAAGACAAAGAATGGAGTTTGAATAGAGCGTTACTCGGAACCTCACTCTTCTTTGGAAGAAACCCAATTTTAAAAAGGAACAAACTCTCACCTGTATCGCTCGAAAACAACGAAGCTGGATACGAGGTCAGATCCTTTTCACGCGCAGATCCTGTAACATTTTTGTAGAATCTTTGGATTTCGTCGCGCGACGCGTGTCACTCGATCGATCGAGATCACTGGCTTGTTACTCGACGTGATCGTTTTCTATCGCGAGTCCGGTGGCAAAGGTTTGGTTGGGTTTCGGTTCGAGAATCAAAATTTCACGAAAACGTTTACCGAGATTAAAGATATTCGCGCTTCGACGAGACGTGCCCGAGAACTGAATACTTTTTGCAGACAATCGAGAGATGAAACAATTTTTCGCGTCAAACTTCACCGCATACCGTGGACGTCGAACACCGTGAATGTCCAGTTAGTTGTCGATGACCCACGATGTTGCAAAACATCGCTGTGGGTGCCCCTTGTTATTTACCAGAAAGCTATTATCGCTAATAGATTTGTATAATATTATTATTGAAAGATGTACATAGAAATGTATTACAATTTTCACTGGATATATAAATTTAGCAACACATTTATTATTCAGTGTTTAACCTAAACACTTTTCACAACGTCGAGAAAGCCGAAACACTTATATTGCACACAGATTGTAAATAACTTTACAAAGGACAAAGCACGAATAATTCTAATTTTCGTAAATAAATATTTTTTATTGACTCGAGGAAGGTTCTTTATCATTGACGGGTGATTTCGACCGAACGTTAAAGTGCAAATTCTTCAAATCCTCGGGTCGAAGGTAGGCGTAATTTTTCTGCTCGTAAATTGTCTCGATGTCCTGCTTGCTTACACCTGGAATGAAAGAACAGTAACGAGTAACTATTTCCGAGAAACATTTTTGTATTCTCAATTGTATTTATTTAACGATACGTGCGATATCTTAAAAATTTTAGCTTGCTGTTATAAATTAAACGTGTAGCAAAACTACTTCCATTACTCGGTATAAATTTTCATAAAACTTATTCGAACGCGTACGCAACAATTGCTCCTTTCTAGTACCGCGAAATTTATCGTTTGCACTTTCTTCGTGGACTTCGTCGATCACCACGGTGGCCGATGTAGGTGTTTGCACCAGGGAATTCGCCTCTGTACCAACGAAAGAAATCTCTTTTAAATTAACCATTGTATCAAAATCTGTGCAAACACTCGCTCAACAGAACTTACTGTCTTTTGTATTGAATTTCGGAATGTTGATTCCACGCGCGGAATGAATCGCCTCGGGATTAATTAGTGCCTTCTCCCTGACTGTATCGGTACTGTCAGTTGCATACGTAGATTCGGGTGAATTAGAGTCATCGATTTGAGGATTAGACATATTGGTCAGGTTCTCTGTCGTCGCGTGTTGGGCTTCTGTTCGACACATTTCACACGTATTTAACCAAAGTGCAATTGCATCTTGCAGATCTATCGTCGCACTTAGGAAGAAAATAAGATTACAACAAGATCGACATTGTTACAATACACGCTATATGTACAAAGAATTGATCATTGGTCCAAGAAAACGGAAAACTTCGTTGAGAAAGGAAACAATCGAGTTTCCCAGACTTCTTTGTATTCTTTCAAATATTTAGTCACTCGGATATTAAAGTTATTTTCAGTTAAACACCTCGTACATCTACCGGCCACGTAATTCGCTATATAACCGGGCAGTTACGCTCCAAGTTGATTGTTTACACGAATAAATTAACGCGCTACGAGCGCCGGACGAAACAAAGAAAAAGACTCACGGTATTAAATTGCAAATGATTATTGGACATCCTGTTTCTTGGCAATTCTCTCTAAACTAATGCGCCATTTCGCGTATATAAACGCGTTCAAAGGACAATTTACTCGTCGACCAGTTTCAAAGGCTTATCGGACGAAATAGTTATTCGGTAATAAAATTATTTGCTACTTTCGTTTCATTAACCGCCCGTTGGCGTCGTTTGTTCCTCGCAACTGCGACGCGTATCGACGCAGCGCTAATGTAACGCAAATACCATGTAGCCTCGATGGGGACTTTAATTACAAATCGAGTCTCATCCACGATCATTTACGCTCGACGCGTAGCCCGATACAAGAAATCGCCTAATGATCGGTTGCTTCTCGAATGCAGGAACTCTCGTATTAAGCGTCCCAGGTATCACCGTGTTCCTAATTATCGCAATCCGTCGAGACATCGATCCTACGATCTATATATACACTTTGTATCGTGTATCTTTATTGTCAGCTCTCGCGGAAGTTCTTACGTTTTTCACGAGAGCGCGATAAAGTGATACATTTTTAACACTGAAACTACCGACAGACTCTTGTACATCAAGGCGTTCCTTGTACGTATCTCGGGATAATCGATAATTGAGGAAAAAGAGGGATTTATACGTATAATCGCGAAATTGATTATAGGTGTGAGGTAGAAAAAGTTACGTCTTTTGAAAATATGCTACGGAATTTGAAGTAAATTTCTCCGTAAAAGCATTTGGAACCAGTCATTTTGATCGCCTGGTAAATCTGGTGTTAAACCGGAATATCCTTTTACTATTTCGAAATCTTAGGATACTTTGATCTAAAATACATCCGCTTGGTAATTACTGCTATGAACTAAAATATTTTTCCCGTGAAGAACGACAAGTATATTAATTTTAAAAATAATATAAAATAACAACATTTGGCAACATAAACGTTGTCTACACAACCTTGAAAAAGGAAACCGTTCCTCTTAAATTTACATAAAAATTTTTCGTCCTCAATCGTCCACAAAAATTCTAGTCTCCCTGCAAGAACTTTAAACAATTAGAAACACCGAAAGAAAGTACACGAGTCGAACTCCGAATTATAATCCGTCGAACGAATTTTCTTCGATACTAGGTTAAAATGATTGTAATCGCGTTAAAGACTAATAAGAGAGCTCCGCGAGAGTTGGCACGTTGTAAACCGCTTCGACGGGTAGCAGTAAGGGGGATACGGGTTAGGGGCACTCACCAGGAAGTCACAATGGCTCGTCACGAGGCGTCCATCGGCGATTCCCTCGCGGCGCGTTGCCCTTGTAGAGCCAGTGGTCGATTTGCTCGTCGAAGAGCGTCCTGCTCGGCCACGACGTAGCGTTCGTTCGCGGCAGCAACACGTATTTCTCGGGGTCGTCGCATCGTAGGCAATCGGGCACCACCCGTCGATCCAGAGACGACACGCAGAACCGGCTCATCCGCTTCGCGCGTACGCTCTCCCTTAATCTCGAAGCTTTCCCGCATCGGCTGGTTCTACTTCCTGAAGCGGCCGGAACGGGGCGCGCGTACGGTTATTCGCGCGATGCCCACGGTACGTACGCGAACACGAATCTTTCGAAAGGACGACCTTCGGTATTGGGGGGCGTTCTGTGTTCCAGACGGTGCAGCGATTTCGTAAGGGGTGCAGCGAATCGAAGGTCGATACGTTTGCGTCGAAGACAAGAACGAGCTCTGCGTCCTCTCCGATAATTCGCACAACAGTGCAACCTACCGATTCCAATTTGCATCGAATCATTTACTTTCGTAGATTTGTGCTTCGCGTAGGAAAGTTATTGCGACGAGGTATCCGAAAAACGAATACTTTATTTAATACGATATTTAAGTTAAAAATATCGTTCGATTTCTCTTGCAAAGAGCCCTCCGTACGCGTATAGAAATAGCTGCACGGTCTCGGGTCGAGAATGCCCCGTAAAACTGAACGTGTCCTTCAAGAGCGGGAAATTTCATCGGACGAGTTACTTGAACCAGTTTCTATATCAAATGTGGTTTATTCTCATTTCAGCGACGGGTAAACAGTCTGGGACACTTTTATTGGATGTGATACGATAATTTCCGTGCAATGGATAAACCGATGATCGTTTAAAGGAACACGACGAATCGAACGAGTTCCTATGAAATCCTAAGGTCGTCGTTCGCCGATGCAAATAGCACAGTACAGACTACCCCGAGTTGGCGAAAGGTTCACGGTAGACCGGAGACGAACGCGTTGGGATTTCACAGGTTGACAAAAGTTACTTGTCGTTTCAATCGCGCACACCTTTGCCACACGTCGCGATGTGGGCGTCGTGAGACATCTTCCGAGTCGGTGGTTGCACGTCGTCCTGTTTGGTCCGGTGTGCGTCCATCATCTGTCCATCCTGAACGTCGTCTTCCTTGTACCGAACGAACGAAGTACCTATCTCGATCTCTTCTTGGCCCAAGCGCCACATATCGAAATACTCTCGACTGTAGGGATAGTTATCACCGCGAATCTTTATGTAGTCGCCATCCATGATGTAAGAGTCGCGATCGTAGGATCGTTCCACTCTATCGAAGCTCTCGTTCTCCCTGCTTTCGTACGATCTCTCGTCTTTGGCGAAGTTAGACGACATCTCTCTGTTCTTCTCGGTCGAAAATTTTTCCGCTAAAAATGGAGCACGTGCAATGAAGAGTCCTCGACGCGGGTCGAAACATCGAGCGAGAAACACGTACGGTGGCCCTTCGTTAAAACGTGCACCGTCGGTGGAGTTGGAAAGATTTCGAAGAGAGGGACGGTGACGAATTTGTTCCTGAAAACGACCTTTCGTAACTTCGAAGCGACGCCAACTAACCGCGATTTAAATTCTCTTATATTTGTCATTGTAACTTCGTGGGAGTATCGTCGACGAATTGGCAGAGTTCTTCCGATGAAAACGAGATCAAACACGACCGTATTCCGATTAGTTTTTCTTACACGAATTATTTTTGAACAATTTTTCATCGCACAGGAAAGAAAATAGTCGGAATAAGATCGTGTTTGATCTCATTTTGAAGAGAGAACTTTAGCGATCCGTCGATAACAATCTCGCGAAGATACAATGAAAAGTATAAAAATGTTTAGTCTGTATCGATAGCTGAAGAACAGAGCGATGGGGGATGATTCGGTACGTTTTATCGAGGGACAAACGCAACGTTTTAACGAGGTGTTTCGACCATTTTGGGCACTCTTTGGAACGATAGTAGAGTTTTCTTAAGATAATTTCAACTTGGACAACTCAATCATTCTCAAAGGTAGAAAATAAGTTTGACGAAGGACACGATGACGTATTTTACATCGCTTTCTTATTTAAAAATTCTGTTATCTCAACAGTCTCTCTATCTAGTTCGACCAATGGACTCTCTCATCGTACTCCAAGAAAGTATCCGTTAAAATGACCACGTACCGTGAGTAGGTTCCATCGATTCGTAGCCGGAGTAAAACTCGTCGTCGTAGTAGCTGCCACGATGATAGTTGTCGGGCCGGGCATTCACGTAAGATTCCTCGTAGTCGAATTTCCTCGAGTCTCGTTGATGGAACGCGTTCGAATATTCGCGATTGTCCTGGTCGTCCTGTTGCACGCGGCTCAAAGACACATCGACCTCCTTCCCTGCAATGGGATTCGAACCATCGGCGTAATTCGAGTCCTCGTTCGCTGGATTTGTCGCGTTTCGCTCAAATTTCTGCTGGTCCCAAGACACGTTTGCTGCCGCGGGAGCAGTCTTCACCGCGTCGATGTTGCCTTCGTTGGTATTGTTCTCAGAATCGACCACGCGTCTCCCTTTCGTTCTTTCGACGTCTCCCGACACGGTGTCCTCGATTCTGCCCCAACCGCTCTCCGAGCTACTGGAGTATTGCATCGAAGGGACGTTTCCGTTCAGCGCCCTCAAGAGCTTGAAGCTCCACCCGGGCACGTGGAAAGCCTCGGTGTGCATCTTCCTGGTGTCTGTCTTCTGAACGTCCATAGGTCTGGTTATCCCGTGGTCCTTGGAGAGTTCGTGGTCGCACTCTTCGTTAATGACAGTTTCGTGGATCGAGGGCACCGTCTGAACGTCCAGCTTCGGCTCGGGCGGTTCTGGTCGTATACTGATCATGTGCGCGACCATGTTGTCGTCTACCGTAAAGTTCTCCGGAGGCTTGGTCTTCAGAGCGAGGTCTCTCCACGCGGATACCTCGGCGTCGCTAGCGATCTCATTGGGGATGTTGTAGTCCTCGTCGTTCGTGTTGATCTCGTTTATCGGGTGGGTCGATGTTTTTTGTACCTCCATAGCCGAATCCAAGCTCTCGACGTTTCCTCCGGGTGTAGATACGTTCGCGATACCTAATTGTATAGCAGTCTCGTCGGTCGACAAGTTGCTCTTGCCTTTCGACTCGGAATCCGAAGAGGATATCGAACGACGATGATCCGTCAGAGGTTGGATCGATTCCTTGTACGTCGAAGCCGTCTGGTAGTTGGTGTAGGTGGAGCCACCGAGGATATCCATGTGGCGCGCATCTTTCGCCCAAGTCTGATCCGTTCGAAGCTCCCGATGCTTCTCGACCACCTCCTCCGGTATCCTGATAGCCCACTGGCAGCGGAAGTCCACGTCCCGGTTGTCGTGGAACGGACTCTGGGCTTCCACAGTCGTGGATTTGTTTTCACAGGGTTCGACTGGGTCGGTGCGCAAAACGGGCTTCTTGTTTTTCTTCTTCTTCTTGTCCTCTTTTCGGTTCTGCTTCTCGGGTACGTTCGGCTCCCTGATCGGAGGCTTCGTGTTTCTCGGTGTGCAGTAGTCCATGATTCTTCGAATCGGGACCTCTGTTCTCTCACTCGGGGCAAACAGGTTGCGATTTGGATGAATTTCTGACGAAAAGGCAACGTTGGGATCTCCTGTTGCCGAAGAGGAATCCTCGAAGGACTCGTGGCCCCTCCCACGGAGTTTCAAACGATTCGAAACATCCTCGAATCGTGAGGCGCGGTCTTCGAGGACCGTTGTCGGAGACGCGCAACTTTGCGCACTTTCGAAGGAAATTTTTACGGGTTCGAAACGATGATCGACGACATCCTCGAATTCGTAATTCTCGACGATCGCGTATCGAGCTTCGTGGGCCCTATCGTCTACAAAGCGTTACATTAGCGCTGTGCGATTCGATCGCGGATTATATCGCGACGCAAGCGTCGTTCGAACGAGCGTCTTTGAAAACCACTGCAGAAATCGTTCGTTTATGAATCAACTTGGAACAACAGGTTCGATTAATAAAAATGCAATTTCTCACCCGACTTGAAAATGTCCATCAACCAAGAAAATACTCCATTTGTTTTTTTCCCATTGTTCTCGCCCGCATATCTTACCGATGCTGTGGAAAAAGTTTCTCGTTTTATGGAAGTGTCACGGACACGTTAAAGTTTACAAAAATTAATACTGTGTCCGACGTATCTTCTAAACGTAAATTACTTCGAAGTGTATCGTATTAAATGTACACTTTTTACTTGTATCTCGATGCTTGTGAACGAGCGTGTAGGTGGATTTATGCGACCGATTGTAGATAAAAGTTAAACATTTTTAGACAAAAGTGACATTTATATATATTTTGAAATTGACATTTTGAACACTCGAGGCGACTCACCTGTCGACAGGTTTCTTCGGAAAAGGGGGTTAGCGATATCTCGTACGAGTTCGATCGAGCCTAAGTGTCTTCGCAACATTTTACCTGTAAAAACGAAGATATTCTGCGCGATTAGGGTTACTGGACAAATTTTGACAAGAAATGTATTGATAGATTCGATAGATTGTCTGATTTTCCGAGCTCGTTTCTTCGCTTTTTTCATTCGACTCGTTGCTCGTTTTTACCAACAAAACTGAGCGCTAATCAACGTTGCCACGATTAATTTATTAGCACTTCACTCGTAGCGATAATTCGACTTTCGTGTTTCCAATTTCAATTCACTAATTTGTCAACGGTGTATAATTTCGAGAAGGGGCATAGGTGGCAGTGTGAAGAATGTGTCTTTATAATACAATTAGATACAGTAATAAATTCCGAGAACAAAAGTATCGAGTTATATTTATTACAAAGTTAATAGTTTACGAGATAGCTCGTTAAAATCATACGATATACAACTCCTACAATAGCGTTAGGGTTCTATCTACTTTTTCTTCATATTCGAGGCGACTAATTGTGCATGTGTTATCGCAGTTCGAGCACAAAAACTTCAATATTTTAGTACCTAAATATAATTATTCATTTTAGAGGTGTTACACCCTAATATTATTGTTTTATCGAATTCTTCTACAAAAATTCGTACGTTTAAAAAAACAAACTGTACCTTCGAATCATCTATTCGCCCTCACCCAAGAAAAAACTTAACGAGACTTAATCGAGCTTTGTGAGAAATCTCATTAAGCTATCTTTCGATTATTTGTAACAGCGAAGATATTCAGGTATCCTCTTTCCAGTGGATCTTCTTGTATAATATTAATGCGATCGAAATGTACGTTACATCCAGAGTTCTTTAATCGATAAATTCGTCATGAGTTGTACAATTAGAGTTTGCAGAATTTGATTCGTTCGTGAAAAAGAGATTTCCGGTGTCGAGAGATCTCCGAAGAACAGGAGGAGACAGTGTCTTCCTTGTGAGCCATATCCCCTTTTTCGACCGACGAATTGCCTATGGAAAAGAATTCCATATTTTTAAATCGCGCATTAACGAACGACATTTACGTATTACCGGTACAAGGAAAGTACTCACTCGTGTTACCGCGTTTCCTTCGGCGAATTATATTCTTCACTTGTTTCCATACATTTTTTTGCGCGGGGGTTTGGTGAATGCGTCTACCTACGGAGCAATTTTATCGTTACTTAAATCGGAGAATCAACGAGCTTCGAAAGAAATCGCCCATAACCTTTCACGACCGCTCGATCAGTTCTTTCCAACAACCGACAATATTTCACAGCGATTGCGGATCTTAGCATAACTTCACCGAGAGTTTCTTAGAATTTTGAATTCAAGCTGAGCAAACGTAATGCGAAAATGTAGGTGCACTATTGTGTAAGTATCATTGCGAAGGAGTTTCGATTGGGAGGAGTTGGAAATACTGAAGTTGCTCGACAGAATAGCTCGGAACAGCGCTGCTCTTTGATTCAATGTACAATGTGTATCCGCAACGGAACACTTCATTTTGTTTTTTACTTTTCATCATACACGATCAGATTGCGCACAATGGCTACGTAGCAAATTATGAAATTTCCAATTTGTCCCAATACTGAATACACATACCAATGCAAGGGCTGTTTATCTGTGAGCTCGTTACTTGAGACAGCTTCGGCGAATCGAGAAAAAAGAAAGAAGGTGGAACACTATCTTCTACGTTCTCGAAATATTTGAAGACCAATTTGCGAGCACATGATTTTACCGACTAACTGTCAGTAGAAAATCGACAAAGATAGATAAACATTTTCTTCCCAATCATTCTCCCAAATGTAACTTTAAACAACTTCATCGTAATTAAAATATTTTCATAGTCACAACCACTCTAACAATCGTAGATACATACCTCTACAATAATTCATTCAAACCACTATAATTTGTAACAAGTGTATCTAATAGTCAAAGAATAATACACTTAACTAAGGCATGCAACTTTCGTATCTCTTCTTACGACTCATAATTTAGGATCACATAAAAAAGAATGAAAGCAACAAAGGAAATAAAAGAATGTTACACGTGCCTCTCGAATTGAATTTATTTAAATGCATCGGAGTTACATTCATAATCTGGTAAGAAGTATACCAAGTTAATCGATATGTGTAGCCTTCATATTAATGTTCAGAACAAGCGTAAATGTTAATAACAATCGCGAAAATGAACAAATATTCACCGAAACCGTTCGCCTTCGCAAATTTCGCAATATCTTGATGTTTATTTATCACAAGTATTAACAACCGCCGTCAGGCTATAGTTTAAACATTTATTAATAATGTTCTAGTATAAATAATGGCTTAAAACATCATTTTGTTGAAGTATTCTTTGCTCGCGATGAAATTTTTGATCGAGATCCAACCGACATTGTCAAGGCTACACACATTGTTTATCGATTCACGAGTGTCCATCACGACGATTTTTCTATTTAGAAAAGCTATTAATTGAATTTCGGCGCTTTTAAGTAAAAAATACAACTTCTACGCGTATTGTGTAAATTATAAGAATTAAACGAATGTTAAATTAATGTAGCAAATAGACAATTATTAGTTTCCATGCTTTAAAACTTTACGAAATACGTTTTTACTTCGAATCTCGATCAAAATCAATTTCTATAAATTATATAATCATTTGTAGTGCATAAATAAAATGCACACTGTTCGATTAATATTGGGGACATACCTAAATGTTAATAACAATCGCGAAAATGAACAAACATTCACCGAAACCGTTCGCCTTTGCAGATTTCGCAATATTTTGATGTTTATTTATCGCAATTATTAACAACCGCCGTAGGAATATAGTTTAAACATTTATTAACAATGTTCTAGTATAAATAATGGCTTAAAATATCATTTCGTTGAAGTATTCTTTGTTCGCGATGGAATTTTTCATTTAGGTCCAACCGACATTGTCAAGGCTACACACATTGTTTATCGATTCACGAGTGGTAATCACGACGATTTTTCTATTTAGAAAAGCTATTAATTGAATTTCGACGCTTTTAAGTAAAAAATACATCTTCTACACGTACTGTGTAAATTATAAGAATTAAACGAATGTTAAATTAATGTAGCAAATAGACAATTATTAGTTTCCATGTTTTAAAACTTTACGAAACACGTTTTTACTTCGAATCACGGTCAAAATCAATTTCTATAAGTTAGATAATTATTTGCAGTGCATAAATAAGATGCACAATGTTCGATTAATATTGGGGACATGCGTAAATGTTAATAACAATCGCGGAAATGAACAAACATTCACCGAAACCGTTCGCCTTTGCAGATTTCGCAATATTTTGATGTTTATTTATCGCAATTATTAACAACCGCCGTAGGAATATAGTTTAAACATTTATTAACAATGTTCTAGTATAAATAATGGCTTAAAATATCATTTCGTTGAAGTATTCTTTGTTCGCGATGGAATTTTTCATTTAGGTCCAACCGACATTGTCAAGGCTACACACATTGTTTATCGATTCACGAGTGGTAATCACGACGATTTTTCTATTTAGAAAAGCTATTAATTGAATTTCGACGCTTTTAAGTAAAAAATACATCTTCTACACGTACTGTGTAAATTATAAGAATTAAACAAATGTTAAACTAATGTACCAAATAGACAATTATTAGTTTCCATGCTTTAAAACTTTACGAAATACGTTTTTACTTCGAATCTCGATCAAAATCAATTTCTATAAATTATATAATCATTTGTAGTGCATAAATAAAATGCACACTGTTCGATTAATATTGGGGACATACCTAAATGTTAATAACAATCGCGAAAATGAACAAACATTCACCGAAACCGTTCGCCTTCGCAAATTTCGCAATATCTTGATGTTTATTTATCACAAGTATTAACAACCGCCGTCAGGCTATAGTTTAAACATTTATTAATAATGTTCTAGTATAAATAATGGCTTAAAACATCAGTTTGTTAAAGTATTCTTTGCTCGCGATGAAATTTTTGATTGAGATCCAACCGACATTGTCAAGGCTACACACATTGTTTATCGATTCACGAGTGGTAATCACGACGATTTTTCTATTTAGAAAAGCTATTAATTGAATTTCGACGCTTTTAAGTAAAAAATACATCTTCTACACGTACTGTGTAAATTATAAGAATTAAACAAATGTTAAACTAATGTAGCAAATAGACAATTATTAGTTTCCATGCTTTAAAACTTTACGAAATACGTTTTTACTTCGAATCTCGATCAAAATCAATTTCTATAAATTATATAATCATTTGTAGTGCATAAATAAAATGCACACTGTTCGATTAATATTGGGGACATACCTAAATGTTAATAACAATCGCGAAAATGAACAAACATTCACCGAAACCGTTCGCCTTTGCAGATTTCGCAATATTTTGATGTTTATTTATCGCAATTATTAACAACCGCCGTAGGAATATAGTTTAAACATTTATTAACAATGTTCTAGTATAAATAATGGCTTAAAATATCATTTCGTTGAAGTATTCTTTGTTCGCGATGGAATTTTTCATTTAGGTCCAACCGACATTGTCAAGGCTACGCACATTGTTTATCGATTCATTTGATGAGGGTATATAAGGAGCCGGCGGTTAACGAAAATTTCACTTCCCAGGGAGCCTCCGAGGTGGACGGATCTCTGGATTTTTCGATTTTAGGTACCTGGAAGGGGGCCCCCCACTCTTGGTAACCGGTACTGACCTCTCGGTAGGGGGTGGTCAGTACTGGCGACCACTCACTCGATTCTATTTATTTTTTCTCATTTTTTTCTTTCTTTAATTTTCTTTATTTGTTCTCCGATTTTAATTTGTACTTGTTTCTCCATGTTTATTTTTTTCATTTCTATTTACTACCATGCCTTGACTTTAGGTTACTCTTAGGTAGGCACAAGAGGACTTTCTCGTCGCATCCATCGTGGGATCTTTAGTTGAGCTTAGAATAAATTAATTTTAAGGCCACCATGTACGAACATTTGTGATCTGCCGAGCAATTATCCAATCTTTAGCTTCTTTTTGCTCGCTTGCCCGTACCTCGGTCCGGCCACCTCTGCTTGTTGCATAAGCAAGTGACCGGCCGTGGAGGTGGACCGAACGCTCGATCGCCGTCTCTTCTGGTGCGTCCGCTTGGAGAGAGAACATGCTGCGAACACAGGGGCAGGTGTTCGCACCGGTCCCTGCGGAAGCCCTTGATCCATCATAAGACCCTCTCTTCGTCATCCTCCGTGAGTCAGGCCCACGCTCTGCGTGGCTCCTGACGCGGAGTTGGGAGAAACGGGGCACTCCACGGAGTGGACGGCGTCGCGCATTTCCTCGAGAATCGGGCCCACTGAGGGGAAACGGGACCGAGCTAGTAGGAACAACTCCACGGTTCGCGTCGCGTATTCTCCAATTTTGCCTAATTTTTCCATAATGTAATTGCTCGGCAGAATTGAACGAGGAGATCGAAGGAACATTGATTCCTTCTATCTCTGCAGTTAGAATAAGTTAGTTTTAAGGTTGTGCTCTGCCAAGCAATTATCCAATCTTTAGCTTAACTTTGCTCGCTTCGTCGTTCCTCCGTGTAGGTGGTCCGAACGGTCTATCGCCGTCTCCTCCGGTGTGTCCGCTTCCAGAGGGGGCATGTTGCGAGCACAGGAGCAGGCATATTTGCCGGTCCCTGCGAAAGCCTCCAAAATAAGACCCTCTCGTCGTAAAGATGGAGAAACGGGGCACTCCTCTAGGGGAGTGGATGGCGTCGTTCGTTTCCTCTTGAATCGGGCCCACCGAGGAGAAACGGGATAGACCTAGTAGGAGCAACTATACGGTTCGCGTCGCGTCTTTCCCAATTTTGCCTAATTTTTTCCACAATGTGATTGCTCGGCAGAACTAAACCGGAAGATCGAAGGAACTTTGATTCCTTCCATCTTCTCGGTTTAGTAATTTCGTTTGTATTGCGCGTCGAGGGAGATCGATGGAACTTTGAATCCATCTATCTCTCTCCGGGTCTCCGCTCGCAGCAACCTCCACGTGGTGAGACCTGGTAATCGGTATTACTCGCGACGAACAATCCTTCGTCGCGAGTATTGCCGAGCTAATAGGCTGCGAACTTGGTATAATTCTTACCATGTATAAGATTATGAATGTAACTCCGATGTATTTAAATAAATTCAATTCGAGAGGCGCGTGTAAAATTCTTTCATTTTCTTCGTTGCTTTCATTCCCTTCGTGTGATCCTAAATTATGAGTCGTAAGAAGGGATATGAAAGTTGCAAGCCTTGGTTAAGTGCGTTATGCTTTGACTATTAGATACACTTGTTACACGAAATAGAGATTTGAATGGAAAATTGTAGAGGTATGTACCTACGATTGTCAGTGTAGTTGTGACTATGAAAATATTTTTAGTACAATGAAAATAGTTGTATACTGTATTCGCCTCGACAATTGAGTAAAGCTTTCGAGTGTTCGGTCATTTTTTCAAATCGTTTATACTTCGTGTTTGTACGTAAGAGCTTCGGACAAGGTCAGAATCGTAACTTTCGTATCGAGTTGTTGGCGTCGGAACATAATTATTCTCGGGAAATCAACCGAAGCGAGTTCCATCGACTCATCGAAGCCGTAGCCTGGACTTCGGTTAATCATTGCCAAAACTTTTCTCCCCATGAGACCCCAGACCCTCTCGCGCGCTTAATGCCATAATGGACACTTCTCTTTCTCTTTTGGATTGCCTCCCTATTGATCCGAAACCACCGTACTCGCCCACGTCGCGTCAGCCTCGTTGCTTACAGATTGTTTCGCATTCTTGTCTCGACTTCTTTCCTCCAAAGAACATTCATTTAGGAACGAAAAATCTTCCACGATAATTCCGTGTTCGTCGTACTTAATTTCATTTGTTACGTTGCCGTGGTCCAACGAATTAAAAAGTAATCCGTGCGAATTGCATAGTTTTGCAACAAAGAATTTGTGCATTTGAAAATGGGAGAATTCTTTGGAAAGGGTAATTTCAAGGAGTTTTAAAATCGATTCATTGGAAATCGATTTTTTCTAAAAAAAAGAAAACGCATTCCGCGTGCCCGATTTATATTCGCCCGTGGAACGATCTTTTTCTTTATCGTAGCATTAATTGCTGATTACCCTGCACTCGACACCTTCCAATAATGCTACTTCCATCGTTTCGAAAGAAACAGTTAGATACTATATTCTTCTTTCGACTCGATCCGATGTCTCGTTCTGTAAACTTTTTCGAGAATCCAGAAATTGCGATTGATAAAAATGCGAAGGATCGTCGGGAATCGTTGCGATCGACAAGAACCCGATCGTGTCCCGACCTGTGCTAGCGAAAAGGATTACACGCGAAATGAATCGGCGTTTCCGTGCGGTTCACCGGGAAAAATAAATGTCTTACGTGTTATCAGATCTCCCGAAGGAGATATCCGAAGGCGGTTCGTGATGTCGCATGCGAATGGCCGTGGCGATTCGGGCCACGTACCGTTGCTGGCCGTTAATAAAAGCTTAAAGGACATTATCGTAAGCATTCGCCGGGACATTAAAAAGCACACGTGCCTTTAACGGTAGGCCCTCGATGCAATTTTAAACAGCTATTTCCGGCCGCTGCCACCTATCGTTCTCGGTGACACATGTCCCCCACGCAGTTACACGGATCCAGGGGATCCGCCCGGCTGAATACCAATCGCGAGGGGATCATACAGAAGGGTGAAAGGTCTGCTCCGGGGATGTGTCCTCCGTGCAATCAAAACAAACATTGCCTTCCGTCTGATATCAATCGAGATTATTTCTCTCTCGGCCCTTTGCCGTTCCTCCTCCCTCGTCGGATCAATGCGAGAAGTTGGATTTATTTCGAGAACGCTGCGCAGTAATTCGAGGTTAGATTCGCAACAGCGTTCGTGAATCTTTCTATTCTTGGTCAATACTTTCGTCGAATTAATTTCTTCGGCGTCTCGGTTTTCATACCGGGACGAATGCTGTATAATAGAGTTCGAGGTTAAGCTGATACAATAAAATTATCGTTGTTACTAGTATTACACTTCTTAAGACTTTCGTAACCGGGGATTTTTCCAAAGGAATTGGTTGCGATTGTCCTAGAATCTTTCGATTTATACGTGTGACTCTCGTATTAATTCCTTTGTATTTTTTTATCAAAATTCTGTATTTTCTATGGAAAATTTGGAATATAACGTTCGTTTAATACGGTGCAAAGTTTCCTTTGAAAATTGCAAGAGGCGAAATAGTCGATACTTTATTAATGGAAGAGGAAGTAGAGTTTGGGCACAAGATAGGAAGGATCGAACACAGGAAGGAAGTATTCCGGCAGGAACAGGGGATAAGAAGTCGTCGATGCTAAAGGTATCGTAAATGCTTTCTTCGACCGTGATGCAACAGTATAACGTCAATTTCAAGTGTAGCCGTAATGCAACTTCGATTTATATTTATAAGTATTTACGATTACGTAAGTATAGACTTTGCTCACAAAACACACACTTTTCCTCTTCCCCTTCTTCTTCCATTTTATTTGCCACAATCACCGATAAACCGTGACCGTAAGGAACCAAAGTCCCCCGACCGAAAATTTCGATTCGAAATGCTCGCGTAGGATTCAGGTCACGCGGTAATTAATCACGACACCGAGGTCGAAATCCGACCGGGACATCCAACGGCATCCTCCTCGATTTGAGGCATCGCGAAGGTCACCGTTCACGACGTGCCATCGTTCCCGTGCGAAAATGGCGGTTATTTTTTTCACGGACCAACGGATGAGACGTACGGCGGTAGCGAGAGAGGGAGGGACATTAGCCATAAATTCGTGGGTCCCCAGTGGCAAATACCGGTGGAGCCGCCATGCCAATTGTATAAATTGGCTATGACAAACTTATCGTCCCGGTGGCACGCGTACGCGGGGCGTCGCGCCACGTACGAGTCACCGACGCCTGCCCACCCCCACGGTCCCCCCTCTCGTCCAGGGGTCGATACTTTTACACCGGGACGGAGTTTGTTGCAGGTGCGTCACGGCGTGGTTCCCTCGTGGTCGTTTGAGACATCGTTCCCCGGAGGTCTTCGGTAGAACGTGACGTTCCACCTTTAGCCGCTCACGTACACCAGCCACGAGCTCCTCGGTTCTTGTCCTGCGATTCGTCGTGTACGACCTTTTCTTCGACGACCCCGCTCGTTCGATTTGCCCGCGGCTGACTTTCGGAGGAGTTTCACGACACGAGGCGACGCCGACCGTCTGCGGAGTTGGTGACGTCGAGGACGACGGTACCGTCGTTCCTCGATCGTGAAACGAGTCTCGAGCCGGGAAACAGGTAAAGAAGAACCATCAGTGTTACTTCTTCGTCGATTTTCTTTTAGTTTCGAAAGCATGGGAGAAGAATTTTTCTTTCTCTCGGAGAATGGGTTAGGGGAACGTTCCAATGATCATTTAATCGACCAATCTTTTTATCAATTTTATTTAAAATATGTTTGCAAATTTATTGTCAATGATTTGCGTAATAGTCGAAAAGAGGTAAAGAATTTTGGGTACGGGAAGAAAATTTTTTTTTCTCGCAACGATATTTGTTTTTCGCGAATCGTTTCGGAAAAAGGAAGAGTTCCTCGAAGTAATTGAAGAAGAAAATTATACACAAAATTTACGATACATTACGCAATACTTCGCCTTATAAACGCATAAGCACTTTTGTCCACGATAGTCTTGAGAATAGAGACTACAAATTAAATATTCGTGCTACACGTTCGGTTAATAGTTTCAACTTTGTTCGATCTCGTGACCGGTAATTTGAGGTTAGGTTTCGAAACACCGCCTCGACCTCGCCACGTATTTATAGATATTGTGGTCTCGATCGTGTATTTCCATATGCACGACCAACAAATGCACCATCGTTGCTAAACAATACTATCGAAATCCTACTTTGCAAACCAAATCGTGCAAATTCCACGACGTTTAAGTATTTCGAAACACATTCGTAACGAAACGAACGTTGCGACATGTCCTATTAAATCAATTAAAATACCATACGAGTGGTAAAATAAACAGTACGCTCAAATTTCCCCCCTGGAACGTTGTTATTTATTCGCGGAGGTCCCTCGAATTCCAAAAATAATCAAGGACCACCACGGATCCTATAATCCGGTTGAAAACAATTATCGAGATTGTCGCCGATTTTCAGATCGGAATCACGACAATTAATTCCGGGTCTGTCGTCGGCGATCGTTTAAGTTGGAAAACGATTTACACCGTAGCCGGTCTACCCACGGCGCGAGGTTGAAGCGTGTCGAGGAAGAAGGGTGAGTTTACATTCAGGGGGTAGCGCGCGTGGAGAAGGAGGATGGAGGAGGTGGTGGAGAAGGGAGGAGAAGGGGGAGGGGGAGGGGGTGAAAACCGCTCGTTTATCAGTAACCGACTCTAGTGAAAGCGACACCGAGCCTCTACGCCGCACGAATAACAATCCCCTCAACCCCCCTGCGAGTCCCGATGCGAAAAGTATTGGCCGCGCGACCCTCCGCCGCTCTTGCTCGTACCTCGGACATTATTTACGCGGGCGGACCGACTCTTTTTTTTTTATTATTATTTTCAATTCACTTAGGTCCCGACGAGAAATTTCCTGGCTTTAAAACGCTCCCCGTCGGTCCTCGGGGCTCGCTCGAAATCACCCGCTCGGGAACCGCGAGAACTCGAGACGTCGCTTCTGATTTCTGGCCGATTTCTCGTTCCCGGGTTCAACGATAATTGCCCGAAACGCCGAGTTTCTACGGAGTCGTAGTTCCGTTTTTTTTTCTTCTCTCCTTCTCTCTTTCTCTCTCTTTTTTGTTTTTTTTTTTTTGCTTTTTGTTTCCTTCGTCGACCGGTGGAAGTTTGACACGAAGGCGAGGAGAATTGCAGGGGGATCTCGTTTAATAACCGGCGCCGCGATGATAGTTAATTGTAATAGATGTTAATTGAGGAAGAACCGAGGAAGTTGGTTGCCGCAATGGCGCGTGTGACGCTGGATATTATTCCACGCTCGCGGTGTATTATCCCAGCGCAGGCGATACGTACGGATATAGAGCCGATACTCCTTTCCAAAAGAAGCATCGAATGTTTGTTTCGTTGATTTTGTTGCGCCTCCGACCCTACGTGTCGTACAGAGACGAAAGCAGGAAAACGAGAAATTAATCATCCTCGTTGAACGATTAATACAACCTCCGCTCATTTCGTATAAGAGGATTTCCCAGGTGATATAATACTCCAGGGAATTAGAAAACGAAGAACTGAAAAATATGCTTGTTATTCTTCTTGGCATTGTTCTTAACGTACGGCTGAATTATTCTAATTACAATTATTGTACAATTTAATTGTTTCGTTAACGTGCTCGGAACTACTTGATCGTCGACGGTAAATTTGCTGTAACAAGCGAACTATTTTTATTCAATACAGGGGTAATTGGATCGTTGACTGTAACATTCTTCGTTTATGAATCGCATTAACACTTCCAATGGTACATTCTCATGAAAATGTTACGACGTTACAAGATCTTTCGAGATTCGGTTTCCACATATACAATTTAAAACGATTAATTACCTTAATTTAAACATAGATGAATAATCTTATTTACGACTACCTTTCGAAAGAAAATAATTAAAAGTATTCCTATTTAAAAGTGAAAATAATTAAAGTATTTAAAAATGTCGAATAAAATGTAGAAAATCACTTCGTTCGCGCGCGAATGGCGTTTGAATTTTAATTGTCAAACATCGTGAAACAGTGTATCTTAATTAAAATTCAGTAAATCAGAAAGAAGTTCAAAACGTCTCGCAAGAATATTTGTATAAAATCTAAACAATAACGTTACCCTAACCGCGAATCAATTACCTATTATCTAATCCCGAGCGATCGAATTTTAAATCGTCCAAGGTGCGGGATTCCTCCTCGAAATCTTCGAGCGGGTCTCGTGGAGGATATTGAATTATTCGTTCATCGACTAGCCGGGTTCTCGAGTCGATAGATCCGTCCCGATCACGCGGCTAATCCAGGGTGACCGATAACCGGAAGGGTGGTACATCGTTCAGGCTGTCGAGCGAGAAAATTGACTGGGACTGGCGCGCGTTCCGAATCTCATCCGCGGCGGCGTCAAATTCGAACCGAACCGGCCATCTTCTTGTCGACCCATTTTGCAAGTGTCGTCGTGGCGGCGGGCTAATTTGTCAGTTGTCGAGTTAGCGTCCTCCGGGGGATTCCGCTTTCCGTGGGCCCACCCCATCGGGACGGTAATCAACCGGTGAATATCTAAACTGCAGCTTCGAAACTCGTCCCGTCCCGTCCCAGCCCGTCCACCCCCTTCGTTCTCTCATTTATAAAGAAGAGGCTATCCCGAACGGGAGGTGCGATTGATCCACCCCTGAACCGTGTTCACCCCCTCGCCCCTCTGCTTCAGCTCCGTCCCACGATGCCGCTCCGTTAGTCCCTTCTTTCGACCGAAACTTGTCAAACGAGGTTTCGGCGAGCGAGAAACTGATTTCGTAATGCAAGATTCTGCGGTGATTAGATTACCGTTAGATAATTCATTCTTGGCGAACCGTCGACGACATTTTGCCATAGTTTTCCTCGAGCAAACTTTCCAAAGACGGTGCAAGAATATTATTTTCGATAGACCTTGTTCCCAGTGGCGACTGAATCGTAATCGAGGAAAGTTCGATAAGTTCTACGGTGGATACGGTACTTCGTATCGGAACGAATTATAATGTACGGTGCGTGGAACACGCTAAATGCGAGGATATTGTTTTTCAAAGTTTCTCGAAGTTGTTTCGAGATCAGTTTGCGAGTTTCCAAGTAGGAGTCGAGCGTCTTGCTACGCTCGTCTCGATCTACTTTCTCGGTTGAAGGTACTTCTCTTTCAAATTCCGATACATTCGAATTTTACCACTCTCGATACACAAAATCGACAAATAAAACGTAACACATTGGTGGATATTCAATCTATCGAATAGACGTAGAATTAGATCTATCATTAGAGTCGTAGAATATACTAGGAATATACCTAGTATTTACATTCAAATTGAAATATATACGAACAATGACACTCGGGTTGGCAAACTCCCTCTCCGTTTCGCGAATCGATGTAAAAACAATTCTTCCCTCTTTCCGAGAAGCAACCTATCCACCGAGGAAGGGTGGTATCGCGAAACGATCCGCGAAATAAAAAAGGAAAAAAGAAAGGGAAGCTCTCGTCCCAAGACGCGACGAGCGGCGAAAAAGTGTCGGATAATGTTCGAGGCTGGTGGCAGGTGGATTCCCTCGGTTGTCACGAGCCTCTCGTTTCCTCTCCGTCCTCTCGCGGCGGATCTCGGAGCTTTGTAACCATCCATTTCCGAGCTCACCCCCGAGCGCATTATTTAAATAAACAAGAGGGCGGGGCAGATTGGCCGACGCTACGTTCCTCTTCTCCGGAGCGGTTTCAGTGACGAACAATTATCCCCTCCGCGATCAGGGTGGAGGGGGTGGAGCGAGGAAAGTGACAGGCCAAGGGGGTGAGCTCTCGCTGCCGCCTTCTAATGAATTTTAAATTGCCTCGCGTTCATAATGCAGCCCCGTTGACAGTCGGGATGAACCGGAGATGACAAAGTAAAACACGCCCGACTTAATATTTCCTGGCCGCGTGCGAGCACGAGAGACGACGTCGAGACGCGAAAATTACCGAGGGTCCCGGCGCTCGAACAACCTCAGATTTCGCAGCCAAGACTCGATTATGTATTCCTTGTAATCTTCCAAGGAGTCTTGGAACGGAACTGGTTAGGTACCGTTCACTCGCGTCGGAAAGCTGCAAATACGAGAGAAATTGAAACGAATGGCGAACGAGTGGACAGGTGCGAGAGAAAGAAAGAATTTTTCTTTTACGGTAAGATCCCCTAGGTGAGGGGGTTCGAAAGTTTATTACGTGCTACGTGAAATCTGGTATGAAAATGTATAAATAGCAATAGTTTTTATTTTTATTTTTATTTTTATTTGAAGTTTTTCTCAGCCATGTGTTACATGTACATATACACGAATATAGAAATGAAGAATATATAGTCTAGAGTCTAGCGGAAGTTAACGTCGAAACAATTGTACACGATTGATAATTGTAACGGATGGCACGATCGAAAGGGTAAGATGAAAAATAGGAAAGTATGGAACAATGTGTCTTCGATACTTTGTGTATAACAAAAGCGACGTTGAATAATCGTAAACAATTCTCGAACCGACCCGAAACGAAAGTATTCTTTTTATCGATTCGAAGGTTCGTTGCGTAGAGGTGACCGTGACAAATTGGCGACCGTCTAACGGAAATATAAATTTTGCGCGGCAGGTTTGGGTCCAGCTTGAGAAACTTGTGAGCGGTTTATTGTTTCTCAGAGAGTGAGTCACTTGAGACAGGCCTCTCGAGTAACTCGCACACGGTTGGAGGCTGCAAGAACCGCTTCGAGTGCTTGGCATCGAGAAGGACGTCGTATGTATTCATCTATATTTTTATACGCTGCTCAAAATAATTGGCGAATCCCCTATTCGAGTAACTTGACTTTTACGATACGATATTTCGGGAGACGTTGATAACGTTGAAGTTGAACTTTCGGTACAGTGTCAAACGGGAACACGTACAACGCTTTCTCTATTCGTGCTCGAAAATTTTGCTCGTCCTCTCCAATTTCGCAAGAATTGGGTACTTCGACGAGCTTGAATTTTATTTCGTTAAATCAATCGTCCACGAAACAGAAATGTATAAAATTATAACGCAATTAGTAATAATTTCGATTACCTTCAATTTCCTTCATTTTCGTAACATCCCTATTTTCAATAAAGAAATGATTCACCATCGTATCAACGTGTTTGCAAAGTTTCTCCCCGTGAAATTTACTCGATTTCTCGCAGAAATTAAGTCACTGTCGTAAACGGTGTTCCGCGGGCTCGCTCGAATCGTTTTTCTTTCCCGAAACGTAAGATCCATCGCGGAGGTTTACCGTACGACCGAAATTCGAGCGAAATCCGACGCGTACAACACTGTAGGCCATTTTCGTGGTAAAATGGGCCTCCGTACCGCGAAACAGAGGGCTGTTTTGACGCGTATAATTTCGTCGGGCGATTTCGATCGCGGAAGGGCCAATTATCCCGATACGTTCACCGCTGTGGTTTCGTGCCGATCGTAGATTAAAGCGTATCATCGACAACGTTACAGTTATTTAATGGTGGACAGTGGCGGTCGTTGCGCACAATTTACATGCGTGTAAATTATTACCGGCGTCTCCGATCCCATCTACCTCTCCGTTTAATACATTGTGTTTCGTGCTCTTTAATTCGCCACCGAATATCGACCGTGCGGAGATTAATTTTTTTACGATACCGTCGAAATTAGTATTTATTAAGGAAGTCGGAGAGGAAGTTGTACCTTACCCATCTGTACCCTCTCTCCTTTCAAATTGCCGGTCTTCGAAAATCATTTCAGAGTCGAACGCAAACGATACCGATACTTACACCGCTGTACAAATAAACGCGTTCAATTTTAAACGGGGAGATTGAAAATTTGCGAAAGCTTCGACACTGGATCAATGAAACGTTGTCGATTCAACGATCGGGCACATTGTCCTCCAAAGGATCACATTTCTTTCTCCTCGCGTACTCGCCTGTAACTTTCTTAAGAACGAAAAATATCGTACGTTAATCTCGAGTGATCTTGTTCCAGATGGCTGGACTAATTTTCATCGCACGAGAATCTCTAGAAATTCGGTCCCGGGCAATTGGACTAATTGTTATCGTACGCTAATCTCGAGAAATTCCATCGCGGAAAATTGGATCGATTTTCATCGATCGCGAGTCTCGGTGGAATCTTCTCTCGGGCATTCGATCTTTATCGAGCTCCCGAGAAATCTTCTCCCGGATAATTGGATCGATATTTATCGCGAACGAATCTCGAGACGATTGGTGATCTCGATACGGATCGCAGTTGTACCGTAGTACCGATTTTCATCGGATCCGGTCGATGAAACGAATCGGCGAGTTGGTTCGTCGAGGATGCGCAAAGTTGGTGAAAACGCGGGTAGCAAAGGCGTCGTTCCCGTTCGGTGGCCGGAAACACGGTTCGAGTAATTATCGTTCGAGACTACGGGCAGCCATTCCGTAACCGCATTCCCCCCAAAAATACCCGGGCAGGAACGGGCGCAGGGTTAACATTACGGCGTACCGTAAATTGCCAGCTGGTATACGGGTAGCTGCATCGAATTGCCGCGGCTTGACGTGCATAAACCGCGAACAATTCGCGCGGCAGAACGCGAAGATGCTGCCCGCGCCGCGGAAACTGCCGTCTTGGGAGCCGTGCCGGTGCCGATGCCGGTGCCGGTTGCACATGCAGTCCCGCGAGTCCCTCCGCTCCAGGATCGGGATGGAATTCCAGGGAATCCGGACCAGTCGGCGTGTTTATTGTTCGCGATCGGTCCCGCGGAGGCTGTGCTCGCGGACGCGTGAAAACACCGAGACAGGTAGCCGCTACGAGGGCGAGGACGAAAATAGACGCCGGCCAACGGCGTCTGGCCAACCTCCTCGACGTCCCGATAAACACGCCACTCGACCGACACGAAAAAGCATCGCTATCTCGAGACCAATTTCTTTGATCGCGACTACCCGCGATCTTCCACCGTACATTTTCCCCGAGCGATCAAACGACCCCGAGTTCTACGAGCGATAACCGCTACTTTGCGACACCCGTTACTCGACGTCGAACCGTATCGATGGACAGACCCGGCCGCTAGTGCCACTCGTCTGCGTTGCAAGCACCATGGTACGATCGAACTGGGTCGCGCGCAAAGTAGATTTCTTTTTCTCTTTGGAAATTTTTCGGGTGTTATTTCTTTCAAAGAAAGATTCGACCGAATCGATATTTCGAGAAATTTTCCCGTGAAATTATAGCAGTGTTCCGACGATTTATAGAAATTGTAATTTCGGACGATTCCGATCTTGAACCTCTTTAAAGAAATATACGATTTCACGTTCGCGGAAACGTTCGATTTCTATGATCGAAAGGAAAAAAAACCCTTCCATCCGTTGATGCCCAACTTGTCTCGATTCGGGGGCACGTGCACGAGGCGAGCGTATTCGATTCGCAAAATTTTCCTCGTTCCCTTAAATATTGCTCTTACGTAGCGATCGGAATAAAATTACAGCCTTCCGAAATTTAATCTCGAACACGGCGTTAAATTCCAACCGCTCGACCCGCGGGTATACGCGTAATCCCGAGTCTCTCGAAGCCAGACGATCGAACTGCTTCGAACTCTGTCTCTGGTGTTGGTTGCAGTCGGACGGAGGGGGATGATAGTTGTTCGGGTCGGGTGGTTCTCGTCGGTAGTTCGCTGTCGGTGTCTGCGGCCGGATGCTGCGTCGATGATACAACCGGATGATACTTGGCGGTCCCGGGGCCATTCCGAGTCTGTAAGTTAGCCACGTACAATTACCGTGCGTCTCGTCTCGCGCGCCGTTACAACGTTTCGACGAACGTTATGGACAGGGCAACGTTACGGATAGAGCAAAGCTGAACCGACGGTTGGCCAACTTCTCGAGGAAAGAGGAGAGAGAGAGAGAGAAACAGAGAGAGAGGATAGACGGTAGTTTTGACGAGCAGTAGCCAACGCGAGACGCGAGGATTAAGTAACGGTTAATCGTTTCAGGCGCGAGTCGGTGCCGGTTAATAGGATGGTGTAACGCGAGGGTTACGTGATGGGAAAATGATAGAAGGATTACAGCGTGCTCCGCGCGCGGTGTGTTTAGAATAACCGAGTATACGATAAATAGAATATTTACACACTACCGAGCGAGAGACCATCGAGCAGAACTTTGGAATTTAGTCCTCGAACGTGCTCTTCCGTGCGAGAAACGCGCTGCTTTCTGTCTTCGTGTACATTTTCCGAACCTAAAGAATAATTCCAGATTCTTTGAACTAACGTGGAAGATTCTCTTCTGGTACGATTGGTAAATTAAGTCACGATAATTGTACAGACAAAGGTGTATTTTCTTTGATTTTCATTGGAAGTTTTCCATACAGTGCGAAAACATTGATTACCGATACCGCAATACTATTGTACATTTGTTAATTTTTATTACCGATGTTACGCCACTGTGATTATTGCACAATTGACCAAAGTGAAATTGTATTACAGTGTCGGCGATACATGTTTTTGCACCTTCGTAAATATCGTTTGAAAAATTTCCAATAAAAATTAAAGAAATTACTCCTCTATCTTTACGCTTGCCGTATCGATCTTTCACGGACAATATAATCGACACGCAACTATCCTTGCACTAATGGCACCGCTGTTTACCGAGCAATAAAATCAAATTGATACTTAATTCGGTCCTCGACAGCTTTGGAATACGTTTCGAACAATTCATCGCGATTGTAAACTCGAATACGAGTATCGAAAGTTATATGGGTCGTTTATCTCTTATGTAGCGGTAAAGTCAGCAAACCGTTGATTTATGGGACGGATAAAATTTCAGGTAAATCTTAGTAGATGTTGTTCTCTCGCTCGCACTTGGCGATGTTTAACGTTCGCGTATCGGCTACTGCTACTTAGTCCCGATCTACTTGGAACACTCGACCTGCTACCTGTTTGTCTTAATCTACTTTCACGATTAATGTTCGTCTCGCTGTAGGGAACCTGCATCGGCGAACCGACGATCGATTTTTATGGACAAATGCACTTATAGCGAGATAGCGGTTAATAGAAACGCGGAGAAAGCTAGATTAACCGTGAAGGGTGGGGAAGGTTTGGGGTTCGATCGAGCGCGCGGAAAGGTCGAGAAACGCGATGTCCAATGATTACGAGCTGCGTGAATACGTTGCGTTTCGATTACGTGGATATTTCGTTACGAAAAGGATAATCGTGGAATAGAGAGTCCTTGAAACACAAATGAAAATTTTCGACGATTGCGCTTTGTTTTTTTTTCCGAACAAAAAGAATCCCACGTTTTCGTTACTGCGTTTAATAAAATGTAAATCAATACGTACACGTTTCGTTAAAATTTTCGTTCGCGGTATAATTTTTCGAGAACTCGATCGATCGACGATATCGGTGATCACTTTGAACGAACAATTCAACGGTAGAGAGAGTTATCGTTTTACGAAATTGTCATTCGAAAACCGGTTATTCCAGACGCATTAAAGCCGTTCAAACAACCGGCTCGATCATACATTTAGAGAGTGATTCCCGACTCGGACTTAATTGCTCTACAAACGAGCCGACCACGCTTCCATTCCCCGCGAAATCGATAATACGTCGGCAAGTGGGTCATCCCTTCGTCTCGATTGGAACGCGATATACAGGCTGGCCGAGCGTGGTACGACCGGTCATAGGGTGATTCGTTGTGAAAAAATATATCGAAAATGTGCGATAAATTTTGTTGCTACGAGCCTCCGTTTTCGAGAATATCCATTTGAAAAATTTTGGGGCTGGCGATTCACCGCGAATTGAATATCGCGATCGGGCATACACCGTTATTTCCAATTTTATTTCATTTTTTATTTTTTTACGTTCAACGATTTTCTTCGACACGGCCAAACAAATTACAAGTTCATAAAAATATATCCTATCGTGGAGATAGCAATATCGAAAGACCGAGGTTCGGTGTATTGTGATATTAGCTCTGCTTCGGTCGATGTTTCTAAGAACAATGGTATTATTCGTTCGGATCGATTTCAATTGGTTAAAAAATACGAAAATTGTCGCGGACGGACGATACCGCGTCATCATCGATGTTTACAAACACGACCGCAAGTAGAAACAATCGGTAATGGTCGGACATGTTCTTCGAGTCGCGCTCCATCGCGCGCGTACCCTATAAACTTTCGTACTCGATTTCCTCATCGACGAAACCTCGTACGAAAAAATTCTACTCCACGATTTCGATCCTTTTTTAAACGAGGAATCATCGCGAGCCCAATTTTTCCAATTTTACTCGCATACCCTGTATGTGAAAACTTCCCTCTCATCGCGAGAAAAATAGCGAACAAAAGAGCGGTAAAAATTGTTGTCGTTGATCCTTGAGAAAAACAGGAAGAGAAATAGATTTCCAATAATTCATCATTTTCAATTCTTTTTTACCCAAGAATTCACCCTATTCCCAATTTTCCCAATTTCTCTCACTCACTCCATATTTCTCACCGCGAAAAAAAATAACGGTCGATGAAAAATCTCTGTGGTTGATCCACGAGCGAATTAAGAAGAAAAATAAAGAAATCCTCCCGGTTGGCTTAAACGGTGGGACACGGTGCAACCCTTTCCCCTGCTATAAATGTCGACGAAGCCGGCGGAATCTGTCACCTTGACAAGCTGCGGTATTCTTTTCCTCGGGTAAAGTGGCAGCAGGGTGCGTCCGCACGGTCACGAGGGGGTGAGATTTAAAACAATTACAAGGAGTCGGGCCACGGAAGAAGAAGAGGGGAAGCTAATCTTGAGGGCGGTTTAATTAAAAGTGGTGCCAACTGACGGGTGGCCATCGATCAACGCCGCCGCGTCGCCTACTGACGTTTACAACGGCATTCCGTATTATTCTATGACAGTCCCGGCGTGGCTTCGCGGAAACGAGCTCCACTTTCGTTCGTAATAACTTCTAGTCACGGACCGGCTGCCGCGAATCAAATTTATCGCCCGTGATTCGCGCCACGGCGCTCAAGTAGTCCGTTCTCGAAAACTAAGTGTCGCTTTTCCTTTTTTTTTTTTCTCTCTCGCGAAAACATTTTCCTACGAACAGCTCTAACGATTGGCCCGACGTTTTTTTTTTCGAATTTAACCCGCGCGTGGAAAGAACAGCTAAATTCAACCCGAGTACGGTTTTACAAATCTAATAGGATTTAGATAAACGGAAAAGGTATGTTGCGAAAATCCAACAAAATAGAAACTCGTTGTAAAATTTTCCATGTTTCATATTCGTCATCTATGTAGTTTGGAAAATTTCTCCACTTTACTCGTTCTATGTTTGTCATCGTAGCTCTATAAAATTTGAAAAATTTCTCAGTTTACAGGCTCCATGTTCACCATTGTAACTCTACGTAGTTAAGGAAAATTTCTAAATTTTACACGCCCCGTATTTACCATGGTATTCTGTCCAGTTGAGGAAAATTTCGAAATTTTACACAGAGAAAGATGCTCTCGATCGTAAAAATGCTTTCGCGCGGAGGGTTCGAAAGTCGTGGCGCGATCAATCTTGAACGAATCTCGGTGACGTAGCGGAAGGATGCTCGAAGGACGAAGGAAGCGAGAAGGACGTAACGGCGTCTTGGAATCCTAAATATGTTCGATGAAAGGACTCGGGAGAGATTCCGGTTGGTATTTCGGAGTCGATCGGTATGTGTCGAGAATGTCCACCGTGTGACGTCCTAACGCCATGTCGCCCTGTCGACCTTTGCGTGCCGAAGTATCCCCCCGGGACATTCCACGGCTGCTCCGGAACGTCCGAACGTCTTGGAACATTAATTGTGGAAAAAGGGCACTCGTTAAGCTTCAATTCGCTGGCTCCGAGTTGCTGAATGGACGCTGAATTCGCGGGTGGAAACGATGACGTCGAGAGAGCGTTCCGTTAGCGTTTAACGTTACTTTCAGCTAGCTGAAAGAATTCTACCACAAACGGCGTGGGAATTCTGCGAATTACGAAAGTTGTGTTTGCACTTTTCTTCCGCCCAGCCCGTTGCCGCTGCACCAAAATTCACACTCCGACACGAGAAAATAATATTCAGACACTCCGAGTATCTCGAACAAAACTTTGAACGTTATTTATCCAAATTTCATAAATCATGCTACGTGGAATTCATTGGTAAGATTTCGCGAATAAAATTTTTCCACGGCCTAACGTTTACCTGTGTCTCACTGGTGCAACCCACTTTGAATTTATCGTGAAATAAGTACGATGCAAATAAGAAACTGTAAAAAAGTAATTCTCAGCGTTACGTATGTTTCCAAACGTGTATCGAAGCGAAATAGTTTCATTAATCACAAAACTCGTTGCTCCTCCTTATCGTTCTTAATTTACCGCACTTGTGTAAACAATTGCGGCGGACGATCGTTGTTTGCGTATGGTCGCAAATTTTATATAATTAAAATCCCCGCCAGCGGAGCGATTACTTCGCTTCGGTGTACGTTCGACGACCCTCGAACGTTACGAGCTCCGGTCCTCTCCCGTGTGTCCCACCCCGTGACTAAAAATTCCATTCACTTTACCCCCTCGAAACCGATAACACCCGGTTCGGTCAGTCGCGAGGCCGAGCGAACGCTCGAAGCTGAAATCTCGCTGAAAACAAAGATCAACTTCGGTGTCCGGCAAGGTGGATAAGAGCATGGTAGCCGGGGGCGGACGGGGCCACGGGGGTTGAAAGAGAGGGTGGAGAAAGATCATGGGACTTTGCGTGCGGGGCAGTCATCCCTCGTCTTCTTGGAGAATTTATGCTCGTTGTCCCTACGCCCGTCCTAACTAGTCCACTCGCCTACTTGCTCACGGAGCCAAGGAACTCGCGGCGGTCTGTCCAGGGGGTGGATAGGGCGGACCACCCTTGAAATATCACCACCCTGCCCTTCGTTGGACTTTATCGTGCCCGGACGCCTATCCTTGGCTTCGATGTTTTTTTTTCCTCCGAACCGGGAGCGCGCAATCTCGTCGGCACGACGAATCTCATCGGGGCCAGAATTTACATAGCGGGCCAACCGGGTTTTATCGTCGACAACCCCGTCCCTCCGTGTTTCACGGGGGGTTCAGCTACGCGGACTCTTGCCCCGGGATTAGCTTTCGAATTTAGTGGCGGACTTCGATCGGGACCAGTTGCTTTTGAGGGTCGGTTCGATGTTTTTAACGTGATTGCCTCTTACGGGGGTGGGATGCTCAACCCTTGACTTCGTGACTTTTAAACTCTCTCTTTTATCGGTGATTCTGAAAGCTTTTTTCCCTCGAGTGGACTGGTCGGGACTCGGGACCGAGTACGGAGATACGAGTATTTGGTTAACTTTGATCGAATTTAGAGAAAAGATCGCGAAATCCTCGACGGTGGATGGATTTATTTGTTCGAGGTTAATTTCGCACACGAGTCGAGGTTGCGTTCAAAGAGGAACGATATTTGCTTCAATTTTGGTTAAAAGATTATCGGGATTGTCTATCGGGCGAATTCTTTTGAAGATTACGCGATACGTACAGTAAGTCCGGATTAAGTCTATTTTCGTCCCTTAATTTTACCGCTGATGTTTGCGGAAAGAACGAACCTTGATACCGACAGAGTTGCCGATAAAGTAACAAAGTTGTTAAACGGGCGAAATAATTTTTATCGTCGAGTGTTCTCCGCGAATCGGACTTCCTGTAAATTGATCTCGGAACTGTTGGTCTTTCGTTGGTCGAACGAAAAATCGAATTTGAAATTTCTGAATGAAGAGAAGAGAAAAAGAAGACGAAGATCCGAAGAAACTTTGCGTGGATTTAGTGGGACGGATTTATGGTCATCCCTGTAAAGGAGATGCAAATCGAAAGACTTTCGAAACTCCATCGCGAGAGTAATAGCTTTTCATTTGACGCAACTTCTCCTCCAACTTTTTATCTAACTTCTTTCTCTTCCTAAATAGTCACGGCGAGTCTACCGTATCACTCGTCCGAAAGAAACTTGCAAAATTTATGACAACGAAAGACCCAAAATTTATGCCACTTTTTACGCGATCGTGGATAAAATTATCGAAGGAATAATAATTAAAACTCGAAAGAAGTACCAATCGTTTAAAATAGTACCACGGTGGAGCGCGTTCTCTTCGAAACTTCAAGTTCGTTCGATGCGTTCCAATGATAAAAATGTTTCCACAAAGGATCGTTCGACTCGTTTCAGCATTTCGGATTGTCCCGTTCAAAGTCATCCGATACTTTCCAGCGATACGATTTCCCCGCTGAAAGTCATCCGATACGTTCCAGCGATACAATTCTCCCGTCGAAGGTCATTCGATACATTCTAATAACAAAATTTCCCCAATCAAGGTCACCCGATACGTTCCAACGACACAATTTTTCCACCAAAGGTCATCCAATACATTCCAATGATAAAATTTCCTCGCTCAAGGTCGTTCGATCCTTTCCAACGACGACAAATTGACTCCCAGCGAAGGTCGTCGAAAGGTCGCGTTGTCGTAGATTAGCCACCGTTCCTTCGCTTTCGCATTTCGCGTTTCGCTGGCCAATACTCGGATAACGACAGACTGCACGATAGCCTCGTGATCAAAGCCATCGAGAACACGCGTACGAGTCGAATTAATCGGAACTTTTATCGCGTCGTTACAATATAACCGGTGTACGGTAAAGAATATAACAGGACCGTGGAAGGTAACCGAGAGCCCCGGTATCGCCGGTGGGTACTTTAACCGAATAGCTCGTGGAAGCTAGCCCTTGGCGGCCAGTCGTTATACGCGCCCCTTTGGTTTAACGAACCGCAAATGCGTTGTTTTAACGACGTCATTAATATTTAACCAAATATCTGGCCGCTACCTTGCGTGACCTAAGACCGTACGGCCACGAAAACGTCACGGCCAGCCATTTGCACACGATTTACCTAATTCTTCGAGGGCCACGTCGAAACCGATGCCTCCACTTAACTCGTCGTCTTATTTACATAAACGAGAGGCCCGTGCAACGCCCGTTGCGATCGATTCGACAAAATACCAACGGGTTTAATAAACGCGCGTTTAGAAGCCACGAGATCGTTACTCGGCAGATCGAATTTCTTCCCGCAAAATTTCAATACACGGTACCGTTACCGTTGTTTCGATAACTCGACTTGTCGGGGTCGTGGATATTCACTCGAGGACGATATTTTCCGAGAGAAAATATTGGACCCGTAATTTGATCTTGCGCAAATATTTCAAACGAAGATTCTATCATCTAATCGTACTTTTCTTAATTTTCAAAAGCTGCATTAACGGTATATTTTGAGCAACGCGAGAAGATCCAGGCATGGCACGTCGAGAGTTAAATATATATTAACTTTTACAAATAAGCTCGCCCACAAATCTATATTTCTCCTCTATGAAAAACACTTCGTATAAACGTAGATAAGGAACAAAGACCAGAACACAGGAGACTAGGACTGGCTCGAATATTTCTTAGAGACACCAAGTCGTTTCTACTTTTTGCACGATTAATATTCCTTAAATATTATTTTCGCTCACTTACGAGAACTCTTTGGTGACTCGAGAATTATTCTCCTTGCCGGTAAATACATATATCGTTGTACGTTAACAACAAACGGAATAATGACAGTCCTGAAAATCAATTTATATCGATAAAAGGCTACAAACGTGGCCCAATTCGAGTTTCTCGGATTCGTCCCACGGAACAGCTATACCCCCGATATTCGATGCCTCTTCTCGCGTTCCGTGGAAAATGAATTACAAATTCTCGCGAAAACGAACTCGCTTTCTCTTCCTTGCCGAGTTTTTGGCAGACGAATGCCGGAGTGTTTAATTAGAAACGCGTAAACGGGGGGTGGGGTGGGGTGGAACGAGCCTGGGAAAAGTTAAAATGCAGGGACATCCGGGCAAAAGGAATTTACGAGACAGCCGAGCTGCTCGCGCAGTTCTAATAAAATATATCGGCAATTAACTCCCTAAATATTCTCACAGAGAAACGTCGTGATCTATGGGGGCCCGCGGGCCGGGCTAAATTACTTTGAATCGCCATTTTTCAGAGGTCGGGGCAATTGCCTCTCTGTGGTTGCCAATTATTGCGCGAACCGACGACTCCGCTCCTTTTTCCCGCGCTCGACTTCCGCGGCCGTCGAACGCTTACGAAGACACGCTTTTTGGACTGGAATTCTCGCTGGAATTTCATTACGGCAGTTGGATCGTTCCCGGTTTCTAAGGAACGAAAACACATCGACTTTTTACACCCTACCCGTGGAACGATCGAACGAAAACTGGAGAAACGATCGCGTACTGTTCGAACCGTGGTTACTCGATTTTATCGTTAGGTGTCCGTCGAATACTTCGTTCGTGACAAAATTCACGATTCGGGCCGATATTTTACTTTCGATTCGACATTATGGTAGAAAAAAATGACCAAACGTTCGAAACGAAAGCGAGTTCCAAACGTTCGGGGTACTCTTCGTCCAAAGACCTTGGAGCGAAGCCGCGGCGCGCGTTAACTTTCGAAATTCGGTAAAACGCGTATCCCTTCTAATGGTCCCTTCCGAGCGTAGGAAACCATCGGTGGCAACTATCGTCCGCCGAAAACGTCGCGCAGGTGCCATAATCAGTCATTCGCCGGCGGATCCGGGGACTTTCACCGCGCGCGCTGACGTAACCGAGACGTTTCGAAATAAAAATCCGTTACGATCGAAATTCCAGCTCGCTTCGCAACTCCTGGCGGCGTCTCTCTGCTCTCTCGTCGGTCGAGGTCCGCTAACTAGACCGCTTCGAGCGGCGCTAACTCATTTTTCTAATTACGCGGCCACTTCTGTCGCGGCCCGCTCGACCTGCTTCCCGAGGAGGGAACAGAGGGGGATCAAAAGGAGCGAGAGAGAGGGTCCCTTGATAAACTTAGGCGTCGAACGTGCCAAACGCGTAGCTCGCGAGTCGTTCGCGTTCCATCGAACGAGTGTGTCTGCGGAAAAGGGCGGTGGGACACGCCGCGGCGCGGTGGGGTCGACGGGGGGAGACGTGGGGGGTGGGGGGTGGTTAGGGACCCTTTGGGTAGATCAAAGCGCCCCCAAAGATCAATACGCTCCTGAGACACAGGGGCTGGTGGTGTGTGCTCTGGACGGGAGAAGAACAGAGGAAACGCCGCGGCGAGAGAGAGAAGAGGGGCCGATATAGCGCTTGATTGAGGGCACGGGGCATTAGAGGTCCATCGAGCTGTCCATCTCTCTCTCTTTCTCTCCCTTTGGTACTCTTTCCTCTTTACAAACGCGTCACGTACTAGTTTTCGGCCGTGGCGGAAGCAAAGGGGCATAAATAGGCGCAATTAAGGGAGTCCCGCGCGAGATCTTGCGGGAAAATATCCCGCGAGCAGCCGACGGGAAGCAATTTAGCCCGCATCCTTCCTCTTCGAGATCTTCGAGGAGGACCCGCGGGCGATCGAGGAGCGAAGAGTACGCGCGCGAGAGCACACGCGCGACGGGGAGCGCGCGAGCCGATACGGACAGGTTTGTTTTCGTTCGACGGTGCCAAAATCTGGCGACTGTTGCCCGCCGCCTCTCTACACCCTATGGAATCTCTTACTTCCGCCGCGGAGAGTTGGAACGTCGTTTTCGCGCTGCGTTAACGTCACGCCTCGGTAAATACCACGCTGCGACGGGAAACAATGACTCCAACCGGCCATTTCGAATACCTCCGATACCATCGACGACATCTGCGAACGTTTCCAACCAGGAGGGTTTCGAGGGGGGCATAATTCTTTGCGTATGGTTCCTTCGTAGGTGAATAACTAGAGGACGTACGAAGGTCGATTTTAATCTTGGAAAAGAGACAGTATATTTTTTATAAAAGACAGTTAGAAATGGTACTCGATATCGGTACGGGGAATTTTGATTTCTGGTTCCTTTACCCAGAAAAAAATTCCAAATATGGAGCAAAGCCCATGCTTTGTCCATACAATTTTATATCCATCATTGGTTGAATAAAAATTAGAATTTGACGTAGAGAATGAAATATTTCACAATGAACGCGTGAAAATGTCACCTCCCGATCGAACAGACGTCGCGAGTAAACGGTACAGCGTCTCGATTCGTCTTTTTAGCGCGAATCTCGTCGACAGAGGCATTTCCACGGACGTGGACGCAGCGTGTAACACTCTCGCGCCCGTAGAAAAATGCCACGCTATTAATTTCAGGGTCGAAGATTTCACGGGTAAGCGGA
This sequence comes from Ptiloglossa arizonensis, assembly GCF_051014685.1. Lineage (NCBI taxonomy): Eukaryota > Metazoa > Arthropoda > Insecta > Hymenoptera > Colletidae > Ptiloglossa > Ptiloglossa arizonensis. Next base: position 15,921,059 of record NC_135058.1, read on the forward strand.
TACGTCCCTAGAAGACGACAGCTGGAACAGATTCCGTTCCGAGTTCGTGACTGACATTAGTAACTCTTTTTTCTCTCTCGACTCTGCCCCCGTGGATTCTCCTTTTTCGTTTCTCGAGCTACCCTTGTCGCTGTCGTCCCTACGTTCGATCGCCACGAGCATCCTTCGGAATTGTTTCCCCGGCCAAGCTCGCGGAAATCTTCCGAAAACCGCGTTTTGTCCGCTGGAGATTTCCTTCGCAATTAGACTCCAATTATTTATCACAAAAGAGTCGTTGAAAGAATCGTAAGGTCGATATTCTTGAAATCGTGCACTGGGACTTAACGTGGAACTTATTACTGGGCTAATTATATACGAAAAGCTCGATAAAAGTATATAAGTATATAAGTATCGCGTACTTATGTGATAATAAAGACGTATTATTGTTCTCGTAAACTGTCGTTCGAAAAGTCCACTTATATTAATTACAATCTGTAGAAGATCGTCGTGAACAAACAAGACTCGTTTCTAATCTCTCTGAACTAACCTAAAATACTCGACGACTATTGCACGCTTCAACCAGGACTACTGTTCTCTAGAGTGAACTAGTCCCAATTACGCGGACTTCTCTATCGCCGAGTACGTCGCGCGAGGTGACTGTGAACCCCCATCTCTGTCAAAACACGTCTTCCGTACTGTTACAGTCTCGATGTGTTTGTCAATGGAGGCACCAGCCGCAAAGTGAACCAGCTACGAAGAAGACGCTCACCGGTTGAGCGAGTTGCACACGGGTGATGAAATTAACGGAAAGCTCTCGGGCGTAGGCGTATAGCCGCGATTATTCCACGGTCTCGGGGAATATCGCTCATGGCTAAGACAGGCGGCAAGGGGAGACACAAGCTTCCGTTGTCAAACGCATTTAGTTACTACAAACGAGAACTTGAGAGGAACCCCTCGGGCTGTGTCGTCGAGACGCGAAGGGTAATTAGAGGAACGCGACGACGAGATGCGAGGCCCTCGAATCGAAAACGACGCATCGATTTTTGCGTTTGTCGCGAGATCGACGAGCAGTGATCGTTGCGACGATAACTGAGAAAGAAGAGACGGAAGGTGATCGTCTTAACGTTTCATAAAACGAAGCGTTTCTCTAGATGCACAATGAACTGTGACGAGTAACTATGATTGTTTTAGGGGATACGGATGAAGATTTGTCGTTGGTACAGTTCTATTCCGAGTTGATCTTTCATCGTGTCCCTTTAACCTGAATCATACCTCGAGATACCGTTTTCTAAGACACTGTATCTTTGCCAGGTCTACGTCGGCATCTTGCAGATCGGTCATCGAAGCACCGTGTTGGTTCGTACGAGATTTTAGGTTCCGTGTTATTTCGAGTTACAGTTTATCGCAACGTAAAGCCCACCTTCCTTAAAGCTTTCAGAACGCGTTAACCGGTACGTTAGTTGTTGTGGGATACCTATCCATTACAACAAGGTCTGCTAGATATGCCGCCCTGATGAGTACGCCAGCAGACCCGGGACGGAAACGCAATTCCTTATCCTTCCTTGCGCCGTTAATTATTAATTGCAGCCTCGCCGCGAAGCTTAATACGAGATCGTGCGACTTTCGAAGATAGCGTACAGACATTACTGCCACCAGATGTCTAGCTCTTGAAACGGTCGTGAATTAGATAATAAAATAATAGATCCGCTTCTAAGTCGTTCTTGATCGCGCCCCTCCGTTTCCTCGGCGCGCTTCCTGCGCATAAATATTTTACCGTACAAGCGCAACAATGCTTCGCGATGTAAATAGCGTGCAAGTTTTCGTTATTACTCGCGGAGGGAATAAAGATTTATGTAAATTAACGGAAACAGTTAAGAGTTTAACCTCTTCGGGAATACTGGCACACTGGTGTACGTTTATAAATTGTTTCGAACATCGTAACAGAAAAATAACCGCTACGATTGCGAATAAGTATTCGTAATTAAGTTCCACGGTAAGTTCGAATTTTTGTTCCTTCGAGAGTAAATCTTTCGTAACTTAATTGTATTCGTCGCTCGAATGCAAATCGAATAGCGGACGGAATGTTAAAGACAGGGGACACAATAGGAAGTAAAAATAGATTATCAACGTGGCTACCGATAAGTCTTGTTCTCGTAGAACATCGTCGAATCCGCTTCGGTGTTTGAATACAGGTGCAGCATAATTCAGAAGTAACTTTTCGTTATATTTCCGGAAGACAGTTGCGTTACACAGATCGTCACCTGTTTCATGTCATCATTACAGACTCATTCTCACCGTATATATATATATATATATTCGCAAAGCTGCAATATAAGAACTCGAACTTTCCCGCAACGTGATGTTGACTCGATGACGACTCACCAAGGGCGTGCAACTTATTCGTTCCCAGTTGAACACAAACGCAAAAATAATGCCCATTGTCCTACCCTCGAGGCCAAGCGACCGGACAATATCGAGATCGATGGAATTACGCGAGTTCTCAGTTAGACGCGCGCGCTAGTCGCAAAGTATACTCACCCTTCCGCGTAAACAATTATCAATCAAAGGGTCGATCGTTGACCCGTCGATCGTCGCGCGTTTCGAACCCACGGCGAGCAGCTGACCGTAGCAAGTGTCGCTTCGAAAGGGTTTCCACGCCGGTCGAAATCCTCCTGGGAAATTCTTGGGAAATAAAGGAAAAGTCGGAGGACGTCCCTGTCCGATCGGGGCCGAGTTTACCCCTAATATTAATTTAATAACGTGGAACGCGGAACAATTGACAGGCAATAACAGGCTGGCAATCAGACGACGTCCGCCCCGGTAGTTAAGGGCCCTTCCGACTCTGTCTGTAGCATCTCGAGGAAGAAGATCGAAAGAACCCGGCTGGAAGACAGACGGCGAGGGGGCGAGGGGGCGAGGAAAGGGGTGAGCAACCCTTTCGCGAAATGTCACTCGAGGCACCGAGTGCCTTTGCCCGGTCGTACAATGGCGGTTGTTGTTCCTGTTGATTTCATCGCACGTTCGCGACCCTTCGGGAATCGAGAAGGGGTTGAAACGACATAAGGATTTAAGGGTCGGGAGCCTCGAACGCTCCTATTATTCCTGAGAAGCCCGAACCGATGGAATTTCGCCGTTGGAGGGCGATCTCTCAGCCCCGGGATCACGTAGTCCCGTTGTAAACAGAAAAACGCGAGCAGCACGTTGATTCGGTTTTCTCTTCATTGAAACCGAAGGATGGGGGAGAGGGTGGTTGACGCCCCGTTGAATTGTTACGGGAGATTCGACGACGGGAATTCTTCGCTCCTTCGCGATTAAGATGACCGAGATAACCTTTCTTGCCTTTGTAATAATAATAGTTGCGTACGACGTAAATGGAAGTACTCGATCGTGGAAAATGGTACGCGACTTGGTTCGTTTCCGTGTAACGGTGATCGATCGACCTTCTTTAGATTTCAAGTAAAGGTTTGGACCCCATGTTTCAACTCTCTTTAACGATACAATTTTAGGGATAATTAATATACACGTGATAGAATATAATTAATATTTCCGACGCGAAAAGAATTATAACAATTATAACATCGTAGTAACAATTGCTCCTCTCCTCGTCCAACGCACGTACCTTTACACATTTATCCTTTATCTTTTCTCCGGATCGATGTTCCTTCCCTACTACGATATATTTACCGTAAAGGACCCAATCCGTATTAAAACTGCTCCTTGTTCGTAAGTAAATTATTTTTCCCTCGGTGGATCAACGCTGAACAATTCATTCCCAAATGTTCCAACAATTCTACCACCACCGATCTCGGTCTCATTTTTCGTTGTTGTCGATCGAGCGTTTTTTCTTAAATTTTTCATCGCGCAAGGCCCCCGTCTCGCGGCCCTCGAACGTCTAATTCGGGCAGCAAGACCGACGAACGCGAGCCGGTTCGATCGGGACTTTGTTAAAGCTGCAGACGGCATAAATCCGTCACTGTGGTCGCTCGCGCGCTCGCGCGCGCGAGTCGCGGAAAAAATAGAATCCATCGGCAGAGACGGTGTCGTGAGGTCACCCCGTCGACGGTATAAATATTTGAAGCTCCCGAATTAAGACGAGATGATAAAGCGCTTCCAAGTAAGCACGCCGAGCCGTGTTCTGGCTCGTATCAGAGCGTCGGTGCCGCTCTTGTGCCGCGTCTCGAGGCGTCCCTGATACTTTTCGCTATCTGACCTCCGCTTGTCCGTCTTCGTCTCTGTTCCGCTCGGTGCCGCGTCGCGCGCGCCGTCTCCTACCTCCCTCGTCTCCGCGGGACGGTGTCTTCTCGAGGGCTGTCAATCTCGAGTGACGGGACGAAGAAGCGTCGGTTGATCCTATATCCAGTGGGGGAGCAGACCGGCCGCCACTTCACCAAACCCGTCGTGACGTCAGATGGCGACGCCCGACAAGAAAATGGGAACGTGCACGCGCCAACGCGGGGAGATCACGGTTTCGGCTACCGAATCCGCGACCGAAGGATCAAACGCTCACCGAACGGGAGAACGGTATCGCGTGGACGATTACGCGTCTACTATTGGGCGACTAGACTTCGATCGTGACGCTGGTCAATTTAAAATAATAATACAGATAGCACGGATAGTACTATACGTCTTGAAAATGGTGACGTATAAACATCAAAGGGTGATGGCGGTCTTGGGTGACTAGACTTCCGTCGTGACACTGGTCAATTTAAAATAATAATACAGATAGCGCGAGTGTGCTATATTTCTTGGTAATTGTGACATATAGACGTCCAGGATCATGAGTGACGGAGAACGAGGTAATATCCCGCGGGATGTACTCGGTGGCGACTTGGGTCGCTAAATTTCTGTCGTGACGCAGGTAAATTTAAAATAATAATACAGGTAGCGAGAGCACGCTACCTTTCTCGATAATAGTGACCTATAGACATCTTGATTCGAAAGGTGAGGAAAAGAGGGGCAGTATCGTGCAGAACGGGTACTCGGTGAAGATGGTTTTCAGTGACTAGACTTCTGTCGTGACATTGGTAAATTTAAAATAATAATACTGATAACGGAGGTATAATATATTCGTGGAAAATAATAACGTATGGACGTCTGAGATCGTAGAGCGACGGTAGGAGAGGCAGTATCGCGCAGTGAAGACGGTCGTGAGTGACTGGACCACTGTCGTGATATCGATAAATTTAAAATAATAAAATAGATAGCACCCGCATAGTATATTCCTGTAATAGCTGTGACGTATAAACATCGAGACGTTGATTTCGAGCCTTCATCGGTATACTGATCCGCAATGAAAGGAAACGAATTGCAATAATGACATGTTGTACCAAGATTGAGAGAAGAATGCGAAAACGATTACACGATACGGAGTATCTAATTTTAATCGATTCGAAATAACTCAGAAACGTGTAAAAAGAGCTCGTTTGAAATGTCGAGTATTAATTAGTTCGATGTAGTTCCGCGATCGAAACTCGACTGTTTCCGATAAACAAACTGCACGGTATTGGTAGGTGCGGGGCGTAATGGCTTCTTCGGAGGCTAGTCTCGGCCAACGATAGTCGGTGCTTTCGGTACAGCCATTAACGATAATGTTGTATCTCTACGGTGCACTTTAATGTCTGAATCAATAAATAACGAACACTTTAATGTCCGAATCGATAAATAACCAACAGTGATATAACACTAAATAACCGATCTCGTACGACTACGTGCTCGTCATTGAGCTAAATGTACGTGCATAAATTGCGGCAGAGTGTTTCTGAAATGGCCAGCCTCGGTGTATTCTTGTAAACCGTGTTGGGATCGAGAATTTTGCCGAACGAACCGTGGAAAATCATTCCTTTTTTCCGCTGCAAAATGTTGACTCCTCTGTGTAAAATTATCAAAGATTTTTACTCGAGAAGAGTTACCTTTGGTCTATCTTTATAAAGGCGTTTCGTTTGGACTACCATTATGGAAACGATAAGACTTCCGAAACTGTTTTCAAATCATTCTATATTTTCTTTACGTACACGGAAAAATTTGGTTTAAATAGATACGGCCGTTGAATATTTGTACTCGTCTTTGTCCGTCATCTTGGATAGACGAAGAATCCCAAGGCAGAAGCCGGGCGGGAAGAATCGTAAGTAGTTTAATTCGAAGAAGCTGAACGAAGAATTCCAACGACGTCGAGTCGAGGAATCTAGGTCGACACACGACAAGTCCAGCTTGTCCTGTCCACTCGCTGTCACCGTCCATTAAGGTACGTCAGTAGCACCGAGTTCGAAACCTACGTGCGCGTAACGTGTTTAAAAAATTGCTAACACGAAATCCATCTCTCGACAATGTTTTCCTCACTGTCAGTTAAGCGTCTGGGGCAGAAAGAACGGAAAAACGAAGAAACGTTCGACGATTTCTTTCCAGATGGTTAAGGTAGCGCATAACGATGAAACGGACACTGTTACGAGCGGTGGCAACGCGTTATCTAAACGCTCGACGATTCCACGGTGAATAAAAAGAATCGAACGTAGCGCATTCGTGAGTAAGAGCTTGCAGACACGCGTCAGGCTTGCGACCATGCGTCGGCGATAACCAACGTCCGCTCACTCCGCCAGAAATATCCCACGACCGCAGATAGACACCTACTGTGCTCGAACTGGCGTGTTTCTGCATCGAAATCTTCGGGACACGAAGATGCGTCAAGTTGACCCGCGGTGATCGCGTTTCTGGTATGCTCCCGAAATAATTTCGGGAGAAAGAAGACAAAGAAGTTCGATCGATCGAAAGTCTTCTCTATAGAAATAAATAATAAAACCGAATCAGGAAAAATTCGAAGTTATACGATATACTGTTGCCGAGATCTAATATTCGTCAACGGCATTGTACGCAAATTGAACCAAATTTTGTTCTTCGGAGGACAAATTTAATACGAGTAAAAAAACCGATAATCCGAGGTAGAAGAAACGCCACCCCAAACGTAACCTCGAGTATTTATTAAATAAAATTGAAAAATTTGGTAGATGTTCGATGTCCGAAATGTCGAAAAATCGTCTGGGTATTTTCCACGGTACCGAATTCGTCCTTTGAGTGCTCGCCAGGTTTCGAGAAGCAGTCTGTAGGTGCACGACGGAATAAAGAAGAGATCGGGCGAGGGGAGGGTAGGGTTGGGTAGGAGGAACGAGCGGCGTAGATACGTAGAGCAGGTAGCAGTACGGCGAGATCGTTCGAGCCGCAATCCAGTAGGACGTGCCTTGATGCGCCGTGGTGGCTCGAGATACGTGCGCGAAGATGCTACTTCTTCTGTGCAACTAGCCGGGGTAATGCACGGGACCGGCCGCCGTGCGGCAAGTGCATCGAGAGCACGCCGCTGCAGCCGCCACGCCGCCACGCCGTTGCAACCGCCACGCCGCCACGCCGCCACGCCGCCACGCCGCGCCACGGCCCCGAGATAATTTGCCCTCCAGAAAATAACAGGGTGGCGCAGGGACGCCCGCCGTGGAACGACGTGCACCGTACCGGCCCTCCGTTTCTGCGTACCTACTTACATACCTACGTCGAGCAAACCTACAGTGAGAGAGACCTCTGTACGGAGCGAGTATCGGGCATTACCGAGCCGCCGTGCCGAACAACCTTTCCGCGATTCTCGCTCCGCACGAACGCTCGATCGACCAATCGAGAGGAAACATTTGGGAATCGACCGAAAATATTTCTTTGCGACACGGTACGACTACAGTGACATTTTTTTTCTTTCAATTTTTATACTACGTTTCTCAGACGAAATGCTCTTGTATTTCTTTAGCTTTCTTCAGGGTATTGTACTATTGTAATGTACAAATTTTCTTACTCTTTGAGATATAGGTAAATATCGTGCAAATACGCGTGCATTAATTTTTTTGGAATTAATCCTCGAAGAAGATTTTATTTTCCTGGGACATTTTCATCCGAGGAATTACATCCTATTCGAAAAAGGAGAAATAAAATCTCGGTAGATTCGCTACACCATCGAAAGACTCGATCGACATCTTGTGGAAGTAACTGTTTCCGGAGAGATCTCTGGTGACAAAAGTAGGAGTGGAATAGAAACGTTCCATCGTTTCGCAATTTTCCTCACCGACTGTCGTCGCCCAATGCGCGTGCAGGATTTAAGGATTCGTGGTATCGACAATTGACGACCGCTCGAGGCATTGTTCGTTTCGAGTGCTCCAACGGTCGTGCAATTCCTCGAAGAAGCTTCGTCATTTCGTTCTGGTGTAGAAAAGATTGTAAAGTTGTCGGGTCACCGCGTGGAGCATGTCACGCACGGACAAAACGATCGGTTACCAGGGGACCCGACGTCAGAGACACCGATGTTTAACCATTGACGGGTAGCCATCACTGTCGACTTCTAAGCGGCGCTTAATATCCCTGTGTCATCGTCACTGATGGTCGCAACGATCGGCGGATGTCAATTTCGTCCAAGGACTTCGATCCTTCGGAAATATTCGCGAGAGGCGAATAATAGACCTTCGACAGCGATCCTGGTACACGCAGCACCCTAATGAGACACGGGATACTCCTCCGCGCGTCTGCGTACGGACGAATGTCATCCAAGTCTGCGGAATCTGCTGACGTTGGTGGAAGTCATCGCGATGTTTTAAAATTAAACCGGTAAACAGTCGAGGGAAGAATAATATTGCAAATCGTACGATTATTCGACAAGTTTTTCTCAACTTTCTCATTCTTAATACCATCGGAATCCGTTTGGAAGACGGTTAAAAACCGTCCACCGCGTACAACGTATCTTTCGCTCGAAGCCGCGCTACGGTCCAACTTAAACGAATTGACCGTTCAAGGTCACCCCTGCTCCGGTTCGAGGTTGGATCGTAGAGCAGTCCCTGCTTGATAAATAAATAAATATAAAACTACTTTTCACTCCGAATACTCCATCGTCCACTTCGGTGTTCTACAGTGCTACGGGTAAGTTTGGAGCACACAGGCTTCCGAAGCGTCTAACCAACAAACTCGAGTATTTCTAACGTCTTTGTAATTTCCGTGCAAAACGGTTGGCCCTTCGCAGCTCCGATCGAGAAGAAATATTCTCGATCGAGTATAAACTCGCGCAGCGAGCCGGTGTTACCGCCGCGGATTAGATCGGATCGCGGCGACTCGATGATCAAAACCGCCCCGAAAACATCTTCATCGCGTGCAAATAATTCCGGCGGTCTGTTATTAGGTCCCGGGGCATGGGTCGGGTCCCGAGTACCCGATCAAAGCAACCGAGCGACCCGGCCGAGTATCGGTACAGCGGGGGCAATCTCCTCCATCGATAACCCTCCAATTAAAACGTTCCCGCGCAGTCGGTAATTTCCCCGAAAATCGCGGCCACTTTTTCGCGCGGCGCATCCTAGCGGGCAGTTAATCTCTGCATCGGACGATGAATCGTCGCTGCAACCCTTCCCCGTGGCGCATCGGCAGGTGCGGCCGCCGCGGCCGTGTATCGAAGTTTAATTCCAGCAGAAACGACCCCGAACGCGGCGAGGGTCGGCCGTGTGCCCGAGAGCCACGAAACCGGAGGAGCGCCGCCTAGTCGCTTTAACAAGCCGAACTCATTACCATTCGTCAATTTGAGCTACGTTCCGCCGGAGTGACCAATGGCTCTCTATTCCGTGTAATGGGGTACGGTCCGACATCCGTCACCGTGGCACCCGGGGCCGTTATAACTGGAGCACCCCGTTACGAAACCCCGACCACCCGATTCTACGAACATTCTCCAACGACAGAGGGTATATCCTTTCGCCCACCTCCCTCCAACCTCCGAAGTAGCGGGGACTGGACCGAGACAGAGACACCAATTGGATCCGCGGGGAACGCTCTTTGTTTCTGAAACGGAAAATCTTTCGGTGAGTTTTCTGCCACGATGCAGCGAAGCGTAGAAACTGTGACGCCTCGAGGAGGATAGCGTGGAAGTCTCATCGATGAGAAGGGTTTATTCGCTCTACGAGCGTATTTTACCTTACGTTACGATATGTGAGTATATTGTAACGTATATTATAATGCGTATGTTGTGATCTACATTGTAATATGCGAGTACTTTGTGATCTATGTTACAATACGTTACATTATAATACGCATGCCAGAACATCGTATGGAAAGAAAATTCCACTCGAAGAATGTATGCTGTGTTTACACAAAATCTTATGTAAGGAAAGCAACGTACGTGACAATTGTCTCGAAATTTTGGTTACTTTAAACGGAACTCGACGATTCCATTGGAAGAGGAATGTAGCAAGGTATTATTAGATACTTGGCCCCTTAGGAATCCCAGAGGAATAGCACCGCTGATAGCGTTCAGCGCAGGACCAATGAGTCAGTTTATACCGACCAGTAATGTCTCGAGTATTGATCAAATTTGTTGCTGGGATTCGCGATCTGAGGTCATCTCCAATACCGTTTCCCTTTTGGAGAGGCACCTGACGTCCAATACAGTTCCAGAACTGTTTTGGGAACGGATTTTCAAGTTTCCGTAATACCACTGACAAGCGAGTCGGTACGAAGCAGAGAGAAAACAATATATAATGTCCACGAAACAGGAGCTAGAACAAGTTGCTTTTTCTCGATAATTTCTAACAATAATTCCTATCGGTTGTCGAAAGTAAATAATTTATTCATCGTTGTACGCTTCCACTGACCAATTGGTTCTCTCTCTTACTGCGTAAAAATTAATCGCAAAGTTTTCGAACGCGTCCAATCGTGATCGCTGTTTCCTCTCGGTGACAGTTTCATCGCCGGAATTGCGCGTGGAAAACGATTCGCAGCCAACGAGTAACGTCGACCTAAATTCTTTCAATTGGATCTCCGCGTCGGTACAGTTTACAAAGCCCCGATCGAGCGTTTCGCTCGTAACGTACGCGTATCCGAAGAGTTAATAAACGCCCGGTAAACCGTGACGGCAGGACACAGCGTAAATTTCATGTTCGGGGCGCGATCGCGCGGCACGGAGCGACGGAAAGCTCTCGGAGCGATCGAGAGGGGTACGGAGGGGATACCGTGTGGGCGGAGGACGGACGGAGATGGAACGAGGGATAGGGAGGGGGTGGACGGAACGGTCAGCGCCCATGGCACGAAACGTGGCCCCGGGGTTAAACGAGTTCCACTAACGAGTTGACAAATCGAGTCTCGGGGGGGTCGTGCCGAAGTAGACCTATAAAGCGAAGGTCGAGGGGGCCGGGGTTCACGTCGTACGTATCACCCGTTACTGCACTCCGACACGTTTATTGCTCTTGTTCGCGGCCTCGTAACGAATGACTCCACGGCAGTCTCTCCGTGGCTGGCGGAGGGAGGAACACCCGGGGACGGAGAGACGGATGAGGGACTAAGACGAGCGGAGTTCGTTGTTCTCGTTAGTGCCGCACGCACGGAAGGACCCGTCTTTGTTCCGAGACCGATACCTCGCGGATCTTCCACGGAGGTCGAAACCACCGCTGCTGGATCGCTCGGGAGGCTGGGACGACCTCGAGGAAGATCGTCCTGCAACGAAGGAGCAACGATCGCTCGAGCGGAGCACGGAACTGTACTTCTCGACCGATCCTTCCTAGCGCCCGGTGATGCTTCTTTTAATTATACCAGGCAAATTATTACCGAGATAATAGGCTCCTGGATCCTCCTGACCCGACGAGTTTATCATCTCGGGACGAAACCACTGTGATTAACATTTCGACAAACCTTTCGATCGGATATACTTATTTCCAATTTTTCAACCGGACAACCACGCGATCGTTTAAACCGCGGTTACTCTGCTTTTTCAATTTTATACAGGGGAATACTTTACGAGTAACGATGTTTACGGTGGTATCTAGCGACGAAAGAATATCGTACAAGATGGCCATCCTGTGGACGATTAATACCTTTCACGCGTGTATCTGTATTCTAACGTCCGTACCAAAAGTTACTCGACCAGCTTCCAACTGCACCAATAGTCGAACTCGACTACTCAGTGTCCTCTTCACTGTCCCAAACGCGTTCCATCCTCTACAATGTGCATCCTATGAGAAGATCGCTCTGCACTTTACTCACTTTCACGATTATCTTCATGATCGTATTTCCTACAAACGTAAACCAGGAGACGACGAAGATTCCCAGAACGACAGGTTCCGAAGCAGCGAATCGAGGGAGTATCGAAAATTCGGTTGACGAGCCTCGAGGTTGGCACGAGAACCCGATAAATTCAACGGCTGGACGGAAGCAAGGATTCGCGATGCGATCGATAGGTTTAAAAGCACGGCCTCTTCTGGATCCCCTTGCGGACCGGGCCGGGCCAAGCCAGCCGCAATACCTAACGGAGTTTATTCGACATTGTTGAATGGCGGCAGTTGTAAAAATGATAACGGATGACCCGTGAGGCTCGGGGGCCCTTCTGGGTAATGAAGTACGGTCAGTACGGCCTGCCCCTTTGCCGAATGCCACGGCATCTCCAAGAACACGTTCCCCTCGGACGACCTACACTCGGATTTACACCCCCTGCTCTCGGACACCCGTCACTTTGCGGTCTTTGCAACAGCACCGATAATATCCTGGGGAGGCTGCCTTGTAAACGCTACCGTGCACCGATTCTTCAGACTTTCGAGCATTTTGTCGAACAATTGAATCGCTTCGACAGTGACAAGTACAGCAGGATGGGTAGGTAGCTTTGGGTACGTTCTGCGATGACCAGTGTTTCACCGCGTTCCATCTCTCCTCTAATTTGGACGTCAAGGTTTATTCGGATCTCGGATTGGAGATCTCGGAACGTTTTGTCCAACAATTGAATCCTTTTTACGGTGAAAAGTACAGTGGAGTACACACGTAGGGTGTATTGACTGTACTCCACGTCTACTCTAATTTAAATCGAGCCACTGTGCCTCGAGTTTGAGATCATCGGACATTTGTACCATTGACTATAATCCACGATACTCTACATTTGACCCTGTTCCATATCCTCTTCCACTTGGATCGTGTTACGTACCTTCGTCCACAGCAGAATATTAAAATACTTCGGTACGGTAGATAACTTTCCAACAACACCGAAGCGATACAACCAAAAAGGTAGAGAATTCCGTATCGAAGTCGGGTATTATTTTCACGAGCGTACTCTCGGAACTGTGAATCGCTCGAGTGAAAGAAATACAGAGACTGGAACGTACACCTGATCGCAAATCCGAGCGATCGATTTTCTCAACACCCGAGACGCTACTGCACCGTCGAAGTTTGCAACGTCCTGTACAACGAATCGCTCGACGAAGGTTAATTTGTATCGAGGGTAAAGTGAAATTCTCCTCGCTCGTTAGCGAGATGCGATGTCGGTGAGCTGGCGTGTCACTTGGATGCTCCCGGTCGCGTCAACCGCGTCGTCCGCCCGCGATTCGCTTCGCTCGTTTCCCGTTTTTGCCCGGGATCGAAGAAACGAAGTCGCAGTCGTAAAACCGTGGAAGGATACACGACTAGGTAACCGTACCAGGGAACTCTCCGCGGCGGGTAAGCGTCGAAGGGAGGACGACGAAGCGATACGCGTTGCAGCCTTCATAAAATTCCTGGCTACTACCGGGAAACACAACGCAGCCTGTAATTAGCACTTGACGATGCATTAGTACCGTGCGGTCTCCCTCATCTCGGCACGGAGAACGCCCTTGTAATAAAGTTGAAATGACCAGCCGCCCGTCGTTAGCCAGCCGACCACCGCTCTTGGAAAACCGGGACCCTTCTTCCATTGCTTCCTGAAGAAGGATTTCGCGTTCTACCTTCTGCCATTGCTACCTCGTTTCGTCTCGGCGATCGCCGGGATGAACAGAGACACCGAACATCTGGATACGATCTTCGTAATTTTAGAATTCATCGACCGTTCGACGATCGGATATTAGAGGTTCGAACGACCGACTGGTTTAGCATCCCTTCGAGAATGTGGATGTTGGAAATCGTAGAAATTCTCTAATCGTGAGAAGTATTTTATTGGCGCGTTAATTTTGATAGACTTCTGCGAGAATAAATTTTAGTTCATTACAGCACGAAGTACACATTTACGCGATTATACATTATTACAAGGACACTATATTCGTGCGGTAATAATAATGTACAAGAATGGTACAAATAGAAGCCGACTGTTTACTTTTCCCTTCGTCTTTATCTTTCTTCTTCAATTTGTTCGGTTCATCGTCCCGATGACGTACTTCAACGCTTTTAATAAAATCTCTTCACCCAATAATTTCAAGTCCCGGTTGGATCTCCGTTAGTCGTTACCATTGTCTCGATAATTATTTTGTTCGTCGATACCATAGAGTAAATCTTTATTTTCCAGTTTTTAGATTTTTGTAACGCTGTAATCGGACCAGTAATTCCATGTCGAGGTTTCTCGAACGAGTACGCGCAGTTTTGCTAAATTACCGTTGGACGTTTGGTAATTAGAATCGAATCGCGCGTATTCCCTCCGGTCGGAATTTGAGCTAAGCGCGAGGCGCGGTCGTAAAACAGATATCCCGAAGAAGCTCTTCCGAAGTGAAAGAGAAATCCTGGCAAAGGACGCCGACCGCGCTCGCGCGCCATTTTCTGCTCGCATCGTTCTAGCACGGCTTTCACCGTCCGCGGCTGGACTTTTCCGTCTCTTTGCTTCTGTGCACCACGAGGGGAAAAATGTTCTATGCGCGGGCATTACGTGTGAATTCTGCAGTCCCGGTACGGTATTCGTTTCGCAAACGGATCCGTGGCTCCTTGGAATGCCGAGCACACCTCGAGCCACGTAATTCCCGAGCCGATTCTTGTGCCTGCCAACCCACCGAGAGCAAAACGTCTCAAACGTACGAATACCGCGAGTTTGTCAAACACCTCTGCGCCATTTCGATGAATTATCGATCACGGTGCCGACTACGCGGTAATGTATACATTTTTCAAACGCCACGAACGCGTACACTTTGTTCATTTTATTCGTTCGACGAGCTTATCCTATCGGGAATATTTTCAGTGAAAATATAATAAGCGAAATGTATAAAATATTGGCGATAATATTCGTCAACTTTGCAGTCCTCGTACACCACTGCGCCATTTCGAAGAATTATCGATCACGGTGCCGGCTATGTGGTAAAATATAAATTTTCCAGGCGCCACGGCTTCGAATGCCATTCTGTTTATTTTATTCGTTCAACAAGTTTATCGTACCGGGAATATTTTCGGTGAAAATATAAAAAGCAAAATGTACAACGTTGGAAGTAATATTCTTTATCTTTCGAACTGTCTTTCGATAAATAACAGAACAAAAGTTTGGTCCCATTACCTTTATCGGTGTCAAAAGCGAATAATTGTATCGTTTGTGTTTTCGTATGTTAATGAACTTGCGAAAACCTAGTTCGTACAATGATGTAAGTAAATATTCCACGGTGACTGATAGAGGTATCACGATCGTTTTATCATACAATGTGATCATCGAATGTACAGGGTAAGGATGATTCTTTGTACAAAAATAAATCGAAAACACAGAATAGAACTTTTGGAGAGGAAGTATCGTTTTCGAGAAAATTGATTTTGAAAGTTCATAGGTACGGCCGAGTAGAATTTGCCAAATGTGTCTGTTCGTTACTCGCTAATTCTACTTGAATCGAAGTTGGAAACATTGGCACCGAATTATCTGTCTCCCGTCAATCGTACCATCTAATTAATTACAAAGTTAGAACAAATGGTACCGCAACACCGTCAACATTTATAAATATCTACGTAAGTAGAAATCGTGAGCAACTGACAGACACGTTGGACAGGTCGTATTCAATATCAGAGTTTTCAAAATAGATTTTCTCGAAATCGAGGACTCGTATCGAAAACTGTTATTCTAGATTTTCGATTAATTTTTTCACGAGGATTCATCCTATGCTCGGTCAATACCACCCTCGTCTCGTTCTGTGGATCGAAAGTCGATTTGGTTCGTCTCCAGAGTGACGAGAAAGTGGAAAGTCGCCAATTGGGTTGGTTTTTTCGTCTAAAATATAAATAACATCGGATGCGTGCAATTGGACGCGTTAACAACACGTATCGCAAGAATTACTAGTCGCCTCGACAACACGAAACGTTTCGTTGGCTCGAAGCACAGTGTTTTCGATAGGCGTCGATCGTATCGAGAAACTCGTGGCGAGATCACGGAATCGAGACATCTAAAATCCGTCGATTGTAACTCCAGTGACCGTTTCCACGCGATTTGTTCGCGAATCGCGAGCGACTGTTGCAAGGACTCGGTTTGCACCACGACATTTCGTTTCTCCGCGTAGGATAGGTTCGATAAATAACGCTTTAAAATTGCTTTGTTTCTCGCGGCACTGGGGCAAGGCATCGATCGTCGTGGTTTCGAAATTGTGCAATCAATTGCTCGGAGTTTGTGAAACGTTTCGCCAGAGGTAGCAAAGATGAATTTCGCACGGAATCGAATTTTGCTCGCCGACGTTTGTCGGAAATGAACGATCCCCCTTAAAGGCCGCGTGACGTTTCCGTTCGAATTATAGCAAACGCTAAGTTGGAGAACCCTGAATCCGTAGGGAAATTTGTCAACAAATTTATAAATATATTACGTACAACGATTTGAATAATTCATGAATTACCCTAACGGAGGGAAAAACCACCGTACAAGGTGAAAAAATAAAAATACGTGGATACTTGTGTGTACGTCTGTGTGAATATGTAAATGAAACGAGTGAAAGGATACGTTGGATGTACTTATGTGCAGCACGAACAGATAGAAAAACATGTACAACGAAGTTAGTCGTGGTTTTCAGGTACACGAACAAGTTGTTCGTCGAGAGCCAATAAGGCAGCGTGTTTAAAGAATGTTAAGGGAAGAGGAGAAAAATTCTAATCGATACTTGTTACAAAAAGTGTACAAACGGGTCGAGTTCAACGAAGAGAATGTCAGGCCTTCTTAAAGATCTAGGAAGAACGAGAAACTGGATAATGCAATTATTATCGATCTAAGTAAAATTTCAAAACAAGGGACGAAGCAGTTTAGGTACTTGTGTGAAAATAAAAAACGATACGTCGATTAAAAGTAAAAATATCTCGATTGAGAAATATATCGACACGTTTCGTCTACCGGTTGCTCTCGAGCACGTGATTTTAATTGTACAGTCAACGTATCGACGTTGTCATTTTTAGAATCAATGTCTCGGGTCGTGGACCCCTTTGAGATCGCTTATTAATATTCTACAGCCCGTGTAATCTATTTTTAAATCGAACGCTGCATGGAAGTTGCTATTTTTAATCGAATAAATCAACGATAATGGGATCTATGACTCGAAATAACGGTGCGGTACGTTTATTAACGGAAACTCGCGACGTAACGGATTTTGAAAAGACACGCGGATAATGTAGCGGTCGACCATTCGCACGCATTTTTCGGGCCTGAAATTGCACCGTGTAAATGGCAATTCCCAAAGGAATATACATTTTCCGACACTTAATCTGAAATTACGATCGTTAACGCGGCAAGGGAGTAAAACGATGAACGACGACCGAGACTCGATAATGAATCGTGGGTATCTTGTTCGACAAGCGCACGGAGATCTTGAAAATTGCATCGCGTAGACGTGCAGCATCGACCGTCGCTGCAACACTGTGCACCCAGCGAGTAGACGCTATGTTTCCTACAGGCTGGTTCACGTAACGGTTCGCGCAGGATTTTGATCCTCGATCGAACGCGGAATTCGAAGTTTCATCCTTGGAAACTGAACTGCATTCTTCGACGAACGATATCTCGAAACAAATACGATTGGAATTCATTAATTTGATCAAATTCTTCGCTCTGTACTTCTCTCGACTTTAAAGAGATTAGTTTCTTAAACTTCTTCTCAAATATTATTTTCATTTATAAGTTCTTACTTGCGCGTTACTCGCGATCGAATAATTCTATCACCATCGAGGACGATTGGGTCCGATAAATAAATTTGTATTGTTCTTTTGTCGCGAAATCATCATAATTCTCGCGACGACGATGCTCACTAAATCGCGCTGTAGCCGTAGACATTGCGTAAACGTTCGATAACGAGAGTTGCATTTTCAATAATTACGGTTCGCGAGCGTGTTGCTCGTCTTGCGGAGGATGGTATCAAATTTCAAGCGGTCATTTTTCATTCGTCGCGATTGATATGTTATAGGAGGTACTTAAAGGTTCTTCGGGTTTCCGTGGTCATCCGTGTTATAAATTCTCGTTCGCGCCGGAAACGCGAGAGGTCGATTCCGTCGAGGGTAGTATAATAAAATCCGCTGTCTCGCGACGAGACGAGACAAACAGGGTACTTTGGTACCTTCGATTCCCTCCGAAGACGATGGAAACGATGTCTGGAAACTACGATTTAATTCAACGATGTCGCGGAACATATTCTACGGGGATTTCGAGCGATTACGGAATGACAAAACGGCAACTAGTTTGACGGGCAAGATATAAGGTAGGATAGGAACAGTAATTCCGACGTGTATAATTTAAATTAAGACGTCTGAAATAAATTTTCGTTTTTACCCTTTCTAGAGCCGTGAAAATTTATAGAAACCATGTGCCATAGATTCGTACACAACTGTAATATATTCTGTGGAGAAAAATTATGTTTCGCGAGATAGTTGAGTTAGAATTTCGCCGTTCGAAAATTAGAAATAGAATTGCAACTCGTAACACGTGAGTTATTTATTCCATTTGCTACGAGACGAGCCATTGTACGTGTTATGCGGACTCTAATATGTTAGGTAACGTGCGATTTGTGTACCGTGTGATGTACGATATTTCTGCCACAGTGTGTACGCGTTATGCGACGTGTACGGCGTACGGCCACGTCTACTGTACGTGTAATTCGTGTATCGTGTAAACACGTGTAATGACACAAACCTGAGACTCGTTCGTAGTTTCGAGAAACGCTCGAGTCGTTAAAATTCTCGATCTTCGATCCAGAAGACGTAGAAGATCCGCTCGAGTATTTCTCGGGCAGAATTTCGTTCGAGAACGGTAGAGTGTGCGTTAAACGAGATATTACAGGTGTTTCTTGCATCGAGTGGAAGGAGCGAAACATCGATACTCGGAAGATGCTCGTCGGGAATGTTAAATGTTGAAAACTCGCGGGTACATCGCGCTTACAGCGATAAAAAAAAAAAAAGAAAAAAGAAAAAAAGAAGAAGGGGGTTGCTCGCAGCACGAGTTCCGTCACGTGTCGAGGCTCGAGAGCGGGCAAATTGCTCGCAGCTATCTCGAGGCACTCTCGAGGACGCATGGACAGCGCGGCGTGGCCCGAGCTCGTAAAAACCGCCGCACCGGCCGAAAGTATCTCCGTGTTCGAAGGCATTACAGGTTCGGGCGGTGGTCACGGTGCAGGATGTTAAAGGGAAGGCCGCGATCGCGTCCAGGTCGCGTCGTGCAGGGCCGCCTCGTGCAGGTGTGCAGCTGCCTCGCGCAAGGGTGGCTAATCAACCGGACGTTGCTCGGATCTACCGGCTGAAACTTCCTTTTTGGAACTCGAGTTTCTTTCCTTACACAATTCTGTCTCCCGTTGTAAATTGTCGAACGAAGTTGACCCGAAGAGGATCAAAATACAGGAGAGTACGTCGCGAGAGGAACGTTTTTCTGTTGCAAAAATCACCGAGAGCGGATTCTCTTAATTCAATTTCAAATTTTCTCCTCGACGTCCAACTATTTTGAGAAGCTTCTCGCGCTCGAAATAACTCGACAGATTTACCTACACCTTGTACAAAAATGATTGTACTCTTTCTTGGAGAATTTTCTTACGATATTCCAACGAAGCAGAGATGCAAACGGTCGGAATGTTCGGTTCGTTTCCCCGTAAGAAACTCGTGGTCGTTGTACGGGTCAATTCGAACGATCGTCGAAACTTTCTCTTCGTTTTGAAGTGTTTTTCGTAAGGAAGGGGGATCTCGGGGCGGTCCCATGAAAGTTTGCACAGGGGCGGCTGGTACCCACGCGGCGGCTCTGGACGCGCGGACGGTGGCGGTGCAGCGTGCAGTCGGTGCAACGTGCAGTCGGTGCAATTGTCGGCGCGGCGCGGCGTGGCGTGGCGCGGTGTGGCGCGG
Organism: Ptiloglossa arizonensis; assembly: GCF_051014685.1. Lineage (NCBI taxonomy): Eukaryota > Metazoa > Arthropoda > Insecta > Hymenoptera > Colletidae > Ptiloglossa > Ptiloglossa arizonensis. Next base: position 15,941,063 of record NC_135058.1, read on the forward strand.
TGGTGGGCGCGGCCGTTCTCCAGAGGCCGAGAGGTCGTCCAGAGCCGCTGGGAACCGACGATTGTCGCTTGTGCCTGCGCTCCGAGGAGCACGCACTCTCGGTGCACGGCCATCGCGCGCTGCCGGTACTCCGGGTCCGCTGCAACCTGCGATTACCGGACGATTTTCAGATCGGTAGCGGCCGACCGTCCTGGATTTTTTCACACGCTGCACGATCGTCTCGACGCGAGCGCACTTCTCGGGACACGTTCGTCCGTTCCTCTCGACAGCATCTCCTCCCGACGGCTCCCGGGAATAGAAGTAAACGGGCCTGCCCGTAATTGCGCCGCGCGTCTCGACGCCGCACCGCACCGCACCCCACCGCACCCCACCGCACCCCACCGCGCCGCATTGTGCGAATGTTGCTTCATTTTCCCGAACCGGTGAATTCTTTGGTAATCCCTCGAGCGTGACGGGGTTTCGACTTCTTCCCTGCTTTCCTTCTTTCTTATTTTTTTACAATTTCTTTCGAACCAACGCCAATTCGTTTCTTTTTTCTTTTCTCCTTTCGGGAACTCTTTGGAAGGAAGACAAATTTCTCCTTCCTCTTCAGAGATTCCTTTGCAAGCAGAACAAATTTCCCGTTTCTTTTTTCAGATACTCCGGGAAAGGAGAAAAATTTCGCGTTTCTTTTTTGAGAACCATTTTTCAAGCATTCGTCGAGCTACTGCATTCGGAGTATAATTTTTCCAGAGACCGACGTATCGTGTCTCGGGTCTGCGCCTAATTGCGTTGCGTGTCTTAATGCTACATTGTGCGAATGTTGCTTCATTTTCACGAACCGATGAATTCTTTGATAATCTCTCGAGCGTAATGAGGTTTCGACTTTGCCGCTTTGCTTTTTTCGGTCTTTTTTAGGGATTCTGGAAGCGAAACAAATTTCTCGTTCTTTTAGAGATTCCCTGGAAGTAAAACAAAGTTCGTGTTTTTTTTTTAACAACTTTTTCCAAGGATTCGTCAAGCTACTGCATTCACAGGGACAAGTTGACCCTTCTAAAGGCGATTTTCGATCGATACCTGATTTGGTTTAATTTTTCTAGAGACGAAACACTTGGCTGCCAGCCTCTAAAGTTAAACAAAAATTAAATCGGGGTTATTCAATACAGGATACTTATCGGTATCCCGATAGACTCGCTCGAAACAAACTCTCGTAAGATGAGAAAGACACAATTATCGAAGAATAAGAATACCTCGACTGTACAAAAAATACCAAGCCACGAAAACAATATATTAACGATCTTATCGGGTCGAGCCTACTTCGAACCAGAGCCGGCATGTAATTTGTATTCAACGACCAGCGAATAAACTGTATCGAATATTGAAATCGTTGTACGAAACGTAACCGATCTCGCCGTCTCATCTTTTTCCTCGTTGCAGTCTCTCATTCGGCTCGAAATGTTAGCTCCGCTCGGAGCGGTTCGTTCCTTCGACGACAATGTGCGAAAGAACGCGAATAATCGGGGCGCAACAATTCGCGCAATTAACCCCGCGCAGGAAGCGGTTTCACCCTGTGTTGTATCGCAGCTCCGATTTTGTGTGGCTCGTATTAATCGTCCGTCGTGACGGGCCGAAAGACGGAAGTCGTAAAAATCCGAGCGGCGTTGCGAATACGTAGAAACGCAGCCGGAGGAGGTTATCACGCGATGGCGTCTTCCGTGGTTCTCCAGCCGGAATTTTTCCGTGGGACGTTATTGCTTCGGAAGCAATTATAAGTACGGTAGCCCCGGACAGAATTGCATACTGCACACCCCGTCCATCGCTCTCCTCGGTCTATAATTGTTTCGACGATTCCTCCACCCCGACCTGCACAGGCAATTGCACCTGCTTCGATTTTGCTCGCTTTTTGTGGGAGGGGCGATCGCCTCCTTCCCATCCGACCCATCTCCGTGACCTCAAGCACGCAACATCGAGATCCGATTGATACGACCCCGCCAGAGTCTGGATCGTTTCATCACCGACCCTGAATCCTTCGCGCCTCGACTGGTTTCGTATTTTCAGCGATCGCGTCGAAAACTTTATCCCCTCTTCGATCGTTCCTCGACTCGTCGATAATCGTCCGCGAAAATTCCAAGTTCATCGTTAATACGTAGCTGTGAAATTTCGTTGCTGTACGTTCGCTCTTTTAGCGAAGAAAAGAACTCTTTCTTCGAACCTGTGTTTATACTATTGAATCGCTTCTTGTTAAATAATAATAATGATTTCAATATGTAAGACCAGTCGCGAGAAAGTTTCACCATTCGAAGCGACGCGTATAGCGATAAGAAGAAGAATTTATCGAGGACGTATTTTTAAACGATTTCAAGGTCATCGTTGTTTTCCTTTTTCTAGAGTAGTTTTTACGTACAATGCTAATTTATTTAACACGGCACACTTACGATTCACGGAAAATACCAACGATGTCCTCGTACCGATACTTTGATAAATTCGCGTTACACTCGTACGAAGAGTTGCTTTACCGGAGATGCGATCAAGTACGCTTGCAAACCATAAATTATGATCGTCAATTTCCATCTGGAACAATATCTTCGGAGAAACGGTTCGATGCCTCGCGATCGTCTCATTGTTGCGCCGGTATAGTCGGCCCGTTTTCAAGTTATCCCCGTAGACGCGATCCAGCGTACGTTGGGTACAAAGTAAAGCACCGGCGAGCGGAATAAATAAAAGGCAAACAGCCGTTTCTCTGGTCGAGCTATATTAATTATTGCCTGTATCTGCTCGTTGCCACGAATGCAATTTTCTCGTTAAAAATAATAAATACCTGTTGCGCGCTGGTAGTAGAAGAAAAAAAAGTAAAGAAGCGGCACTGTTAAGTGCGTGCCTCTCCCTTAGACGCTCCCATGGAAAAATAGTCATCGTCGACGAGATAACGGGATCCTCCGCGTTTTCTCATTATCGCCGGTATTACGAGGCCATTCATTCAAATTTACTCCGATTCTGACCGGGAATAAACTCGGGATACGCATACCGTGGCCGTGAGTCACGATATTACGGCGACTCAATTAACCTTACCTCGCGTAAATTTTCAAGAACGTCCGCCGATACAGGTGGATAGGTTTTTTGCGACGTATTTAATTCAGTGCCCGATCGAAAACTTCGCGTTAAGTAACGCGAAAACAGGAAACGAAGACGAATCTCGCATCCTCGCCGGATTACCGCGCGAACACACCCGTGTCGACACGCCCTCACGGTTATGCAACGTAACGAGTGCATCTCCGTACCGTTTTCTTTTTATTCCTTCGATATGAACGTCTTTATCGCGCAAAACGTGGAAGACCGTACGGACTACGCAAGACCCAACGAATATAAATATATCTTTAAAGATTAAAAGTCGATAACTGTCCGTTTCCATGCGATGGCTCTGTGCTTTAAATCGCGATCAGGATTAAAACGTATCGTCTTTTCTTTTCCCTTGCGTCGTGCCAACGACCTCCCTCCTTCGCGTCGTTCTCGATCGTTTCATCTTTCCTTTCGACGAAAGCAATCTTGGCCAGATGTAAATAACATTGTGACATTTTTCTCGCGTATAGAACCTTTATCGAACCGAGCTACGAATCCGCACTCGGGCGCACCAGAACCATCCTTTTATCCGGAGAACCATAATCGTTATAACTCGTATCGTTTTTGAAGTTGGGTTTAATAACAGTGTTACCGGTACATCTTACCCGCTTTCCGATCGCTTCCACTCTAACCCAGTTCCTCTCCAAGTATCTCGAAGCCGGAGTCGATCCAAATCCTGCGAAAGCTTTCGCAGCGCGGAATTGAGATCGGATGCTCGATTTTCCTCGCCATATGCCACACCTTTCTTTCGCGATAAATTGGTCGGGTAACTCCGGGAACTGGACGATGAAAAATACGATACTCGAAGTAACGAATACCTAATTGAGTATTTAGATACAGATCTCCTATCGCGAAGTGTCAGTTACATCCTCGAGGCTCGTATTTAAGACTTCCCGTGAGTGCTCTTAACGTAGAGGTGGTTTCTCTACGATCGTTAACGTCCACGGGTTTCTCGTACCACAATTACACCAGAGAAAAGGTTCTCAAATTTCCAGGGTACATTTCCCCGAAATTTTCGAAATTCATCCTCTCGTCCAAGTGGTTCATAATTTTTTCCAAGCACGTAAGGCATCCACGTACCTCTCCATATTCATTTCTCCACATTGCAATCCCCTATTCCGATCCACAATTCCTCAAAGTGGTCCCCAATCGGTCCCACACACGCAAGTCCCACGATTCTTCACAGAACTCTATTTACACTGTCACTTGCAACAAACTAATCCCTCGAACGCAACTGTTCTCTCGACTCTCACCCCTCCACATTCCGATCCACTGTTCCGATTCACAATTTTCTGTAACCCGAGGGGGGCCCACGGGCCCAGTAATCCCCCGATGGTGCGCACCGTAGCTCCGCGTTTCACCGAACCGAGGATACCGATCGAAGCGGTGGCTCTGAAATTTCCACGATGAAAGTTTCGATGTCCGTTCGGGGTGATCGGCCCTCTCGACACGAGGAAAGGGGGAGGGGGGGGGCGGGGGATCCGCGAGAGGACGTCAGGGATAATTCCACGTCTGCGCGAGTAACGACTTCCGAGGATCGGCCATAAAACAGGCGCGGTTTTACCGAAAGCCACGAACTCGGCGGAGTAATATAAATTTGTCGGGCGTGTTGCGATATCGGGCCCCCTCCCCTCCTTTCGTTCGCCGCGGTGCCCCACGATCGTGTGCCGGTCTCGCGCGGTACCAGTTCGCTCTCTTTGGTCATTATCCTTTTATTACCGGCGCGTTATTTAGAGAGCCGAGCGATCCTTGGGAGCGTTCATACTCGGCGGCCGATCGCTCGACTGGAAAACGACCCATACGGGCACGCTGCATCATCGCTGCAACGCCCGCCGCCGTTGCATCTCGTAAATAAAATACCGTTCGATCGTGCGCCTTCATCCCTCCTCCACCCACCACCTCTCGCGTCCGTGTTCTCTCTCTCTCTCTCTCTCTTTCTCTCTATCTATCTATCTCTATCCGAGCCCACAACCCCGTGTGCTCTACCGTCTCTCGGAGTCGCGCTATTCTAGGATTTACGGCCGGCGTGCCCCGCCACGGAACTTCCTCCTAACGACACACGTACTTTTTTTACTGCCCACCGGCTCGAGTAGTCCGCCCACCGTCCTGCTCTTACTACTGCACCGAGCCTATTTGCAGCGACGAACGCGACCAGCGCAGCGCAAAGATGCGCGTTCTCCCGCCCGCTCGGAAACGAGATCCTTCCGCTCGCGCTTAATCGGCCACTGAGAACCAAGTTCGATAACACGGGTAGTGGTTCACGAGGAACGCGAGACGACACGGAAATTAATTGAAATGCGACTGTGTACCGTGCGGAGTTGAAAAGTTGATTCTAGAAAGGAATCGTGGATTGAGATTGGTCAGAAGTCTTCGATCGACTTCGAAGACTTTCGACCGGGGGAGAAAATATTTTCTTTTCGGACGTCTCATCGATTCGAGAGTCGTCTTTCCAGCTTACAAAGAAATATTATATTTTTGTACAATTAATATTACTTTCAGGTATCTTAACAGTGTATGCTACGCGGAGATTCCGAAAAATTACGCGAATTAAAGTTATTCTTTTCTTAATACTTACGGGGGTTTTTAACATTTTTAACGATACCATAAATAAAATTTAACACTTGTAAACTTCGAATAACACTAACGCTACTTGGAGTACTGTAAAATAATAACATTCATCGTTTAAATGTCGAATGCTCCTACTTTTACACTATAATTTAGACAATCGTTGCAGATAACATTGAAACGCTTCTACCGTGCTCGTTGTGAACAGGAAGACACGATAAATTCTCTCAGTAGCGAAGGTGTTATTAAATTGGTAAATTAAACCTAATTGATCCGTTTTAAACGGTCAATTTGAACGCGTAAATATAATTTTAACACTAATTGTGAGTATTATCGACGTTCCGGCTTCATTTTAGCCTCGATCGCGATCCACCCCAGAACACAATTTCTCTCTATTATATACTATCTACGAAACGGCGCCAAATTTAAAACTGTTTCACGGAAATTCCTTGGAAACTGCTTAGATTACGGTTCAAATTACTATGATCAGTTTTATCGTTAACTATTTTGTTCTTTATTACACGGGAGGATTCCAAATGGGCGAACCAAGTTTGGGTTAAGTTGAGGTTAGATTTTAATTGCACCAATTTTAGCTGCACCTGGCCTCTTATGCAGTTACCTGTGTTTTGTTCTATTTGTTCCAATGTACACGAATCCGATCCGATTTCACTTGCGTAATAATTCGAGCAAACACTTTCGTCTGCTAAAAATGTTTATTCTTCGTAAACGCAATGCGGAGACGATTAGTCGATAAATATCTAAAGACGGTAAACGTCTTCGTTCTCTAAAAAGTTGTTCTTACTTTTTATACACAGGTCTGTTTAAAATAAAAATCTCTAACGAACTTTATTCTCCGCAGAGACGATCGCTAATCTCAAGTCGTTGATTAGATTCAACTCAGGGCTGAGATATAAATTCCTCGTGATTGTATTTAATTGTGATACTCGCGAGATTAATTGCGTACCGTTTAAGTACCGCGTTTCTTCGATCGCTCGAGAAACAACGAACTCGAGAATCGAACGGCCGCAATATTGGCCGTAGCGAATAGCAAACGAAAGCAGGATGGCACTACGTTCTCTTTCGGTGTATAAATATACCGGGGCACGGTTATCCGGGGCTGTTCCATCGAAAGGCACGCGCAGCTACTTCCGGTTCTACCCTCTCGAGCGTCGAAATATCCGGCCTGCTTTAGATCCTCGGTATATCAATCTGGGAGCTCTTAAGAGGATCTCCCTCGAGTGGGATCGCGATAGTAATTAGCGTCGAAGATGCGACCGTACGAACGTCCTAGCAAATACACGGGGTGTCCCATTAGACACACCTCGGTATCTTACTTACCCTCGATAACGCGAAAAAAATTCATTGCAATTGTATTTCAATGTAAGAAGATACAAGATACGAAGATACAATATGGTGACTGTAGTTTCTTTATGAACGCGTAAAGAAAGTTCGGAGGTCAAGATTTTTTTGTAAATAGAATGTCATTTTTTATGGAAAAATTCTATATAGTAATGGATTTGAGAAATAACGGCAAAGGAGTGGAATCTCCTCGACTTTAATCAACTTTTTAAACTTACTTTCGTAAAAGAATTCTGCCATTAAAAAATGAACGTACCGTTTGAAAAAGTCGATCTTTGTATCTCCTCTAGATTGTAGGTCCCAATTAAACTATCGCCATCCTATTTTCGTCTCTCTTGAAAATGTGCAAAAGTAATTTCCGTTGCTCCCTTTCGGTTTCCAGAACACCCGGTGTAGACCCGAAGCACGACCGTGTGTGTCCTCGATATTAACGTGGTCGAGTATCGGGTAATAAAATGATTTCATTTCGTCTCGCAACGTCGTTAATATCGCATAATATGACCGATGTGTAATAATGGTGGCTATCTATCTCACCGATAATTGGGCATTCAAAATGCGATTACGTCTTTCCGATTATTGCCAGTCGTTCCGACCTGTTGACTTTACGCGAAGTTACCCCCCCGAAGAATTCCGGTGACCTTTCTTGCACTCGATGCATTTCTGGTTTCAAGGAAGTCGGCCCGGTGCTTGTAATATCGAGATTAATTTCTCCGCTGTGAGAACTCATGCGTGAAAATCGAATGTATCGGCCGCAACTAAGGCGTACAGGTTTCAACGAATCGGTGACTCAAACTCCATAGCTTGTGTATTCTTTACTTTCCTTTCTAAGCGGATAGGTAATATCGGTCCGGTGTTCGCTTTCGCTAAAAAACTCACCGATCCCAGGTTTACACGGAGCGTTCGATGAAGCATCGTGCGAAATTTGGCGGGGAGGGGGCTGTTCATCGAGAGAAACCTGTTTCGTTCGAGTACCGATCGCTTCTTTCCAAAATTTACGTTCGCGTAAAAATTACACGAATCTAAAAAATGATTCACCGTTACCTCGAGTTCGAGTTCGGATGGACGCTTATTCGGGCGACGCCGAATACTTGAAAATGTTTTGTAACTCTGCAACGTATCAATTACCAAGAGCATTTCTATCTTTCCACCTTTCGTCCACTCCGTTACACGGCCATTAGTAACACAATTTCCTGTTTTCTTTATTGTATTCACTCTGTTACGTGCACGTACATAGATCAAGCTTAATGGTAACCTAGCCGGGTCTTGCATATACACCACTCTGCATACGTATCTACCACTTATGTAGCGTAATAAAGACGTTACAACTATCGTTTGTTTCGAACTCGTGTCCATCGAGGGTCGATCGTTTCGATGAGCACTGGGTGCTCCTAAATTTTTGAAACTTCGTCGCACACTTTGCGCAACAATTGCATCGCGTTTACATCGACGAAATCGTACATTCCTAAATTTTAGCAGCAAGTTTATCGTACACCTTGTAGAACAAGTCCATCGCGATTACGTTCGGGAGAAAAAAGATACAAGTCGAGTCCGTTTCTAGAATATCCAGGTCCCATTAACTCTTGCCAGCGACTCGAGTTTTCCACGGAATCGTGGACCTAGTTCTTCGAGACCCTCCTAAAGATACACCCAGAATTCTTCCATCGGAGTGGCCGGACTCAGCTCCACCTGCAAGACAATAAACTCGAGGCAAGGAGTGGCCCACGGATAAGGTTCACACTATCCGTCAGGGAACTGTCCGTCCACCGTCTGTCGTAACATTCTTCCCTAGGTGTTGAAAGAAATAACGATTCGGATCGTATAACGATCCGACAGCCGTACACTTCGTTAGAGGTTATTGGTATACCGGTGGTGCAATTAGGCGCGCGACGACTACGAAAACTCCACCATCGACGCTACTTTTATGGGATCCTCGAACAGCTGACAACCACGTGTACCCTGGGATCGATGTGTCATTTTTATCGTAACTCGCGAGACTGGTGTCCAGGAATCCTAGAACAATGCTAGGAAGGGAAAGTGGAAATTTTTCCTCCTCGTGCTCGGCTATACATAAATCAACGCCTCCGCGAGAAAACGTATCCTCCAATCGGGTAGGAACACATCCACCGTGAACGTGCAAGAATCATGCCACTGAGATAAAGTTAAACTTAAGTCGAAACGCAATGTTGCATCGCGATCGTAGAATATAAATACTTAAAGAAGAAACGTGAACAGAACTGTGCACCGTGGAGAAAAAGAAGAGGAATATTGTGGGTCGTGTCGGGTCAGGCACTTTACTCGGTCATTGTAAGGACGTACGAACGAGCAAAATTGCTCGTCCACATTCTACTTACTCGAGCTACCACATTCCCCTTACCCTGGGACTATTTATCTTTCTCCTTGCAACACACCGAGTGATATTAATTTCAGTCCATTCGTGTCTTCCCATTGTTGTCTGTTTTCTATTGTTCTACTTGATTCATCGTAGAGAGGGCAGTTCCACAGCACATGGTTGAGGTCTTGTGTTTCATGACCACACTCGCTATAAACTAAGAACAATGCTCCGCAATGCACCATTTAGCGTTTCGACCGCGCGATAAGTGAAAACTTTTCAAGACGGGGGATGTATTCGACGTATTATGATCTCATTAAACGTTAGAAATTGATGCAAGGAGTTTGTGAGTCGCGTTGGGTCAGTTTCCACAAAGTTTGCAAAACTAAACAACAATTACTCGATACTGTCTCGAGGTACCAGATTCCCCTTAACCCGAGATTCCCCTCTCCCGTTTGAAATTCCCGGTTACGTTCCATCTCCAGTGATCTCTTCCCAGAAACTCATTCGAGTACCCAATAATGGACTTTCCACCGAGTTCACAGAGTTCTGGCGGTCCCTTTGAAGAAAATCTTGACGGTTGCTCGATGGATAACTCGAATCGGCTTTAAAGCCTGTCTAACAATAAGAGAGGGAAAACGTTCGTCGAAATTTCTTGGCGCGATTCCAGACGCGTCTTAATAGCGACAACTTTTCAAACGACGTTAACAAAAGGACATTGAATTTCGCTCTACGCTTTCAATCGATCGATGATCCATTCGTCGTTTAATTCAACGTTCGAAGAGATTTCCACGAATGAAGGAGACGTTGAGCAACGTTGTGCCCCGATCCGGAACGATTTTCGTGGTTAAATAACTAGCGAAATAATTGAACGAAGTTACCCGATAAGTTTTAAGTGGCAGTAATTGGGACACCTACCCTATCGGTTAAATGAACGATTTTGTTGCTATAGGACACTAGTCGGGACGCTACCGTGGCGTAATTAGGACATGACGTAACCCGGTAGCTCGGGCGCATGCGCTGCCCGGTTTACCTGACGCTAATGCGCACAGTAGGACACGCTAGCGCGCACGCTCGCCACAACGACGCTCGCGTGCGTTTATAAAGCGATACATTGTCGACGAGCGATCGGATCGGTCGCTCTGTGTTCACACGAGCGTGCGTAACCCTCCCCTGACACCCCTACCCCCCTGCCACCCTGCCCCCCTGTCCGCGGCGGAACAATTAAAAAATTAGCCACGCTCGGGAACGAATAGGAAGCGATCGCTGCAGCCGCGATTTGTCGGGATGTGTGCGAGCGAGCCGACGAGCTAGCGCGTGCGTGCGCTCGCCCGAGTGCCGGTAATTATTTCGACGGAATCGGCTCTGACGGGCTTAATGGCAGCGAGTCGGTCTCAGAGCACTGGCAATTAATCACTATTCATTAAGAGGCCGAGCCGGAAGCCTCGACGAGGAAAACGAAATTACAAGTCGGCCGTCTTCTCCTCACGATCCCTTTCCGTTTCCACCGAAACGATCTTGCCACGGGATCGTTGACGATTCGATCGGTCGCCATTCTTCCTCACGAAGCTCTCTTTTGTGTTTTTTTTTTTTTTACTTCCAAATAAGAATTTTTTCTGTTACTTTTGTTGTTACCGAACGTCTTCGTAACGCGGCAGTTGGGTCGACACGGTGTTACGTAACAAATGTGTAATATTTTTCTATGGTTTTTATAACACGTTTTATAACTTTGTAACACGTTATGTTACATAGCGTAAACGAGCGTAATACGATTATAACACATCCCAGCCAATATTACCTTTAAAATATTAATTCGCGTTAAAAGCAACAAGCATTAACATCTTGCACACTCGTTACGTGTGTAGGTGTTGCGCAACATTTTCCTTTCTTCTTTTTTATCGAGCTTTGCAAGTTTATTGTACAACGTGTTGTCGATCCAGCGTAACAGAATTACCGTACACCCTTAAAATGTGTCAGGTGTCACGAGAATCACTTTTTTTTACTTCGATGTGTCGAATTTACCTTTGAAATTATGCCCACACATTTTGAAACCTCCTGTATATTTATGTTATTAAAATTTGGTTCTTTCGTACGCTTTGTCGTTTTTTAATCCTCCATTCTTGATGATTAATTACCACGGTTGTAACATAGAGACGAAAAAATTCTGTCTTTTTACTCTCACAATCAGTGGTAGATAATTGAGGTTAGGTTTCAATAACAGGGTTTCTAGAAGCAACTCGTTTCTTAGGCGCTTGTGCAACTAAATTATATAACAATATGTATTCATATACATATAAATTTCACAAAAATTGTGTACATATCATTTATACAAAAACAATACACTCTCTTTGGACGTTAATAGAGAAAATTGCAAGTTGATTTCATAATCTACCGTACTGAGAAACGCTGTAGGCAAACGGTACTTCTATCAACAGTATCTACTGTAGATATATTTTTATACAGCCTCTAGGCGGCTGTCACTGTCCCGATCCCTTTAAAAGTATCAAAGATACACGAATCAAGAAAACAAAGGGACATCGAACCGTTTCGAATATTTTACTTTTCAAGTTTTCTCGATATTCGATGGATCGGATACATTCCTTCGAGTTTTGGCGGCAAACTGATAATCCGATCGATCGGCTCCACTGTCGATAAATACCGCGGGAAAATACGTATAACCGAAAGGTTTGGTAAAAATGCACGAACCGATAACCAATTTCCTCTGCAATTTACATCCAGGCGAGAGAAACTAATGCTCGCACTCTGTGCCATTGGGTATCGACTTTCACGACGTTCAAGCCATCCAACGAAATTGTTGTTCCGTCTCACTCGATAAGCAGCCAATAAGAAATCACGTTACGTAAGTCTATAATAGAAATAATATACAATTCAGCCGATCTAAACTTCGGTTCTTTAATTTAGCAAACTTTATTTCGCACTCGGTCCTAATTCCATAGTATCGAAATCAAGAGATCAAGATAATCGGAGGTACAATAAAATCGGGATTTTTTCACGATTCAACGAGGAACCGTTAAGTGACGTTGTGTAATACAATAGAAATAATTTATCGCGTTGAAAATGAGATAAATTTTCTCTTTAGAGTTAACTTAATAATTGTTAACGTTTCTGTTGCGTCAAAGTTTGTACAAATATCTGAACAAAATTATCGATTAAAATTCTTCGTAGTTCCTTTACTCATCTGTTTCTTACGTTCATTTAGGACGCAGTTCAAGGACGTTCGTACGTCCGTCGTTATTGTTTTTAATTGGAAGAAACTCAGCGACTTCGATACAGCGTACAGAGAGTTTGAACCATAATAATTCGCCGCAGTGATCGGATTTTTATCAGCACGCGCGTGGACCGAGAGGACATCGCGGCAAGTGTCGAGGTTTCCCCAAGGTTTTGGACTACATCCTGTGCAAGGCCAAGGGGATTCCAGACCCTCCTTCCGACCGCTTTAAACAATTTTAAGGCTCATTTCCCCCCTTAAAGCGAATATCCTGCGAGGGGTCCTGGATAGGGGACACGGAGGAGGATAGGTCGGAACGGTGCACGAGGGAAAGAGAAATAACAGGGGACGGGGGAACCCGCGAGGCATCTTACTTCGGGTTCGTAGCCATCCGGCAACCCCTTGGTGAAAACTGGAAGGTAACCCTCGTATTTACCAATTACCTAAGTAATCTGCGGCGGCCAGACTCCGTCTCTGTCCTCGCGACTTCCCGCAGCTCTCCTTCTGCGGTATCCGGAGTCCCTCGCTAACTTTAACTAGCCCACGGCCGGAGCAGACCCCCTATTTCGGGGCTCACCTCCGACAAACGCGGGACATTATGGCCATGCTGCACTTTAAACGACGAACGACCGTCTTCCGCCGCCGGTGCTCTACGAGCCTCTCTTCTCCTACGAGTACGAAGAGAGGACTCTTTGGATGTAGGTCTCGAGTCGGTGACCCGACGGTTCTCTGGAAACGAACTCTCTTCGAGGGGAGAAGATTCCGTGGGGGTTGTTGCTGCTCGATTTAATCCGGACTCGATCGGAGGTTTGATCGTTAATTGAGGGATGGAGCTCAGGAGTTCGAGCTATAGAAAGAAGAAGTACATTTGTGTAGGCTTTTGTAGGTACCTTCGAAGATAGCTAGAGTAGAGATGAAGGTAGAGATAATTTGATATTTGTTTTCAAATTTTTGGAGACATTTCTAAAGATATATATTACATCGGTAGCTCGAGCTAAAGATCGCTAGACAAATTGAACTAAGCGAAGATTTTTAAGTATACAGTGGCACTTTAAAGCGACACGACCACCGACTTTCTCCATCGAGGGTAACTCCTCTTATTCTCGTCGCGAACTCCGATACGTCCACCATGAAGAATTCCAGAAATCCCGAGCTCCGTGACCCCTGGAGGGAAGCAAGTCTGTTAACCCCGTGGGTCATCCCGCGGCGCGGAGTTTCTCCCCGGTCGGGGAGGAAGGTGCGAGCGGAGAACGGGGCCCGAACGAAGATGGCCGGGCGTCTCGGTGATTATTGCGTAATCAAGGCTAATTATCGTGGCATCGCGGCGCGCTTTCCGCAGGAATGGATCGCGGAGCGAGTCCCTAGGCTGGTGGAGGAGGAGAGGGAGGCGACGACGGGAGAACGGGGGCCGACCGAGCGTGCGTTGGACGAGGAGAGGCGCACGGGTCGCGGGTACACGCGCGAAAGAGACATATAATGGCACTCTGGCAATCTGCATACATTACACGTACGTACGTGGAACACGTCCCAGCGGAGCGGTGTGTTTGCTCGCGTCGATCCCCGCCTCTTCGTCTCGCGCTCGCTCGCGCTCACTTTGTCCCCGGCGTTTCTCACGGAAGCTGACTCGGGACGCATGACGGTCCCAAGGTCTCATTGAATAAGCCGCCGCTCGGGAGAGACTCCTCTCCAATCGGCTTCGCAGCTACCTGTCCGTACGCGGCGCGTATCGGGGCGGCCCACCGCCCCAGGAATCGCACCATCCGGTTTCCGGTGTCGTTTACCCTGCCACCGCCGACAGCTAATGGCGGAAGAATCTCCGATTAGATCTACGCCGATCTACCGCCGCTACGCGAAGCGAAAGCGTAATTGAAATCGCGGGGCGTTTTGTTGCGCATCGCGACTCCTATCGCCTTTGAACACCTCGCACCTGTAAACCACATTTTCTTTTACGCGCCAGAGACATTACGGATATTTGGAAACGCTTGGAAATTATTTACGGAGTACGTGGAAAATTCGTTGCCAAGCTCGACGAAGCGAACGCGAAACGCGTAACGTCTTACCAGTGATTACTTTTTTTTAGATTACTCAACGAAGCGGTGGTCGAGAAGATTCTCGAGAACGATTTTTACGTAAGGGTAACCCCTTTTAACGATACTGGTCGTCAGCCAATGTGTTACACTTCGTTTCGTGAAAGTGTAAATATTTTGGTAAAAGGCACAGTATAGAACACGCAGCGGTTACTTGGAGAACACTCGCTCGCGACGATACGCCGGAAACAAAGGAAAACGAGCAAAAAACGAACGATGCAATCCCCGCGATTGTGTCATTCTTCTTTTCAGTTACGTACGAGCAATCGTAACGGTATACGAATGCTTTAGAATTTTACTATTTCAACGCGTTACGTTACACAGACCCAGCGTGACACTACCGCTACGCACCATCGCACAAATAACCCCTAAAATACTAATTTACGTTGAGAGTATCGAGCATCAACGTCCACTCGTCGTAGACGAAATCTACTCCGTAGCGTTCGATCGTCTTCGATTCCAGCGACTGTCGTCGAAGAGGCCTAGGTCGTCGTCGTTCGGTGTTCATCTCGCGACGAAGAGGATCGTCCCACGCCGCGGGAATCGCGGAAGAGGAGGAACGATCCAGGCAATCAGTTCCCGACGGATCGAGCGCGTAATTGAAATCTCGGATGATTTTCCCGGCGGTTCGGTTCCCGAGGGCCCCGAAAGGGTAATTCCGTGGGTATAATTAGCAACGACCGATGGCACCGGTGGTAGCACGGCACGTCTTCGCAGAAAATGTCCGTCGGTCGTGTACGTCGGGCCAGATGTTTGCCGCCGGCAGCGATGGCGGATGGCGTTCATTAATTAATAGGCTCCGTAGTCCGCAGGCCCATTGGACGTCTCGTCTGACATTTCGAGTGACAAGCCAGTGTTCCTTGGGTAGCGTGACCGGCCGTGTCCCGCGCATTTATTATTCAGCTCTCCGATAGGTTACGTCGCTGGCAGTTGGTACTTGGAACTCGCGTTCGCCGGCCCGTCACGCGTCCTATTAACCCTTTGCACTCGGAGCTTTTTCCGTCATGGTGAACCGGTGAAACGAAAGAATACCCCGGTACTGCGATTTTTCAACCGAATCGCGTGCCAAACATTAACCAACTACCTAACACGAGACGCGACTCGTAAGAAATTGTCAACTTCGACAGAGAAGGTTCCAGTTGGTTACAAAGGTACGATCGAACCACCTAACACCACTGACGTAGAATTTAATCCACTTTGGCGACTCGTAGGGGAAAAGTGTATAATTCCCCCCACTTTTGAAGAAAAAACAATGAGACGAATATTTCTCCGATGATTCTTTGTCTTTACTTTGAGACTCAGCCGAGTATTCCACGCAAGAAAGTATTTTCTCCTTAGGAATCTAATAGAAACGGAAAAACTATTTTTATCTTTATCGCGCAACGAATGTACAATAGAATATAGAATAAAGAAATAGACACGATCACGCTCACCAGGCTCAAACGATTAAATTTATTACAAGAGTAATACACTTGTAAAAGTACGTTAAGAAGAATGTTCAAATTACGCTCGTTCATTTTCTATGCAACGTGTTAAGGTAACCAACAAAGGCAGGGCCCAAGGCCCCCGTTAGTCGGATCCCAGCGGGTTAAACGGTCGTAAAAAAGAAAATCGACCCGTGGAAAACGCGAAATCGAAAATGCTCGCAACGGATTCGTTCCTCGGCGGAGATTTTTATCGCTCTGCGCGGAGAATCCCCGCGTGGGATTTGCGGCCGCGATTAACGTCCTCGCGGCGCGCGAAACGGGCTTAAATTGGCAGGAAAACGGGCAAACGTCGTTACCACTCCGACGTCTCGATGCATAAGCACGATTACGTACGTTGCAATCGACGTTTGCGGCGATAACCTCTGCCGATAGCAGTGTGAATTTTCGCGAATGCGTGTAACTGTGTAAGTCGGCGTTAAAGAAAAAAAAAAAAAAAAAAGAAAAAAACGTGGGAAACTGGCGGGAAATCGCTGGAGCGTCTCTTTGGACGAATACTCGACTCCGAAACGACGACGGCAATTAGAGGCAGCCGGTGCTCTTACTCGCGATTTTGTTTGCTAAAAATTTTGATCCGTGGACGAAAAAAAATGTTCCATTCGCTTCGCGAAATACCCTGTTATCTTTAATCGAGTTAGGTTGGGATATTTTTCCGGATAATTATCGTTCTATACGTAGCTCGTCGAGAATCCTCATGAATGACCGGAACGCCAAAATAAAGCAGTACCGGTTTTAGTACCGAAGAATCTCCACTCTTATCCAGCTGAACGTTTCCATTTCTTCGACATTAAAGAGATATTAGATTCCTTATCGTCGAATAATTTCCAGTTTCTCCAGTATTTCCACGGAACGGCGATGTTCCGCGTCACAAAGTTTGAAAAACGGCGCACGAAGGAAACGGAAACAAACGGATGGGAAGAATGCAACAGTGGCGCGGTAACGTCTCGCGTAACGTTCGAAAATCCGTACGCGAGATTATCGATACGCGAAGCGGGAGCAGAGAATTCGATATCGGAGCGCGAACAGTAGCAGTCTCCGCGACAAATCGAATCGATGATATTATCCCAGCCTCGCTACCGAAGAATCTTCACTTTTCTGCACCTCTTCGATTTTTCTTAACCTTAAACGAATACGAGATTCCTCGCGGTGAAACAGGTATTCCCAGTTTCTTGGTAATTTCCACGGAGTCGGTAATGTTCCGCGTCGCAAAGCTTGAAAAACGTTACCGTAAACAAAAACCAGGGGCCACGTAGAGTTCTCCGTATGGCGAATGGAAGGAGCTGCCAGACGGTGTTTACGTGGAATCACATCGGTGGTTCTCGCGATGCTTTCACGGGACGAGTGGTATCGTCCCGCTTGACAAACCGCGTCCCATAAAGCGCCGTTAGGCCCGGGTCTGCTCCTGGCCGTCGCGAGCATAATCGTAGATCCGAGGTAGGCCGTTTGAATATTTGATGTCGCATGCTCCGCGATCGGGAGAATTTTTCCCGGTGGATCGTGGCGGGCGGTCATAAGAGGCCTCAGTGATTGAGGGTTAGGGCAGAAGCCGATACGCCGTCTCCCAGGCTCGCGCACCCGTACCGCCATTAACTTTTCATCTTTATATAATTCCACGGTCATAGAGCCCCGTAGCCCGCTCGCAGCTTTTTCCAGAACGCACGCGCGCCCGCGCCCGCTACCAACCGAGCGAGCGCCTCCACCGCTCGTAATTGCAGCCCATAAAGATCCACCGAGATACGGGCTCTCGTTACGAGATTTGCCACCGGTGGGACCGATCCTCCGTCTCCGTGTCCTGCCCCCGGTTCCCCTTCCGAACGCCATTTGCGTATTCAACGCGGCGAACTTTTACGAGCCTGGTCCGCGCTACGATTTTCGGGCCGAATCGCGACCGAGCGATGCCGATTAGACGCGCGTTCCGCTTTATCTTTGCAGGGAACGCGCGTATTGTGGGTTCGTCGGCTTGTGAATTGAGCGTGGGTCCATGATTGTGACGCGTGGAATATTAGGTGTAGACGGTGGACAATTTTTGAGACACAAGTTGAGACAGTTCGAGAAACGTTGGCGAATAAGAAACGCAACTAGGCGCTAGGTTTTTAATAATACGCGTACGGTAGGCTTCTCGCGTATCGGTTCCGTGTACAAGTTCGGTGCAAGGTCTCTCTTCGACCCAGAGTCTCTCGTAGCCGACAAATGCAACGACGCGGTCGAACAACGTAACCGAAACGCGACAAATTCGCCCGACGATTAATTACCCAGCGGAGCAACCGGTCCACCTAGTGGAGGACCCTGACCAGAGACCCTCGGAGCCCCGTCACCGCGGCCCATTTCGAATTTACGACAACAAAAGGAAGTAGACGTGGACGCGGGGATGGCGTATCGACGGGGGTAAAAGATACGAGTCGCCGTAGGACTTACTACGTCGTCGTGGCTGCACGAGGGCCAGGAACCACTTGGAAAGAAATCTATTGCATCCGTGGGTCGTGTTCCTCCGCAGAGTGGAGGGGGGGACCGAGTGTGGGCTCAAATGACACGGAATAAAAGTAATGCCCCGCGATACACACCGCCCTTCCTAAGAACACCCTTCTTCTCGCCGTTCGCCCTCGCCCTCGCCCTCGCCCTCGCCCCGGCGCCCTTCTTAGTGCCACCGCGCCTCGAGGGTTCCCGCTGGGAAGCGAGCAATCGATATCCGGGATAAGAAATGTCTGCGAGCACGGGCCAGGCCTTTTCCACGACTATCGGACCACCGATTACTCGATACAATGGCAACTATTTCACGCTCGCGGCGTTGTTCCGTGATTATGCGCGCGATACAGATGGTAACGCAAGAATTTCGAGCACGCGTCGGCCTCTGTTTATATTACCCTCGAACGTTAACAATTTAACGGTCGATCGACCGTTACGGTTGGCAGGAGAATCTTCGACAATGTAAAATTGTAACATTGGTGGTACGAGAAGAGATTGCACGGAAACGAAGATCGATATAAATTGTTGGAGAAAGAAAATGTTGAAAAGTATAGAATATGGGGAGCTACGAATAAATATTTGGAATTAAATTTCTCAATTGTATGCCACGAGAAGGCGATTGAAATACCGATCGATGTTATTTCGGTTTTTAGTCTAACGTTAACCACCACATTTTCGTTTACGTTACGACGTACAATCATTTATGCAGATCTTTCGATAGAGACGTTACCATTTTGAGTATTAAATCTTCGAACGACTTCTTTCGATACTTCTGCGAACAGAATGGCATGTCTTGGTTGTTCCAGAATCGCATACGATGCGAATCGAAACGTTAAATAAAATATGGTGCACGGAAACTTGACTTAGAATACTCCACGATTAGAATCCTAACCTATAATACGTTACAACGAGATACCTAACCTAGAATGCGAGCAAGAATTCAACATGGTTCCGTTTAAAGAAACTGTTACGTAATACTTAGAAAAAACTCAAGGTTGCAGCGAAATAGATTTTGTCACACTGTTCGACATTTTCCTCGGCCATTTTTCTCGTACTTACGACGAAACGGAAAGCACGACTCGATTGATCGACGCGGCCCGTGTCTTGCACGAGCAGTCTCGATTCATTCGAGCTCCATTAAATCGATCGAGCTTCCACCGTATTACGCGTCAGCTAAAATAACTAAAAGTTCTCTGAATCTCGTTCTTCGATACTTGGTTCGCAATCTCGCGATATAAAGGCGTTGTAATTTCGCCCCGGAGCGAAATCGTAGCATAAATTACCCGCGTCTCGTCGGATCAAACCCTGTAAGTACGTAGCCGCGGTCATGAAGATCGATCTCTAAGCCGTACTCGTAAATTCTCGATTGGAAATCGACCGAGAACGCCGCTCCCTTTCCATAATTCGATCGTCGAAAAGCCAGACACCAGGGATCGAAGCGGTTATGGAATATTTTCAATAGGCTTTGTCGAAACAATTGAAATGGAACTTGTACAAGGAAAGTTCCAAGTGCCGATCGGAACGGATAAATATAGTAAATATTGCAGCTCGAATAAAATTTATAAGAGATAAAAATAAAAGTTCTCGATCGCTTAGAGAAAATTATTTAGGTGTTATTCTTGACAAGTTGAACTATCGTTACATCGTGTTATCGATGTTAGATTATTGTATTGTATTGTCGAAGGAAGCTATTACCTAGAATTTACTATAAATTTAGTGTTTTATTTGTTCAGTGGAATTTTTTCGAACAAAAGTCCTGGAATGGTTATTTCCATGGATCTTTTTATTCCAAGGGATTAAATATATTTCTCAAGATACACGTTTCTTCCCATAGAAATTCCACGGTGACGGATATTTTTTAAAGATACAAGTCCGAGTAGAATTTGTAAAAAATAAAAAACAAAAGTCGACTGTTATTTTCGATCCTGGGCCGAGAACGATCGACGAGTACAATATCGGTCGAATCTGCCTGGAATCTTTCCAGGAAACCGAAACAAGAACAGAGACTCGTGAACGCCGCGGGACAGAGGATCTCGAGGTTCCTCGAAATTGGTCTCCTCTCTTTTCGGTAGCGAGATCTTATTTACTTATGCCGGCGTGTCGCTCGTAAGCCGACCGAGGCTCGTTCTGCTCCATTGACAGCCTCCAGCGAACTTTTTTCTCCTCTACGGTGACGTGATCGCGTCTTGACAATGTGGTCGAATCCTCCGTGAGTACCTGGAACCGATCGGAAGACAAAGACCGATGCGTCTGCGCGATGCAACGCCCGATGCCCAGAAAAAGTGAACTGTCATCTTCTGGAAGAATTAATATCGACGGAACGGGGATGGCGGATGTTGAGGAAACCGGATTTATGACAGGAACGTGACTTTCTTATTCTTGGGATCGAAAATGTAGCGAACAAAGCTCCTAAACTTAAACTTTCAAAACTTCGAGTCTTTCGTTGCCTTTCAATTATTGCAATCAACGTATCTTCAAAATACGAGGATCCTAAGTTTTGAATAATCTTACTGGAGGATTGTGGCTTCGATGTGATCGTTTTATTATCCGTAAAATAAAATATAAAATGAATTAATTGTGTCTTTTGCATATAGGTTTTTGAAAACGTCTTGGAGTATAAAATACTTCCTTCGATATTGAATCAGTTGTTTCTACTTGAAACTGTTGAATCGTTATGAATTCTTGAAAGTTTTCGATCACTGATTTTTAGTCGTCTTACTTCCTTGTACTTTATATACTTCTCATGTCTTATTCTACTTATTATTCTACTCTACTTGTTGGTAGAAATTATTGTTGTACACTTTTATTTATTATTATTCTTACCACCGTTACATTATATTAGTTTGTTTTATTTATATATGTACATGTTTTCGAGATAAGATTTGTAAAAGCAGTTTAGTTGTACCTCGCCTTCCTTGCAATATTGTCAGCATATTTCACTCACTTATCGTACACGCACACACGTAGATACGTGTATGTGCAATAAAAACGTTCGATAGAATAAAATCTTCGAAATGTTAACAGTAATTGGCCCCAAGTGGTATAATAAATCTTTTACAAGTGAGAAATTCTTGCGTTTAAATATTAATAAAATTAACGAGTAGTTCTAATATCTACCATTAAGTTTATTTCTATTTACACACGTGTCGAGTATTTCTCGAGTGTAAAAGATTTATCGTTTATCTTCGGGCTAATTACTATTACTTACATTTCGAAAATGACCAAAATCCAATGGTCGAAAATATTCAGGAAATAATTCCTTGCAACAACTCAACCACTCGACAATTATACACGTTGAACTCGTTAAAAATTAATTAAATTTTAACAACTGAAACGAAAACCGAGATCCGATGCCGAAGAACGATCGAAATTTATCGAGGTGAGTGGCTTCGGTGTTTGAAATTCTTCTAATTCGATTAAAATCATAAATATTGTACGGAAAATTAACAAGGATAATAACATTGTAAAGCGTGAGAACTTCCAACGAAGTAGAATCGTGTTTGCAATGGAAAGCTATAATTGGAAGTTACAGTCGTCTTCGGAATTTATTTTCTCTTTCTACGATAATTTTAAGGGTAGTTTCATTTATCACAGTTACTTGCAATATTCGAAATACAAGTATTCGTCTCTTCGAGATAGGGAACATTTTTACGTAGCGCAAAAAAGAAAAACTTGACTAATTAACGAACAAACGCAAACTATCTTTCTCCAAGGGACATACTGACCTAGTGAAGGGATATGTGGTATGACGTCACTCTGCTTTCCTACGTAGGGGTAATTCAGAACCGTG
This sequence comes from Ptiloglossa arizonensis, assembly GCF_051014685.1. Taxonomy (NCBI): domain Eukaryota; kingdom Metazoa; phylum Arthropoda; class Insecta; order Hymenoptera; family Colletidae; genus Ptiloglossa; species Ptiloglossa arizonensis. The sequence goes on from NC_135058.1 coordinate 15,963,465, forward strand.
GGGTATACTCCAACGTAGGATCGATATTTCGGTCCATGGGGTTTGTCGACATTAAAGAGGAGAAGACGTCTATCGGGCGAAACTCTGCCCATATTGTAACACAGATATCAATCACTTTGCACAAACTTTATTACACACGAAGAGCAAACTTTCACGACCCACGCGTTCTCCACTCTCGCGCGTTTAAATTAATATTCACTGTATAATTTATATTTTTCTTTTAATATTTATCGGTATATACGAGTACAATAATTGCATTTATTATACAATTCTTACAGGGAGTAATATATTGATTCGATACTCGAGGGAATATTTATTAACTATACAATACTTGTAGTTGTACTATTTTTCGACTGCACCATACCTACGTTAATGGTTTCACGTTTGCACGATAAATTAAGTATCGTAACTTCAACATAGATGTACAATTTTAAAAACAACTCGTACAGAGTGGACCTTCGTATCGAATTTCGTCCACTTCGAGGTTCCCAAAATCGGACCCACTTCAAACTTGGCAATAAATTTCAAACGAGTCGCGACTTTTCTCGACAAATCGGAGTGTCCACGGACTATCGATCGTAGAAATATTTCCTCGAAATTGCAAAAAAGCTAGCTAGGGTCGAACAAAAGGAAGCCAGCTCGGTAGACGGACGCGAGGCAATTCCACTATCGGCTTAGCGCGAAGTCGCGTGAAAAAGCGACGGGGACAAAAACTCGCGAGCGGAACTCTGTCACTCTTGTTTGCCAAGGCAACCAATGAGCCAAAGCGTCCGGAGGCCCGCAAAAGTTTTAATCGACGCCAAGCGTCCCATGGATCTTCTCTCTCGGATGACGAAGCGGTCCGGTTCGTTCTCCGGATGAACAACTTTCGTCCGATCGACCCTTATTTAACAAAAAACGACGGCATTTCGCGAAATTGAAATCGCGAAACCTTTTCGATCTTCCCTGAAAGGGGCGAAGGGGCTTATCGGAGCGAGCGGAAAGCGAATGGTAACGATTATTAAGACGACTATTCGATAATTGAAACTAAATATATTTATCGACCAGGATTCTTGGAACGAAATCTTGCTGGACAAAATTTCGTTCCTTCGAATTACTAATCAAAGAGTTTTCAACGTTCCAGTTTGGGTCTTTGACGAACTTCTCGGACTAAAATTTTCAACGTTATTTCTTACAAGATGGTAACCTACAAGCAGAAACTATAATCGTCAATTGTATAAATGTACCAAATTTGTCTCGTACCGTTCAAAAGCCTGCAATTAAAAAGTGTCCCTTTTTGCCCGTGTTTAAGCGAAAATTCCACGGAGAGAAAGAGACCTCGACCTCGTCGGGAATAGTTGGGGCACCGTGGGGCCCCACACCGGCGCGGCAGTCCTCGCTCCGCTTTGCTCGTACTGTCGAGGCGGGGGTAGAGACGCGGACGAACGAGAGGGCATTCAATTAAAATATTCCTCCATAATTCATTATCGCGTAGTCGTTGAGCGTGTCGGGTCGAGATTAGCGCGTCTCTGGTCGTAGGGGGGTTTGGTGTCTCGAGGCCGGTTACCTTGGTCTCCGGTGCCACGCGTTCCTCTCGTTCCTCTCGTTCCTCTCGTTCCTCGCGTTCCTCGCGCCAACGGCGAGCGACAAAGCGGGGCACCGGAACCGCCCTTAATGGAGCGATCAAAAATCATTAGAAGAACAGAAGTCCGCAAATGAAGGGGAATTATCGTTGCCGGTAGCTCGGCCGCGCCGCCCGAAACACCCATAAAAATCCGAACGGACGGTGGGCGCGGAGCGGAGCCGAGCGGATAATTTGGAGGAAGCGGGCCGAGGGCACGACGCGACCGCGGGACCGAGGCATCGACGTTGTAATTAGCATCGATATTCGCGAAGGAATCGCGTCGGGAGCTGGTCGCTCGGTGTGCAATTACTCGCCACTTTCTTAGCACCGAGTCCATGAATTATTCGGGTAGCGGTGCTCGTTAACGGGCGCGAAAACGCGAACGAAAGGGGGTCCTCCGTCCCCCGTGGTGTTTGGATGTCAAAGCGGGAGGCAGCTGCGCGACGGTGGCGACACACGGCTCTCGCGGCGGATCGAGTCAACACGCCCTCGACGAGAGACGCGCGCAACGTCCGGTCTGCAATCTGCCTAACGATCTCCGCGGCTCGGATTAATAATCACGGTCGTTCCGAGTCCTACGAAACAGTCCGGTTGGAATCTTATTTAAAAATAATTGCGTACCCAGTTGCGATGGTTTCCTGTGCTTGATTACGGCTAATTGTTCGGAATTTACAAGTATAATGGCGCGTTTAACGCGACCGACTATGTAACGGCCGTGACTGCTCGCAGTTTCAGAAAGAAAGAACAGGAGTGAGACGAGCAACAGGGAGAGAGGGAGAGGGAGAAGTACTCGTCCTGTCGTCCTGCAGGCAACTGCAATTCCTGTACGGGGAGCGAAAAATGTTATAAACTCGTGACGCGGATCGACCTCCTTCCGCGTTTCCACGAGGACCCCGGGTTGCCGGAACACGAGAACAACCGAGGGATCTCCGCGCGTAATTGTCGACCGACGCGCCTCGTGACTCGCGCCTCGAACGGAATTAACCTCCGCGTGCTCGCCGACAGCGAGCGGAGATTCGACGCGCGAGAACCGCCACCGACCGAATACCGAGCGGATCGGTGTCGCGTGATTCCTCGACGAACGCTGCGGATGAACTTTGACAATCCTGCGATACTCCTTGTTACGCGGAGCGGAAGAAATCGGAAAAATTTTGATGCGTTGCTTCAGAATGCAGCAACCCTTTCGAGAATTTTGTCCCCGGATTTGTGACTCCGAATCCTCCTCGTCGTTGTTTAGTACTTTTCCAACGCGAGTATTGAATTTTATCTTCGAATGCAAGCAAAGTTTCTTCGGTGAAAATGTATAACTCTATTTGGATTATTTTTACTCGCGGTATCGAGTTTTATCGGGAAATCTTCACGGACCGGTTGACGATACTCTCGTCAATCTTAGGAAAGATGTAAAATTTTGTAACGCATCACCGTTACCATTTGCTCGCCGTTGATTCACTTTATTCGCTCCGAGTGTCGAAACCCATTCGAGTTCTACCGGTTCTTGGAGTAAATTCCAAACCCGATCTCGAATACAAGGCAGCTGTCGGGTCCGATTTCTCGCCTCGAAACCGAAGCTCGCTGTATATTTTAAAAGCAACGAGAACCGAGATACGTACATCAACGTGGAAAACCGTGTTGAACGATTTTATCGCGTCCTTCTTAGCGTACACACGACACTAAAACAGGAATCGTAACGCAGCGCGAATTAAAGTTAATTAGTTTAATTTGTAAAAGATAACATCTACGTTCTTAGAACTGCTTCGCGATTCGATGGAAATTTTAATCGCGTTCTTGCTACATTTGCCGAGATCGGGTTAATAACAACGCGCACCTGGCGTTTGAACCGAGCGGGTACTTCATTTTACTTCTTACGTGCCATCTTCTTATCGTCGTTTTCTCCTATCGCTTCCTCGTTCGCAACAATTTTCTTTCCATTGCGCACGATCTCGGTGCAACAAAGAGACTCGTTATCGTCGGTGTTATCATTCCCTTTCCTGTGCATCGAATTATCCTCCGACTGATCGACACCGATCGCGACACATAACCTCGTACCGTCGTCGAGCGTTTCCAAACCCCCGTACGCAATTAGAACGAACGAGTAATGCACGGTGAAAGGCGACTCGAGTTCGCAGAGGAAAGAGTCGTGTTCCCCAATTTCCGATTGGTCGAAAGGGGGTACGGTGGTGGTAAGCTTGTTCTCTGTACCCGGTGGTGTCCCCCCGTGCGGGGTGTACACGCGCTCGCAGTCAATTTAAAAGATTAACAAAGCACCGAAAATCGAACAGGAATTCCCGTCGTTTCGCGCGTTCTCTGACAGGTCGTAGGAGTTTTCGACGGGTCGGGGCGCAGTCCATTAATTAACGAATTCCGAAAGTCGAGTCGGGCATTGGGCGCGTGGCGCTTTTGGTTTAAAATCAGCCGCCAGAGGGTGAGTCTCTTGTCCAGCGCGCCCTCCGGTCACAGCGGCCAGACACGCGAAACGTCTTTATGCCGAGCACGATACGTTTGGACATTTTCGCTATCGGTTTCAGCTATCAGCGAAATGACCATTCGCCACCGTATCGCGCTCGCGGACGCCGGCCGGAACGAGAGAGAGAGAGCGAGAGAGAACGAGCAGGGGCCAACGCTGGAGAAAGAGGTGGGGAATCGGCTACCGCCAATCTGTCGCTGGCTGCATTAGCCCAGGGGGTTGCCTTTTGAAAACGCCCCGTTTGATGAAGCGCTCTCCCGGCTAGCTAGCTCGCTCGCTCGTTCGGTCGTTCGGTCGTTCGGTCGGTCGTTGGTCGGTTCGCTCGCTCGGGCGCTCGGGCGCTCGGCCGCTTGCGCGCGGGCGGGAAGCGCGGCCGCGTGCTCGCTCTCCGGATACTTTTAAAGTAAATTAGCTTTTTAGTTTTCTGTGCCTAAAACCCGGGGAATATAACATGTATAAAAGGAAGAAGAGGGCCGCGCGCGCTGCCCCGAGGGTTCGACCGGCTGAATGCCTGAATGGGGGCTTTTCTTTCTCTCTCCCTCTCCCTCTCCCTCTCCCTCTCGGTCTCCGTCTCCCTCGGGCACGGCCGCGGTCCCTTGGTATCCGTTCCGTATCCAGCAACGCGGGCTCTTCTGTGCCGTGTGTGTACCATACCGTGCACCGCCTAAGTCGGCCGCGGTCTACGTACGTCTGAATGCCCGGAAACAAAAACGCGTTGCATCTCGGACGCGCAGCCCCCGTTTTCCCTCTTTCGATTCATACCAAAGACTCCGACCTCCGGCCAGATCGAACCGCCCTTTCGACCGACCGGCCACCACCCCCGTTGACTCTTTGCGTCGCAAAAAGAACGGCCCCAGGATTCTTCGAACCGGCTGAGATACCTAGCCCGGAGTTTTCAGGCCTCGACGCCGCGTCGACCGCCGACGAAAAAAGTCGAGGCGCGGGCGCGGGCGCGCGGCTCAGGCCCTACGCCCACCTCGGACTCCGCGGCGTTGGTTAGTTTACACGGGGGAAACACGCGAGTCCCTTTTTTTTTTACAACAGGGAAACCCTCCAAGGAACCGAAAAAAAACCCTCGCCGTGGGAACCGTGTCGAAAGCGTCTGGTTTTTACAGCCGCCGCCACCGCCGCTGCCGCCACCGCGCCTACCTTTTTCCACGGGCAAGAACCGAGCCACGTGGAAACTACGGAAGATATTTAAACGCGGAACCGGAATAATCGACGGAGTCCTCTCTGAAAGGAATTCCGTTGATGGCCGGTTGCGAAACCGTGCTTCCAAAGAATACCGGACGGGGGCGATCGAGAGGAGAGAACCGCTCCGGGAACGGGAACGATCTCCGCAAGACGAACCGAATTTTTAGGCGAATCGGTTGCAGAATTCGGTTCGTTGTGCATCGAGCACAGACCGAGAGACCTTCGAGGTATTAGGTGGGTTTCCAGTCGCGTGGATCCACGACTCCGTTCGTATCGAGCGGGTACTACATTCTGGAATCTCGAAGAAATCGATGCCATTGTATTCGTTCCAAAAGGTTACTCGTTGCAGGGTCAAAGGTTTGGTTACTTTTCTTTAAATCGTTCAGTTCCAGGTCTAGAGTCAGGAAGGATATACGATGGTGATTAGTCGTATCACTGTTGCATTTCTTTACACATTTTGAGTTTGTATTCTTGCATTTAAAATTCGTCGCAATAAACTTTATACTGTACTCCGAATTTCCAAAATGTTGAAGTTGAAAAGTCGCTCAGGATTGGTCGGAAGACTCGAAAGGTGTGCGCGTACACCCGGTGGGTTCCTCGACTCGAGGATCCAGAGTTTTGCAACAAGTTCGTTACGGTCGACATCGATATCGTCGATCGGTACACCGAGGGTAAAAATTGTAGCGGTTGCGCGATATTACCCGGCGGACGGAACGCGAGACGAGGGAAAAGAGTGCCAACCTCGTCGATCATCCAGAAGCGTTAGGAGATCAACGGAGATCATCGGAGATCGTCCGCATTGATCGAACGACGTTGCGCGAGCGCATCGCGCGATCTCGTTAAGTCCGTGGTTTCCTGCGATCTAGGAAGCACGAGAAACGTAATCCAGATTCAGCGCGAACGAGCCTCTCGATGATAAATAATCGAACGAGGAGCGGAAGGATTCGAAACGAAGAAAAAGAAACCGAAGAAAAACCGAGGGAAAAAAAAACGTTCAAAGGCAAATACTCGTGGACTCCCCGCGAGGCGACCCCGACTGAACTTCTAGCAGACATTGCGGGGGGTCTTCTAACGAGCCGTGCAATTAACATTTTTATTAGACGGTTCTTCTGCGCCGATCTCGAGCTGCTCCACATGTGCAGCCAACGTCGATACCCTTCGACGACACGGAACGGCTTCCTTCCATCTGCGAAATTAATTGAAACCCGCCGCTTTGGGAACCGAAACCCAAGTTCCGAGAACAACGCTCAACGACCACGCATCCTCGCGGTTCCATCGACGCTAATTACCGTGTTCCGAGTACCCGACTGTCTCGAAACGCGTCCATCGATCGAGTCGCGGTCCGGTTGGGAATCGCCGACAATTCGCGAACAAATGCGAATTCTATTGGTCCCCGTTCGAGATGTTACTAGACGACGTAGACGCGCTCACCAAAGACAAAACCACAATAATTCCACGGACAGCGATCGAAACTTGGACAGATGTCCTCGCGACCCGTATCTCCGCACCAGGTAGACACACCTGGACAAACCGAATCGTCTTTCACGGCACGATTCGCCGGACCGGACCGAACCGATGGCCTCTACAGGGTCAAACGGACACTCCCCCCGCGGCGTTCTGCTATCGTCGATTCCCATAAAGCGCTTAACGAAAGCGAACAAAAGGAAGATTATCGGCTCGCGCCTTCTCGGCGGAGCGAACACGAGTTACAGCTCCGGAAGAGTCACGGTTCACCGGCTCGCGCGGATCCGCTCGAAAAATCGTTCCGCGAGCCTCCGCCGAGCCGCGCCGCCGCGGATAGTCTTCGCGCCTGGGATTATGATTATCCCGGCGCGAAGGTCCCCCCTTACGAGGAAAACAAACAAGGGTTATCGCGAACGCCGCGTAAGTATTCTTGAATAGCTCTGCGCAACCCGGCAACGGAGAGAGCAGAGCCACGAAGAGAGAAAGAAAGAAAGCTGGAGGGGAATAGAGAAAGAGAGGGTTCGGTGGTGCGCGGAATGGTGCGGAGAGGCGCGGAGAGGCGCGGAGAGGCGCCTGGATCGGTGCATCGAGCATTGTTCGGCATTCGATGTGCATCGGTGTGCTACGTGCCGTACGGTGATTTGGCTAACCACACGTTGTTGAGCCATCGGCGGCATCCAGCATTGTTTGCTCGCTTTGATGAGGCCAATTCGCGTTTCGCTTTCGCGTTTGCGTTTCGTACGGGATGCGCGCACGATTCCCCGGGACCGCTCGACGCGGCTCGCTCGCTCGCTCGCTCGTTCCGACGGCCGTCTATTTTCCGCGTGTAGCCCCCGCGGGGGATCCTCGGTGTGCGTCCCGACACCGACGCCCCCCTTCCACCACGGACGTCGCATTGTTCAGAAATTCACCGCCGGGGCTAGACGCGCGCGGCGTCGTGTAACGCGGTTTCCATTTACGTTTACCCCCGTGCCCGCCTAAACGAGACCAAATGACCCGGAAAAAGGATAGTTTACCCCACCTGGCGGACATACCGAACGATACCGGTGTTCGACTCGATGGGAGTTGCTTTTTTTCCGATACGGAGATCGAGCGAGGTTATTGCTTCTCGGTCGAAAGCGACTTTCGGATAGCGAGTCGAGTCTGGATTACCTTTGCAACGAATAATCGGGGATAACGATGTTTGGATATTTTCGTTCGGGAAATATGTATACAGCACGGTGTAGGGAGGTGACGTTTCGGTTTTTATTTCGAGGAATCGATGTAATTTGTCGGTTGCATCCGCGATTTTGAAAGTTTAAAACTAGCGAGTTTACAGATATTGGAAATCTTCCGTTTCGTTTACGTACGGTGCGAGTAATAAGTAGACAAAGATTTCCTGTGCAGACGCAAACTTGGGCGATGAAGACGATACGAACGAAAAGTCGACTCCTGGAAGGAATCGATGTCGCGTTGGGTCAGACATTTTGGTCAGCCTCGACGAATTACTCGACACCGTCCACATTCCCCTTGAACGCGGTAACGCGTTTCCCTTGACTAGGGAACTAACTCGGATCTTTCTACTCGGAGTAATATATTTTCCTTAACCTGGTACTGACCTTTCGATATCCATGATTAATCGAGTAATCGTTCAATAATTCCACGATTAATCGAATAGTCGGTCGATAATCCCACGATTAATCGTACAGGCGCTCAATAATTCCATCGTTGATCGAACAGTCTCTATCTACGCGAACTGCACACTTGTGTCACAGTTGAATTCGAAAACGTTAAAATAAATCCAAAATTCCAATTACGAGTCGCCTCTCCCTTTTTCCCTCGAAATAAATCTTCGAATGCTAGTTTAGACACTGCGTGAAAATGTTGAGGAAATTCCACGAAACAAAAATATAGTTTTCTCCCTCTCCTTATCTTTCGTACATAAATCGGAACACTGCACGAATACGTCGACAAAATCCGAGAAAATAATTTCCTCTCTCTTTCCCTTAAGAGGGTAGTCCATCGAATACTGTTCTGGTGTACCGTGTGAAAGCGTTTAGAAAATCTGAAAAAAAAAGAGAATTTCCACCTTAGACTCGGTATCTGTACAATTCAGGTACAATTCGACTTTCGACTCAGGGAAGATCGAGGAATCGGGCACGAGGCTCGGGTCTCCACGGAGCAGTGTACGCTCGCGTCCGAAGAGGCGTGTGCGGGCTGCTCGAGCGTGCGTGTGCGAGGCTGCGTATGTCATTAGCGACCCCGAGGCTGACCCCAGGATTCGCTCTCACCGTACCGGGCTATCAACACCGACCACCGTGCGCACAGGGCTCCATTACGCCTTTTCTAACGATCCTGGCTGCACGACACTGTCACAGATTATAGTTACTCGCTCCGACGCGAGTAGTTCGAGGTTTCCCTTTACGTTTTATCACGTGTTGCGGAGGTAATGGCAGGATACGCGCCGGCAGAATTGTTTCTTGTACTCGAGCTAGGTAGAGGAGAGGCTCTGCGCAGCGTCGGGACGCGCTCGTCGTGTTCGCTACCACGCGACACGATCCGTACACCGAAGCGAGTCTTTACTCCAGAGTTCCGCGAGCCGATTCGGTACAACTATTTTTCTCGAACGTTGCTTCGCACTTATTCGTAATTTATACTTTTAACGCTACGACTCGTATCTTTTGTCGTTTGAGTTGGTCCTCTGCCCTTCGCGTATTCCAAAAAATTGATTCTCTCGATGAAGCTCTTTTACGATGTTTCTCGTTCTCTCCCCTCGTATTCCAAAAAATATTAAAAATCGATCCTCTCGATAAAGCTGCTTCGCGAGGTGTCTCGATTTTGCCCTCCCCCTTTCTCGTTCTTCGCGTATCGTAATCCCGTGGTTGCGCGCGCGATCGATAAGTGCATTTCGAAAAGACGCAGAGCCAGGGACTGCGACGCGTTCGAAAGTCGTGACGAGCACGAGTCGGTGGCGCGATCGATTCAGCATGGGACGGCCGTCTGGCGTAGAAGAGAGTACGTATGCGAAAGGTTCGCCCGTAACGATACCGCTCGTCGTCCTGCCTCCACCTGAACTGGTAACTGTTCCTGCCGCTATTAAATGCAGACACGAGCGAGCACCGCCCGGAAATTGCCTAATTTCCTGAGTGCGCACGCCGATCCGTCAACCTGACGTGACGGGGACGTGGTTGCACGAATACCCCGTGACTTTTAATGTCAAGTGTCAAAAGAAACTCGGTGAACGCGGCCGGTAATATCGCCGACTATATCGGCTGGACCGAGTTTCGGTCTCGCAAACGAGCACGCTCGAAACCGAACGCCCGACGGATTCGCTTACGCGCTTCCGCTTCCATCGTTAAATCGTCACGGAATTCGAGAAAATCCTACCATAGACCGATGGCTACCCACTCGGAATTTCCAAGCGAAATTTTCGTTTCGAAGCTACGTTTTCGAAAGTACGGATCGAGCTCGATTCGAATCGCGATATCTACCTTGAGAACGATCCGAGTGGATCTCTCGAATTCGAACGAGCTTTCGCAGAGTAGTAGAGAATCGCGTCGAAACGCGTGCAATATTGAGTTTAGAGAGAAGAAGAATGCGAAATTTTTTGCTTCGAATCCAAGTTTTCGAAGACGTGGATCGCGTCAGGGGGACGTACCCAAATGGCCCTTTCCGATTTCAACGAACCTCTGGAGAGCGGTAGATCGTAGGTTTGGGATGCATAGAATATTAAACGTAGATAGGGGATTTTACGAAATTCTCGGCATCGAACGAGGATATCTAAGCGGCGTTTAGTAAGCGAAATTTTTTTATTTCGATTCTACGCTTTCGAAAATGGGGTTCACGATTGGTTGAAATCGACGAGGGAGAGACCCAAGTAGTCCTCTCCGATTCGAACGAGCTTTCGAAGAATGGTAGATCGTAGAATTGAGATGCCTTGGAACATTGAACACAGATATTCGATCATTTTCAAGATAGACGGTTTTGCGAAAATCGTGGGGAAATATCTACGCGGCGTTTGGAAGTGAAATTTTTGCTCCGAATTTACGTTTTTAATGATACGGATCGAGAGTGGTTTAAATCGCAGCATCGACCAGCGAAGGATCCAAGTGGACCCCTCTAATTTGAAGCTTTTGCAGAGTGCTAGATTATAGAGTCGAGATGCGTGGAATATTAAATGTAGTTATTCGATAATTTTGGAAATACGCGAAATATCTGGCATCGAGCGGAGGGATCTACGCGGCGTTTAAAAGCGAAACTTTCTACTTCGTGTCTATATTTTTGAAATCACGGATCAAGAGTGGTTTAAATCGACGAGGGAAAGACCCAAGTAGTTCTAGCCGATTCGGACGAGCTTTTACGGAGTAACAAAGTACGGAATTCTGTTAGAATGCGTGGAATATCAAATACAGATACTCGAGTAAAATAATACAGAGAAGTATCCAGTTTGAAAATAAATATTACCAAGCAATAGTCAACGAGAAATAAACCTGCTTACTCGACAATTCCTATACATGCCCCGTAGAATATTATTTTTGTCACAGTTGCGAGAGCTAGAAATCCACTTCTAAATATTCCGTCGATTAGAATTTGGAACTCTGTTCGTTTCCAAGAATCTGGAAAAATCGACGTGCTTCGAAAATACGCTCCAAAAACGCGGACCAATCTCCAAAGGATTCGACGAACCAGCGATAAGGACTTGTAACCGCGAAACCGCGGCGAATCCGCGAAACATTCGTAAGTCGCGCGAGCACGCGCAAATCGTATTTAACAGATTAGTTCGCATTAATTCGGAGATCGATAATCCGTAATACCTGGCGGTGATTAATTAGGGAGCGTGGAATGGCGTACATTCGGCGAATCAGCGTTGCCGCGGTGGCAGCGATACGGACAGCGATATTTGTCGACAACGGTCGAGAATTCCGTGTGGCGGAACGTATCGAGCAAACCTAGCGACCGCTCGATGCAATAAGCCCCCGGAGCGAGTGGCCATCGAGGGAAAGATTAGGCCTTCGACGTGGGCCGTCGGTGATAGAGAGACTAATCCCTCGGACTTAGCGCACTCCGTACGAACAAGGGGATAGGGTGACAGTAGATAAGGGAAAAGCCACAATTAAGAGACGTCGATCGGCCCGAGACGCTACCAGCGCGTTAACCGGATGGTAAGCCTCGTCCAGCGACGGACGGTTCCTCAGCGAAGCTGTCTCCTCGCGAGGTAACGAGTACTCCGATTCGTGTCTCTTTCGGGATCTTTTCACGAGGATAGAAACAGTGGTGAACATAATTTCTGGTCGCGAATCGGAGGAACATGTTTTATCAACGCCGGAGAAATCACCCCAAAGGAACAGTTGCCGTAATTGGAGCAGTGTTGTAATTCGAGAATTAGGAAAAACTTTTCTCGTTCGATTGCCAACACGGGTTGCCCACACAAGCGAATGACGAAACCGTTCGATTCGTTCCGGTAGTCGTTGTTCGAAATTGGGAGTTAGGAACAGCTCGAAGTTCTTCGCGTTCAAACATTCGAAAAACACGTGGGAAGGTCCACAGCCATTCTGTTGCGAGTAATAAATCATTAGTGTCTACTTGGAAAGTTATTCGGCTACGAGGTGTTGTCATCGTTGTAAAATTCTAGCGGAGAATTAAGGTTGCGCTACGTGTTTTCAATCACTCGGTAAAGTTACCTAAATTGGACCGCGACGATTTAAAATGGTCAAAGATCGAAATGAATATTAAATAACTGGAAATGTTACTTCTCGAAAACGGAGCATTCATTTTCAGTGAATTGATTATACGAAGATTAACGTCGGATAAATTTTGGAAAATAAATCAACCCGGTGTACGCGAAGATGTTTTCGATGATTCGATTCAACGATGGAAAACAAATCGTAAAAGAAAGTGGCCATTCCGCGGATAATTAACACGTTCAGCGCCGTGCTCCAAAACGCGAATACCGCTCGAATGTGCAGAAAATTGTATCGATTTTCGGAGCAACGAATATTCTACTTTCTTCTCCAAACGATACGGATTATTATTTCAGCGTTTCACAGTTTCGGAGAAACTTTCAGTTCGATCGTACGATGGGTATTCGTTGAGTCAAAATTATGCCCATGGATCAATGGAAAAATTGATATCTTTCACGCTAATGTAATAAAATTATCCTCGAGTAACGTTCATTCGTTCTCTCGAGCGATATTTATTCAATCGAGAAACGTAGACTCGGGAAACTTATTAAATATAACGGGTCGGTTTGATTCGACTCGCGATTGTTGAATTAAATGACATCCACCGGTAACTCGAACGCAGCTATATTGCACAAGGAATGCTCCGCGAAATCTGTAATTTCACGCACAACGATCTAAAAATACCTGGTACACGAAAGCGGAAGAATTTTCGCCGCTTTATTCGAAATTACGAGCAAGCGCGGCGATGTAATCGGTCGAGGCAGGTCGGAGTAAAAGGCAGAAAGAAATACGCGACGCTCGATTCGCATAAATAAAAGCGCGGGTATGCATAATTTTTCCAGTCGAGGTTTTACGGGAACTCGGGGCATTTTTAAAAGGCAGTTTCAGCGGCAATTCTCTACCCGCTGCCGCGGCCCGTCCTCTCTCTCTCTCCATCGCGCAGTTTTCTTTGAGCGAGCGCGGTCATTTTGTTCGAGCAGACGTCCGTGGTCACGATCCATGACGAAGAAGCCCCGTAAGGAAATTTATGCGCATAGCCGCGGAGCCTACTCGAACCACCGACTAGAACCGAGACAGATATTCCGTAACCCGCTCGCTACGCTCGCTACAAAGCGCCGCGTGCTTTTTACGCGCGAAAGATCAATGCGAATCGCTCCCGGTTTTCGACCACGGGAGGAAATCTCGTGATCGCTGAACGATCTTCCCGCGTCCCCTATCACCGCCTCGATTCCCCTAGTCGTAGGTGGTGCCACTATTTTTAGCAACAAGGTGCAGTTGCATCCGGAGGGAACTCGACTAACCCTTTTATACGAATTATTTTTGTCCTTTGGGGGAACAAAATGTACAGTAAAAGGTTGGTAACCATTGATAGTGGGATACACGTTGAATCGGTGTGAGAAATTTTAAAGAATACAACATTGCGAATGCAGTTGCATCCGAAGGAAAGTCGGTTAGCTCTTTTGTACACGAATTATTTTTCTCTTCTGTGAACGAAACAAAGATCTCTGGTATCTTTATTCGGTACTTGCTCGTGCCGCTAATCGCTTATGATTAACGTATACTATAGAAATTTGGATAACTGAGTCAATTTTTACTTACTCGATATTCACGCTCTTCTAAATTACAAAGACGAGGCTCGATAATAGCCTTGTATCTGGAACGTTGATGCATGGCGTCTAGCCAATGCGCAGTATAATAATTTACTGGATCATGGTCCGGACTTTCATACTCCCTTAAATTATTCCAGCGATCGTTTCGTCTTGTTCGTACGCTATACCGGAAAAGGGTGGTGCAACCCTACGATCGAAAAATAATAAACAAAGAATAAAATTTATTTTACAGCGTTCTCTCGATATAAGCGAATAATAAACAAATTACTACCAGAACGAATGCAGGGAGCGTAATCACCGATAACAATACTCGTTAAAACCGTTCAAATCTACGAACGTTGGACTCGAAGATTACTTCGACCGTTACGTAGATTTTAAGTCAATTTCACAAACTGTTATTTCGAAGCATTAAGAAAATCAAGTTCCGTCGATTTCTGCGGGAGTTTATAATTTTCCGACATCCATCCGGTAAAGGATTAACCCCTCGCCTTACGATTTATTTCATAACGATCGCGTCTAAAATATTTTCATTTCTGTTCGATACGATGTAAAGTAAAGAAACACTCGAGTATCAAAGTTGAGTTCGGGAGGAGAACTCGTGCGGCCGAGACTCGTCGTTTCCACGCAAGATGTTGAGAAACTTGGTCTCCGTTGACACAATCGTTATCGGATCGCTCGGATACAATCGATCGGCGAACCGAATATTCGAAGAATCGTGGGAGCAGTCACGGGCTCGCGTTCGGAACGATAGCTCACCGAGTCCGCGTCTGGCGCGCGTAGCTCGTACGCGTAGGAGCGGACGCCACATGCGCAGGCGAAGAGGGTTCCCCCACCCGTGGACGCGTGGGCGTGTCCGTTAGTCCCCACCGCGGTTCGGGTTCCCCTACGACCCCTCCGTCGGTGTCCCCACCGCGCGGCGCGGCGACCCTGCGACCGCGATCACCGACACAGACGCGCCGAAGGAGTCGAGAGGGACGGAGGGACGGTCCGTGTCGCTCGAGAGGGACGGAGGGACGGCTCGTGTCGCTCGAGAGTCCCCTTCTTTCCCGTGTCGTCCGCTCGCTGTCCTCTGCCGCTCGGATCCACGCCTTCCCACCTCCCCATTGGCCCGATCTGTCCCCGGGCCGCTTGGTGACACACGCCCAGTTCTCGCGATCGTTCTCCAGGAAACGCTCTCTCCGGGCAGGGGATCGACCGCCGTAGCCCCTTCGCTTCGCTGGAAATTCTTCGCGAGATTGCACGTATTTCGCCCGCCGTTTCGCCCGACATCCTTTGACCGCGCGCTAGTAATTACAGGCTTTCACGGAGGGCGGAGAGGGAACGGGTGGGTGGGGATGCACTCGCCCGGCCGAGGAAGCTGGAATTTTATCGCGCGAGCCCGGTCTCCGCGCGGAAATTGGAAATTAGATTACTCGAAGAACAAGTTGCGCCGAGAGATCGAGACGGAGACTCGGGAATCCGCGAACAGTCTCTGCCAGAGACGGCTCTTGACCGAATGCGAACGCTGTTCACAGATTCGACTATAACGAACCGTGCCGCTGGAATTTCGAGATCGTTACGCGTCCACGAAACAGTGTTCGTTTTCAATGGTGGACGTTTGCTCGAAACTCGCGAAATTATTTCAATTCCGATACTCGGGCATTTTACTTCTCGGTGTTGGTATTTTTCGAGGAGAAATCTCAGACGGTCAGCTTTCGATTCTTTATCGCAAATAAGAAACAAACGGTCGACTATTAATTTTAAACGTCGATAGCGACTATTACCGGGACTCGTGTACATTTTCTAGTTAATTTCTGAGCGACTTAAACGATGCGTAACTTTCACCTTGTCCAATCGCAGACAGCTGGAATTGCACCTTTCGAACTTAATTTCAATTAGGAAAGTGTACATTGATTTTCGTGGGAACGAAAGATTTTATTGCTCGCGCGATAACTCTTCGTTTTCGACTCTTTCCGATTGTTCAACCGCAAGAGAATCGCTACTAAAAAACGCTAAATCATTGACTCGGCACGTAGGTGCACAAGGTTGTCGTTTCTTGTGGCAGGAACAATCGAAGTTTCTGTTGTTACAGCGCAACGCTTACTTATTTACGTCGTGCGTTGTCCAAACCTAAGATTAATGCGGACAGTTGAAACGTTCATAACATTCGCACATCACCGCACGGGTTGAGACCTTAGAAAGATTAACACTGGAACGAATTATGTGTAACAAGTTACACTTCGATCGATGCAATCTTGTGCAATTTTTGCTCCTATCGTAGTGCATAGAAATTGGGATATACTCCATTTTGACACGAACCTTTGAATTAAATACAATTTGATAAATTTGATCAATGAACAAAACTACCATTGTACTATATGGAAATCAAACTTAATGTAACTTACGCAAATTTAAATCATACAATATTTGCACACGGATAAGCAAATTGAATACAACATAAAAATTTTAAGAAAACAGTAATAATTTGACCTGTGCAAAGTACCTATAGTATACACTTATTGAGAGAATCGGGTGCATTGCACACGATGCAACCGCTGTCCCGAGAAGATAACTTAAAAAATTGGCGGTCGTCGAAGCTCGGAGCCGGCCCGGAAATAGGACTAATTTCTCGAGAATACGGTACGGTTCCAGCGGTGAGTATCACCGTGTAATCTAAACAAGCCGGTAATCGATGTACGCGCTTGACGTGGGCTTGTTTTTCTTTGCCCTACGATACCGCTTCCCCCATACCGAGCTAAGATCGGACAGCTGGGAAGCGTGGCCCGATTGCGTAACGAGGACCGAGCGGCTCCACGAATCGTAAAATATAATCGTTTCGCTCGGATGGTGCCATCGACGCGTTTATCGCGGAAACGCGGCTGAAAAATCGACATCCCCGCTTAAAGGTCGCGGCCGATCTCCTCCGGCGATTTTTCAGTCCCGATACGTCGCTGTCAACCGGTATCGGGATTCTGACGTTCCCCGGTTGCATCGTCATGGATTTTTACCTCTTTAACGATAAACTCTAACAGCGAACTGCTTGGTTGCGCGTCGAGCGACGGGGGACGCGTCCGTGCTCTTTTTTTTCGTGCAAGTGGCATCGATGATCTCCGATTTTAATAAAACTTGGCTTCGAACGCGCGTAGAGCATTAAAAAAATATCGAACTCGTGTTTTATTTTTCAACAACCGACACTCGCGTTCGAGGAATAAAAACTCAAAGCTACGAACGATACGTATCGAGATAAATATTTTCAAACTCGATAGGGACGGAAGAAAATGGAAACTAATTTGGATCTTGTTTTCGGTAGGCCATAGATGGCGACACTGTAGCCAATCTGATCGCATTTTTACGTTACACGCAATAGCGACACCATAATTTTATTACGAACTTTGTTGTAAATTTTTCTAGAGAACACTTCGAACGGAAGGAGACAAAGAGGAAATTATTTTTCGATCGTCGAAGTTAAACAGCGTTGAGTATGGTCGATATCTGGACCAGTTTCCTGGGCGAGCAACTATCTAGGAACCCCCATGGGGTGTTATTTAGTAACTGGCTAGTTTGAAACCTGCCTAGAACTGTGTTGCAGCTCTGTAGCGAATGATCGGTATTGATCGTCGTCGATTAAGAACAAAGTAGAGTGGACTATATCACTCACTGTATAGTCAATTAGTATTTCCTCTTTATTCGTCGCCTATTTTTTAAATCGATAAATTAATCGATCTAAAAAATGTGTCGAACTTTTCACCAGCTTCTCGAGGTTCCACAAACTCGATTCTATTTCAAAGTTTTCAGATTTGATATCGCTACGCTAACGAAAAACTGTTTTTTGAAAAACCTAGTTTGCCTATACAGAACTAAGCTCAAAACCCGGCGCAAAATATACCCGTTCGATCGAAAGTAAATCGATAAATCCACAAAAAAAGAAAATGGCAATTTATCGATTAAAAAGTCAGACGCCGGCGCCCAGAGGAAGTCGAATAAATCCAATTAATTTCGAGGGATCGATGGCAGATTCTGCAAACACTGGCAACGCGTTATACTATTTAGGCTTGTACTCTCGAGAATAACTACAGAGAACGAGAGCTATTTTATACACGAACAAACTAGAGACTATCGATAGTTGCTTCCCTTCGAAATCACCCTTACTCACAACTCTGTGTCTCTTACTCTTGACAGAAACTATTAAAAGTAAAACTCTCGAATGAACACCTAGCCGATCGTACTTCTCGATGACATCTCGGTAGATACTCGGGGTAAAATCGATCGACTTCTTCGTGAAAAGTAGCCTAACCTGGTTCATTGAGTTTTTCCAGAGCCAACGTAACCGAAGTCCTCATCTTTGACGTAACAAAGGGGTGCTCAAACAAAACGAGAAACTAGTCGTCGTCCCCACCAACCCTCGCTCCCCGCCTCTCAACCCCTCTTTCCCTCTGGGAGCACGAGATTCGATGTCCAGAGCAAGAAAAAAACGAGGAACGAGCGAGGCGAGCGGAAGATGGAGGCACGATAACGACGGTGGAAATTGAATTCTCTCACCAGTCATCCCGCTGCGAAAGTGCATATACGCGGACACGTCCTCTCGGCCAATCCCGTTCGGCTATCGAACGAAGGGAGACGAAGGGTCCGTGTCCCTTTTGTGTCGAAACCGGAGCACAGGTAGGCAGACGTAGCTTCGCAGGAAGAGGGCTGTTCTCTGCGAAGATGGAACGAACGTATGACTTGCTCCGGTGAAAATGGAACTTAACCCTTGTGCACTCTTCGAGGCTACTATGGCGAAAAATTGATCGCGTTAAATAACTTTTTAACAAAATATTGGCTTGGTAGAGATTGTTGTCAATGTTACTCGGAAAATGTTTCAGGCAGAATGTGGTTAGTGTTGTTTTTCGACAAGATGTTAATCTCTTGTGCATTCTTCGGATCAAATTGATACGAGATTGAACTTTGGTATGGAATAACTTTTTGAGGAAATATTCAATTTGTGTGAAATTTACCCACTTTTGTCAGCATTGCTCAAAAAATGTTTCAAGCAAGGAAAAATGATATATATATTATAATATATTTCCAATGAGGGCCAATTTGAGCCAAACAGGTCCAGTGAAAGAATTATTTCAACTGTGTCCAAGGGTTACTACCGTTGAACTGGATGTCTGAAAATTGAATGTCATTCGTAGAGGACTAGAATGAAAATGTCGAAACGATACGTTTCTTGGATAAATTTATACGCAGTGATAAAGTTCGCAGCGAAGAAACGATTATAATGAACAAGAAATGTAAAATAAAACTTTCTAATCGGTTGTACAAATCCCGCGGAATGTGAGTTGGATCGCGAAACTACTAGGTTAGGTTTACTAGAATGCAAGTTTAAGGCAGTTCGTATCGAGTTACTTGTTATTAGGGTACAATTTATTTGTAATAAACGGCTGCGGTCGAAGCATTATCCTAGCACCTAATAACAGTATCGCGTATCGGTATACAGTTTCGTTGGACGCATGACAATAACTTTGGCCAGTACGAGGTGATAAAATGGAGATCGCGAGGAGACACTTCAATCTCGTATAATAGTATTACACATCGATAAACTCTCGTTTAATTACGAGGATTGAATCCTGTAAAAAATCTCACGACAAATGTACACTCTCCTCTATATTTGAAAGTTTACGGTGTAATTTAAATGATAAAAATCCTACAATAATTACAAACGGAACATTCTTCCGTCCTCGTTCTTCCCAACATTTCGACAATTTCCCAACTCGCAAGTATCCTACGATAACTTCCCTAGAATCGTTCCACCGTATTTAATTTTTCAGCGTGTTCGATCGTCGATTAACCGAAAGGTTCGTGGAGACCCGACCTAAGAGACGCGGACAGACGTCGTTCGGGGATCAACGGAACGTATAGGCGGCTGTTCAACGCGCGAACCTTACCCCACTCCCCCCCTACTCCAACGTCTAGAGAAGGCGAGCGATGCCCGGTGATCTAGTTAGTGAAATTGGAATTGAAAGCGTGACCGTTCGACGTTACGATAATTTATCACTCGAATAAACGTACGCCCGTGGTGTTCGTACCGTGTACGAGTATCAATTTACATGACGCAACGGATATGTAATCTGATATATCGTGTAACGGCGCGTATGGAATCGCGAATGGCGGTTCTCATCGGTCGCCGAGGGTAACGCGGAATCGGAAACCGATGAATTTTCCCAGTTTCGCGAGCATCCGCGGATTACTTTCCTCGCCGAGCGCCGCGCCATGGTCTACGTTCGACGCCGTTACACGACGCGTCGTTTGGCGTCGCGTCGTTTCACCAACGGCGATTAAAGCGACGCTGCGGCAGGCCGCGTACTAGTACGCGCCGCTTCAAAGGAGCCGCGCGTTTCTTTCATGTAAATCGTTCTTTTCTTCTCGCGCGGCGTGTTTGCCGTATATTAATGATGCTTTAATGGAATGGGAGTGTTCGCTAACCTCTCACGCTCGATATTTCTTTGCGTTATGTTGGCAGCGCCGAGTAATTACCCCCGTCGGTTAAAGCAAACGATAGATTTTGTCACACCCGGGGATTATCGCCCGTTTAAATAGAGATCTATCACGCCCGTCGAAATTAGCGCCACTTTCGTTATTAACGCGCTTCGAAACGGTTACACGGAACGTGAGTTGGACGCTGGTTACCGCGAATCGATGTAGAAATTAACCCGTGCCTTCGGCAACGAGAAAAATGTTATTTAATTTTAACAGGGGGCTCGTAGGATGGTTTAATTTACGCGAGAACGGGAAACGACCGCCCGATCGCATTTTTATTTTAGTAATCGATATCCGTAACTTCTTATTCCGGTGACAAATGGTTCGTGTGCAAAATTTGCTCGTTAAAAATTCGTGAAAATGTTAAGGGATGTCCTCGAACTTTAGTTCAGCCTCGAGTTTCGTTAATAATAAGTTGTGCAACGCACACTAAATTAACTATTAAATCGTTGCTGAGTCTGGATATGGAATACTGTGACGAACGAAATTGTTGGGAAACACTTGCAAAATGAACGATTATTCTGCTGCAACACGAAGGAATCACGGTTGAGTCTGGGTACGAAATTCAAACGTTAAAATCGAAGCCACTTCGTTTAGGTACACGATAAAAGTATTTGAAAAAGATAAGAAATTTTTACAAACGAGTCGTTTTAGAGGAATTGGGTTCGCGCGGATTTGGTCGATCGGTTCGAATGCACCGCGAAGGAAAAAACGAAAGAAGCAAACAGGACGATAAACGTGTGAGAACACGGTGAGAATGTGCGGAGATATCTCAGCGAGAAGAGGCAGCGGCAGGCCACACTTTCCTTCTCAGTGTACCGACGAAAGTTCTACCGGAAGTTGCACGAGGATCTTGACTGAACTTGCATACGAATAATTGCGTACTCCGTTTCGAGGATATAGATCGATAAATTCCGATATCGCCGAGTTCGTAGCGCCTAAATTTGTTGAAAAAATGGCGGGAATGCGTTGTACCGCTCGCAGAATTTCTTACAACGCGCGTGAATGTTCCGTGTTCGAATAAAAATTGCTCTAAAATATTCCAGAGAAGAAAAAGAGAACGAGGCACACCGTAGGCGTTTTGCGCCCAAGTTCTTAACATTAACATTTGTAGAATTTTTCTCGACAATACGTTCGATAAAATTGAAATTCTAGAAAATACTTCGGTGCGATCGAAATTTATACAAATTATTGCCGCGAGAATCTTTCGGGTTGATTCACGTCTAACAGTGGCTGACAAGTATCACTCTACTTCGAATACGATAACACGGAAGTGACATACTAAAATTGCAGATGAATATACTTAATTAAATTGCCCTGTGACGCAACATCGTAAATAACCGAATTTAATTTTTACGAAACGCTCCGGATAAACTTGAGAGGCTAGATAACACCACTGGAAGGCTATTCGCTCGAAACCTGTTTTCACAGGTTCATTAAGCAGTTGATTCCTATACAGGAGTCATTTTCAAACACGCATGATTGCGTCTAAGGCGATCGGTCGATGAATCAACCGTAGCGACGTGTCCACCAACAAACCAAAGGAGTAACTCTTTTTTTTTTTATCGAGAATCGTTTTTCATTAAAAGTTGATTAGAATAAGAGCAATACCTCCCAAAGTACCTCGTCGAATTACCATTTGTATCGGTTTCAATTCTATCGATTGCAAAATTGTCCAATCGCTCGTGCACCACGACGAAAGTGTTTTACCGGAAACGGGCGGAATTTTCATCCGGATAAACGTGTCGACCAACGAATAAAAGACAAACAACTCTTTGTCCGTTACTCGTTGAAAAAATATTAGAATTTGAATCGCGGAACGAAATATTTCACAACGCAGAAACACGTTGTTTTTATTGGTCGTCTTTCGTCCAAATAGAATTTTGCCTACCTCCAGTCTTTATCCCGCGTTACGATAAAAATAATACCAAACGTTCGGTTTCCATTTTTTTCGGCCACGCGCACGATTTCGGAAAGCACAATCCACTCGGGAAATCGCTGTACGTTGATTCCGTTCGTTGCGTTTTTTTAGAATACAATTCTTCCCGTCTCTGGTCTCTACCCGTGCAGCAACAATAATAATAATAAGATCAAGAGTCTCGTTTCCGTATATTTCGTCGCGCGTACGATTTCGAAAAGTAAACCCTCTCCTATATTTCATTCGCTTTTCGCGCGATTAAAATTTATCCGATCTTTGATGCTTACGACACAACGGAGAGTCTCGTTTCCATTTCTTCGGCGCACGATTTCGAAAAGTAAAATCGTTTCACGAGTAGCGACTCGGGAACCTCGGGAACGGTTCACCCGTCGCAAGGAGCAAGGAAAAAAGAATCGATCGTCGTTCGGGTTGAAACGCGCTCGAAAACTCGTCTCGTCTCGTCTCGTCTCGTCTCGTCTCGGTTACAGCCCCGGGCTCGAAAGACTCGAAAAACGCGTTAAGAGAGCGGGCGCAGAGACGCAACGCCGCGAAGAGAAGCGTACGTAGTAAGCCGTGAATAGAAGCGCGCCGGTAGGATATCCCCCGACAAAAGGTGAACCCACAAAGTGGGTCTGGCCGCGTAGGGTACCGCGCGGAAGGCGGGAGGCAGCCGGCTGGCCGACTCCGTGCTCCGTGGGTATAGAGGAGAGATATATAACCCGGCTCGGGCGTGTTCGGGCCGACTCGTGCGCTCTCGGCGGCTGGTGGTGGCCGCGCACCTCCGCCAAGAGTTTCACGCTGCGTGGAACGAAACTCGTACGCGATCAGCTCGACCGAGGCAATCCGGCATCCTTATACCACGTATGGCCGCTGCGTTCACGGCCGATTTCGGTGTTTTCTCGCCCCCGCCGTGGGAACTCGCGCGATCCGGTACGCGGACTCGTGACACGCGACGGGGTGAACCGCGAATCGCAGTTCGAGCAACCCCCGGTGAACGACCACGACGACGTCGACGACGAGTCGTCCGAGCGAGCGGTGCCGAGACCGGACCCGAGACCGGAGCCGCTGGATTCTCGAGCCAGTGTACCGTAAAAAGTTCGCGGAACACGGTGAAAACGCGCGTCGCGGTGCTTCACGGCTCGGCGACGTCCAACGCGTAGGAGGAGGAGGAGGAGGAGGAGGAGGAGGAGGTGGTGGAGGAGGAGGTGGAGGAAGAGGAGGAGGCGGTGGCGACGGTGTGCGGAGTGGGGACAGGGGGTGGGAGGGGGGAGCACCGGGAGGAACCCCCGAATCGTGGCGCGCGCGGTGACAATCCCCGTTTCGACCCGCGAGTGACAACCCTCCACGAGTGAGAAAACCTTCTTGCTCTCCTCGTCTGTCTCACGCGCGAGAGCGCGCGCGCGCGCGCGGGCGGGCGCCCGTTTTATCTTTCTCTCTCTCTCTTTCTCTCTCTGTTTCTCTCTGGCCGTCCGTCTCTCTGTCCGCTCTCGGGAGCGAAGAGTTGGCGCGAGCCGCGCGAGCGACTCTCGACGAATGACGAGGAGGAAAGGGCCCCCGACAGGGCCAGGTAACGATCCGACCGCCCGAAGGAAAATCAGAGTCGTAGGCGGGGCCTAAGGTCGGGGGACACGTGACACGGAAACTGTCACGCCGCCCTTGTCCTCCCCTCCTTGACCCCCTCCACTCGGCCGAAAAGCACCGGTGCCAGCAGAGGCTATACGAGCGCCGCTTCTCGACGACCGACTGCGTGCCGCCCGAACGCTTCCGTCCGCTCGAGACTTCGAGCGAACCGCCTAGCGAGAGAGAGATCACCACCATCGTCCCGACGATTACACGATGACCGTTCTTCTTCTTCCGCTACTTCTGTCCCCGATGCTTCGTGTTTACCAGTGACGAGGATTCCTCCCAGGACGAATCGCGCTAGGAAATTTCCGGCGACGATCGCGCCCCGAAGAAAAGAGAGAGAGCCGTAAACGAGAGACGCGCGTTGTGCTCAGGATACGCGCGAGTTCGTTCTCGCGTCGCGTCGGTGTTTACTCCGAATAGGTGTCGAGGATCCGGCACGGGATCGGTGGTTCCCGGGCGCGAATAATGCGCGCTGGTTCGGATCGCGAGGAGCGTAATTCGGCCGTCGCACGGCTCCCGATTCCCCCGCGATCCGACGCGCTCGAATCCGCGACGATGTGGCCGTCGAGAGGGCGTCGCGCGTGAACATCCCGAGAATGCAGCAGGGCAGCGTGGGCTGCGACGGGGCCACCGTCCCGAGCCCGCGGGGCAACTCGCCCAAGCCCGAGATACCGAACGACGGGAACTCCCTGGAACCCGACGCCCGCGTCAGAGTCAAACTCGAGCTGACGGAGGCGTTCGAGGTGAAGCGCGAGCCCCAGGACGAGTACCATACACCGCGACAGGACGATCGTTACGACAGGAAACCGATCGTGCCCCTCAAGTTCGACGGGAACCCCGAGCTGGCTGGCCAGTGTCAGCCGACGCAGCACCAGGGCTACCGTCACACGACCAATATACCCAACTCGTACGTCTTTCCGCACTTCTACGGACCGCAGACGATGTTACCGCCCTCGTTCCCGGCCGCCAGACCCTCACCGGACAGACCGATGGGGAAAATCGAGGAACACGATAGGGAACACGAACGATACAGAGTGGCCGTCTCCGGTGTGCACGGCGACGGTGGTGCTTTCCTTCATCACGAACCCCATCGGTACGAAATCGGTGACTACCATCACGGCAAGCCTCCGGGATACCCCGGGATGCCGTACGCGGCCTTCCGACCCTCGATGCAACACCGTTCCACCTACGGGCATCAGAACAACACCGGGTACATGGCCACGCAATACCAGAACAGGCAGCGCAAGTGGAGCGGCGCCGCGCTACGTGGACTGCACCCAGCGATGCCTGTGAGTCTCTTACGCACCGATATCGGTTCTTTCCAGCGAGTTACGGTCACTCTTGTTCTTACGTTTGACAAGTTTCGCGGAAAGATTCAACGGTCACTGTCGCGCGCTAGGTGAAGCTCGGGTGAGCTTTGAGCAGCTAGTCCTCTGAGAATTTTGCGCGACGATCTTCGACGGTTCGCGTCGCGCGCTAGTTGTGAAGTTTAGGTGACTCTTGCGCAGCGAATTCGGATCATCGTGTTCGTATCCCCGAGAGATTCGCGACACAGTCTTCGACGGTCCACGCTAGGTGTAGTTTAGGTGATTCTTGCGCAGCGAGTTCGAGTCCCTGTGTTTACATCTTGAAGAATTTTGCGCGTTAACCTTCGACAGTTGACGTTACGTCCTAGGTACGAGCTCTTGCGTAGCGAATTTGAATCCTTCTCGTAAAATTTCTCGTCGCGATCTCTACGTCACGTGCTAAGTTAACCACGAGCAACTAACGCGAGAGTCTCTTGTACACCCGTTTCGGTTGTTAACGAATACGGGTTCTCGTGTTTAATTTTCTGGGGAATTTTAATACAGCAGTCTCTAACAGAGGTCCGAGTTAAAGACGTTGTATGACTATCGGGCGATCTCTTGATCACCGATGTTAGTTGCCTACAACGGTTAGAAATCCTCGCATTTGTATCTATGAGAATTTAAACGAGGCAGGTTATTTGGACGACCGACGAGTACGAAAAATACTTAGGTCGATACAAAGAATAACAGCAAAATATAATCTAGGGATTCCTAGGAGTACGTTAAGCCTTCTTTCGCGCGTAAGATGCAGAGAATACTCGAGATACAATTCTAAAGGTGTCTTAGGCGCATTTTACACCGCGTGTTGCGCATGTTGGAAACAAGTTTCGTAGAAATTTGTCGGTACTCGATATATCTGGGATAGTATCTATATTCGACTTTACCCAGTCGTTCGAGATCATACTCAATGACAGGAGATAATATCGAACACTTGGGCAATTAATAGTACCAACACGCCGTAGACGCGTAGAAAGGTTAACGATATCGTGTGTCTTTTATAATGATCGATCAGCTTGAAGGATTACATCGATTTAAGTTGCTCCTACCGTTGTCACTAATACCGTAGTTAAGCACAGTTAGGTAATTTCTCTATTATTGTCGCTGACTGTAAACAGATTGTTGTAATTACTATTGAAGGCAGGTTGCTCCTATTGCTATCGTTACGACCGTAGGTAGGTCACTGCTATTCGTGTCACTGCTAGGTAGGTCACTGTTACCATAGTTAGGTCTCGTTTATTATTGTTACCGCTACTGCGGCTAGATCGCGTCTACTCTTTAAACGTCAATATAGAAAAGTATTACTTTTGCGAACAATGCTTAAATTATTTTTTTTCACCTTTCCTATTATTCCCATTTTCCCTTCTTCTTATCAGCGTTAGGTTCCTTTCGTAATTACGTACCGAATTAAATGTCTTATCCGTCTGGTAAATAAATCGATAAATTTTTTATGCAAAAAACAAAGGTATTTATGGAAGGTTGACGTTTGTAACGAGATCCAACGTATCGCGAGCAGTCGTCATGCAATAGATGATCCTGAGGTAGCCTAGATTTTTAAGAAAAGTAAGACAGTTGGAAAATTAACAATCGCACCTGGACGATGTTCTCGATGCGAGAAATATTTGTTTTTTTTTCATTCAGAAATTGCTTCCCGCGATTGTAACGCCGTCAGTCGTTAATTTACGCGATCCGGGATTCTAATCCAGAATTCCATCCAGAGACATTCTGTCCGGCTCTCCGTTGTACAGTCCTGCTCGCAATTATTCGAAACACTGCTCGCGTCGAACAAAGCGAGATTTATATTTCCGATACGAAAGCCTATATATTACTTTCCACTGTTTGCGATGTCTGTACTTGTCGGTCGAAATAATAATATTGCCATTAACCGTAAGTTAAGTAAGACAACAACAAAAACGAGGTATCGCATCTCATCGTTAGACAAGACCGATGCAATCTTACATCCCCTGAAGTTTATTTAGTAATTATAACAACCACGTCAGGCTATTTACAATGCACGCTGTCCGACGATCGGTTGCTCGGGGTAATAAAGTAACTCGTCATTCTAATTTCTAATGCGCAACAGGCACGCTTCAGGATCTACGATAATAGAGATCAACGTGTGCACTCAAAATAACAAGCCTCGAGGAAACTTCGAACACAGATTTTCCTTTGTTCTATATTTTCACGATATGGACGTACTCGAGGACACATTTATCTTCGAAGAACAAAGTTATCGATTCGAGAATCACTCTTACGACCGGACTAAAGTTAGAATATCGTGTCGTTCGATTCCGAGCGCGTACAATAGCGTCTTGCGTAATGTTCGAGAATCAAAAACCACAACTGCGTTAAACGAAACGTACATTTCCTCGAGTTGTCAAATTCCAACTATACGATTCTTGCTCCGTTGATCGATACACGTTTCACGAGTTCTAGCAAATTTTTGCAACCGTCGAGACATTATTTATACAACGATAGAAGCCCTGCCCCGTCGATCGGTACACGTTACACGAACCCGACGAAATTTCATCATCACCCGAGGCACTACTGTACTTTGCGACTGCATTAAACGAAACGTATGTTTCGTCGAGTTATGGTCCAATTCCAACGATACGATTCTCGCGTTATTGATCGATACACATTACACTCGATCCCATCGCTAACGACGACCCGTTCCGTGCAGGATGCGTTCGGCCCTCACGGTCGTAACGCGGGCTTATTATGTGCGAAATCGAAACGCAGATCCTCGTTTCTCAGTTCAGTTCCTCCGCGCGCGATTACCTTTCGTCGCGCCACCGCTCCGACTACAACTCGTTAATATCGACACGTACGCGAAGAATACCTTTTGTTCCGCGGACGCGGAAGCAAACGGCCCGCGATTTTACTTGCAGATTATTTTTAATTGCGCCCGGCGTTAATGATGTATTGAACGCCGCTTTCTTCTGCTCGCCGTGGCGCATTGTAAACAAAAGCGTATGCATTATGCAACAAGACGCAAAGCTCGCGCGTTTAATCGAGAAACCGACGGATATATTTTAACCAATATTTTACCGCGTCGAGGCCCGTTTGGCGCCCGGCCAAACGGTTTCGCGGGTTCGTCGAAGCCGAAGAACAGCCCGAAGGGGGTTTTTTGAAACCATCGGCGAAAACTCGGCCCGCTTGAAATCACAGTGTGTGCGTAGACGTGCGTGCGTGCGTGCGTGCGTGCGTGCGTGTATGCAGTGTGTGGCGAAGGGAGCGATTCAACTACGCACTCTTTAATACCGAGTGAAACGTATCAATTCCCGAGCATCGCGTCAGGTGTACGAAGCAAGTATCGGAAGGAGGAGTCGTTGGAATTTTGCGCGTTAATTTCGCGAAACGCTCTTCTCGATATTCCTGGTAGCATCGACCGAGATTTCGAAAAGACAACGATGCGGTAAAGTCGTTGTATCAGAATAGTGTATTCTTTGAACAACTTGGAATAAATCTTCGCGCAAACCGACATTTTTCCAAGTGGGTGGTGCAAACCTCAGGGGAGGAGCCTCTCGTACCTAAATAGCTCGATATTCTCACGGACTTTTTTCTTGAGAATTTTTCCCCTCCCAAGAGTGTGCACGTACGTGCAATTTGTCTTTATCCAGTACTATTTTTATAGCTCAATTATTGCATCGAGGGGAGAACTAATAGGAGGATAATAACAGGAGGATAAATATATTTTCATAATAAGAACGTTTGACTTTCATGGAACGTTTAAAAAATGAAAGGGGGGCCCTCGAAGTAATTGCTAATTAGCTTCGGACTAGCGGCATCGGTAACTCCGAATGAAAATTCTTTGTACCAAACCCGTAAATCGTAACCCATTGGATACGTTTGAAAAGTATCGACGTACACTTGATACTTTCGCAAAAAGTAATCGATGAACATTCGATACTTCCACGAAAGATATCTAGACGTCGAAGCAAGTTTCCATTGCGCAACGATATCGTTGTTAACCTTACTATTGTTAATTTTGCATACTTTCGAGAAGCGTGTAATTTGACATTTTACATTTTCCTTACCGATGTACTTGTTTCGTGCGCGGTGAAATTTGTTACAATATCTACGATAACATCGACGGTTACCCAGCATCGCACGATATCCGTATCGAGTAGTCGTTCGCAGGTGTTCATTACCGTATCGAAAATTGATACTAATTACTCGAGGTTTGGAAACCTTTCAATATTTCGTATCGAGCACTTTGCTATCGTCTTCCTCGCGAATCATCGATACCTAATCGTATCAGTCGCTCGTAAACGAATCCTCGGTACCGAAACACTCGGTGTTCAATGGCTGGTGGTGCATCGGGGTGTAGGTTGGGCATGGTGTGGGGGTAAGCGGCGTGTAACTCGGGTCCCGGGGACGAATCGTCGCCGGTCGGTCACGTCGCGTTATCGTCGCACGACCTGCGAAGAATCGCCCGGGGTCCCCGGGGCCCATTAATGAAATCGAATGAAACTTCGCGATCCGTCGGTGAAAAAATTACACCGGCGGTCCGTGACCGAAATTACAGTGATTACACGCGAGCGTGTCGGTTTGGGCCCTCGGGGCCCACCGGTCACGGAGGGAGGGGAAACACCGCGCGTCACCTTACGAGCGGTGAGAGGAACCGCGGCGCAGGGCCCGACTCGGCACCGTTCGGCCCCGATCGCGGAGCGGGAAACGGGCCACTCGCGGAACCGTTTGCTCAACGATTATTATAATAACGTCGGAGCATGAAAATAGATGCGCGTGCTGCGGAGTACTCGCGGCGAGCGTTACGCCGACGACTTCTTGGTAGCAATGGGCCCCGCGCGTGGTTAGAACGATACCGACGGGCCCTGCGATATACCCCGATCGTTTATTCGAGGGAATGCGCGACTGTGACAAAGAATGGGACACGTTTGGGACGTTTGTGCGAGCGCGCGTTTACGAATAATTTGAAGATAATTTTGTATATAAAGTAGGGCACTCGGTTTTGTAATATTGTCGAGCGTAGAGACACTTTTCTTTTTAATCGATACCAAGATCGATATTTTCTTTCGATATTTATTCCAATATCCAACTATGGCATCGTTGCCTTCTCGGTGTGCTCGTTGAAACGTCGTCGCGCACTCTTACCAATACCGATGATTACTAATTTCGATCCCTGTTCGATACTCCAACGTAGTGTTTAAGCATTTGTGGGTACGATTGTTAATCGATGTGTCATTGAATTGGTCCCATCGCTACTTCTGGATATCGCCGCGGAGCGCATTATATATTCTATGGTTATATAATGTGTTGTACCGAAATAACGCGCGGCGTAATGCGGTTACTTTACAAATTACGCCGCAGGCGCGATTCAGGGAGGGCGAGGTTCGATTAATTCAAATTGCCCCTTCGCGCGGTGCGTATGTATGTATGTAAATACAGTACCGCTCGTAAGTACTCGAACGGCGGCGGAATTGACGAAAAGTGCGGGTTATGTGCGTGAAACGTAATATTTATTCAAAATATCTTGTGTATCTTAGATATTTAGGGCCTCTACCGCGAAACAAGGCCTTTGTAGTAATTACTTATCAATTATTCTTTAAAACCCTCTCATGAGTATGCCCGCCCCTAGCCCACATCACCGGCTTGCATATTTTAAGTTAGGGTAACGACGGAAATTGCAGATCGTGTCCGTGAAACGTGACGTTCGACTATCTTCTGCGTCGTGTACCTTTAGCTTACGATACAAAGTAAGACTTCCTTGGTAAAGGTAATTTATGAATAATTATTTAAACGCCTTTCGTCTACGTGCCCAACTCGGAATTTGGATCACGATCGCGCATTTTCTTAATCAGGCTGGCTAGAAGTGCACGAATTAAGTTTATAAAAGATAATGTTTAGTCAAATTACTCTCTGCATTTTATGCATTTAGACTTTTATCGCGAAACAAAACCTTGTTCGTAATTATTAATTATTGTTCGAAAGTATACCCGTGTCGACGTAAAATTTTTGGAGACGGATCAAAGACAAAGTGGATAAAAAGTATTTTCGAGAAATTACCAGTAATTAGGTGTTAAATTGGTATAATTTTTTCACTTGCCCTTGTAATATAACGCCAAAGACATGTCTCTACTGTTCGTGTCTTGCCACTTTCGATTTGTCCGTTGCAAATATTAGGCGAGAGTGACGGAATGCCGCTCTCGGAAATTAAGAATGTTGCTTTGTTTTAATCCATTCTCCTCGGTGCTTTACTTTACTTTCAATCAAGCGAAGTAGCATAGAACGGCTCGCCATTGTAAGCCGAAGCGTTTAACCAATGCCCTCGAGTACCTGTAAGGTGTACGTTATAATTTCTTTAGCCAAAGAGCCGCAAGTACTACTTTAATTTCGAACGTATTGTATCGTGTATACAAACGAAAGTGTATTAAATTTTTTTAAATCGTAAAGACATCGTAAATCGTGCAGTCGGTGCGAATTAAAGTGTATTGAATTCTTTAAAAAAATCGCAAAGGCCTTGGTTAAGGAAATATCAAAAATGGTCCGTATTTAAGCACTGGTACATACGAATTGAATTATATTAAACAATTGACAAAATCGTAAAGGCAATGTCTCTCGGTTAACGATACGTCGAAAATATTCTATATTCGAGCAGTCGTATATACGAATTAAAGTGTACTAAAGGTTCCAAAGGCGATGTCCCCGTTAAGGTTAGGTCTAAAGTGGTCCATATTTAGGCAGTCTCGCGAGTTATCCAATATCCCAGCTGGGTGCCTCGGTAGTTCCTCGAGGATCTAAGCGCGAGTGTTGGCGTTGGTTCTCGCGTGTCCCGTACCCGCTATCCGGCGAATCGCGCCAAAACGGGTCGCGAGCGCGCAGCTACGTCGCTTCCGCGCCGAAAGTGTCCGGAGCGGTCGGTTGCGGCGGTGCCCCACGGTCCCTCATCTGCATACCGTTTCCTCTCTCTAACGACCGTTCATCTTCCGCGGTAGGACGCACGCACCTGTATCGAGATAACGCGGCGTAACGTATACCCGCGGCGAATAAGGGCATTGAATCGAAGCCGATCCCTTCGGTCGGTCTTTTCCTACCGGGTCGCGGTCGATTCGCGGCCGACAGCCGCCCGCTCGCGGATAACTCCGGGCGCGAATCAGTCTATAAATTTCGCGCCGGGAAATCGCGCACCTGCGCCCCGAATCGATTTCGAGATCCTGTCGGAACGCTTTCTGCTCGCTCTTGGCGAGGGAACGCGCGCACGAAACAATCCGCGGCAGCGTTTTCCAAAGCAGAAGGGCCGGACGCGACCCCCGAGGGCCATCTTGCGATCCGAAGGTAGAAAATAATTCTCTCCTGGAAAAATATCAATTACCTACTTTTATTTGTATACATATTTCTATTGAAGATTGTTAGGACGTTTGTGAAACTGTTGCGAATTTGTCGAAGAACTCCAAGACATGTTCCTTCATTGTGATATTTTACATCGGAAGGGAGTGTAATTTTGAAACTGTATTCGTTTTAAAATTTCAATCGTAGAAATCTTTTCTATTCTCAGAAGGGCTAAATTTTTTCTGTTTCTGTCTTTTGAACAGTTCAAACGTCACCGATCCAAAATATCGTAAAGAGAAAGAGCGAACATCCTGGATTAAATACAGTATCGCGATAACGTGGACAGTCTCGAGTAATTTTTGCTCAATCGCAGGCTCGACCAAGGCCGAGTTAAACGTCCGAGCCAATACGATCCGCGATTCCTTCCGAGATAAATCTTTCTTTCTCCCTACGGTATACGCCTAACCGCGCCGCGACGGTTCGCGCCTTTCACCGTGGGACACTTGTTACTTTCAGCGGAGAGTTTCCTTTTCGATGTAAACGCGTTCGAGTAAAACCTTGCGCGTGGTTTTTTTATTTGACATGTGGGAAACGGTTACGCGATAATATACAGAGTGAACTACTTAACCATGGAGTAACTCTTTCAACTCTCCGTTGCATAATAAAATCGAGAACATAATAAAGAAAATCCCTGGAAAGTTCTCTCAGGAAATTTTACTGAATTTACGCACGATGTTTCCTTACGTAGACATTTACTTTCCTGTAGGTTAAATTATACTTATCGTTTATTTTGCAGAAATCGAAAATAGTCAAATTTATTCCGTTTTATACTTTTCAGCTCGATGATTCATTTTTTTTTTATCCCTGGCAATGGAAATTTATTACTCCTGCGCGAGTAAGGTTGCTAATATCCCTCGATGCGTAATTAGCGTTATTCCGTGGATGGTGTAATAAACTCGAATGGTATTATTATAAGTTGATTACAGGTTACATTAAAATTTGGTACAAGATACAGTTAGACGGTTTCAAGGAGGAGCTGAATGTTTAAAGAGATTAAAAGTAACGAAAAGGACGCAGAAGTTGGAAGTATCCGGTTCTTCGACTTCCTTTAACCCCTAACTCGAATCGTTGAAGTTCAAAAGCTACGCGTAAACCTAACCTCGAATTATTTCGAAACCAAATGCTAAGATCGAAATCAACGAACATAGAAATTCCCGATTGTTTCGACGCACCCTCTGTTTCTCGACTTTCTTCGGCCTGTAATTCGAATCGCTGATGTCGAAAAGCCACCCAATGTATACCAAAGTACGATCAAAGCGTCGAACGCTTTGCGATCTTTGGCGTTCTACTTGCCCGATTAAACGTTACGTCGCTGTTATCAACGATCGACGGAACAACGCGTAGAAAATCTCGAGGTCATCCCTGTTCCCACGTGTTCGATCAACAAAGGAGACCTTCCTAACCTCGCGATACGAAACATACATTTACGCGGACGCTGAAGAGAAACGCGCAGCTGGTGCAACAACTTGTCAGGCGGCGCGCAACGAAAAGGTTAAAGCTTCGCAGAGACGAGTTACACACAGAGTCAATTGGAATCGATCACGAATCGGACGACTATTACCCGGTCGTTTCCTATCGATCCCGTTAGGGGGTAGTACGAGACGCCCACTTAATAATTTCGTTACGAACGAGAGCCGCCATTACGCTCGATCTCAACTATTGTGCCGTCAATAACGAGGATTACGGAAGTAACGGCCGGTTGTTTCGCGGGGGCACGACAGTTTCTTCTCTCCTCGTCTAGCCCGCCGTCTAATTTCCATAATTATATACATTTAATTACGCGCGTAACTGTAAACATTGCGCCGCGCGCGGCCGACTCGAGCTCGCCCAGGCTGATACGCGTAATTAGCCCATCTATTCTCGGTCTACCAAGTCGACTTTGTAATTTTCGCGTACCTTGAACGGTTATTCCCGGCCCGACGTATAAATACGACGTCGATTGGAAACGGAACATCCGGCGCGGTATTCGCAAGACGACCCGCCGTTACAATTGGTACGTTTAATCGGTCAACTGGGGCGCAAAAACGAAATTTTCATACGTCGACACTTTTCACCCGAAGAGGAAATTACAAAATGTTGCAGAAACTGTGTCGAAATTTCGCGGTCGGCAATTAAACAACCGTGTTAATAGGACTCTTTGACGGTCGGCGATCTCCTGCTCGCGGGCACCTTGGGAAAAAGATATCAAACGCCCCCCGTTCCAGAGCCGCGGGGCACGCGAGAATAAAACGACATCGAACGCTAAACGGACGCGCGTAAGTATAACCTGCCGAGTCTCACCGGTGGCTCGCGTTCGTGCGACGCAAACCCGCGCCGATTTACAAACAACACCGTCCAAACGAAGAAACAGCGGAAGAAGAAGAGAAAACGCCGTTTGCCCGCCCCCGGACTGGGCCCGGGCCCGGGCCCCGAAGCGGTTCCGCTCGCCAGATGCGTTCGGTAAGTAGGGCCCACGGTTCGTTTTTCTACCCGAGGGCCGTCCAATTGAGCGCAACACATGGCGCGCCGCGTCGCGGTGCCCCGCGCGAGGGCACCGATTCGTCTCGTCTCGTATCACCGTGAAAACAAGCCAAACCCCCGCGTCTTCCTCGACACAATACGCTTCTCGACGAGCTTCGATCGAGTCGACCGCTCGCCGGGACGAGAGAAAAAATTCAAGCCTCGCGAGGACCTGGGACACGCCGTTTTCGAGAAACATTAACGGCCAATGAGAAAGTGGTTCGCCACGGTGAAAAACCACGGTAAATATTCCTTTGTCCGGCACGGGGCACGCGACACCATCGATTATTTTTTCGATCGTTGTCGAGGTTTCAAGGTCGACGAGAGCTTCTTCCGAACGAGAGACATTGTCGATAATATCCGGTTACCGATTATCGGGTAACATAACCTCCGAACGAGTTTCAAATTGCATCGACGAATACGTTTCGGTGATCTTTTTCTTCATTTTCGCGGTAAACATTTCTTCCGATAGATCGTGACTTTATTTTAGTAGATTTGCTATTATTTGTAGCGAACGTGCGAGTCGATAGGTGGGGAAAATTGTTTCGAATACTCGTCGCCAGATGGCTCTTTCTCCGCGTCTATCTCGCGATAGTTGGAAATGTGACCGAAGGAATTCGTAAATGTCAAACTAGTATACTTTCTGTAAAAACTGACACTTTTTCTTTCGGATAGAAACAAGATCTAGATAAAAATTATTCCTGATCGTAAAGTTAGTAGGAAATTTCTCTAGGATATTTACAACTCCTACGTAAATAAAAACACTTTGGGAAAAAAGAACTGTTTGAATCTTTTTCCAGAAATGCTCCAATAATTATAATTTATATTTTGAATGTATTTACACTCGGTTCGTGCAGTAGATATATCTTGTGCATACACAATCGCACTGGAATAATGCGGTAAAAGTAATATAGTAACAATAATAATACTTGCACCATCGTTGTACAATTACTTTCTCTTCATCGACACGGTACAAAGACCATAATCTAATTTCT
The DNA here is from genome assembly GCF_051014685.1 of Ptiloglossa arizonensis. Lineage (NCBI taxonomy): Eukaryota > Metazoa > Arthropoda > Insecta > Hymenoptera > Colletidae > Ptiloglossa > Ptiloglossa arizonensis. Next base: position 15,999,692 of record NC_135058.1, read on the forward strand.
CGAATAAATTATTTTATTCGAAATAGAGGAAAATGTAAACTCGTATTTTCGACCTTGGGACAACGCTAAGCTCGAAGAAATAGAACGTATTTTTCAAAGGTGAAATACCTAGTTTTTGAAGAAAAAAATTGCCAATTTTTTTTTAAACAACTATAGAGTGCGCGTGCGTTTCGTACACGTCGATCAACGGAGCGTGAATCCGACATAAAAAACGGGACCGTGCCTCTCGAGTTTTGGGTCCCATTGTAGCCCGGTTGCCAGCAGAGGCTACACGCTTTTCATCGTTAACAAGCATGCTAGACAAGGTTTGTTCACTGCCACCGGCTGCTCGAAGCACGTTAAAACTTTTCTGCCGTAACGACAGTCGAAAGAATCCGGAATTGCGGACCGAGTCGTGTTTTCTGGATCGTAAAGCGATTTAAGTGCCCGCTGCGAAGCCAGGCACTCGTGTGTCGACTTCGTCGGCGAAAAGTGAGACACGATTTACGTGTTCTTTGTTTTTCAATGTAAATCTTTTACTTCTGCCGCACGTATCCCGTATACAGTTATAAGACTTCGAACTTTGTCCAACTTCTTTCGATGAATTTCATCCGTGTCGAAATAAAACGACGCAGCTCGACGATCGCGTCTACTCGCAAAATTATTTCCATCGCTCGAGCTCGTCTCTGAACATTGATAACACCCGCAGCGTTTCCATACCGTTGAATTCAAAGTCCTAGAAATCTAAACGAATTCGTACCTCGTCCCAATAATACCAGAGACGGGAACAAAGTTTATTCGAATAATATACGACGAATAGAAACATCCGTGCGAGCGATTTATTTTCCACGTTTATTTCGACGCGCGGCTACTCGGATAAGCTTTTACGCGTTCAACGTGAACTATAATTTCACTTTAGAATTCAGATTGCAATTTCCACCGTACGAGTAACGGATCAAATTTCTATCTCTCTCGAATAAAGACTGTTCCAATCTGTGGGACGAGAATCGAGACACTCGAGGACTGTAATTATATCAGCGATAAACGACGTAATCGCGACATTCGCGCATAAAACGATAAGCTTTTACACGTCGGACGCGAACTATAATTTCACTTTAGAATTCAGATTACAATTTCCACCGTACGAGTAACCGCCGATCGAATTTACCCTTTTATCTCTCTCGGATAAGAACTTTACCAGTCTGTGAACGAGAATCGAGACACTCGAGTGGCGTAATTATATCACCGATAAACGACGTAATCACGATATTCGCGCATAAAACGATAAGCTTTTACACGTCGGACGCGAACTATAATTTCACTTTAGAATTCTGATTACAATTTCCACCGTACGAGTAACCACCGCCGATCCAATTCATCCTTTTGTCTATCCCTCGTACCAATCTGTGTACGAGAATCGAGAGACCCGAGAAACGCAATTATTTCATCGATAAGGGACGTAATCGCGACAATCACGTAAACGCGACGAGGCGTGTCATTGGGGGTACCTTTTTTTCCCCCCTAAACTCTGTCTGGATACGCGTTGGCCGATCGCGCGCATCGAAATCAAAGAGGAACACGATAGGGAGAAAAAAAGCGGGAGCGTGAAGCGAGCCGAGAAATAAACGCAGGCCATTAATTATTCATGCGCTACAAAGTGACACGTAAAGCCACGCGATTACGCGGCTGCATCGAAGGGAGTCCCGTGCCCCGAACACGCGCGCAAACAGTCGTCCCGTGAAGGTATCATCGAGATGCCCCATTTCGCGGTAATAACACCGAGCACGCTTTTTGTCGTCCGCCGGGTTGTCGTTAACTGGACGATCGTCCGCGTTGAAAACGCCGGTAAATACGAGCACCGTAATGCGACCGATTTCGCAACCACGTTTCTATCGTTGCGCCGGAATCACGCGCGTTTCTATACACGGTGAGTCCTACGAATTACCGCAAGCCTGTACTATAGAGAATCGTCTACTATAGCGACAGGCTAGATCGTTCGATAAGTTCCGTCGTTTTTCCCATTCTGAAAATACACTATGACGCTTCAACTTCGAACAGCTGTAAATGTACGAACGACAGGTCTGCACGAAACTTTGCCCACGTTCGCCAAACGGTGGTACCATCTTTTGAAAAATAAAACGACGAACCTAATAACTCCGTTTCTTATCGAACGAAGAGAAAATAACGAGCAACCTGTTATTTTTTAATTTTACACGATGCAATAGAGTATATTTGTAAATCTTCGTTATCGGGTACTCCAACTATATTTTTCCGGTGGGACGTATTTTAAATGTACCGTCGATTTTCGAAATACAATTTTGCAAGAATTTTAGCGACAAGGAATCGACGAGAGAGGCTCACCGTTTATTTCCTCGGGAATCTCGGTCGAGGTGAAGACAGGAAGACACGGTGAGCGAAGAACGATGTCGACGAAAAGGGCGGGCGAATCGTACGTGGCGACAGGGAGAGAGAATCGTCACGCTACGTCAAAAGGAAGGCATAACGACGAATAAATAATTAGCGTGCGGCTTCGGGGCTGCGGTTACGCTGCGCACGCGCCCTGTCGTGCGGCTGTCGTCGACCGACGTCTCCCGTCCTTTAATAACAACGCGAGGGCTGTTTGCCCGGCCTTCATTTTTTTTTTCCTCTTGCCCCCACCACGTCGAATTGCAGCCCGAAGGACGCGCAACGGATGATTTCCCTTCGAGGGACCGTCCACGTCCTCGAGAATTCATTTTTTAATTAACCGACAGCCTTTGACTCGGAGTCCACTCTCACGGAGCGCATCTTCGTATTATTCGAAACAAATAATTATTACCTTCCCTTCCTCGAATTGTCGATCGAATCTTGACGATTTAATAGATATTTTTCATCGACGCGCGAATAAGCTGCACGATTAATTCGGTGAATGGAAGAGTAATTAAATACGGTAAGAGTGATACCAAAAGAGAGTATGCGTATAATCTTTCTAATATAGCAATTTACATTCCTCGTTCTTGCAATTTATGCAATGCGTAGAACAGTTTTATATACGCGTACCTTTGAAACTATTCAGCGATCTTTTCCAATTATGGATTTTCGCGCAATTAACGAGGAAGATTACGAAATGTTACTATGTACCGAACGGAGCTCGATCTTCTTAGAAATAATTTTTGACAAACTCGCGACGAGTTGTTCCGTGCGTCGATGTCGTGCAATTAACGATTGGCCGCAATCAACGTAGTCGTCGTAAAACGGTTATCGGGTTCCAACTCTCGGTGTCCTTTTACTCGAATTTATAATTCGCTGGTATCGTTATCTTACGGTGGACGTTTACGACAGATGAGTTTCGTTTATCGGTTAAACTTCTGGTAATTAGGAGAACGGTACACTTTTAGTACTTTCACTTAACGTCGAATGGGAAACGAGACCCCTTCACCCGACTCTGTGTACTCTCCTTCCCAGTTCAGTAATCCCGAGCGAAGCTTTGCTATTAGTTGCTTCACCTAACACCCGATCGAGTTGTCGCGCTGTTCGTGCTCGTCCTCTGTGTAAATACGTTGCACGCAGTGCACGAATTGCGATAAAAGCAACTGCGCGCTCGCGAATCATTTAACGAAGATAACGAACGAGATTTCGAAAGTCGAGAACCATTTTCGAAAACGATCATTTTTCGCGACTCGCGTTCGTAGTGCGCGTTTGAAAGAAAGGAGAGGATACTTTCAAATTTTCTATCGAATATATTCAGTCGATACACGAACTTGTTGATCGAAGATACGAAACTTTTCTAATCGACATTTAAACCGCTCTCGTACTTCAATACTTAAGGGGATTTGCACTTCGAGAAATACGATTTCTTTGAATATTGTTACGATTCGGTCGCTCGAATTTTCCCCGGCGCCATATTGGATTTTTGTCACCAATTCGCCGTCGTTAAACGGTCAATAAAGCCTTATCTTCTTCTTCTTCTCGATTGGAAGAGGTTACGCGTGAAACGTCTGTGGACAATGCACGATACATTGATTCTTTACGAGCCCACTTACGAGGGCCATAAGCGCGCAGTCAACGTTATTGTAAATGCGGCTTAACGTAGCACGTTCAGCGTTGCAAAGACACGGAACCGCCGCTCACCGACCCGCCACCATGCTTTACGATCGCTGACACCTACCGACCCGCGAGCGCTCGACGATCCCCGGCATTATGATCACGGCCATTAGAGTAATCGATGCTATTTAGAGGGGCAGACACGCTTCTCATACGCTGACCCGCGTGACATCCTAGAGCATCGCGTGAATAATTTCGATTTAAACAATCTTAACGTCAAACTTACCTCGTTTGGATTTTTTCCGAGGGACAAGTTTAACAACGAGTAGAACTAATAGAATAACGTTAAACTTCATACGATATTACCTTCTCTGTAAATGCAACGATAATGGAAATGTGCGAATGTACCGTGTCCTCGAAATGGAGTTACTTTTTTGTTACATAGATTTTTTATTCCGTACTTAAAAATTGTGTCTCGCTATTCGAATTTCGCTACACTTATCAACCATAAGAGGTACGACGCGACCGTACCGTGTGAGTGATCCTTTATAGATTACATTCGTTTTGTTCGGTCACGAGTAAAAATCCGATCTATTTTTAATATCAATGTCACATCGGATCCAAAAGCAATGAAACTAAATAAATTGCACCTGCCCAAGGTGCGATAATAATCTTCCGATATAAATATAAGCAATATTTTCAGAAACTCGCTTGTCTCGTATTTACGTGCCCAGTCTGTATATTCCGTGCACGAGTGACACGTTAATCTTTCGTCAGGGCCGGGTCTACCGTATCGAACTTGCGAAACTTTGGGCCCCGAGGTAGAAAGAGAAACCTCTTTTAATTTAACTACTCCTCGAAGAACGATACAGTTCGTGTAACAAACTTCATAATTTCATTTACAATTTAATACCTTCGAACTTATTTTTAACAGTTACATTATCCGACTCGAACGAAGGAGCAGAATTTTTGATCAAATAGTTTGATAGTCTTGCAAATCTTTCTCCATGTAGCACTGGTTTTAGAGCAGATCCCCCATTGTTTGAGTATTTATCGAAAAATGACTCAAAAGATACAACTTTCGACTGGTTGTTCGTTCGATAAAATGTATAATCCGAATCGTGCAACGGAATTATATTTCAATGTTGAGCGAAGAAAGGCTCGTTCCATCGGACGTTCGAAATAAATAATTCCACGAAGTTTTTATTTCTCGATGATTGCTCGAACGAAATTCCAGCCATCTAGGACCGAAAGCGCATAATCATGTTCGGGCCTCGATAAGTTTAGGTCCGCCACTGTCTTTAGCGAGCGGATCCTGCGAGTCACTCCGCGTTAACGCTAGGAGATAAGTCATCCGTGGAACAGGATTAACATTTTTAACGGGTGTGCACTGATTTATCGTCGAAATAAAACGTAAACGCGGTGGGGACAATTCCGAGCTAACAATTCCAGTTTTTCAACGCGTAAGCAGGATCTCAGGGCTTCGCGGCACGACGTTCCCGCTAACGCTCTCCTTCTTCTCGCCATAACGAGGCAGATATGGTGGCTGGTCAAACACGACCCGGCGATTCTTTATGGGGCCATTAAAACCGCGCGGAGTCATAGTCGCATGGTAAACATTATTATAATCCGACTAGCGCGGCCGGGGCCGTGCCGATTACTTTACAAAGGCACGAAACGACTGCTTTAGGGTCGCGATTCCGCTTTACGAGCGCTGACGCTAGCGATGGGACTCGAGCTCTCGCGACTCGAGTCTCGAGGCGCCGAAACTCGACGAACAAAAGCCTCCGAGTCTTTCCAGTCTCGACACCAAAGTGGAACAAGACGATCGAAACGTTCGCGAAACGAACTTCATCGATCGTTTAGAAATTTTTCAATTTTTTTTTTCATACATTGCCGCAACACCTGTTCAATTTCCAACTCTCGCTCTGTTCTTATTTCTTACACCCTTTTCCTTCTTCTTCATACTTTTACGACCTCGTTACCATCGTAATTATTCTCATTTCCTTCGTGTCTCGTTTTCTCGCCTCACCGTGTCATTACATATTAGATTTAACTGCAACCTCGCCTCTTACGTCACTCTGTACATGTATTTCCTTCTGTGATGCAACAAAGACGCTGCGATTGTTAATATCGGGAGCGAAACATCGAATGTAATTTTATTATATAATAACGGTGTATTACCGAATCTTGCCCTTTGCGCTACATACGGAATTGTCGTCGCTTTCTCTTTCATTTTCTCTTCTTTGTTTCGCTCTCTGATACCATTTGAAACGTTCTTTCCATTGGTAAAAAGAAAAAGGAAATTTCACCGTCTATTTAGAAATGTTAGAGACCTAACCGACACGAACCTCCTTGTACGTACTCGATGCGTTTAAAAATTGTGAAAAATGTATGCAAAAGTTCGGCCATTGGCGGACACCTACTCGAACCCAGAGTCCGCGCGTGTCCATCGCGCACGGACGTTCCCTCTACGCGGCCCGATATTACGAGCTCGAATATTAAAGTAATTGATGCCACCATAAAACATCGAACAGCGGCACCGTCCTCGGTGTCTCTGGCCCGGCTCTTTGCTCCGAGTCCCCGCGGTGCCCGATTTAACGCGCCGATATTCTTTTCCCAACGTCGCTTCGTAGAACTTGGCCCACGGATCGAGGCTCGCGTTTCCTGGCTAAATGCTTGTTATTATTCGCGCGGTGATACTCGAGGCAAGGAACAATCCTTTAGACGTTCGAGAAGTCGTTGAACGGAATTTAAAAATGCTCGGAATCGGTTACGGTGGAGAGTGGTTCTAGAAACTGAGAGTACAACTATCTAGAAACTGAGTATATAACTGTATAAAAATTGGAAGTACGACTATCCAGGAACTGAGCATCGACTGTAGAGAAATTGAGAATGACTATCCAGGAACTGAGAATATAACTGTATAATATTCTAGGAACTGGAAATACAACCAGTGGTTACCGTTGAGGGCTGACAAGAACGTACTTGAAAGGAAACTTATTGGCTGGTATTTTGATCCCTCCATCGTCGCGTATTAAGAAAGGCCCACAAAGAGCGCCATTTATCGGTCCTCGTCGAATATCGACTCTTTCCTCGTAGCCACTGGTGAGTCAAGTAGAAAGAGTCCACAGAAAAAGTCGAGAAGCCTTCCAGTTACTTCGTCAAGTTCGTTCCGTCAATTCCCAACAGTAGTATTACCGACGATATTCGATTCATCGATTCACGATTTATTCGCGCGTCTTACTCGATAAGAGATTCGACTCTCTATTCGTCCCTCGCTCTGCCGTTTACCAGTCACCGAGCACGCGCATTTATTCGTTCCTGTCGTGCGAAATAATTCGGTCGAAGTTTCGTTGGTCGAACGCGAAATCTATTTTCGTTTTAAAATTCGAATTACCATTTCCACCTCTGACTCGTCGTTCGCAATTGTTCGATCCCCGTTGGTTGTCAAATATAAATAACCATCGAAAGATCGAAACCGTCGGGGCTCCGTTTCCAACGGCGCGACCGTTCGAGAAGCAGAAAGACACCGCGAGAGGCGCAACAGTCGCGAAAGGTTACACCGTGTACCGGCTTTAAACAGTCCGTGCGGCGTGTTTCGCGCTTCCCCGGGCGAATAATAATTTCTCATCCCCGCGGGGCCCGCGGGGCCCGCGGAACGACTTCATCTCCCCCGGGGCCCCGGTGTTGCTCTCGCGACATTGTCTACCCCGCGGAGGCGCGGTGTAGCCGGAGGATTTAAAGAGCGGGTGGATCGCGTAGGCGGCTGCCCGCCACGGTGTAAACCGAGCTTTACGGCGCTCGTGGTCCCGTCGATCGTGAGATCGTATTAGAGCGGCGCGTCGGCGCCGAGTTTGGCTTAGGGTCGAGGGTGTCGTGGGGCCGAGAGAGGAGAAGAGGAACTGTGCCTCGGATGCTTCGACGCGAGGGTGAGTGAGACAGAGAGAGAGAGAAAGAGGGAGAAACCGAGTCCTGGCGTACACGAAGAGCAGAGAGAGAGAAGGGGAGAAACCGAGTCCTAGTGTACACGAAGACCGAACGGAGAGAAACCGAGTCCCGGTGTATACGAAGAACAAAGAGAGAGAAATCTATACCGGAGCGGAAAGAGAGAAACCGAGTCCCGGTGTATACGTAGAAGAGAGAGAGAGAGAAAGTGCGCACGAAGAGCCGAGGGAGAGAGAGGGTAAAATAAAGAGAAATAAATACTGTTAGCGGGTGAGACGGAGAAATGGATCGAAAGGAGTAGGATGGGAGGACGGAGGGAGACAGAGGATGGAAGGAACAGCGTGTAACGATGTATCAAGCTGTTGCGCCCCTGGCGTGTCCGGCAATGGTGGATCGTCGCTTTGAGCTGGACCGCGCCGCTTCGGCTCTGCATCATGCCTTTACACGCTCCCAATGCCCAAACGAGGGACGATAATGCCTCGCTCGTCGTCTTGTTCCCGCGCATAGACACTATTAATTTCGTATCCCTCGCCGCGCGGCACGACCCATCTTGCTGGGTTAACACAGCCGACGCCGCGGCCTGCCTCTTCGATTGACTCGTTCTCCTCCACCGTGAGCACGTCTTTTCGTGTCCTCCCGCGATCGCGCCGGGGATTTTGCACCGCCCTTGCGTTATTGCTCCCGAGATTCTCCCCTTCGAGCAGCGAAACTCGCCTACAGAGAGCACTCGCGGATACCTTGGGGTGTCCTCGCGCTACCATCCTCGAGATCGCGTTCCATCGAGCGATTCGATCTTCGAATTTCGAATATCGCTCCGGAGGCTCTATTGCAACTGCTACAGAATAGAGACAAACGTTTGGATTCGTTTGGAACTCTTACCAGGACCAGGTGGTAGCAACGGCTAGCAGAGATACGCTGCGTTCGACCCACCGGAATTTTTATCGAGCTTCCGGGTTCATCGTACGGGTCGTTCCGGAGGGATCGTTTGAATTAATTCCTAGTTTGCCCTCTATGGACTCTGGGGTTCGCGATACATCCGCGTTCGCTACTCTATGGTAGCGCTGGACCGATCGAGGGAACATTTTTTCGGTAATAAATCTTTCTTTGCACCGGGTGGATCTCTCTCGTGTACATCCACAGCGTATTTAACAGGAAAATATCCAAACAGATGCTACGGGGAGCTGGGAAAGATGTCATCGGGTTTGAAAGGAACGTATCGTCCGTCCACGGGAAGAAGGCTAACGCGTGTTTACATTTTCGCTTTAATTGACAATCTACCGTCACCGTCACGCGCGTTGTCACTGTTGGTCAAAGACGGTGACGAAGATCGACAGTGGTCAATAGCGACAATGAGAAAGGTAGAATGTTAATTAAAGTGGGGATGTAAACACCTCTGCCTTCTTCTCGCGGACCAACAGTAGTACCTTGTCTAAAAGAAATCTAAACAGCAATTTTATCTTAGTCACAATCCTTCGAAAAACAACCAAAACGTTTAACCAATACGATTCGCAATTCCTGCGACTTTTCCAGTTGCTCGTAGTACGTATCGTCGACCTTTCGCCAGCGACTAGCTCCGACTCTACGTTCCATCGACCATGTACCCCAGAAGCAAACTTATTTAAACGAATCGGTTTACGTCGAATTGGCTAGTAACCTTATATAACAAAGGATCGGAATTTTTATTAAATAGGCGGTCTTTCCTCGCGAACGGTTCGAACTCCAAGGATAGAGGTGTATCGTCGGTGAGCCAACATTGGCGGCGGTGGTGGCGGCGGCGGCGGGAACGGAATCCCGCGCACCTTTAAAGTTTCGTGGGACGATAATTAATTTCAGCACTGTGTAGTACGTCAGCCGTTTCTCGAGTTACCGAGAGTCTTCGGCTCCGACAGGGTCTTTTAATAATTTCCTGCTCGTTGGTGCGCGCGACCCGTGCGCCGCATCCAGCCACCGTGATTAATGTCGCGCGAATCTCGCCGATAGGTCGCCGGGACGCGTGATATAATTCCCGCGCGCGGTTTCGATATTTTAAAATCGCGCGGCGTAATTAATTCCGCGTGGCCCCACCGACTTCGTCCTCGTTGCTCGTTAATGCGGATAGATTAAAGTTTCCATTCGGTCGGCCGCCTTTTGCACGGCGATAAATTCCATTAATAATGTTGCATGATACGCTTTGCCGAGTGAAGCGCCGCGCTGACTCCTACCCGTATCGAGAACGGTACATAATTATATGTGGAAAGATCGCGGTGTTGCGTGTGACGTCGTAACCCCGTGCCTAAACGGCCGACGATAATCTCTCGGCCTCGGTCTTGTTCCCGGCCACGGATACTATTAATTCCGTGTCCCTCGCCGCGCCGACGCGCCGTGTTTTTCGATTGACTCGTTTATCTTGCTTTCCGCCGATTTCGCCGTAATTAGAACTCTCGATGGGAAATTAATTCGTCGGGGTGCCGCGCGCGGCCCTGCGATCGTTCCTCCCCGCGCAGATTCGTGCCGTGCCGAGTGCGCACCGCCCCGGGGATTTCCAGTTAAGACTTTTTCGAATAATTCAACCGACGATCGGTTTCTCGGGTTTCTCGGGGAGGAGCGTCAAAAATGAAAATCCCGCGATAACGCGAACCGCGAGCAACGACGGTTGCCTCGATCGGTTTCGAGGTTAGGTTCGAGATTCAACGCGATCGAAATTATTCCCGATCGATTCGCTGATATTTTTTATCGTCTTGTTCCGGTATCGGTAAATAACGACTCTTTTTCGTACATTTCGGTACAAATTTTGAACGATTCGAGGCAATCTTACCTCGTTAACAGGCACGCGTAGCCATTTCGCGAACTCCCGCGGTGTTTACGAAACATTTGAAACTCGTGGCCGTTGAATATTATTAATAACTCGGGAATTGTCAGAGAGAACTGCACGAAAAAATTCACGCATAGACTTCGCAAGTACATCAATCGATACAAAAAATTTCAATTCGATACACCTCGAACTTTCTAAAGAAAAAAAATTTTAAGTATTTTTTCTCAACTCGAAACGTAAAGTTTCCTCGACGAAAGACGAAGAAGCTCGAGTACAATTTTCTTCGGTTAAATTACATCGAGTTACGTACGATAAATATTTATTTATTTCTTCCCAACTTCGATACGTACAGTAGCGACAGATTCGCGAAAGTATTCTGAACGACCGCCACTTTCCGCCTCTGGTAAACCGTCTCGATTTCCAACGACCGAAAGAGGGAAGCCTTCCGAGAACGGTTCGGCATCGAGTCGTAAACAACCGCGTTCTTTTCCGCGGGCACCGCATCGCGGTTCGAATCCGCGCGTCGTAAAAGGGCCCGCGGGGCCCGCGCCGCGCTTTTATTACGCGCAACGTCGGGGAACCTCGTACATCACCGCAGACCATTATTTCCGCGAGCGCCGCGACGCAGGGAACAGAAGTACCGGACGTATAATGACACGTTGACAGGTGTGTAGCTGGGGCCGATCGACGCTCGTCCGTGTCCAGGCGCACCGACACGCACGCGAATGCCGACAGCCGATGAATGCGTGCGAGGAAACGCGTGCACGGTTCGCACGTGCCACGCACGCCGTTACGCTTGGAAACCCTCCGCCAACGGCCCTCCTTCGCTACCTCGATTCACCGTCTATACACTCGCTTTGCGTCTTCTTTCTTCGACGATATTACCAGCCCTTCAATGGAGATCCTCGAGAATCGTAATCGAATCGACGAGTTAGAGAACGATCATAGTCCAAAACATTTTTAAATTATTCAAGGCGAAAACGAGAATTTAGGTACCATCGCATGACGATACGACGAGCCCTTGGGCGGAGATCGTCGAGAATCAAAAGTGTATATAAAATGCATACAGTAATGATGCATTTTATGCATCAATTACCCTATACCGGTGTTCCGTGTAGTTGTATTTTCAAATACCTCGAAATAAAGACCAGTACTATTCTTGAAATCGTCGAAAATAGTCTCCGTTAACCCTAAAATCTGTCTTTGAGAATGTCTACGGTATATGGAACCCGTATTTTTAACTCCGTAGTAAAATAAGAGAATCTGAGGAAATAAAGAAGGGTATCGGCCATTGAGCCTAACCTATACGTAACGGAGTAAACACGATAGACGAAAAAGGGTCGAAAGCCAACGTTTTTAAGTTCCTGTGTCGATAAGACGTCAACACGGACTTCCAGATGGCGCTAACGGAAACAAAAGCCTATCTCTTTTTCCTTCGAACGAAGATCTCACGAGTGGCCCATTATCGACGCGCCGGAGCCAACGACACGACAGGGTGGCCATAATTTCTTGAACGGGGATAGGTAGAACGTTCTTCGTCGACGTAACACGATGCGGGAATACCCAAACTCGGGTAGAGAGCAACCCCTTTCAGGAGGGGAGGAGGGGAGAGTTTGTCGATGGGGAAGACGAGAGGGTCCACGGACAGAAACCCCGGGAAAGGGGTATCTGTTGTCATGGTCCCTGATGCTCCATTATTGATTAAAGATGGCTGGCTGGCTCGATGGATGGTTCGAGTCGTGACGCCATTTTAATATGCGCAATTATAATGTGTACCCAGAGCCCTGGGGGATGATACCGGCCGGGTCAGAAGGGGGAAAGGACGCATTGTCGATGTTGCACGGTGACCCTGCTTCTTGAAACTGGCTCGCCTTCTTTGTTTGCCCCGAAATCGGAGGGGAACCGCGTAATTGAGGAGTTAATTAGGACGCGTTCGATGCTTTAATTGGGTTCCCTCGCGGTCCACGCTCCACGGTTTGTTCTTCGCGTTGATCTCTCCCTCGTACGCGGCTTTTCGAGTCTTCTCAACAGGTTGCACGATTCCGCGATCGAGGATCGGAACCCTTACCCTTCTGCCCTTTGCTGGAAATTCGCATCGTTGCGATTTTTACCCCGACCGAGAGAGTCGAGGAACACAGTTCTCCGGCTGAGGCGTGTTTGCACAGTCCTTGCGTTGCAACGATCCGTTATCGTTACTAGAAGTCTTTGTCGAAATAGGGACAGAAGGGACACGTGCCCTCGGGGGTGTTTCAAGCCAACGAAAATTAAATTTACCGCTTTAATATTTCACCGTTAAGTTCAAGATGATTTCAATCTATCGTGATTTCTCCTACAAAAATTCCAAGTCAAATTTGTTTAGGACACCGCGTATATTTACCGCGAAACGATTAGACGAAGAACTGGGGTTTCCAATCTCGTAAATGGATTATTCATCAATGGAAGAAAATCGATGCATTCGTCGATAGAAGAAGAAATTGAATCGACAAAATTAAAACCCGTTCTAAATTTTCTCCAATCGAAAAGATTTATTTTGGAACTTTTAGAAAAAAATTAAATCCAGCGATCTGCTCTTAGGTACCAAAGACACCATTGCGTTAATTGCGCTAAGAGTAGAAATAATTTTTCAAAGCACGTTTTCCTCGAATCTACGGGCGGATGTTTCCCATCGGAGAAATGTATCCCCGTGTCGGGCTGTTCCGGCGCAGAGTTGCCAACATCGCCGGAACTCTGTTTCGAGGAGGGGCGATGATTACAGGGGGATACATCGGTATCAGGAGACTCGTGAAGAGATAACGGCGACGACAGCTCGTTAGCGCCACGGTGGGGTTGCAGTGACGTCGCGACGCTCGATACCCGATAACGGCCGTCCGTGGGCGTTCGTGGCGTAGGTACAATGCCAATAATGCCGATGTACCCGCGCCACAATGCCCGTAATAGGAGAATTAATGCGTGTTGTGTGTGGTCGCCTCGCGCACCCCCGGGGGGCCTCGCAGATCCGCGATAGCATTGTCCGCGTATAATTCGTGAGTACAATTAATGGAAGTTGAAGGACCGTGCTCGACGGTTCGACGTCTAGAACTCTGGGACGACTTCCGGAGAGCTTCGTTTCGGGAGTCGTCCGTAACCAACCCCCTTGAGTGTCACTTTTTCCCACTCAAGTTACTCGAAAGTACTCGGTGCAACGAACTTCTCGTTACGAAATTCCGGGGGCCGCTGAACCCCCCATTTCTTTTCCGATTTTTAATTACGAATAAATACAATTTTTCATTCGTGTCTTTTCTTTGCCACGTAAACGGTACAATATTGTCTCAAGTGCTATTGTACGTACAGCGTATAATTTAACTACCTCTCTTACATCAGTAGAGGTCTTCTCGACCCTCCTGCGTTTACTCGAGACTAAAGTAGAGCGAAATGTGCAATTATATTTATTTTTGCATCTACCGCAATTATAGCGGTAACCTTCGCGTATTTTGAAAACAACAGGGCTACGAGAGATCGTCGAACGAAGGTACTGAATATTTTCTCTGTGTAGCGTTCTCGAGGTTAGTTCGTTCACCAAACGAGAGAACAAATACCTCCTCGAAGTGATCAATTTTCGACCTCGATACGTCTAGATTCGTCCCGTTTGTATCCTTCGAACGTTGTAAATACCAATTCTAGGAACTTTTCCTCGGACTGTACACGGTACCGCGTACTCCTGAACGCGAGTTTATTTTCCTCGGAAACCGGACGATATCGTAAATCAGCGCGCGAAAACGAGGAACTTGAAAACGGGTCTTTCGAGCGGCACCGTACACCCCGGCGCGGCGTACTCGAACTTTGAACCATAATTCTCCGACTAATAAGCATTCCAACCGCGACACAAGAGAGAATACCTTCGACCGGGGAAGAGCACTTTGCTCCTCCTTCGTTTCCCATAAAAACGACGCCCGGTTTCTCGCGTGCAACGCGCCCGACATATTTATTAAACGCATTTCCACTCGGCTCGATACCAGATAGGCTTTCGGAATGAACCAGCGATGGGGGGAATTCGTTGTTATTACCGCGAGGCTGGTCATTATCCTCCGACAGAGGACTCGAGGAGAGGCAGCTCTCCTGGGTGAGTGACTCCTATTGGCGACCCGTCGTACGAGCCGCGTTTCAGGGGGTGGCGCGGTGTCTCGGGCCCTCGGACGCGTACGTGTCCTCTTAAATAAGATATGCCGTAATGCCGCGGAAGAAACATGGAAAAAGGGGGAAAAACACGATCCGGTCATCGGCGATCCTCCTCGCGAGCATCGTGTCGTTATTCACCATTTTATTCATTATACTTTCCGCGGCCGCAGCTGCGCTTCAATATGCACGCGAGTGCTACGCCACGCGCGAGAATTTTCTCCCCGTTTTTTAGCGCCCCGATGCGCCGATTAATATTGCACTCGGCGCGCAAAACTCGAACGAGACCACGCGCCGGCCATATCTGCGCCATGAATTACCCAAACGATATTAATGACGCCACTCTGCTTACCGGTAATTTTAGAACGAACGAACACCATAGAAATACCACAGAAGGGGTATATCCGCAGAGTCGGTGGATCGAGACCTCGAGGTCGTTTCAAGGTCGTTTTACAGGTTTCTACAAAAACCCGAGGTGTAAAGTTTCGGTAGAATGGAACCTCTTGGCCACATTCGGGACGGATGAATTTTTTATCGCGAAATATTTAATTTTGTAACTCAAAGTCTGATTTTTATTCAACGAGTAGCGGACAGAAAGTTGCTCATCTTTTGTTCGTTATTCGAAACCTTTTCTACCCGTATTTTTGTACGTTAGGATGTACTTTGACTTTTCGTACTGTACACGAGGGGTGAATTTACGCGAGAAAGTGTACCTACACGCGGCATCGAGAAAAATTAGAAACCGTCCGTCGTCAATTCCCGTTAATTTCTCTCGACGAATAAATAAATTTGGAAAATACTCGTAACGCCGATAGTCCGCGCAAAGACGCTTCGAATCTCGTTAAGCCTTTCTCTAATTTCCTCGCGAGGATCGTTTCAGCGGACGAGGCCCTCAGCGTCGGACAGAAAATTGCGGAAGCGGAAGCTAAAAGTTCTGGCGAAGACCGACTCTTATCGGGCACCCGTAAAGTGGACTAAGTGCGCACATTTATAATATAACATTGAACTCTGTATTATTACCTTAGCCGCGTAAGCAGCCATTTATATGCTTAGAGCCTATAATAGCCGTAATATATCCAGTGACCAGTGCGTTAATAGCCAATAACCGAGGCCGTGCACGAGGTACCATTCGCTCTCGAGGAAAATTCTTGTTTTCCAGCGTCGCTCGAGTGTAATACAAAGTAATCTCGAGGCGACGAGGCCGTTGCGAGAGAGACCCCGTGAAACGACTATGACTCACGTCCACTCGATTGATTACGCTCGCAGGTGACGAGGCGGTGTTGGCGCTGGCGCTTGAATTTTCCCATACGTCTCCCGAGAAAGATAATAATTATGTTTCGCGCCGGGAAACGTCAATCTCCCCCCATCTCGCGCAGCTGCGCCGGGATTTACCGCGCTGGACTTGTCTTGAATTATCGCGTTCTCTATCCAACGATGCCCCGTGCCGATTCCTATCTTTTTTTTCTTTCTACTTTTATTCGACTATTTTATTCGTTCGTAAACTTCACCTTTTTATTCCCGTACGTTTCTACATTTTTGCTCTCGAGATCGGGTAAAGGCCGCGCTGTCGTAGATCGATCGATCGATCCTAACCTCGACTCTAAGACGATAATACATATAAGTACATAATATTACATATAAGTAACATTATATATAATCCTATTAAAGAAATACGAATGACTTTTGAAATTTGAAAAGTACAACCTTGTCAGCAGTTTTTATTTATCTCTTCTAAACGAATAACGCTTGCCTCTCAACAATTGAAATGTTCATGGCGTTGCAAAGCAAACCTAACCTCAATAGCATATATTCTACCAAATAGCTAAAATTAACATGTATCCATATTCTTATACTCTAAATATATTCTACGTAAAATGGAACACGAAATACATTTAATACATCGTGCGTGTTTAGCAACGGGAAAGGAACTCGGAGCGAAAAGAGGTTAGGTCACCGTGTCGAGAACCACGAGGATCGTATTTTCGTCGGATGCATTACGAATTTCGTCCGGTGGAGGACGGTATCCTCGCGGTAAAGGATAAAATAATCTATCTCGAGCGATCGTAATCGTTCCGCTCGAGACCGTGCCCGGGCTCGAATTAATTCGTTGTCGTGGTGCGTGGCCGATCCGCGCGACGCGAGGGCTTGTTCCGTTGTCAC
Organism: Ptiloglossa arizonensis; assembly: GCF_051014685.1. Lineage (NCBI taxonomy): Eukaryota > Metazoa > Arthropoda > Insecta > Hymenoptera > Colletidae > Ptiloglossa > Ptiloglossa arizonensis. The sequence goes on from NC_135058.1 coordinate 16,016,745, forward strand.
GTTATGCTGATGGCCTGGTCGCTTTGTCGCCGGTAATTACGGGACACGAAGTGGGCGGCGCGTAGCGTGTCGCACGCGCGCACCGACATCGAAGCGGATTGCGCGAGCGTGGACACCGACGCGCGGATGTCGCCGCGCAGAGTCACGAGCCTGTGACGCGCGTGACGCGACACGCTGGGTGTCACACCGGCTGGCCAGACTCTATCTGATAAAGCTGGTTAACTGGCCGTTTAAACCGCCCGGATTGAAAACCGTACCTACCAACGCGCCTCTGCGCGCCTCCGTGCGTGTATATCCGTCGCGCGACGTTAAAAACCCGTGTCCCTTCTGTCCCTCGAATTTCATGCTCGTTAGCCGCGTTTAACCTTCGTCGTCCGTACTCCGACCACCAGCTCGCGGAGGCTGTACACCGAACCTTCAGGATGTTACGAAACCGAGCCGAGAATCCTCTGGCTACGTTCCTTTTCGTCATTTATTTTCACCACGACGTAAAAATTGAAGAGGTACGCCTTCTACGCTTCGCTTGTTACGCGAGAATCACTTCGCGAGGTTCGTGAAAAGTCCCCTATACTTTGTTCTTTTTAGATACGATAATTGATAATTTTACAAAAAGGAAACCGATAATTTTTACGAGTTCTTGTTCAATGTTGCGTAATATTAATTTTATATATTGCAAAATTATTTATTCTCGAGGTTTTGCACAGTGGACGAAGTGAAGGTGGACTGTAGGATTTGTCACGAACGAAGTAGGATCTTGCGAGGATGATTGCGCGGGAAAGATTTTGCGCAATTATCGAGGCAGGAGGTAAAACGGAAGTTATACGAGAATATTCTCACTATGGTACATGTTACCTTTGCGTAACTTTTGGTATCCTAGGAACGAACTACTTTTACTTCAAACGGAACGTTCCCGTTTGCAATTTCATTTGTTAATAACAATAAGTAACCTGCCGCCAATGCAAGTATCGAGATTATTTCGAATAATATTGGACTTCCTTCAGAGGGTATCCGAAGGAGACTTCTCGGAGTTGTAACTGCACAACAACCATCCGGAGGAGTTCTAGCTCGGTGCTATTCATGGACTTGGGTAGCTTCTCCCCACCCTGTCCACCATTATTATAAACATCGATGTTAGTTAGCGCCGCATTACACGCGACGCGCTTTACACAATCAAAATGCAGCTTGTAGAGGGATTACAGCAGCGTAAGGAGCTCGATCTGTACACGATACTACTGTAGCTATTACCGTGGTTCAGACAAAACCAATTGGCCGGTCAAGGTCACCTTCTCGTACCGACTCCTACCGTTATGATTGCCTACTGTCGTTTCTTGTCGCCCCAGTCGGGAAACAAAGGGCGTACGTCTGCAGGATTGCAGAAGAAGATAAGAGATAGAGCAGGATGCTGGTCAAACGATACCCTGGGAGTTATTCCCCGACGGTCAAGAGCAATTGTTCGTTTTTATTCCAACTGTAGTTGTTGTTTCAAACTTTTCGATATCCTTCTAATGCAAAGTTAGAGAATTACCACTACGAGTGTATTTAAACAGAAAGCTATACTTTTATAATTTATAATCACCTATAACGCAAGATCGTTCGGGGTTAGTAAAAATGATCTTAGAGATCCTTTTTCTTAGAATCGCATCCTGTACCGATCATTGGTGCTGTAGATACATACGGTGATGAATCGAGGAAAATTCCAACAGTCCGTAACGTTACAGTGGAGATGTCTTCGGACTTCGATTCTGATCGAAAACATTCTGCCAACGCGATACAAAAATTTGCACAACTACCGGGGAGACCGTGCTTGGGTCTAATTTTCGTAATTTTCAAAAAACGTACCGACAGTATAACCGAAGAATGTTAAGGTTCATCTGGGTCCAGAAAGACTCAATCGTGGCACGACCAAGGATCGTAACAGGAACGAGTGACAAGTATGCGGGAAACGTAACGAACGAATCGAGTACCTGTTCGCAAGAAGAAATTTTCTCCCCGAAAATTCGTTGAAGACGTTCCGAGCGACTTGTCGGTGTATTTCAAAGAACACGATCGCATCGAGAACAAAGATTCGGTCGGAGAATCAACAAGTAGCGAAGCCAAAACGATCGATGGACCGACGGAGCTCGAGAAGCGCAAAACGGTCGAACGGTGGGATTTAACGCGACTCATCGGCGTAAGTTCGTTTGAAAATATATATATATATATGTACATTCGGATCCCACCCGCGCCTCCCACTCGTTCGGCAGTACCCACCTCTCGTTCTCCATCATCGTCATCCCACGGCATCTGCCAAGAACCGTCCGAAAGAAAGAGGCTGCACCGTTCGAGGCTGCGTCGAAAATAGATACCGCGTAGAGTTCCGAACACGTCGTGCTGTTCCGCGACGCGGTGATACATTGAAACTTTCATGAGCCAGTCGATTGTTTTTCGTGGCAGCCAAGATTAACGCTCCCCGTCACTGGCAATGTATTAATGACGCGAATGATGGAGCGCCGCGATGATCGTCGACGTACTTACACGTACCTACGCCCAGCTCTCTTCGTGGTCGAGCGGCGTACACAGCCACCACGGACTAATTATCACAGCTGTCGGAGTCGCCGCTTCCTGATCACCGAGATATCCGTGGGTTGACGATCGTGAACGAACACGAGACGCCCTGACAATCCACGTTGGAAAGTAACGCGCGAATTCTTCGAATAACCGCCTCGTCTAACGATCGTTTCTCGGTCTCGATGATCGAGTACACTTGGCGGAAGACGTATCGCGGGGTCGTAGGAACCGTAGGAAACGAACCGCGGACCGGTGAGAGTTCAGAAACCACCTGGACCGATAAACCTCGGAGCGATCCTACTCCGACGGTACTGATTTTTTCACCCGTGGCTATACTTACAATCATTTTTACCCTTTTTCTCGTTACGAGTAACAGGTTGTCGGGAACCTCGACGCTCGAGGTGTTCCCGAGCAATGTTAAAGACACTTTTCGTTTCTTTACATTGGACGTATATAATTTCACGGTATTCTCTACAGGATCGTGTAATCGTTCACGGGTACACATATGGAGCGGAGCAATTTGTCCAACAAATATCGCTTCTACGTACCACTAGCCGCGAATCGTACGCTCGGAGAAGAAGGCAGATTATTCATTGCTACGAGAATCGATAAGATTTTGCGATCTCTGCTCTCGTCTATTACCAAAAAAGTTTCACCCGTAGTAGCGGAGTACCTGTTTTTAACAAGCTTGATCAAAGTACACAACCACGCGTTTTCTCGTCTTCTAGCCTCGAAAATGACTAGCCGAAACGTCATTACGTCCAACGTGACATTCGTAACGAAAGAATAAAATTTAACCCTTAACCCCTACTTTCATCTATATATCTGAAAATTTCCAAACCGAATGAAACGTTCCCCTCTGGTACCCGCAGTTACAAACTCTCTCGACGTGTCCGAGTTTAAGTTTCGAAGCCAATGATCCGCGTTTAAGAGACTCGAAAATGACTAGCCGAAACGCCATTACGTCCAACGTGATAAAACGCGAAGGATCCTCGGCTCGGTATCGTGGCGCGTGATCGCGCGGCTGGACAGGGGAAATATCCGTCTGCGACCTCTGCAACAAGGTATCCGCGACATTATCGAGAAGCAGGATCGATCGAGGTTTCGGTGTTCGTCTCGTGCCGTGTCTCGGAGACGAGCGGGCGCATGGAAGCGTGTACACGCGGAATTTGCATAGGTCGAACACGAGCCTGAACCTCGTCGCTTTTAGGCGTAGCTGTTTCGTCGTGCCGGTGGCGTGTCCACCTCGAAATTGATGCCTGTCGCGGGATTGCATCGTCGCGAGCGTAATGTTCGGTAAAACGCGTAATCAGCCCTCTCCGTACGGAAAGTCCTCGCTGGGGGATGCTAACGACGCGATGGCACGTCATTCTCTCTTCGCGTGGCTCGTAGAAAGCGATACCACGGGCTCGGTAATTTTCACCTACAATTAGGGTCCTGTTGTCTTCGAACCACTCGAGCACGACGCACGATCGACTCTCGATTCACCCGCAAGGTCCTTCCTCGGTGCCCCGTGTCGTTTATTCTAATCGCGACAACGTGTCGACGAGAGGAGCTTTTAACCGAGCACGTGTTCCTATTAACGTTGCGTATCGAACCTTTTCAGCGTTACACCGTATCGGAAGAAATATATGTAACGCGAGGTGTAAACAGTGTCTCGAAGAGGTCGTTGCAATATGCCAACGGTCGAGGAATTCTAAACGTCGATCTATCGCGATACGGTCGATAGATCCCCATAGTTTACGCTATTAATTTTACGCGTCTACCGTTTCCGAGGAATCGCGTATTTTCGTTGATCCAGTTCACAGACGTCTTCGTCCCGATTTACATCGTCCCCCGATCGAAAAGATCCCCGTTCGGCCCCGCGAATCAATTTCGTCGATCGCAATCGATAACCACACCGTCCTCGAAACGTGCAATCTGTCCTGCCGTGTAATTACGCCGTGGGCCCGTTTAATGATTCTTAAGCGACGATTACTGATTACGTACGAAGTGCGGATCCTCCGGGTCAAATTGAAGAGTAAGCAACGACCAGTTCGTATCGATGGTAATCTCTGTCCTGTTTTCTTTTCTTTTTTTTATTCCCCTCCGCTGCAATGTTTATCATTTGATCCCCGATCGACTGATTTTCCCCGCTTGTATCGAGATTAAGAAGCATTTCTACGGTACACTAACCTAGAAACAAAACTATCATGGTGTCGTTTAAAGTTTTTACTACAAAATTTCTATTTCAAGAATACGAAGCGATCTCAAAAATATCCGACCAAGTCTCGACGTAACCCGATTCAATATTTCTTTTTTTATGTACAGTTTCAAAAATTACGTACTCGCCAGAACAATTTGGAGTATCTACGCTCGCAGAGCTAGTAATTTCTACAGTCGTTGCTATATTTTCGGAAGATTATTTACCGGTATACCAATATGATATTTTCTAGACCCTATTATAGTAGTACGATATTTTATATTACAGGACAATGGTTGATTTTTATCGTAGAATAATATGCACCGAATCTAAATTTAAAATAATCCAAATAAAGATAAATTTGTGCATCGTATCGTCCTAAATAGAAAAGCGTGCGTGTTTACAAAAAAAGCACTCGCGTCTCCAGAAGAATTACGTCGCCGTTCGCTATTTTCGGATCGCTGACTGTAGCGGTAAAAGGGTAACCCCCCTTCGTAGATCACGATTATGATCGTGGCGGGGAATCCTGTCGTAAGATCGTCGCAGAGGGGCCAGTGATTAATTACAACGCAAATATTTTTCTTCGGCCCGATAAGATCCACGCGAAGCGTCTACTTTGGTTACAGCTGACTGTTCGGTGACTCGCGGGGATGGAATTTGAAAAATCCCGCGCCACGTTTCCCCTAACTCGTACAAAAATAGTCCGCCGATATTACACGTGGCGTGTCCGGATATCGGCGACGAAACTATACTTGCTCGGACCGATTCACGCGCGATCCGAATATTTCGTCAGAATTCATTTCGTAGACCATTAAAATCGAAAGGAGGAATTTCAATTAAAATATTGTCGTTCCGATCTCCGAGAAAGAAACTCCTAGCAATTTCTAACCTGTATCTATCGAGACGCGGTGAATGTAGTTTGCAGTTTGCAGTTGTAGTTTGTATACTACAAACAAAAATTGAAACTTAATTATTTATTCGTTTTTACGAGGAAACGATCGCGATCCCCTGCAAAACATTCGGCGTGAGCTTGCTCCAGACCTAACCTAAATATGAAACGAATCGCCGAATGTTTTGAGAGAGGAAGAGATCGTTTCTCCGTATAAACAATTAAATAATTGCTCGATTCATAATGGTTTGCTTGTACTATACGTGCTCGAAGTGCCAACTAAAATACAGGATGCGCACAAGTGGCCAAACTTTTCGAACTTACTTTACTCGCTTCGAGATTGGGAAACAATCACCAAAGAGAAACGAGAATAACATTTTTTCTTGCATCTCGTATCGGAAAATTGATTTCGAAGCGTATGTTCGATCGTTTCGTTCTAAACGTTTCTCACGTTGGTACACAATGCGCGCAACCGAAAACTTGTGACCAGAAATATTATTTTTATACGATTAATTATCTTGAATCAGGGCTCGCAAAGATGCGAGTGACCCGCGTATATTTAAATTTGCTTTTTCCCGAAGAGAAAGCCCGGTGTAAAAAATATTCCTCCACCTTTTCGACTTATTTCTGCCACCATATTCTCGAATATCCCGAAGGGTAAAAAATCGACTCTCCACGAACTGTCTAGGTATTCTCGTCGAAAGGGTATCGCAGTCAGGTGTTCGAAACTCGGAAAGTCTTTCCAGACGTAAGACCTTTTGACTTCGTAAACTCTGAAAGTTCGAGCATCCATTTCCGAGATATCGTCCGTATTCGCGGCCGCGATAAAGCGACTTGAAAATTTCGCTTCAACGAGTCGAGAAACGTACGAGCCACGTATACACATAGAAATAGAGCCGTGCACGCGCCGACCACAGACGCGTCGAGAAGACCGAGAAACTGGGACACCGGTCAGCGCGTTCTTCGTTGATACATTTTTACCAAGGTCGGGCGGAACGATTTCCGTTACGCGGTTAGGTCTACGGTAAACCGTCCGCTGGTGTACGGAATGGCGGGCGATAAACGGAAAATAACAGAGCGTCGAAACCCCGACGCGGTGGCGTTAACTCACGCAGTTTAGGAGTTTGTTATTTCGGTTTTGGCGTTAACTCCCGCGAGCCAACGACAAGAGACATTCGCCAGACCACCCCGAAACCGTGCCCTCGCCCATCCCCCCCCTCATCCCTTCGGCGCCAGGGCCGCTAACTTTCCGCCGTGTCGTGACCAATCGAGCTTCCTCTATCTCCGTGCTCGAAAATAACCGAAACACGCGATATTACGGCACTCCGTGACGTAAGATTCTCCTGCCACGAGCGGATTCGTACTATCCTCCAGCGACGTGCTCGATGCACCGCCATTGCTTTCCTTCGGATCGGACCGGTGCTCTCTCCTTGCGAGACCAACGGATTTTAATTACGAATTTTAATTAAGGATCTTACTCCGAATTGATTTTGGTTTCGAGACTAGAATACCAAACTTGAGGATAAAGTTCCATTAGAATAGATTCGACGCATATCGAGACAAATTTTTCTTTCCATTCTCGTGAAAACAATTGTACATTTTCCTCGGATTACGATACCTTCTCAGTCTCATGGACCGAAAAGTAAAAGTACGTCGGATTGTTGCATTTTTTCCGTAAAGGAAATTTCGTTGAGATTTTTCTCGGATCACCGTACTTTCTCTCGTGGATCGGAAAGTGTAGAGGTATGCACGCAGTACGAGAGAGCATGCGGCAAGGGGTTAATGCGCCCCCGTGTTGTATCGCGAGGCGATCGCATCGAGCACCGAAGGCAGCCGTTTTGTCGAGACGCATCAACGGAATAATCGCGCGGAATTCGTGTCGTCTGGTCCGCCAGGACGATCAAAAGGTCTTTACGTACCACGGTGAACGGAACACACCGTGGCTTCTTTTCATCCTCTCCCTGGGCTCCTCTGTAAGAACAACTTACAATGGACCACACGCACGGTGACCTCGAAGCGAGTGCGCTTCTTACAGGGTCAGGGGCTTGTGTCATCTATCTTAGAGAGGTTCATATTCACTCGGCGACACTAATGCCTGGGTCCTCCTGCCCTCCCCCCTCCCTCATCCACTCCCTGCTCGTAGTAAAAGTTTTATCTGCGCGCTGGAACGCAGAAGTGTCCGGAGCCGGGGATCCTTTTTCTACGCTGGCCAGGAAATCCGATCGATGACAGGCAAACGATCCAACGGCTCGAAAAAGTCCTCTCGATTGTCCGAAAGGGTTCGATAACGCCGATGTCTCTTCCGTGGTATCTTGTTCCTTTCCTTTTTCCCTGTTTTCCACCCCTTATCTTCGCGATAAAGTGTCCCTCGAGGTATCGAAGACGGTCGTTTGAGTTATAACCTTTTTTAATAGGTTTTTTCCCATATTCGGATATCATTTCGCGCTCGGAGCGTACACGTAACGAGAGATTGGCTCTCGAACATTGAAACTGAATCCTTTTGAGGCAATCTTTTACCACGGTGGTGCAGGAGGTCGCGATCGGTCCAGGCATCCGACCACTTATCGGATGTTATCGACGTTTCTTCTTGGGTGTTTCTGGAGGCTTTCGGGATCATCGATGGTTATCGTCCTCGTAAATGATTTTGGCAATTTCTCTCGCGCTACAATTGCTTGCTTCGCGCAGATAATATTGAACCGAGGGGGTCCTTTACTTTCGAACTTCTTTGTGAATTTTTCACTCGGAGAATAACAATAATGATAGCTCCTTTAAGCTTCGAATACTTATATATACGTGTACGTTTCTCGTAAAAGAATATTAATTCATCTAAGAAATTTGTCATCTTGTCGTGGTCGCATTTCAATTTTGAACCAAAGTTTTATATCGTTCGTTTTTACAAGCATACTTTTTAATTTTTTGAATCTCAGCGTAACAATTTAGACGAGTCAATTTCGATCGTTTGCAAGTTAATTTTAAACTTAACTTGTTGTTTCAAAGTTGTAGTGTAGTTTTACTCGCAGTAGCGAACTTTTGCAGCAACGTTGCGATCGTCGCAGTGTTTCAGCTTATACAACATTTTTTAAATCGATGTTACAGTGGCCAACGTGGTTCTTCCGACCAGATTTCCCACTCAGCACGCCACTGCCCACGACCCACGTGCCGAATGTCAGCGGTATTCCCACTTCGTCGCCGTTATCCTCCAGGACGCACTCGGAGATGCCAAAGGCTCCAGACTTCTTCGACACCAGCAAGATTCACGGGCAAACTCCGACAATATGCACGGTAAGACAAAGAATTTTCTCGTATCCCGATATTCGTGTACCGTGATCATTTTCACGAGGTGATCAAACCTCGAGGAAACGTAGCAATGATATTTACTCGACGTTTAAGGAATTGAGAACAGCGTCGACGAAACTTGTCGATGATAAACTCAACGAACGATTGTAGGAAGACACGGTGAATTTTTGTTTCAAATTTCACATTGATACCCCCTCCCTCCTTTTACAGAAATTCTAAAAGTGTAAGTGCACGTAACGCCATTTAGGAAGCACACGTGGCCAGTTCCTTGACTCTGGTCCTTTCTTCGGGTCTATTTTTCAATCTCTCTGTATTGATATAAAGTTAAAAACGTTTCACCTAACGTACACTTTACACCCAACCGTCCCGAGTGGATACCCGAACGGAAGTACGAATTAAGGTTAAGTCGAGCGTAATTCGGGCGGTTGGTAAAGAGTTAAAGAACGATGATCGGCACGATGTGTATCCAATGAACCGAAGTAAGTGCGACACCTTTCGTTGTCGAGATCAATAATCGCGAGGTAATAATCCGGCTGCGTGTGTTTCTTCGGGGACGTGTAATTTCATCGATGTAGCGTGTCGCCGGCAGGTGACACAGGTGAAATTCGCGCCGTGACACGAAAGATCGGCTTCTTTCGTACGTGTTCGAGCATCGTGATGTCGTTCTTCCGCCCCGCGAGCGGCGAACACGTGCCAACCTCCCTTCCTAGGCCTTTGAATAAACGCTCGATGAAGTATGCGCGCCAGCGGGGACCTCGATGTCGCGCAAACCGTGTCGTCGTGCCAGAGATTAAGTTGTCGGGAGAAATTGTACAGAGACAAGATCAGATTGTTACACGCGATCGATAACGAGCCTGTCTATGATATTAATAAAGAGTCACGTTCGCTGTGTCGTTGTCAAAACTCGTTGTCACCTGCCCAGAAATTATCGATCGAGTCGATTATTTTTACAAAGTAAAGAGAAAGTTGTGTCGCGAATACCGCGCGAAACTTTAACGGGGATACTCGAGATACGAGAATAAAATATTTGCGGTTTAGTTCTTGGATCTGCGTTACGGATCAAAAGTTCAAGGACACTTGACTTCGAAACGCCGTAACTTTGTGGAAAATAGTCGTACGATCGTCCACGTGAGATCGTATTAAAGATAAAAGCCTCTACTTTTATTCGTCCAAGTTGAATTCCTCTGAAAAATCGCTCGGTCGATCATGGTGATCCATCTCTCCATTCACAGGACAAGTTTCCTAAAACTCGAGTCTCCGAGACATCTTCCACCCTGACGGTTCACCATCGTCTCGCCCCTCGTATTCTTCGTCAAAGTTACCCTGCGAACAATCACCGAAAATATCGTGTCGCAGACTTTCACCGAAGCGCGACACGAATCGTTCCTCGTAGAGCAACGTTAATCGATCGACGTCGTTCGATCGTGGACGCGGATCGTTTCGTCCACGAAACTCATTTTCGAGCTGCGGAAACACGAGGCTGGAACACGGGTGTGTTTAATGGGCGACGACATGACACAGAAACCCGCACGACGATCGATATTCAATTTACAGTTTTGTCACAATGGCAACTGACGTTCGTGGAAGGCGAGCTGCGCCTCGCGAGGGTTGGAGCGGCGGAGAGGGGACGCAGTCATTCGTCAAGATCGAAACGATGCTTACCCTGAAACGATAAAACCGCGTGGGCGCTCGCGAACGCGCAGGCGCACGCTCGCGCACGTTCGCGCACGTTCGCGCACGCTCGCGCGCGCGCACCTCGTTAAGCCGCTGTCGCGGCCCCCTCGTTAGCACCGATGCGGCCCGCCAACAAATGATTTAAATATAATACTTAATAACGGCCAAGCGTCCCGGGTGTATTCAATGCGCCGACTTTTGTTTCTCGATTATGCATTATCCCGCCGCGTAAATCGCGTCCCGCGATATTAATGGCGCGCACGGGCCGAGCAGTCGCGGCAGCGATCAATCTCGTTGTCACAATTAAATGCGCCGCTCTGGCAAGCCGAAGAATAATTTATGCCCGGCTACCCACGTGAGGTACGAAAACCCGAGGAACCTAAGCGATCGAGATCGAACGCCACGGGTTAGCTATCGGAACCAGGGCCGTGAACGTATAGGGCGCACCACCGGGCCAATTCGAGATTACGGGATACGTTGCTTCTATTCTGATACGGTGGAATAGAATCGTTACAATCGTGGACAGTTTATCGATCGATTAATATCGATCGATTGTAAAAATTAGTCCTCAAGTAGATTATACGAAATTAATCGGTTATTATTAAATGAAGCTTAATAATGATATCGGTTTCTATTAAATGGAGCTTGTTTTCGAGACTTACTTTCGACCGAAGTGTATCTTCTGAGCTGAAAAAATTATTTATAACGCTGTCTTTGGTGTTAAACATTTTTTCGAGAATATATTTTTGATATCTTCGGCTCTTTGTGAAACTTTCCACCGTACAGAGATGAAACAGATATCCTGTGTATTTGTAAGGATCGGAGGTAATTAAGGATTTCTACTTAAGCGCTTCGCGCTGAATGTTTTTAACAATCGTGACTTGCAACGCGTATGATACGTTACGAGCAGGACCGTAACGAAGCAAGGGGGCACCCTACCGCCTCTGACCGTTGTTACGAGGGTGAGAACAAGCACTCGTAAAAATAAACAAAAATTTAATCAACTACTTTAATGCTTTATCGTCCACACAGTTTGCGTAAAAACTTTCTTACGACAATGGAATCGAACGCTCGTATATGCGTATCTGCTGCAAAACGAACGAGCGGAAGGCGGTGTATTTTATTGTTGCTCCAGGCGCTATAGTACCTAAACACGGCTCTGGTCGGAACCAAACGATAGTAACGTATCTCAGAGTTTGAAAGTTTCGTTAGTGAGTGCAATTATCGCTAATAGGTTAAATATATTTCGTTGTTCGCCCATTTTTTCGCGAGAGAAATTTATTTCGCTCGTGTTGCGCTCGAAGAACCTCGATTAATGATTAGATCATTCTCATCGGTGCCGCGCCATATTTTAATCCAACTTCGTTTTTTTACACTCACTCGTGGATCTTCGACACCGATAACTTTCGTTCTTTCGTTTATATTTTTTTTGCACAATTTCCCTTTAGTGGATTTTTCGCGAGGTCTCTCGAGAAACAAATTTAGAAAGAAACGTAAAAGAAACCCGAAAGGGTACACTTTTTAAGTTTATGGCTACACCGTCGGAACTAAATCGAATTTTGCACAAGAAGTACACAAGATCCGTAATAATACATCGAGCTTTTACCGGGAACAATTTCGTCCATCCTAAACTCATAAAGCAGCCGGGTCTGAAAGACCGTACGCATAAAGTTAGCGCTTCGTGGCACAGAACTGCGAGCAAACATTCTAATTTCTAAAATTTGCGAGCAGTCCATTTTACGACCGCGTCGATACAAGTTCCAAATATGTACCGACAAAGAAATACACCGCTCGCGCAGCGAACTAGCCTACTTTCGTCTCGATCGTTCGTCCGAGGTATCGATAAGGGTGCGAATTTAAAAAACTCGTATTCAAATAAAAATGTTTGGATTATTTTTGCACAGGATACAAAAATGTGTTCCACGGTATATACGAACTAGGTTGTTCGATAAGTTTCGTCGTTTCTGCCATTGTAAAAAAAACGCTATGACACTTTCACGCGTGTTCGTCGAACGGTGGTACCATCTTCGAGAAAATAAAACAACGAAGCTAATAGCTCCGTTTCTTATCCAACGACGAAACTTATCGAGCAATTTATTAGCTACGGAATCAGGTGTAATATGCATCGGCGAATGCACGGTGAAACGATCGATCCCGATCGTCGCATTTTCGGACGGGCCGACATCGAGGAGCTAAATTTAGTTTTCGCGTACATACGGTTCGAAAGGTTTCGCTTATCCGTGCACTGCGGTAAGTCTAAGGTAGGATCGAGGTTGAAATCGGCTCGCGTCGGGGGAGGGGGCTGCAGTTTAAAAGGGGGATTCTTTCTCGGCGGTCGAAAACGAGGAAAAGTAGAAACGAAGTAATTAGCGTTTCGAAAGTTTCCTGGTCGGGACTGTCGTATCGCGCGCGAAGTAGAACGTCCGCCCGGTCGGAATCTAATTGCGCCGACGTTTAATTAGATCGTTCGCGCTCGGCTCTCGCGGTCCCGTGCTGCCCTTCGTATCAAACTTGGCCTGTCCTTAACGATACGGATCAGCCTTAATTCACCGCCCTCGTCTGGGCGGCATTAATCTCGCTTCCGCGGCCGCCGCGGAACGATGCTAAAATTAGCGCGCCCGTTAATTTAGCGCACCGACTCCACGCACGCGCTCGTACACGCGTATATATAGCGGCATTGATTGTTTCGCGCGCCCACGATTGTTCCCTTTCGTATGCACGGTCGAGGTACGCTCGACGGGAGCAACACGCCGCGCGATACCTCCACAAAGAGAAACAGAGAGAGACAAAGAGAAACAGAGAGATCGCGCGAACCGATTTAGAGTTGACAGCGATCGTTTCACCGGTGTAATCGCCGTTGACCAAAGATGGCTCACCTATGCCTCCAATGGTAGCGATTTATCCGATTCGGTGATTGCGTTTCTCTTTCTTCTCCGGGATACGCACCGCGAGATTCGTGGTACAAACGGTCGAGGATTTTTTATGGCATCGATAACGCGAAAGTGGGGAACAATAAAATTCCATTTACGATAGTTTGTAAATGCAATTTTAATTGCACCGATTTGTATTTACGACACTTGCTTTCCGAGGAACTCGTTCCAAAAGTTATTTAGGAGGGACTATAAGGAAAAAAGAGGGACGTCTTTTTAATTTTTGACGCGTGTCTTTGAAATTGTGCTAAGTTTCGGGAAGACGAGACGTAATGGTTTTGAATTAGTTTTCAACGAAAGGTATTAGATCGTGCTCTTTCTAGGAGATACAGGGTTTTAAAGTTTGACCGAAAAAGTGCATAGACCACGATCGATGATGCAACATCGAACCGATGCATTTTTTCCCCTTTAGAAAAAGTTTTTCGTCGCGCAAAAGTTTCTACAACTTCGAAAACGGGGAAACGTGTCGGCAAAATTATCCATTAAAATACTTCGCAGCTTCTTCCCAACAAGAAAAATGACTGCTACTTATTTCAGCTTCCAAAAAAAAAAAAAGAAAAAAAGAAAAAACCGAGTACCCCATTAATGTGCTGTTACGCGTTGCGAAACGGAACGTCTCGGTTCTCCCACGAGCACGGCCGAAGATACGAACAATAACGTCGTAACGAGGAGTCCAAAAATTAATCGCGGAGCGGTATCGCAAATTTGCGGGGAACCGTTTAATCGAACGAGATCGTTCCCGCGCCTCGATTCAATCTTCCGTGGTGGTTAAAAAAGGAGCATAAACCGCGACGCGGCACGGACTAGGAGACGGTCGTAATCCACGCGCAAAAAAATACGGAAGTACCGATCGGCCAGAGAAATATTTTCGTAATAACCGTAATTAGAGATTGCGCCGTGGACGGAGGCGCTCCCGCGGCCGAGGCGTGCAGTGAAAAGTGGCTTTTGCCCGGCAAAAAAATTGCCCCCCGTACAAAAAGTCATCGTCATTAGCCGTTGGTCACCGGTCGTCGCTGCCTCGTCACCGCGTCGGTCCCTCTTTGAATCTCTCCTCGTCGCCCGGTAAATGGTTACAGTTAATGATTAGTTAATGATTTTTTCTCTTTTATTAGCCGACTTTCACGGACACGACCGGTAGCGGGATTCCTTTCGGTGCATGCCACTGTCCGTGAATCGTTCCCCGTGAAATCGTAATTGACATCGTGTAACGTGAATTTAAGCGGCAATTAAGCGACGCGAGTCGAGAGCAACCCGATGCCGCCGCGACCGCGGTACCAAATACGTTTCACCGTTTCAAATTCTTTAATATATCAACCACCGCGCGGAAGGGCTTACCGGTATTATCTTTTATACGATAAATCGATGATTTAACGATCCTTTCGGGACCCCTTCCCTCGAAGGAAACAAGGAAAGAAGGAAAGAAGTTTTGCTTTCTGGAGATTTTCAACGACGAGATTCTCAAAACTCGAGTATCGGATATTGTTCACAGAAAGTGAACTATGGGACTATGATATTGTAAATTTCAACTCGGAATTTTTATTAAATATTTTCTGCGGACGAACCCCCTTCGATCGTAAGATGTCCTCTCCGCGACTCGTTTCAGTCTCCGACGAGCTGTCCGAGTATTCGAACGTTCGGCTCTCGTCGACGATTAAAAGTCTAGAGTGATGATGTAAAAATATCAAAGTCAACGAGGCACGAAAACTATCGTACTATTTTTTCTTACACATTGTACACAGGAATGGGAAAAAAAAATCCACACGCGTGTACACCTACGTATCGGTGCAACGAAAATGAAATATTTTGACAGAAAACGAGCAAGCTTCTATACCAATTATTATTCTTGTTCCATAAATCTCGTCTTATCGACGGATCTCGTGAGTACCGAATCTTTATCCTTTCGAACTGTTTCGGGCCAAATTAAACATTCAAAGACCACGAGAACCTTCGCGCCCATAAAATCGTTTTACTGCCATCACCTCGTAAACTGGGATTTTTTAGTCGTGTACCAGATGCGCCTGGCCCGATCGAGGGTTACTTTTTACCGCGAATCCTTGATAGATCGCTCCAAAAATCCCAAGTCGTTATTCACGAGAAAATCGTCGACTTTCCCTCTTCTCGAACCGCGCTCGTCCAACGGAGCAATATTATCGTACAAATACAAACACGTATATACGTTTCAAGATGTACGATTTTATCAATAATCGTATTACGCGTAACTTTACTTATCGCGTTTAATCGTTCGACTGTTTTCAACCGTTCTCTCTACTGTATTATTGTACAAATTTCCATCGTTTCTTCAACACTGTATCCGTGCTCGAAAGAAAGTTCGCGATCCAAGCTCGAGAACGTTGAATGTAACACGGATAATTTCGCACGCATTCTTCTCGGTTGCTGGCAATAGAATCTCGAAAAATTTGCGTAAATATCACCGTGAACGAGCCGACGCGCAAACTGTTCCCCGTTAAAGTTGACAATTAAATCCGAGCTGTGATATTAAATTTTCGATAAAAAGTAAAAACGTGCCGCGCGCAAAGTCGAGAACGAGGAGAAAAAAGGTACGGGAACGCAGCTGCGAGTGCGCGGATAAAATTTAAGGGCGCGCAAGTACAGGGGGCAAATTGAAGACGAGTAAAATGAAAACGAGTTACCGGAGGGTTTCGAGGAACGAGCGATTCGTCCGTAAACCCGTTAATGTACGCGTTTCACGCGAACGAAATCGAACAGCCCTGCGAGCGCGTTTCGACGCGACTCGGTTTTGCCACGCTGCTCGCTAATAAACGACTGCGCCGAGGATAAACACCGTACGCAAAGACGCGAGTAAATGGATTATTCGGAAAAATAAAAATTCGACACCGTAGGTATTCCTTCGGTGGTTCGCTCGTAAACGCACGAACGCGAGGAAATCAAGCGGGAGCAAAAAATCGAGATAAATGCATCCCGTGATGTGTTTGCGCGACGTTGACGCAACAATCTTTCCCTACGAGAGAGAAGGCGAGCAACCTCTCCTCGAATCAAACTTTTAACGATCTTGCTTCTCGTTTTCATTTTCTTTCGGAGTTCGTAACCTTTCGGATACAATCGTACCGTGTTTTCGACTTCGCTAACGGTTAACTTTTTTCACTTTATTGGTAACTTGACTTCGTCCAGACGTTACTAATATTTCGTCGCTGTAAAGTCCGTAACCTTTCGAGTACGGTCGTATAACGTTACCGACTTTGCCAACTATTAATTTTTTCATTTTTACGAGCAACCTTTTCCAACCTGGACTTTACAATCTTTATTTCGTTGCGGACTCATTTTTCAATTTTCAATCGTAAAATCTAACAAAGACGTTACAATTTTTATTTCACTTTAACCCGTGATCTATCGAGTTCTATGGATAAACTGGAGAAAATAATTCCTGCCGACGAACTCGCATTTTTCGATCGTCTCGATAAATTTACAAAGCAAAAATTACACGGAAAGCTTCGAAACGAACGAATCGCGTAATTCGAGTACTTTCTGCATTCCGTATAGAGCTAATAAAGCCGACGAAGGTTCTGCGGAAGAAACAAAGATGAAGCGATTTCACCGAGCGTAAAAGTACCCGAACAAAGGAAGTCGAAGTATGTAGTCCATGTGAGTGACTCGAAGATTTGGTTCCTACGGAATTGTTACAGTTCGAAACGATACCACGCGGGATAAGAAGCAATCGCTCGTAAATCAATGGCAAATTAGACTCGAGGGAGAAACGCGTCGATTAAAAGCGGCCGTGCGAGTGTACGCGGTAAAACCGAGTGAAAGATCATGCGTGCCTATTAGACGCATACTTCGGCGGAAAGGTTAAGATCGATCGCACGAAACGCGTTCCAACTTGTACGCGATCGAGCCAACTTTTTCTCGAAATTAATTACCCGCGGTATCGATTACATCTGCACGCGATTCTAAGCCTCAATATTTGCCATGGCCACTGTTAAACGAGAACCTTATACACGGGCATCCCTTTTGACTTTCAATTACGCTAGCTATCGAGCGTAAATGAAACCTGGACAAGCGCGGTCCATCGAAAAACAATTAATCTAAAAGCCAGTTCTTTGCGAGATCTATCTCGGGGTTTACAATTAATCAACGCCCGAGGAGATACCGTGCACTCTTGCTCGACTTTTCAGTAAAGATTTTTTGCTCGGAATGCTCCACTCAATATTATACAACTTCTTCTACCCTATGGTATTTAAATTGTACAGCGACGATGTTAAAAATAGTTTTTCCAAACGTTCCTATATTCGTTATTCGTATTCTAGGCAATGTTATCTGTGTCAGTAGCGCGTACTCGACCCTCGTGTACAGGTACAGTCCCTTTCGACCTTCACAATACCGTAACGCGTTATCGGCGTTAAAAAGATAACCCATTGCGTCCTTTTCCTCGCGAAAGATACAGATTTTTTAAAAATTTGACAAAATTTGCTTCCCCTGCTACATAATTTGCTGTCTCGTGGCCGTGGATTTCTATAGAGCATTCTCGACCAACGACAGCGTCTCGAGCAAGAAGGCATGCGCCTCGTTATTAGTTATTCGACCGGTCGTCGAACAAAAAACCCAATAATTTCACCGGTGCCAGCCCTAACGACGAGTCGCTCGACAAAAAGCTCAATCTATCAAATTGTCACTGGTCTTTCTATTTCATAGTCTTCGTGGCTCCCTAATAAGCAATCTTCGGCCCAGTACCGTAAATCTGCACTCATCGACCGAACGGGTTTCGACTGGTACTTGACTGACTTATTGTTCGATCGTTGAACCGGATGTCACCGTCGAAATTCATAACCTCGAAGAAGCTCGAGTCTCGATCGAACCTACGATTCTATATACGCGAACAGCGTCGTCTAATCGTGATAAGAACCCAACAGGACCATTCGCGTTCGTAACAGAGAACCAGTCAAATGTTTCATTCTTATTCGTTTCCTTTTTTACCCTAATAACGCACGAATAATTAAATTAAGAATATACGACGTCGGTGTACTGTTCGTGTTTGCAGCGGAGAATCAACAAGGTATCTTATTTTTATTTATTTTATTCAACAACTCTATTCGTGAAGGAAGTACTGTCCTGAAGTAAACCGAAACGGTGCAGCGAATGCATCTGTTGAATCTGACCCATTGTCGATGCAACTACGGAAAGAATTTCTCCAAGTTTCGATATATCCGTAACACTTTTACAGCGTCTAGCATCGTACCATCTGCGAATAGCGACAACATTACCGGTCCACATAGTAACACAATTTCCTTACATTTTGCATGGAACAGTTAACCGCCATTAGGGTCAAGTCACCAGTTGTGCACACTTTCGACAAATTCTGTCCCATTAACTCTAAACGCTCCTTTCAGGTGTGTATCGTAAATTAATTCGGTGCAAAATTTTTTTTTCCACCGGACGGTCGTAATAATTTTTCAGTTATTTTCCGTTATATATTAAAGAAGAGGAAGAAGAAGCGAAAAAAAAAAAGAGTTCACAAATAGACCGTTTTAACCGTTGTAATCGTCTCGCGTAAAAAGAAATCCACGTGAAACCAATATACGAACGGATTAAAAATGAAACGGTTAAAAACTGGTGGCTTGACCCTAATTGCCCATTCTCTGGGATAACAGGATATTTTTCACGTCGAAAGCCCGCTGGTGAAATCTTTCGAAGATGTCCCGCGCGCGCGTTGTCCCGCGTCGTTTGTTCGCGTTCGTTTTATACGCATAGTTTCTGGAAGTACGAATCACCAGAACCGAGTACTCGCATCAGTCAATGGAACGGCGAACGGTTCAACGTCCCGTCCCGAACGTTCATCAACCGACAGATGCACAATCAGCCTAGAGTCGTCCGATCAGCGTCGTCATCGTTCGAAAGACGAACAACCGGGCGACTAATAACCTCTCGATCTTGTTGTCCTCTTTCTCGCGATGCCTGAAAACCGACCGCGCTAATAAGTCATTTCGCCGAGCGTTGGATGTCGCCGCCTGCTCATGAACGCGTCCCTTCATGGAACGCACAGAACGACGTTTCATCGCTCGAAGACACTTCATCGCGGCCCGTTAATTATTTCCGAGAAAACGATACCAGCGTTGTGTTTCGCCCGATGCCTCGCTGGATCGGGCTTCTACCGCGATCAAAGGATCGGAATCCACCGACTGAATTAACTTCTCAACCTGATCGTTCTATGGAGAATTTAGAGCACGGGAGTGTTTCATCGCGATGCTAAATAGCTGGTACCGCGATGATGTATGTATCGGAGATCGACTTGAAAAACTTCTCTAACCGTACTTCGCGTATTGATAATTACGAGTCTCGATAATATCGAGTATCTTTTTCCTCGTGTTACCTCGTTTGTCAATTTTTTCTTACCTTTTTTTTCTCGCTTAGACACGTACCATCGCGTTTACAATTTACCGGGGTTTAATTATTGTACGTTCGTATTTACCGAAGACGAGTGGCGTCTCTAGAGAAACATGGTAATTAGAGATCTCGGGATTGGCCGTTCTTTTCGCGATACAATCGAAAAGTTTTCAGGTGTTGGCTGTTACAGTGCACAATGTACTTTGAAAACTTATAATTTTCAGCCAAGTATATTCTACCACGTGTCTCGTGTGGATGTAGTTTCCAACTTGGATTTCCTACAAGGATGGTGTACTTTTAAAAGTACGTTAAAAGAATTGGATGCCTCGTTGCGTTCCTTAATTTCGTATCAAATGTAAAAGTAACTAAGAATGCGTACAGTGCCCTTGTTCGAGACAAACGTCTCGTTCGCTCGTTGCAAAACGGGGCAATGTACAATTGAAACGTTTACAAAAATCCGAAATTAATTGCTCACCTACCGTTCCGCGATGATTCGAGAATCAGCCAACGGAGAATTGTAGATTTAGGTTAGGATCGTCGAGCAGCGGGCCCTCTGTCGGCGATCACGAGAGATGGCGCCACTTCTTTGAAATTCTTCCCGATCGATAAAATCACCGTTAGCGAAATCATTTCGTACGTATATCGAGGAAGTATCGGAAACGAAGCCGCGCGAAATCATCGGCAAAGGATTCGACGTTCACCTCTCGAAAGTCGGCGGCGTACTCGAGCCCGAAATAGAACGAGCCGAATTTACGAGCGCTGACATTAAGGTGTGGTAGTCGCGAATCGTTAGCCGTTGAGTTTTTGCTCGTCCTCGTCCTCTCGTGTGTCGCTTGTCTTTGTCCACTCGCTGGTCCTTCCGCGCTTAATCGTCGCGCCGGTGCGCGAAGAAACGCGCTGATTGCCACGAGAACGCGCAAGAGGACCGACGCTGCTTTTACGAGGCTCGCGTGTGGTCGTCCTCTAGTTAATTGTACGCTTTCGCGGGGCCAACTTGGAAAAATGAAGATTCCCGACCGCCCCGAACCGAGCGCGTTCCAAGCGACTCTCTCCGAGGGAATATCATCGGGAAGACACACTTGACAGGGAGTGTTCCACGAAACGCATCGAGTGGCCGTTTCTCGGAAACGAGACCCACGAGGTCCTGTGATCAACAGAGCTTTCCTCTTAACTCCGTCTACCGTTACGAAATCGCATTGGAATCAATTAAGCGACTTGCGAGAAGACTGGTCGAGTAGCCTTTCGGTGGCAAGTGCCGAAGGTGTCGTTGTTGAATCAAATTGATTGGTCTTAATTACACCGATCGAGAAAGTGTACGAAAGTAACGCGTATTATCATAGACGGAGTAGAAGATTATCCTGTAAAAGCAAAATGACGGAACTTGCTTTCGAACCTATCTTCGAGGATGTAGATGGAACGGAAGATTATAGCGTTAAAGCGAGACGACAGAAGCGGCTTCTAAACCTATTTTCAAAGGTATCGCCCAATCGATTATAAATGATGCGAAACGAAACCTGACGAAAGAAATGGAAAAATTTATATCGGTTACTATGCGCGTTGCGTTTCTAGTATTGAGTTATAAACGATGGGCAGGACCTAGCTTCGGCCACGTGTAGATATTGCTCATTATTGGCGTTCGCTGCGGGACATTTTTATTACCACTTTGTTCCATACTTAATGCGGTTCGTTATCTACATCTGTGGAAAAGAAGAACCACCGCGACACGAGCTTAGGAGAAGGAGATTAATTAAGATGCCATGTGCTCGCGAGTACAGAAGATGTCGCCATATTATTAATTTCTACACGATTGCTAACTGTGTTGCGTTTATAACATTATGCTTCGTCGATGTTATAAATTATAGACCAGAGATAACCCAGACCTAATAAATATTGCTTCTCATTGACAGTCGCTGCGAAACATTTTTATCGTCATTTTCTCAGTTCGTGTAGTCTGTTATCTACGTCCACAGAAAGGAAAGAGTGCCACGCTGAGCTTACGAGAAGAAGATTAATTATCGAGCCATCTGGTAGCGATTGCAGAAGGTGTCTCCAATATTATTAATTCATCCACAGGTACGATCACTGTGCGTGTCGCGTTTAGAATATTGTGCTCCACCAATATTATAAATGATAAATCGGACCTAATCTGGACCCAATAAAACGAAGATAAATTGCCGATCGAGAGCAACGCGTTAAAAATCATTGGATGGAAGTTGCAAAAATTTTTACAGACAACGTCGGTACTGCACAAATTGAGTGTGCGTATCGTACATCGAATAGAACGTTATTGCGAAACATCGAGGTACGGTTCGATACTACTTTTGAATCTAATCTCGAAGATGTTGCACGACCAGTTAAATGTAAAACAAACTAGAACGTGATGAAACAAATTGATCTAAAGGCAGTTGTACAAAGTATCGACGGATACCTGGAACAGCCATGGCGTCTTTGAACCTAACCTCGAAGATGCTACGATGCTATTATTAATCGAAGAGAAAACATAACGAAGGAAGTGGACGGTTAATAAGTTCCTGGATACCCGGTGACAAGTTTAAAAGCAAAAACGATCGGAAGGTCGTGAATTCTCGGAAAAGTGTCCGCATTCACCGGAGACACCAGTCTCGGAGGAGAGGATCAGCGTCGGGAGGCCAGATACGACGAGCGAAATTACGTTTTCGTGTTGGTTCGTCGATCGTGGGTAGCCAATTTCCCGGAAAAGAGGGAAACGAGAGCAGAGAAGAAGGGGTACGGGAGTTACGATCGTTGCGTCGCGCAAAGGTCAAATAAATTCGTCGGGGAGATCGCGTGACAACACGGTGGCGCGTTTGCATGGCGGTCACGCGCGGCCATGTTTATGCACCGATAAGGTTCGAACGAATACACCGCTTTTAGCTAATAACCTTTTCTTCGCGTGTATCGGGATCGTGCGTGTAATAATACGGGATATTGCGCAATTTAACGGGGGCCCCCCCGACGCTGTTGCTGCATCCCCCTGGAGTTTTGGGGAGAGAAAGCGGATCGGATGCCGAGGCCGCCGCCATCGCACAGGAAAACAACGTTCTTAGCTAACAGCGGTACATTAATTCGGGCTTTATTAAATTTGCCGCGACCACCGTAATTTCGTATCCTCGTTTCTTATCAGCGGAAAGAATGCTACTCCCGCGGAATCTTGCCATCTACCTGTGCCTTGGGTTACTGTCCATGATGAGACGGTGTGTACGCGCCGGCATATACGTGACACCATTAATAATACGGCGCGTGTTGCGAAAAAACCGAGCGAGAACCGCCGGCCACCTCCTCCTCCTCCTCACCGCCGTGGAAAAGATCGGTAAGCGCCGATACGTAAGCGATAGAGAGGCTGGTGCCGCGCGCGATTAAAATGCCGCGCCGGAAACCGTGACCGGTTTTCGCCGCGGACCTTGGAAAACCGACGACGACACGCTGAGGACGCGCTCCTTGACGATAACTGACCGTAGAGTCGCGCGGAGCCTACCCAAACCGCTCCAAGGATAAGACGATCGGGGAAACTGGTCAACGCTCGCAAAATCTACCGTCCTAATTTACCGTTGCATCGTACCTGAGATAGACGAGCTGAGAATTCTGAGCTTGTTGTCCGTAGAGAACGATACAACGGGATTCTTCGATAGTTGGACAGACCATGGACCATTGACGAGAATCTTCGATCGGTATAGCCTAGCCGAGCGAAGGTGAGGTTTCCAATGTGCATGACTAAACTGCAACGAAGTGTGTCTCTTGCACTCTCGCTCGTTAGACCCGCATTTCTTTCACGAGATTTCTCGTCAGCTGTGCATAGTATCAATCCTAGAGCGTTCTAGCTCGCGAAGACATTGAGTAGTCCGTTCCTAGGTCTAACGAAAGTTTCTGTTCCTCGTCTAGTTCACCAAGAGCGTCACTTAGGTCTCACTGTTGCGACAAATACAATATTTGGCGAGATACGTATACTACGCGTCTCGGAAGAATACCGATGGAGTTGCGCCATCTTGGAAAATGTACTCACGGACTTACTGGAAGCTGAAACGCACCACCGGAAAGTTCCTCGAGGACTGAAGTACTTACAAACGCGCTACCTGGTAATATAGAGACCCCTACAGGGGTATTGCTATTTTGGGCAAAAGTTTTGCTCGACAACCACTTGATTTATTACTTCTATGTCGAAGATTCTAGGTGAACGAAAGGACGATAAGAGGGAGACGGAATATATTCGCGTTAAAGCGTTTTATTATACGGAATAGGCAATTCCGGTTACACCCCTCGTTTAAATTAATGCAAGCTGCCAGATATGTTGATTTCAATTTTTTTTCTACACCTTGTTGTAATAATGTAACGCGAGAACGGCGCGATCGACGGACCGTGACAGCCGAGATCGTGGGTCAGTTACCTGAAATGCACCTTTGACAACTCATTGACGCGTTAATTACGAAATATCCACTCTGTGCATTATTTATCTCACAGAGGAAGCTCGAAACAATCGGAGTATATTTTTTCGGAATTTTAAGCCAATGTACCTCGATCAAAAATGTTCAAGATAAGAATTTGTTTAGAATTTTCGCGGTAGAAAAATAATTTCTGAACAAACGCGAAAGCAACAAAACCGATCCTTCCTAATTTCACGCGGACTATGAAATATTTCAATTTCATCGTATCCCCTGACCTCGATTACGAAAAGTAATCGATTCGACACGGAACGACCCGTACGTTACCCTCGGTGAGATACCAATCTCGATCATTTTCATCCATTTTCACATCACGGAGCAGCCATAGAAAAACACAAAGGTTAAGATCATACAGAAGGTCGAACACTCTGAACCGCGTCTAGATATCGTTTGAAATGCATCTAAGACACGTTGAAAGCACATTCGTTCTTTATTGTGTTTAAATATAGTTAGTCTTGTTATACCACGTGTCATTCACATTCATACAACACACCTCTACCATCGTTTCACACTTTCCTTCAACTAGCTCTTGGGATATTAATTTATTGCAAGAGGAGCGGCGTATCGCGAGTGAAATCAGACTTTACCATTCGTGCTGCCATATCTACTTTATTATCGCAGTTGGACCCTCGCTCGTGAGTCCATCGTGAATCCGTGAACGTAGACGCAACACGTGTCACTAGCTGAGGTCCTTAACAATACGCGGGGACTTTGCTCGCGCGAAGTCTCTGGACTTTCCATTCTTTTGTCCTTATTCTCTGCAAAGTAATGGACAATAACCAATAACTAAGTGAAATTAATCTTTGTTGTCCCGTGGTAACTCCTTCGAGTATAAAGTTTGAAATCTCGGACAAGAGTATTATTCGATGAAACTATTCTGGCACGCGACGTTCACATGTCCGCACATGTCACTCTCTTGAACACACAATGCAGATTCACGTTCATATGCACGCAAGATTCAACGATTACTACCCCACTATTAGGGGCAATCGAATTATACGGTAGTCTTCGAGCGATAAAATGAAATACGTATACTCAAGTGCAACTATGAAGCTGTTTATTAGTAGCCCGAACGGGATTATACTTGACGTTCACCATACATGGTGAAATCTTCAAGAATCTTAAAATCAATTTTTATCCCCTTCTCGGAAAATTTATCGAACGTGCATCGAGTCTGCTTCCCATCGAGGCTACGAGAAGCGAAAGTTTCGAACTCTGATCAACGAACTCCCCTTAGGGCGTTTCTTGTTTCCTCTAAACACACGTTGCTCGTAAACCGAAGACAGGCAGGATCGTGTCACCGGTCTGGGCTGAAACTCGGTAATCCGAACCACCGTTACGTTGTCGCAAAATACATCGTAACGATTACGCGATTACGATCACCAGGAACGCGGAAAGTGGAGAACTGTCGCATTCCTTTTCTTTTCCACTTAAAATTATATTCTTCGAGCTCACGTTTCGCCCGATAATACGCAAGAAGCGTGGTTGGGAGTCGGAGTTGAAATTACGAACGTTTGAAATCTCCGTACAGAAGAGACTATCCGAAACCGGTATACTAAACGGACAACCTCGAGCAGCTACGGCAATCTCTCATATATTAACTTATAATGTATATTTGAACGTACGGAACGAAAGCTCGACTCTTTGAGCGCTGAGCGCGTTTATGCGCGTTGGGTTAGGTCGATCGGTGCATTTCGTGCGGTGAACGCTTTTGGATATGCGGATCTTGGTACAAAAAGGATCGAGGATTTGGACGAGAGACCGGAGAACAAGGTAGATTCTGCAAATATTTTTTTCTTTAATCGGATGGATGAAAATAATTCAGCACGATGTTCGAAAATTGGGGAATGTTCTTTCCACTCCCCGGTTGTACATTTCGTCGCGCAACAGAGCGAGAGACGCGGATCGAGCGACTGCGGAGCGAGAGAAAGAGAGAAAGAGAGGGAAGCAACCGTCTCGTTGGAAAAAATAACGAAGCGGACCGCGGACGAAAGACGGAACGGCGAGCGGAAAGAGCGTCTTTGCAGTAGCGACGGGGCGGGGGAGGAGGAGGAGGGTGTCGGTGTCTGGTGGCTGCACCGCCGGGAACATCTGCGCCCTTAATTATTTTACAGATTTAGTAGATCGTTATGGCTTGTAAAATTACTGCCAATTTCACGCCCCTAAACTTCTTTTATCCGCGCGTTAGCTGCCTATCGGTGGATCGCCGCAAAAGCATTCGAAGGATATTGGGCATTCTTCGTGGCTAAATTAATGGCCCCTTGTTTATGACTGCATCGGCACCGGACACGCAACGATTCCGTCGCGAATTCCCGTAAATACCCCCGATAATAATGCGATTCTCCTCCTCTCCCTCTCGCCGTTTATCCTCCTCCTCGTCCGTTTCGCTTCTCGACCCGTTTCTTCGCCCCTCGTTTCTTCGCCGGCACTCGCCACTGTGTCAGACGGAATCGGAGCCTCGCGTTTTCTTTTTTCGCGCGCTCACGATTCCCCTATCCCCCTCTACACCCCCCGACACCCCTTTCTCGGATTAGTCTTCTCCGCTCTGGGGATCGATTGCACGTTCCACGACCCGCAGAGGATCGAAATCGATTTTTTTTTGCCTTTTCTCTCTCCCTCTCTCTTATTTCTTTTTCTCTCGAGGCTCCGTGTCCGATGGTATTTTCATTCTGAACTCGGTGGCTCTTCACGCTCCCTCCATATCGTAGCTTTTGCTCTCGAATCTATTACGCCCATCGCGGCGAGGAATTCGCGCGCTACATCGGTAGCGCGATCATTTTCGCGGTATCTTCGAGGCGTACGATTCGCCGAACTTTTTATCGATTGTGTATTCTGTGCCCATCGTTGACTATTACCGTTCTTCCCCTCGTTACTGGAACAATAACGCGGTTTTACCGCGTCGAGATTGTACACGGAAAGAAACTCGCAAGTACGGACTAGAAAAGAAATTAATCTCCGCGAAGAAGTGTACGTGTATTTTACGGTACGGACTACCGCACGGTTGTACGATGTCTGACTTAAATTTACTACGCGAAAAATATAATTCTAGAAGTACGTTAAAGAAATAACTACCTCGGTCGGTACGATTACTTTGGTTCATTTTCCACAAAATGTAAAAGTAAGAATAAATAAAGGGGTGCAATCGCTTCGTTCGTCTACCGTCCATACCGAACGGTTTCCCCCGTTAACGGTAAAAATAATAAAATGAGAAAATCGAAGAGAAATTCGAATGGAAAACGTGGCCGAAGTTTGTTTCCAGTTCGGAATCAGGATGGTTCGCGCATAATTCTCGCGCAGCCGTGGATTAAAATTCACGAGCCGAGAGCATGGCATCCCGGATCAGGGCAGCGACCCATTTTCCCCCGGAGCGTCCATGGGATTCGTTTAATCGTCGCGCGGACGCGCTCGTAATCGGCCGCGAGATCTCGTAATCGAAATCGAAAAGCGACGAGCGGGAAGCCGATCCCCGCGGAACGGGGACGCGCGACTACCGGATGCCCGGAGCCGGGGCACGGATCACTGTAATTTAATAAATTACGAGAGCTGCCGTCCCGGGGCAAATTGTAGCATAATCGTTCATTAGTAGGTCGTGACTTCGCGTCCGCGTGGACGAGAGTTCGATACACGCGGCTAGGCATTACCCGGGGCTTCTCCGACCCGCGGAAGGCCGATGCAGCCGAAGACTCTCTCGTTTCTGATTTCTCTCGCCACGATCGTGCCTCTTACGAGCACACGTACCATTCAGTTTTTAGTCGACGCGAAACGAGCCTTTCGGGGGAAAAAGCAACGTATTACACCTTATGGATGTCCATTGTATAATAGCGCGATTTATTTTTTATTATACGCGAAACGAGCCTTTCGGGAAAAAGCATGTATTATACGTTATGGATGTCCATTGTATAACGGTACGCTACGCGTAAGAATATTTCCATCCCCTCGAAGATTCGTTATAATTACAGTTTATAATGCACGACGTTGAGGAATCTTTTGTTTTTGATTTCTTTCGTCTCGATCGTGTCCCTTCGGACCACACGTACGATTTTTTATTCTACGCAAAGTGAGCGTTTGGGGAAGAAAAAACTACGTATTAGCCTCGAAGGTTCGCTATAATTATAGTTTTCATAATGTATTCATTTCTTATTTAAAATTATTCTCTCTTATTTCTGACTTCTTTCGCCTCGATCGTGTCCCTTCGGTGTACACGTACGATTTACTTTTTATTCTTCCATGCGAAATAAGCCTTTGGGAAAAAATCGACGCGTTGCAATTTCGCGTCGTACATATTATACGTTACAGTGAATGTTCCTACTAGTCGTCCATTTACCGCGTTAGGTGTTCGATCATGGAATACTTTGGTCATTTCGAAGATCCACCGTCATGTTGTCGATTAGGACAAAATTACAGTAACACGATGAATAATGACTACTGTACTTACTGTTTTGCGTCGATCTCGGAGCGTTTGACGCTACGCTTAGAAAAATTGCATCAATTTAAAAGAAAAATCGACGCAGAACACGTAGCGTTCTACCCTTCGCGTAAGAAAATTTTCTTTTCATTGGTATAAGTTATTACGCGAATTGTTTTATTGAATTATAATACGTTTTCTAGTCTCTTGGAGAGATGTCAAAGCACGATGGTGAAACATTAAGAATTTACAGTTAAAATAACGTTTCTTATGAATAAGAGTACATAAATGTGTACTCCAAAGTGGAGTCGAAAGACGAAACTAAAACGCAACGAGGCAAGATGCACCCAAAGTGCCATCGCGCAACTTAACCCGAACAAAATCACAAACGAAGAAATTATTAGTGTATTAAAACACGAGCGATAAAAAAAACTGTACACTCCAAACTAGAGTATAAAGAAGAAAGTGCAACGAAAGTGCGTCTCGTCTAGGTTGCACTTCTCGTAAACGAAGACTAATTATGTATTATAAAGGGCTGGTAACGATGTTCGAAACGTTAAATGTAATACTCGAACCGAGTCGAGGTAAAAATTTCCATTTTTCCAGGAAGCTCTGGTTATCGAACGGGCCGTATCGTCGGTGCCGGTGGTTTATCGATCGAATCTCGATCGCCGGTCCGGAGGGGCGGCGCAATTAGCCGCGTTAATTTCCCATAATTAGCCCCGGACGGTAATGAAGTTATCGCCAGTCCGTGTCCCGAATCGCGTCGCATCTACACAAATCGTCTCACGAGCAGCGGTGTACTTAAACGCGACGTCGTTAAATCGAGATTAACGACTCGGACGAGACCGTGGAATCGCCTCGAGTGAGCGTCGTTGTCCCTCGGAGCTTCATCCACCGCGAAAAGAAAACCAGGAATAAGTCAACAACTCGTGCCTAGAATCGAGCGGAGCGTATACACATCGTTCGCGATACACGGCGGAAGCGGCGAACGCGTTCAGAAAAAACGAGTGAACGATCGGTCGGTAGATCGTTTCGAACGCTTTTATTTGTCGATTCGATCGCGGCGAGCGAGTTGCGCCTGCGATCGGGTTAATTTTATGGTGGTTAATTTCAGCTTAGCGGCTGAAACAGACTCGCTTGGATTACTGAAACGGACGCGCGATAAAACGGAGACGGTGCGTTGTCTTATTTCGTGTCGCCTGTCGGAAGATCGAATGAGAATTATTTGATACCGCGGCTCGGCTACTTAAGAGGATCGGGGAACGTGTCGATCCCGGTAATTCAACGAGAGATTTCGTTCAAACGAGCGATAGTGTTGCGGAATCGCGTTTCAGAAGATACTCCTAGAATTCGGCATCGAAGGATACGTATCTTTCGAAAACGTATTTGCTCCAAGTACAGGTCCGCGACTAGCGAGAAATCGTTAGTTAAGGGAGGAGAGAGGACGATTCCAAATGTCCAGTACGCAACGAAACGCGAGGAGGGTCGTTCTCCGTATTGGTTTTTCATCCCTCGATCGCAACGTCGCGTTGTTCGCAATTTTCGAGCGCGTTCGGAACTCTCGAGATCGTGCGCGCACGAGCAATTTCGCGCGCGGCGGTTCTCGGGGCCCCTTGATTTATTTACTCGAAATTCTCGCCCGGGGATTTTCGACGTGGTAGTAAAATGTTTCGCGAGGTTTATAGAAATAGACCAGCGCCGCCCGGTAACGGTTTTAATACGCATCGAGAGCGGTTACGCTCGCTTCGGCGGACGGTACCCGAGCGCGATTGATTTGTTTGCTGCAAATGGAACACGGGAAACGACGATTTGTAGCGGGGCTGTAACAATCGTGTCCCGGGTGGAAAATGGTTTTGCACCGTTCGGTTGGTTGCACATCGCGATGACAGCTCCCCGGAGCTGCGAACGACAGTTTTTTTTATAAATGCAACAGATTCCGTTGGAACAATTCTTGGGGAATTTTAAAGATAACGCGTACCTTTTGCAAAGCGGTTTCGTCGCGTTTTTCAAAGATTCGTCGAATCAATCGTGAAGCTCGGATCGAGAGAATCGTCACATTTTTCACGCGAGCGCGAAATTATGCTATCACCGCGCATTGAAATCACTCGAGCGGTATTCCTATTAACGTTACGTTCGCGAGTTTATTGCACGAAGAATAGCCACGTTATCGATTTGAAACGTTTATTGTACGATTTACGGTTTCTTTTCTCGTAACTCTCGAAATTTCGGAGCGAAATTTCCAGAAATTATACCATCTTTTCAAATTTTTAGGAATACACTATCGCGGAGTTACAAGGGTCGAGGACTATGTACTCGAATTACATTATTAATCGGTAATGTATCGCTGAATGTATTTAATCATCGTTGAGCGTATTTATACTGGTTCTTCCGGACAACAATATAATTCGATTCCTCTATTTTACGCCCGATAATTACTAGCGAGTATAATTATCCATTTAACTATAATTATTTCGTAACGATATTCCGATTTATTGCGTTAAATTATGCTCGATGTAGAAAATGAGTTATTTTGATTAAACGTTCGAATATTTAGCGTTGTAGAGTTCTAATGCAATATATTAAATACTTGTTAAATTTATTCAAAATTTGTCATCTTTACTTAAATACGTTTCATGTTCTACGTTTATCGTCTTCGACAAGATATCTCACCGAATGCTCTTTAGGCGCGCTTATTTATTTAGATCCTTTCCATTACGTTACGCTCTTCGTCTATAGCGTACGCTCAGTGACATTATTGAATCGTTGAAAAACGCTGAACTTCTCACCGTTTGGATCCACCGCGAAAGGTCGAGACACTCTTTCTAGGGCGTCGGCCTTTTTCGGGTCCTCGTGAGCGAAACTCCTGCGAGATCGCGGCGGATAGATCCCTGATCGCTCAATTCCGCGGCGATCGGACGTTGGGACGCCTTTGTGCCACGGTGGAGAAAAAAGCTGGAAGCCCAGGGCTATGGTGGCGCGTGAAAAGGGTCCCGGGGAACGTCGTTGCTCGAGAAAATTACAGAGTTCATTGTTTCGTGTTGGCCCTCGGGAGGAGCACGAGCAAGCACCGCGGCAACGCTTCGTGTTTCCCCTATCTCCCCTCGCGCCACTTTTTTCGCCGTTTTGCGAAAGTGCGTGCGCGAATCGATGGGAGATAGAACGCTGGGCGTCTTTCCCCCACGGAGAAAATAGAGAGATATCTCTATTACGGTCTTTACTCGTAAATGTCATCGAGTTCTCGGCGAGATTTGTGGCGAACGGCTCGTTCACTCCCGTGCCGATGGGAGAAGAATGGTTAAGAGATACGCGCCGGAGATCGCGCTCGCTCGCTCGCTCGCGAAAATCGATGTTTCGCGGATTATCGCGTCGTTAACATGCAAACGGGGCAATGTATTATACAATCGGATAGAATTGTTCGCGGTAGCGAGTCTTCTCTGTCCACGAAAAGCGAACAGGACGAGTCGATGTTGTAAAAATAATACATCAGCGAATAACGAGCGGGTTATCCCCTTGAGTAAAAAGTTACCGTACCCCTGTCAGGGTATTTAAAATGTTTAATTACCGTATTTGGAAATAGTTCATTTTACGGGAAACTGAGTGACTTTTGTATTTTTGTAAGTAAATTTAAGGATTTCGAGCAAACTGAAATATTTTAGTTTTAAAATATTGTATCTTTCCAATCGTGGTCATGGATGTTCTCACCGTTACGAATGAGTCACGCGTAAAACGAGAATTCAATTACGAAACGTTCTCTTCGTGGAAGATTGCTCCGAGCCGCGTGTCGCTAAAAATTTAACGATTTTCGTGTCGAAAGTTTCTTACGTGTAGCAACGATTTGACGCAGTTCGTTCGGTTTCTCCCAAGGGCGAATAAATACCGAAGGACAGTGCGCGTTGTTGAATTACGCGGAGGTATCGAGAGCCAGGAGATACTTACTCGAATCGTAATTTATGCGGCGCGGATCAATGAAAGTAAATCCGTAAAGCGAACACGAGCCATTGATATCGATATTTATTCGAATCGCGAGCCCCGGCGAGTGCCGTATTCAACTCGTGCGCTATACTTTCCTCCGAGAGGGTCTCGATCGGCCCTCGATGCTACTCGTTGCCTCTTTTCCCTCGCTTCCTCCGCAGGAATTTAAAAAGGATTTCCATCGGGGTATCGATGATACTCGAAGGAGCCCGGGAGGCGGGAGTTTGTAAACTTTTATCGAGCTATCGAAACGTTTGCGCTTTCAAGACACTCGGAGCTCGGCGTTGCCTGTCGTGAGGAAAGTTAAGGAGGACTATCCAAAGCCTTAAGGATATCGGCGGGGGACCGTTTCTTCCTTTTCCACCTTCTTCCCCTGCTATTTTTAAGCCAGCTACATCCTCCCGAACGAGGAAACAAACTTTTTATTACCTAAACAATCTGCCCAAAGTTTCGACGAGCGAGTGCCGTTAACGAACAACTCGCGATCGTTAAAGCCCCCCTGTCGGTGAATTAAATGTTGCGTCCCGCGTAGACGGATAAACTAATTTCGTTGGAAGACCGACCGAACGATCGCTCGGAGTTTCGGGTTATCGAAGGTAACACGATCCTTGAATATTCTTTCCGATCGTTACTCCAAACGTTGCTCTATACTTTCGATTGGCTCATGAACGTCGATTATCGTTTCTATGATTCCCTCGACGGATGGATTACACAGATTGTAGATCTCGACACGGAAATACGCGTACGACTACGGTAGGTAAAAGAACGGTAACGATATCAGCTAAGGAAAATATCGAAAAACCGATCCGTTCGATTCTCACGGGGAAAGGACCGCGGCACTTCCGTCGTCCCGCGTAAAAATTGGTCGCGATCGCAGGCACGTAAATTAGTCCGATGCATAGTGCGCGGGTACGCGAATAGTATAGCACGGGTCGTTTCTTTAATGCCTGGTGGAAACGGCGGCGCGGCGGCGCGGCGCGCAACGATCCCACGTGGTAATTTCAAAGTTACGCTCATTGGCGGATACAGTTAGCCGCTGATTACACGTCTCCGTGGCTCTTAAGAGTAATATCCTAAATATCAATTACGCGGGATTTCCTCCGCATTGCTGCGCGGCCACGACTTCCTACCGGGCAACGGTCGCCGCTAGCTCGCTCGCTCGCTCGCTCGCTCGTGGTATCACTCGGCCCCGAACCGACGCTAATTGGCTACGAACCTCTTAATGAAACTCGGCCCGTATCTCTGGCCGTGATCTGAGAAAAGTCGCGGATAATCCCGCGCACGGTGGACGTAAACGCGCATGCTCCACGGTGGCCACCGCGCCGCGCCGCGCCGCGCCGCGCCGAGCCACGCCGTGCTTACACCGCGCCACGCCGCGCCACGCCGCACCGAGACAACCCAGTTCAACCTGGACGAGCCGCGACGAGGCCCGTACTCGCGATTCGCGCGGTCCACCGATGCCAGCGCGGATTTAGCGAACCGCGTTTCAACGCCCGAGCACCGCGCCGTTAGAATCCTTGGCATCCCGCGGAATGAATCGACGCCGACGTCGTTACATTGTAACCGATGTCGTTTGCGTCCGCCTGGGAAAATTCATCGAGGATACTTCCTCGTTCGATACAGAACGCTCGCAATTATCGCTACGATGCTGAGAATCGGCTCTTAACCCGGCCACGAACGTTTGCCCGTTCGTGGGATCGGAAAAATGCAACGCGCCGAGTTTTCGCGCGCCGATTCCCGAGACGATCGTTTCGACTGAAAATATCGAACGTACGGATAACTTTAACGTTTCATCGACAACGTCTCCGTATCAATTCTGAACCGAAACTGAGACGAAAGTTGAAACAAACGTCCAAGGATCGTGTATCCCAATTCGAACGATCAACCTGGGAATCCATCTTTCCTTCTCTCGCTGTGCAACATCGCAATCCGAAAAAAAGTGAAAAAGAGTGGAACACTTCGAGACTAACCTCTTTCTCGTCCGTTTATCGACGGAGGCTCGCCGATCATCGTTAATTCCGTAGAAAATCTGCCGAGAAGATATCGCGGTTCCTTCGAACACGTATAGACTCGAGGCGAGAAACTTTCTACAATTTACTCGAGAAAATTGCAAAGTCGTCTACACGTGTAGACAATTGCTCCGAGCGTTTTCCCAGCGCGAGACTCGCCCTTCGCCTCCGATCGAATCGAATTCCCTCTACCGAGAACGACTCGAGACAATACGAATCTCCCTCAGCCGTATTCTCGGGCTGTCACTCGCGAACCGCGGTGCAACGCGTCCGATAAGATCGTTCCGCGCGTATACCACGAGGATTCTCTTGCTCTCGATAAGAGGACGGGGCGAGCCGATCGGGAAGCCGGTCGACGCGTTCCGTGGCTCGAAACGACGGCGAACAATGCGCAAATTAGCGTATCGGTTTGCAAAAACAACACGGCCGAGGGTGGATCGGGGCAATCCGTATCGCTCGGTGGGCGTACCGCCTACGCTGAGCCACAAATAGAGAGAGAAGGACAGCGGATACCCGGGGGGCAGTTCGGCGTTTGTCTTTAACGAGGTGCAACGAAGGATGCAACGAAGGCGCAGGTGTACGGTCCAGGTCCGCGCAGGGCGTGGTTCTTCTATTCGTTAACGCGGACAGATTCGAGGGAGGAGGGTTACTCGCCGCCGCCGCCGCCGCCGCCGCCGCCGCCGCGAAGGAGACGACCTTTTCCGCGCGATACGCCGTTTAATCGGCTCGTGGGATCGATTTGCCCGACCGTAAAACATCCTAACGCGGATTTCTAATTTCCGCCGCTGCGCCCTTAGACGATCGTGCACAATGCCGTCATTGTTCCCTCGTCACTCGCGCCGCTGAGAATATTACCTTTTCCTCGGCAGGGGCGATTCGTTTGCCCGGGAGACCGAGACGCGGGACGATGGGAAGATCCGAGCCTGAATGGAAACTCGAGCGGTGCCCTTAGGGCCGAACCTTGCCATCGACGTTCCTCTTCCTCTACAGAAGTCTTTCCACTTTTTCCGTTCTCGCGATTTCGAGAACGCGCTTCGTTCCGACGATCTCCGTTAGCGGGTCGTAGCAGCGAAAGGACGATTGCAACGATCGGGCGGAATCAAAATCGAAGGTACGAGCGAATGGTAACGTTGCACGAATAATAACGGAAGATCGTGAAACGAGTTAACACGGCAATGCGTTCGATCGAGACGAATCAGGACCTGAAACCGAACCGGTAACGACACAGCTTTCGCCTTAGGAATCGATCCCAATCGAGTTAACAAAATGAGACGTTCAACAGAAGCAATCAACGTATTCGTGCTCCGGTTACGGTTGCGTCCAGAGCCACCTTCGTCCGTTACGTGAACGCGACGGTTGCACGTAAAAATAGTTCACGAGGCCCGATTTCACTCGGCCGAGCGCGCAACGAACGCGATCGAAAAAGTATCTAACGAGCGTAGGATCCGCGTGGGAAATGCATCTTCGTCCTGGAAGACGCTCGGCGTCGAAGGAGCACCGGAGGAGATCCGAGGCCCTCGGGCTAGAGATACTGCAGGGTGCTTAACGAGCAACGTCAAATTTTTTTTCTACAGCTCGACGCAATTAGACTCTGTCCCGTTCGACGGAGGGACGCGCGAAGAGTAATGGCGCCGCGCTAAATTGCACGTGGCCCGACCTGTCCGTCGAGCCACGGGATCGTCCGGACTGTCGAACGCTGTGTAAACGGCAACGAGGCCCCAGACCGACCTGTCTGATCTCATTTTTTCCCCGCCTCCCGCTGACAAATGCACCTTCCCTCTCCGCCGCCGGTTTTTTCTTTCCCTCGGTAATGACGTCGTTACGCATGCATCGTGTAAATACTGTTACGACTTCTTTCAGCGACGTTTAACTGCGCCGAATGACTTCGACGCGGAAAGTAACTGTATCGGGTACCGGTGTAGGTTGTGCGTGTCGTTCACTATCGATCGCTAGAGACGAGCCGGGACCTGGTAGCTTTAGGTAGCTGCACGATCACTTGCTAGTACGATTGGGTAGGTATACTTCTCTCGGATAGAGGTACTGGGGTTTTACAGGGATCTATTCGAGTACCCTGAGGTAAGTGGGTAAATCGGTACTCGGTTACGGAACCTGTAGAGTTCGTGTTTGGTAAGATCTTTGACTCGGTAACGGCTGGAGCTCGTACCGCGTTACTTGGGTACTTTAATACTCGAACAATTCGATACTCGGATGTACGATAAGATGCTCGGACAGGAATCTTTGGGTATTCGGACAAGTAGTCGTGTCGATAGAGCACTCGAGCACTTTGGATGCTGGGATATTCGCTAACGAGGTAACCGATTGCTGGGATAGTCGGTCGTTCGATACTCGAGTACTTGGATACTCGATAGGTCGGTAGCTATTGCTCGAGGCAAGTTACCTGCGATAATTAGATAAAAGATGGTGGTGAGAGAGCTATAGCACTCCTCCCATCAGAAGGCTGCCAACAGCCATCGATTCTTGCGAGTGCACCATCAACGCCAGATTCCTTTAAACAGCGGGAATCTTTCCCTCTCCAAACGTCCCTGTCTAATGCAGCCTCTAAGTAAGCCTTGACTGATGAGCCAACCGGCAGATTCTCCGGAAGGAACGCGGAAACTCTTTACCCTTTCTCTCGTTGTACCTGAAAAATTAACTTTAGCTTCCTACGAAGTCGTCGATGCTACTGTTCTTCTCGCGGAGAAGCACGAAAACGGACGAACGTCGATCGCTTCCACCTTAACGAATTCTGTTGCTTCCAACTACTCGAGTCCGAATAGTTCTATTCGTACCACGGGAAAAAAGGTAAACTCGAGTCTGTACCGACCCGTGCACGGTTGTCCACGGTAGCTAGAAGCGTCTGTCGAGAGTGACTCGATGACGAAATGTTTTCACTTACGGTAGCAACCGTTCAGCGTTCCGAGCACCTCGATCACGTGATCACGGAAGCACGATTCCCTTGGTCGAGTCTTTCCGAATCCTGGAAGAGACCTCTGACCTCGAAAATCTCGCAAACCGTCGGCCAGGGTCCTCTCGGAGCGCGCTTGAACTCCAGGAGCCCACGGTTCTCGATTTTTCACGAACCGCCGAGTCCTCCGTTCCCAGCGATTCTTTAATTTAATCGCGCAGCGAGTCCGCGCGTTACACGGGCTCGTCGGTCACGGACGGTTTAATAGATCCCCGGGCATTAGCCGTCCCGACTTAACAACCGAGATCGTTCGGCTCTTTCGAAAAGATTAACGCGGAGGACTGAGCGTTAACGACGCTAGACGCGTAATCGTTTTCGCAGGCCTGTTCGGAGCCGAGCTATTATTGCCGCGTCTCGCCGCGACACGCGTTCGGGCTACCGTGATTGTCGCGCGGCAATCACCAGTGCCGCTACATCGCCGCCATTGCGAACGAATTAACGCCAGGTAGCGAGAAACGCAACTGTAAAAAGTTTCTTCTTTTTTTCCACCACGGAAGAATACCGCGTACCGTGATTCGTGGCCCGAAGTACAGTTTCGCGAGGTTTCGAAGAAGGAATCCCGATCCCTTTCATCGCCAACTTGATTTCCAAGGATTCCAGAACTTTGGAAAATATATTCGGGGAATACTCTTGCGAAATTATTGAGATTACTTTGCATGTAGAGATTCAACGAGTAAATGAAACGAGGAGGGTCACTTTACTACACTGTAAAGTGTATCTTGCAATCAATTGCTGCGCATCTAGTTCCACTCCATGGGAAAGTGATCCAAACATTCGCAGACTCCGTGTTCGATCCGATACACTTTCATTTTATACGCACAGTAGAAATTTATTAGTATCAGCGCAGTGAGAAGCGATGCGTACGATATAATAAATTCTCCAGAGAGGTACCTAACCCTGGCCGATTGCTCCGGCTCGATGAAATAAAATCAACGGCAACGTTACATTCGCGCGTCGCAGACGAATAAACATTGGTTAGTACGCAGAAGGCTTCCGTAGAGGACACGCTCGAGAATACAATACACGTTCAACTATCGACAAACTGGCGGTCACGAGGCAATCGCGCGTCGACTGTTCAGTATTACGTGCTCCTCGAGACACGAAGGTTGCTCTTGGTAAGTTACACATTTTAAATTATCGTACAGCTATGGCCCTCTACTTTTTATTAGCACTCGTGGTGCTAACCGATAATCATCTGCATCGACCATCGTCTTTATCTTAAAGTCGATCGAAGGCTGTACAATTTCTTACGATTAAATTTTCGAATATTTTACATCGCTTGCGGTCTTTGTTAAGAAACATATCGATGCAAGACATCGAAGCACCGACTATTCATCGTCGGTGTTCCCGATATTTTTAATTTTTCCTCGACGAGTTAGATTTTTGAAATTATCGTACAGCAAAGGTCTTCTTATTAGCACGCACGATATCTAAATCGTCGTATTTAAAATCGAATTCGCTCAATCGGTCATTTGAAAGCTACACCGTTCCATGTATTTCTATTTATGAATATTGCAATTTATCTGTAAATTTTATCAAGGTTTTCACCCAAACTTGCGAATATTCGATAATACGTACAATGTCTGCAATATGTCCCCCAAACGAACTAATTCCAACGAGTACAAATCGTCTATAACTCCCTGTCTTCGGTTGTTCTCCGATCCACTCGTGGAGAACCGATTCCGAA
Organism: Ptiloglossa arizonensis; assembly: GCF_051014685.1. Lineage (NCBI taxonomy): Eukaryota > Metazoa > Arthropoda > Insecta > Hymenoptera > Colletidae > Ptiloglossa > Ptiloglossa arizonensis. The sequence continues at coordinate 16,056,116 of NC_135058.1, forward strand.
ATTAAAATAAAAATGGCCGAGCAATCGATTCGAAAGATTCTCCATCCTCCCTGTTTTCCCGCTCCAGGTCGTTTCGCGACTCCATCGCGACTTTGCTCGTTCGTTTTGCCAGCTCGACGGTGTTCGTAGAAGAAAAAAATAAGCGTCGGTTCGGCTTTGTTTTATTCCTTCGATCGATCAATCAAGCGGGGACTGACACCTCTCGTGGGAGCCATTAACTTAAACACGGTTTAATAGTCGCCGCGCTCGACTCGCGGCGGAATTTCTGCGGGATTTTGACGCGCGGAGTTAATGTTTCCTCGGGTGATCGGCCAGATAAATTTCCGACGGAGGAAGCGGGCGGTGAATAATATTTTAGAATTGATGCCGCCTCGGTCTGGCGGGAGTTCGGTCCCCCCTTGTGTTCGAGGGGGGGCTCGTTTCGAAACGCGCCGGCCGAACGAACACTCGGAGTTCCCGTAGCGATGCTCGTTCATCGCCCGGTAATTAAAACGATATACGCGGCAATCGGGTGTTTTCAGCGTGGATTTTCCAACAAGCTTGCTTCCGTTTTCTTCCGAGTTCTGCGGTAGACGTAGCCTTTATTCGCGCGTGTCTCGCAACCGACGCGCGTCGTACACTTTAATTAATTAAATTGTAACGCGGAGTACGTTCGCGCGTTGAAACGGAAACAAGTTTGTCGATCGAGGTGCCCGTCGATCGCTCGGATCAAGATAACGATCTCCGCGAACGAGTTACGCTCGGTGGCGAGTCTTGTACGGGATTGCTTGCTAATTTCCAAAGGTGTCGGGAGCCAGGAATTTTAAATCGTTTTCGAAGATAACGCGCCGGTATCGAAGCAGTATCGATTCGGGAAGTGACGCTCTTCCGATAGAGTTTCGAAAATTATTCAATGGTATCGGAAGTCTCGAAGGTCGTTGTTCCACTTTGAACGATTTGTCGCGCCGCGGAACCTGTTAATTCCCATAGGCGTAGGAACCAGGGGATTTTATATCGTTTCGATGATAACGTGTCTGAGCAGCATCGATTTGGGAAGCGATAGTCTACGAATGATCTTTCGAAGATGGTTGGAAAGTATCGAAAGTCTGGAAGGTCGTTGTTCCACCTTGCGAGATTTATCGCGACACAGAACTCGGCAAGTTGCGAACAAGGTCGAGTAGAACACCAGTGCACGTGAACTTATTTTACCGTTGTTGAGCGTCGAGCAATTGGGTCGTACGGAACGTTCCGAGTTTCAAAAATCGAGTTCCAGATTCGTAGGAGAATCGAATCGAAAAATTGTTGGCACGGTTTCTATCGACGGACCGCTCGTACGAAATTATTCATTGGGTCGTTATCCGCGCGGGAAACGCGCGAGAATGGGTTTCCCCGACACTCCCGGTAAAACGTTCTCGAAGGTAGCAGCTTTCTCCGCTAACTCTTCGTTAAGTTTCACGTTCTCGCGACAACGTTTCTCTTCTCCGGGTGGTCGTTTCGAGCTTCCGCGTCCACGAGAACGCGCACGCGTAAAATAGCGAACAGAGTTCGGCAATTCGCGTTCGATCCCTCCGAGTACCGAACCCGTGGAACGATTACGGTCAATTATCGTAGCGCGAATCGTAGGAGGGCGCGCGGAAACCGCGGATCGCGTTTACACCGGAGACTCTCTCGCGAGCGTTTTTCTTCACGGTGGTGGGATAAGTCGGCTCGTGAAATAAGCGGCGGCAGGCAAATATTTCCCGATCGGGCCGAGAGAAAGAACGAAGGAGAAAGGATCGAAAGTACAATCTGATCGTCGAGTAACATACGGAGAAACGGTACCACCCGGGTTTTAATGAGCACTCTACCGGCGCGGTCGACCTCGGGTCATTGTTTGCCTCCGTGGGTGGAAATTAATGCGGTCTTACATTACCCGATCGCTTGGGATATAATAAGATGTTTAAATATGCGACTTCACACCTGCACCACCCCGGCCATATATTAGCATTTTTCACATTTACCGCGAACAATGGGCCTATCGTGACTTACCTTTTACCGTGGAAGCGGAAACCACGATATTTTACTCCCCGTTATCAGAAATCCGTGGTACTCGCCCGTGAGTCATTTTCCAGCGACGCGGGTGTCCCTGAAAAGTCACCAACCACGCTCGGATAAATGGTCCCTTTGTCTCGGACCTGTCCGCTGAATTTCGCGCGTCCAGGGACTCTTATTCATTTTCCGTGAAAGGTCGATGTTTCGCGGAACTGGCTTCGAGGAGAGACGCGCGCTCGGTACCTCGTAGCGGCTCGCGATTCGTCGACGATATCCGCCTAAACGAGATGTCCGCGTGGGTACGCTGGACGATGGAATAAAAAAAAATGAAAAGAAACTCACCTTACTCGCAAGATGACCCGATCGAAGCCGTGTAACGCATCCTCCTGGCCGCCGGACAGCCGATTTCCTGCTCGAGCAGATCCATCCTGGCCATCCGAGGTCAACCGTCGGGATCCAGCGAGCACGTTCGCAGGACCTACTGAAAAGAACGCAGCTCGGAGCCACCGAGCTCCCCACGGCCAATAAGACAAAATGGCGCGGGCTGGGAGGCTTGTTAATTGCAGTTTAGTGTTCTTGCTCGTAATTAGGTGGACTCGAGCAGCTGGCCCGAGCCAGCTCTCGCACGACTTCGCTCCGCTCCCGGGATAATTACCGCATCGGCATCGGCCGTCATACGCTCGGCTCGCGAAGCCGATTTCTGCTACCTGCGCCCCGTGTCCCGTCCCTCTTCCGCCCTGCTACGTGCTCAGATCGCGCTTAGATCGCGCTTAGATGCGCGATTCGCGTGATCGCCCCCTTCCTTCGCGATCGATCGAGCAACCCGCATCGACCGCAGCGAACGTTCATCCTTTGGACAGCTTAGATGAACATTTTTAGGTTACCAACGTTGGAAACTTTTCGCAAGTTTTCCTTCGCGGGACGTCCGAGAGCGAGAATCTTTCATCGACGAGGATCAATTTCTTTCTTCAACCTTCCGTGATTTCAAATAGAATTTTATCGATTTTTTTTTTTAAAGGTAGAGAATATTCGGAGGATTTTTATCCTCTTTCTTTCGAGAGAATTTTGCGACCTTCGAAATTTTATGTTTCATGCAGAATATTTGGAAAATTCAAGCCTCTTGCGCTCGGTAGAATTTTATCATTTTTTCAATTTTGTTTGAACGAAATTTTTCCTCTCTTTCGTCCAACGACACGCTCCGTAAATTGTGGAAGCTCTGGGTTGTACGTACAAGTTGACTAACGAGGCTCCTCGTTTCCAGATTTTGAGTATTCGACGACCGGATAATATTTTTTATGCGATTTATACCGATACAAATACGAAACAGTCGATAACGTCTCCCTGGATATCCTCCGATCCCTTAAATTTCAGTCTTCTCGATACAGTGTTCCCTAATCTATTAAGTAGGAGCTAAGAAACACATATATCATAATTGATAACTATTACTAGAAATATCCATTCTCCTCGATTCCCAAAGATATATTCCCCAAAACCCAACATTCAATCTTCAATTGCATACGATTGCACAACTGCGATATATTTATTCTTCGTTCACACAGACGTTATTAGGTATCAGCTAGTTGCTTTCTCACCTATTGTTGCGCATCTACCGTACATTTTTCTCGATTTGAATTTCTTTCTCGAGCAATATATATTTCTTACAACGAGTAAAACGTTTCCCTTCAACTTTACTTGCAAATTTTCTAAAAGAAAAACTGTACGAGCGAATTAACTATTAATTGGATCGTTCTCCGTTACCGATCGAAGCGATTTGCCGCCATATTGCGACACAGCGCCACCGTTTCGATAACGCGCGTGCGCGCCGCGTGATTCTAATTTCTCTTGTTGCGCGCGCGGCAACGAGCAATTTCGGAGGTCGATCGCCGCGATCGGTAGCTCGTGGACGCAATCGGTCGCACGTTGGGCAACTCGTCTCGCTATGGACATGTTTTCAACGCTGACGCGGAAATACGCGCGCGTACACATGCCGATGCATTTCGATCATCGGTATTATCGGCCGGTCGATCGGCGCGCGCGGACTTTCTCACGGATCGGCTGGCTGGAAATGACGCGGAATCGAAGCGACTCGGTCGACCGGGACCGACATCGACACCGACACCGCGATGCCTAAATTAATGCTCGCTGCTCGTTACCGCGCAGCTTATTTGACGAACCTTTGATCCCGAACGGTTAATTATCGAATTAAATGCCACGAGAAACGAGCGTCGAGCGATTTCTAAACCGTGACGAGAGGGGGGCTGCGACGGACACGTATTTAGACGTTACGCAACCGCGAACCGCGAGACACTTCGGAAGCATCGAAGATACGTCTGCGAGCTGAACACCGAGATAATTGTACCGTAGATGCGGAGATTTCTTTCAGTTTTTACTCGAACTGGATTAACGGCGGAATTAGAGTATTTCTGGTAGTTGTTCGTAAGAAAAAGTTTCTACTTAAAATGCATTTGTTTTCCCCTTGTATCGGGAAACAAGAGTGCGTATTAAGAAGAGAAAGAGAGGGAGATTTAGTTTTATTTTGGCACTTTTAGCGAAAGTCTATTCTGTCAGAGAAGACTTCGATGAAAGTCAAATGTTTCGAGTACCATAGTGTTTTCCACCATTGCTCGTAAATGCAGCGAAAGGTGTATTTATTACTCCTCTGTAGCAACGAATTCACGATTGCTCGGCGTTGCTAGGCACAAGATCTTTCATAAACCTTCCGAACGATTTTCCGAATAATTACTTCAGAAACGGACCGTCGTCCGAAGATGGCGATGATGAAACGCGTAAAGTAGGCGAGTTGTGCACGTTATGCATTCCTACGTTTATGCGTATTTATTACTACTTTCCCATCGTGTGTCGATCGATACGTTGATTGCCGCGGTAGTATTTCATCTGCGCGGATACGCCAATGTTCAACAGTTCGAGGGGATACTTACAAAAAGAGAAATAATATATCTGGCGACGATCATAGATCGCGTTACAATAACCGTGTAAAAAAAACAATTTTGTATTTCTATACACGATGACTCGTTGTTAGTACATGTATATTAAAACTCAAGGAAGGATGTATTTAAAGATACCGATGGTTAAAATTTGTTACATCCGAAGATAATCCTTTGGGTCGAAAACGTTTATGCAATTAATAATTTTTGAAGATTGATTTTAAATAATTTCCTTCGTCTTTTTTTCAACGAAGTGACCATTTCTTATCACTGTCCTTCGTACATAGCTACAAAGAACTTTCCACACATTTTTTTTCATTTTCGGTGGTAAATAGTTCAAAGAAATTTCGCCTTCAAATCGTGCCGACAGAAATGGCATTCCTACAATTCTAAACTATTCGTCGAATCGAGAAACGTCTCGAACAAAAGTTACCTGGTTTCAAATATGGAACAATTTTGTCCATACCGTTACGCTTGCTCGTACCAATAACTTAACTATCGACAATAAAATGCGTTTCCGAAGGTTCGTGGCGCGGATAGTCAGTGCGAAAACTTATCCACGGGCCGTCGATTTCTGTAACGTTCCAGCGGCGAATAAAACAAACGGCGAGATCGGAATCGCAACGGCGATCTCCCCGAGTCATAATACTGTAAGCTGTACGATCGGTATATATTACATAGGTGTGTCACGCGAGCGATTACGAGCGGGCAATATTAAGCCGCAGCGCGGATTATTTCTCGGGTCCCGTTTTTCCTCTTTCGCTGGACCCCGCTCGGCCTGTTCGGTTTCCACTTGCTGGAACTCGCCTCCAGATCGCCGATCTTCGCTGTCCTCTGGAAATCTTAACTCGACTCTCGTTTCTTTTCAATATCGCTGATATACAATCTTAACATTTTTTAGTCGATTTGTAAATAGTGCTCCAATTTTTTGAGCGTCAATTTCCAATATTCGAATTCAGAATCGCTGGAACTCAATTCCGGTGATCGTTAGTCCTTCGCAGTCCTCTGTAAACGTTAACTGGGTTCTCGTTTCTCTTGTAAAATTTGTTATACGTGTCTCGAACAGTATTTCAATCTTCGATGGCTTGTTTTCGAATATTTGGTCACAGAGTTGCTGAAATCCACTTCGCTAACGCTGATGAAATTCAGAACGTATAAATTCTTGAGCGCATTTTATGCTAAACGCCGGCCACGGATATTGGTGTTATGCTTCAATTAGTCGTAGATACGAAATGATTACAGTCTTCGCGGGCACTATAATTTTCTTTATCAAGATGGAGTTCGGTAGCAGGTGGATTGCGGTAGCTTGAAATCTGAAAGCAAATCAGGGAACAATTTCTTTCTCTGTCGCCGACGAGGATTTATAAGTGGAAATAATTAGAAGCACTTGACTGCTGCGAGCGCTCGTGAACGCTCGAGAGAGCGACGCGTTACGCGCTGCGAACGCCTATGAGCGTTTAACGCGCGTGCTCGATAAACGGGACTGCGAGTTTTCCGCGCGCGATGTAACTTGAGCGTACAAATCTTACAAATACGATTAAAAAGATCAAATATTTAATTTTTTCCATCAGTTGCTCATTACGAATTATAAGTCGTATCGTGTAATTATACTCTAACGTATAAACAGTAAGAGGAAACGGGACGCGTATTTACCGCGAAAAAGTATTCAAATTTTCAATAATTATTCCAGATATTTGCGCTCAAATGTGTATTCTTATTGGCCAGATTTATATTACAATCACGTTCGCAGTGCGGCCAACTCGTTAATAATAACGAAGGATTCCGGTTCGATAAAAATGTGACGAATAATTCAATCGTACAAGCATATTTATTAATACCCGTTTGAAAGAAATATAAAAAATAATTATTATACGTTGCGCTATTATTAACGAACATTTCAATAATCACAGTGATTTTACTAATATTTCTAATCGTGCTAACCCTGCAAATAAACGATGCACTAGTTTCTCTTTCGAAACTTTTCTACCTTTCGAATACTCCGTAATCGTTGCTTTTTTATTATTGCTTATAAATCACGATACTGACTGAAATTTAAAAAACTAATCTTTCTCGTTTTCAATCTTCCTGCCAAGAATACTACCTACACCCTTGCATTCAAAATACAAAAAAAAAAAAAATTCATAAGATCCATAAGGCAATATCTGTTTCGCGTAAAAGCAGCAAAAGTTTTAATCGTTGTGGTCATTTTACAACGAAGGTGCGGGAAACGGTTCGTAGAGATCAAAGTGTTAAAATCAAGATTCTGTTCCCGATTCTGTAATTATGCGCTCTACACGCGTATTAACAACTTCCGTCTCATTTGTCGAGCTCGTCGACAGTTGCGTTCGATCTGTGCCTCCATCTTGCCTCGAAGGTGTCCACGGGCGACGTTTTCGCGTCCACCGTCTGCACGATACCGAAAACGCGGATATGTATTCAGATAAACGCTGTAATTATGCGAACGGCATGAATAAAACTGTTTCCTCGTGTTGTTTTAATAAATGCAAAACTCGTACTGAATATTCATGCCCGACGGTGGGTGGTACCTTTTGTCGTTTGTGCCCGCTGCTCGGGCCTTACCACCTGGAAAAATGGAAAACGACCCGTGGAAAATACTCGGTTGCACGCGAAGACGTCTCCGCTTACTCGATCGTTTCGTAAACCGAGTGTCTTTGATCCTGACAATTCCTTCGAATTGGCAAATCTCGTCGAATCGTTGCATCTCGTTTAATCCGTAGGCGGGAGTATTTAAATTTTTCTTTTTCGATTTAAATAAGTCTCGACCAAGTGTACCAAGTGTACTCGATATCGAGTCTTAATAGAATATATATTAATGTCGTACGAACTGTTTTTCTTATTTTTGTATCTAGAATCCGTGTCTACGTGTTTCCCACGTGCCACCAGTGGGAATCTAAATTTGTTTCCAACATTCGAAGCTCTCTTTACCGTCTAATCGTGCTCGGAGTTTAATCGTTCGAAATAATTGTTACTTCACAATTTCAGATTTTACGATTAAGAATGTTATAAAATTATACGCAATCTTTGGTCGATCGAGGAATTCGTTCTCCTTCGGATCAATTCCGAACGAAAGCGTGTATTTTCGAAAGGGATCCTCGTTTCTTCGACATTGTCTCTACGCCTTGTTTCGTCGAACACTGTTGCCACACCGTGCTCAGCGTAATTTCCTTTATTATGTAAGGGACGTAATAAACGTTCCATTAGACCGGCTGGCGAAGTACCGAGCCCGACTTCTTCGTTAACTTGACTTTCTATCCATAAACAGTCATGCGAGGATCGCCGTGGCTTTTATTGATGGTATCGCTACTATTTCTAGTTACACGAATGTATGGTTAACCGTTCATCTCTTTCGTTGGCCGGTTACGTCGGATTGGTCATTAAGCGGAAGATTAATTAAGTTAAAATCACATGTAACGGGCCCGACAGCGTAACGGGTTGTTGTACAGCTTCACTTTGTCGAGGCTCCCTTAATTTGACAGGAAAACGAACGGAAAGGTACTGTTGCTCGCATCGCGGATTAATGCCTGATTAATAGACGCGATAATTCAACGATGCAATCGTTTAATGGTAATTAATAAACACGCTTTATCGAGCGCGGATAATGTGCGCGTTATGTCATTCGGGCCGGTTTACATCGTAAAAGACGTGTACAGGGTGTTTCGAAGAAAGAAAATTTATCTCTTGTACATCAAAAACGCATATTTTTATCCTCGAAAACGAACAATTTTAGTCTCCTTTATCTCTCGCGAACCTCGTCTCAACGGAACGAGTGATCCCCTCCATTGTCGAACATTAAGCGAGGCACTGTGGTACGTTCCAAGTCCAATTGAAATAAAAATATCGAAAAGTATCTAAAAAATCGGAAAATCTCTAAACAGGTTTTATCGTCGAAAGACAAACAATTTTGGTTCCTTTTACCATCCTTTTACCATCCATTCGTCCCAACGAAACGATTCGGTCCCCTTCCAAGGAATCTCCGCGACTTCGATACTCTCGATCGAGTAGTAGTCGGTAGAGCGGTTCACGAGGATCTTCTCGGTGATATTCGAGCGTCCATTAAAGGGTGCGCGTTAAGAGTTTTCCCTTTTGTGTGTCTCGCGGACGGGCCGCGGAGTTTCGGGACTGTTTGCCCAAGTGTTTAGCTCGGTTGTCCCCGAATCGTCGTCCAGAAACGACGGGGCCTTGGCTCGCCGCCATCGCAATTAGCACCTGCAGGGTCGTTAACGTGTCCCGAGCTCCCGGGCTTTGCCTTTTCGGCCGCGTTCTCTTCGTTTTCGTCTTTTTCTTCTTTTTTTTTCCTCTTCTTCTTCTCCGTTTCCTCGAACATGGCGAGCTTCGTAAAAAACGCTTCATTGTTACGCGTCCGCTCGGTTGTTTGATCGAACCGGTAGCTGTCCCGACCAGCGCTAAACGAATCTCTGTTTGCTCGAGAACGTCTTTCACGGGCCCATTATGCGGACAGCTTTTCCTATCCGTGCCCCTCTCCACTCCTGTGGAACGTCTCTCTTATCTATTATTCATTATCGAGATTTCCGGGCCGACGTTTGCACGAGTAATCGTCTCCACTCTCCTCCCCTCCTTTGGTGGGATCCGTGACTCGGTTCGAAGAGAGACCACTTCGAAGCTACGAAGTCCGTTTCGTGGTCACCTCGTTCTGTCAGCGCTGGCCCTTTGTTCCGTTCCACGTTCTCCTCGGCGTTCCACGTTTACCTTTTTTCTTATATTCTATTTTGTGGTTTCCTCGACTCGATGAAGCTTCTTTTCTGTTTAAGTAACACGGTGGTTGGTAACCCAGGGTGTATATTAAAATTGTAATTTCAACGTCCCGGTTCCTCCCTGGACTCCACCACCAGAGACAGTTGGGATTACAGAGTAAATATCCGTTTACGGATCGCTCGAGTAACGAGTGTGGACCTGTATGTTTTTCTTCTTACTTTCTTCCCTTCTAATTTCATATTGACTGTAATGTATTTCAACTTCGTAAAAGTTTCTGGGAGGAAGACGTTTATTCGAAATAATTTTTCTTCTCGGAGAAGTATAACGAATCCCGATTGTTTCCTCGGTAAATTGTGTACAGTTCCACTCGGTGGTAAAATCCAAATTTCCAAAATTGCATCGCGTCGTGTTTATCGAGAAACGAAAGAAATACTCATCGACGTCCACGATCGCTCAGCGAAAAGAAGTCGGTAATAAGATTGCGTTCCTCGAACTCTTCACCTGTCTCCGCCGAACGTAAAGAGTAATATGCAAATTTTTAACGCGCCTCTTTCGCCGCCTCCGATACTGGAATAAAAAACGAGAGAGCAAACATCCCGAAAAAGAATACACAAGACTCGCGCCCGCGCTCGACCGCGTCCTAATAATTTCATTTAACGTGCGCGTTTAACGGACAGGCGAAAATGGTAACGCAAGGAAACGGCCCGTTCCGCTAACGGAATTATCTTAATTACCGAATTAACGCGGTCGGTCCTTTTTTATCGGGGCTCGTTCTCGGACGAGTTTTAACAACAGTTCGGGGCCACGCGAAATGCATCCCCGGGGGACGGGGGGAGGTTTCGGGGCGGGTGAAACGCAACCGCGAGCAGGGATGGGGGGTTGGGGGATGGGGTGGCGGACGTTCTTAATTTCTTATTGTGTATTAACATGCCACACGTGTGATCACGCGAGCAGTATCGCGGCTGGGAGTTTTTGTTTTTGCGGCCACGAAGGACCCGTGTGGGAGACGGCAGCTGTGCATTTCAGATAATGCGATCCCGCGTGCACGCCCTGCCCCGCGCTCGCGATCTCTGCATTACGCTCGGTCACGTTATCATCGATAAGGACGAGCGTGCACACACGATTCATCGTCCTTTTCGACGCCCGACCCTCCCGATGACGACTCGTCCGTGTAAGAGCGTCCACCGCGATTCATCCGATCGAGAGGCGTCGTCGAGAACCTTCGTCTCGAATTTTTGCGATCGTCGAGGAAAAGTAGCGGCAATCGTGCGTTGTACCATCAAAAATTTCATTCTGGGCTCGACGAACTTTTTCAAGAAAATACACGAAGTTTTGGATGCGTAAAATTTCAGCGGGCTGTGCTTTCAATTCTAAAAACACGTACGCGCGAAATTTAATATTTTATGATATATTACTTTACATCACTTAGTGTATAGAATAAGCCTTTCTGCGCAAGGAAATCGAACTCGCGTTATTTTACGTTACTTAGGATCAAGAATAACCCTTTTCGTACAAGAAGATACAACATTTCGCAGAGTCTTCGTCGGAATTTGAAAAAGATTGTCCGGTCGTGTCGGTTCGAAGTCGAAGTATCTCCAATCATCGAATTCGCGTTACTTTACGTTACTTAGGATCAAGAATAACCCTTTTCGTACAAGAAGATACTACATTTCGCAGAGTCTTCGTCGGAATTTCAAAAAGATTGTCCGGTCGTGTTGGTTCGAAGTCGAAGTATCTCCAATCATCGAATTCGCGTTACTTTACGTTACTTAGAATCAAGAATAACCCTTTTCGTACAAGAAGATACTACATTTCGCAGAGTCTTCGTCGGAATTTGAAAAAGATTGTCCGGTCGCGTCGGTTCGAAGTAAAAGCCGACGAATTACGTTCTTGGTGAACACACCGGTCTGTTTAGAAGCTTCGCGTCGAGGCGGAGGTCGTAGCGAAGCCGCGGGCCAAAAACAGCACGGCGAAGCTGATGCAAGCCGGAATAAATGACGGCAGGGTAGAACGAAGGAGGAGAAGGAGCAAAAAAGGCGACGAGGGAAGGGTTGCGGAGCGGAGAGGCCGAGAGTAAGACCGTGGTAGTGTGGGAGGACGCAGATTACGAGGCTGTCATTCCTCGTATAAGGCGTGAAAGGAGAAGCGTCTGCACCGATGCAAATTTCGCCATCGGCCTCCGCCGTGACAGTCAGGTTCGTTGACAGTCGTACGGTCGGCTGCGTTTGAATCCCCCCTCTGCGCGCGAACGCGCGACGACAGCTCGTTTGGACGTGTGTGCGAGCGTGCAAGTGTGCGAGCGCACGCGCGCGCGAAATTTCACGCTGCACCAGGAAACAACACCGATGGATTTGCATTTATATCCAGATGCACCGATCCTCCGGCTCGACCGGTCGGTAAATGGAATCGATTCGCGGCAATGCAAATTCGAGGCTAGTTTTCAGCCACCACGCGAAAAGAATCTAACACTCTCCAGTGAAACGAGTACTTTGACTTCGAACCGACACGACTGGATATTTTTTTTAGCATTTCACGGAAGACCTTACAGAGTGATGTGTCTTCTTCTGTGTAAAGTGTTATTCTTGATCGTAAATATTGTAAAGTAACACGAGTTCCACGATTACGGGTACTTTGACTTCGAACCGATACGACCGGGTATCTCTTTAAACTTACTTAAGAAATTCTACCTACGATCGGTACCATACTTACGCAAAAGTAAATCTAGGCTCGTGAATTGAAGTTTCGTAACTCCTACAAATTATTTATTTTTTTAATTCGCTATTAATAAATTTAATATTTTATTCAATTTCTTACGAGCCGAGTATTCCGCTCATTGTTGTTCCAAGAAAGGTTCACATTGCATCAGCCGAAGGAACGTAAAGTTTGTTGCTTATTTTACCGATCGTTTTATACTTTCCATGAACTCCTGTTTCTTTTATTCCACGCAGTTGTGTGCTCGGAACTGTCTTACCTCTCACTGTCCGCATTAAAAAGTACATCCTGTTGAACAAACGAAACGAACGTTTCACGTGGAATTAAAATCGAACGCTGCTGGAATAATATAAAATATATCAATAGTACGGGAAAGAAAAAGCACTCTTTAATTTCCTCGGAGCAAAGCAGGCAGCTGTGCGTATATTTAAAATTAAATGAAATTCAACTAAATATTGAGGCAGTTAGCTTCGTGGACCGATGCGATCGGCCAATATTTTGCACATTCTTCGAATATTGAAGAAAATGTTATCATTCCAGAGTCGTGATTCGTTCCAATTAGACAGCTTTTTCGAGCCGAACGCGCGCACACGCGCGCACACGCGCGCACACGTACACGGTAACCTGTTCGTCTCAGTGACATTACTCGGGCAAATTTATGCTCGAGTGCAATTCTTCGGAAATGAATCGACGCACGCAGGTTTCACGCGCGGACCACAGCGATGGGAATCGGCGGACGTCACGCACCATTAAGATCCTCGAGATCCAATCGCGCAATTAGCGACGATCGCCTATTAATTACCTCGCGATTAACGGCGATGACGCGTCGCTGTGTCCGCGCGCGTTCAACCCGTGCAGGCAATTAGTCCCGAGGAATTTTACGAGTAACCCGTTCTACCTCCTCTCCCCGTCCCCTTCTCTCGATCTTCGTTTACTTCACTCTCCTCCTTTTCACCCGCAGCCTCGAACGGTACCTTTCTCTCGGCGAATTGAATCCTCGCGGAGCAACAATCCGCTCTGCTTTGCGTACCTGTTGCAAATCGATCGCTCGAAGAAGGAAGTCGCGCGTCTCCGACAGTGACGAGAAACGAGGATGACGAGACGAGGGAATTATTCGAATTTCGAGCGTATTCGACGCCCACAGCTTCAACGAGACGTCCACGAGTCGTGGGTTCCGTGAAATTAGAAAAGTACAACTATTTGCAGAGAATATCACGTATCGTTGGACCAACGAAAATGTGAACTTTCTTCGAGCGTGGTGGATTGCTGCTCGTACATTTAAATATCATTTGGGAATTCTTTTCGCGTACAATATAAATGACTTTCAGTTTCTCACTTCGCGCACTTTCCATTTTATCTGCTATTTCATAACTTTGAAAATTCGAAACAAATGTTTTCACACACCGGAGACTATCTTCTCTTACTTAGAACTTGGTACGAACAACTTGAAGAATTTGTGCTTCTCAAAGGTCAAAAAGATGAACTCGATGAAATAAAAAATTCAAAAGCTGATGTTCCACGGATCGTTTCAAGGTTGCTTCTTTTGTCTCGTTGATAAGTTCACGAGCTTCCGAGAGGTGCTGCACCGTGTATCTACCGTTTCGGAGAAATTATGGACACTCGGTTCTATGATAAAACACGGCCGCTGCCATTGGTCCACAATTACAGAATCGTATCGAGCGCGAACTACGAGGGAAGTGGGGATACGATTAAGCCACTTACGCGGATCGTCTCGAGAAGAGAGGATACACTGTATTCCGACGTGTAATTGGGTCAACGACGCTTCGCAACGCGTCTTTTAGGGCCGCTTTTGACGTACGAGCGATGCATCTTCTTGCCGCGCAAAAAAAGACACGCTCTCGAGGTTGGTCCCCTCTTCCTTCTTGCGGATCGTGCATGAAAGACGCGTTCTCGAAACGGAGAGAAAAAAAGTACGCACCGGCGGTATCGCGCTCGAGGGTAATTGATATTAAACGATCGACGCCCGTACGAGCGATCGAACGAGCACTTTTGGTCGATCTTTCTTTTCGGGTCACGGACGTGTCGTGCTTTCTCTGCTTTTATTCGTTACATTTATCCTTTTATATCTACGATCTAGATCTGCGTCGAGTAACTCGAAAAATGCCAGTTACATCTTTATCACCGAGTACGTTTTATCGTACGTACGATACACGGTACGTATACCTTTGTCGTTTATAAATTTAGTTCGATTCTCGGTGTTACATTTCACGGAAAGTGAAAAAGGAAGCGTTTGAATCTCCGATCCATTGGACGAATATTCCAAATTAAAATAAAGTTTTAACGAATTTTCTCCAGTTTATAGGGGAGATACGCCGATCCTCCGTTAGGCGGGTCGAGCACGATTTAACCCCTTCTGTAACATTCGACACTGAAATTTCAAGGTTTAAATCCATTACGATAAATAATCAATTGCGCCTCGCATTATGCAGTTTGGCTGTAGAAAACACGAAGAGTCAACCGTCGGCTGAGCACGATGTTGCAATTCTTTGCAGCGAAACACGCACCTGATACTTTGATCCTATCTCCGGATTATTATGAAAAGCTCTTGACTCAAATTATAGTGAACATTACGTATCCGTAATTTGGAAGATGTGATCTCGTATGAGTATTCAGGGCACTCGAACGGCGAAACAAATTTTGTCCATTCCCTTCTGAGTATAAAATTAACGAAATTGTGATTCGTAACATTGTGAGCAAGGTGCTGCAATTTCTCGTAAATATTCCCGGGGACTGTTACTCGATACCGAGGCTCTTCCGACAATAGGAAGGTAGGATGAAACACGCCGCCATTTTGTACGAATGACGGTATTCGAGAAGTCCGCGCGAGGCGAGTAACGATTCAACTGTAATACGTTTCGTGAGATAGGGTTACCGGTTTTTGTTGGTTTTTCGAGGAAAGTACTTAGAGGGAACGAGGAGTAGAGTCGCAGCGTCTCGAAGCGTCTCAATGCGTTACTGTCTCCGAGCTCAAAGGGACGGGGAGACGGAAGAGATGTTCCAGCAGGCCTGTTGACGGAAACTGAAACCGCCTTTCTAGAATTTCTCGCGGCGTGGAACAGCCAACGACCGGGTGTCAGCGTAATCCCGCGCTCAAAGAGCTGTTCCGTAGCGGGACACGGACTGGACGAAGAACAAGGATGGACCACACAGCTCGCGCTGTTATTACGCTGCACGGAGGGCGCCACCACGGCGTTCAGCTTGATTAATTATCATTGCCGCGTCGGTCGCATTCACCATTCGGCCGGTATGTGCGCACGACATTGTAGCCCTATAAGGTATCGTGCTTCATAAACCAGGTCCCTTCATTTTTTTACTCCTCCTCGTACCTTCGCCCTCCGCGTCCCCGATGACTCGCGAACCGATCCGAGAGAATCCCCTCTTCGAGCGTGTTTCGCGACAGACCGACTTTCCTTTCAAACACCATTTTGGACATCGAGAGTCTCTGGGTTCGATCGGAGCGTCGGACCACCGATTTGCGGACCGATGGGACAACAATATTTTTTCAACACTTTTTCGAGCATTTTGCGATCATCTTTCTGGTCACCGATTTATATGGAAAAACTCCCTTCGGGAAAATTACTATTCCATGTGACTCCCTTCGGAAAAACTACCATTTCTGATGTCAACCTTGAGAAAAACTTCTACTTCGAATAATTCTCTCGAGAAACTACTATTCCTAACAACTACCTCGAGAAAAGTTACCATTTCGAAAAATCTCCTTCGAAGGAACTTTGTACTTTCTATTTAAATAACTAAATACCTTGGAAGAAACTGTATCCAAGTGGCCTCCTCGGAGAGACTATTTCTAATAACCAGCTCCAAAGAAACCGTTCCGTCGAGTAACTTCCGCCTCTGGAAAAATCTTCCAATCGGTCCGGAGAATCCTGGTAGATTGTTCGACAATCCTCGGGCAGTTCGACCGGATACAATGTAACGAGCGAGGGCAAGGGAGACAGACTCCTCGCGCGCGATATTTAATCATCTTCGATCCGCTTAAAAAGGCTCGGGGTCGTTATTTACGCGGCGTGACGAGTACCCCCCGGCGGTGGACGGTGATTCGGCGGTTCTTCGGAATCATTGTTCCGCGAGGGACCACAAATTGTCTCGTGTTACACGCATCGTTCGGCTGGAGAGAGCGAGAGAGGCAACGGAGGAACGAAGAAAGAAAGAGAGTTAAAGAGAGAGAGAGCAAGAGAAGAGGACCCGCGACGTCGAGGATTCCTGGCTTTCACGGTTCCATCGTTAGCCGTCCCATTCGCACCTGCAGCATCACCGTTCATTGTGCACCTGTCATGTTTCACACCCTTAAAACAACAATCGGCGTTGACCCGGCGGGATTACTCGAGGAACGGGGACGACGAGGGAGCTCGTCTCCGTTGCTCGCGTCGAGGCTTGCCAGAGTCCGAAAAATCGCCGATTTATTTATTTACCTAGGGACCGAGGCACAGGATCGACCGGGAACGCCAGAAAGCCACGTCTGGTTCGTTCAGGTGTCGTGTTTACTCTGCCAACCCTAAATAAAGATCATTCGTGTCGTTGGAGTCGTTGAGCTATTCAGACCGATGGCTGATCGTCCATCGAAGTCGCCGCGGAAGCTATTGAAAAATGTGTCGACAGGGGGACGGACGATGACTCGATGGAACGATGTTTCCAGTTGGAAACTCGAAAACTTTGGAGGAAAGTCCGTGAAGGATTTTTCGTTAACAATATCCGACTAACCGACAGTGGTGTACGCAGATTTCAAACAGTTTCTATCTTTTGGAGGCTACTGCGCGGACAAATTGGAGAAATTTTAGAATCTAATAATTGTTTGCAGACTCGAACGTTACACGAAAGTACATTGGTTCTGAAATATTTCACCCGTGTCGCTCTATGGGATTTTAGTAACGTTGGTTCCGCTCACGAGAGCCCGTGTCGCAACGATAGAGTCCTCTCAGCTGCTAGAATAGATATCTGGTCGGTCAGAGGTGCTAAAACGCGTCCAGTCGTTTGAACGCAGTGTCTCCGGAAACATTGACGAGTTTCACCGATCGTAGGTTCAACGGACGAAACGATACCAAGTGTCCTGCAAGGAAAACATTTTCGAATAAAATACTTCTTCGCGCGAGATGCTCTCGTTGTAGGCTAAATTCACTTACATTGACAATAACTTCCCAAGAAGTGTTACCGTTCCACGATTGGAACATCACCGAGAAAACTGGCCCAAAGCTCCCTAATCCCAGGAAACCCGCAAGCGGCAGCTTCGGTTATTCGCCAACTTTTCACGAACAACGCGTTTATCGTTGGGCACGCAAAGCTGCGCGGGCAATCGTGTTTGTACGAGCTTTATTTACCGATGCGGACCTAACCAAATGCGATCGAAGGTATTTAACTCCGTTCGGAAAATACGATACTCGCGACACCGGCTCGCTCGAGATCTCGGCCGATTCCGGTAAAGAATATCTTCCTCTTCTTCTGGTTGTTCGTCTCGGTCTCGAGACGAGGACAGAGGACGAGAAGGGTTTATTTGCGGAGCAAACAGAAAATGCGAGCGAGGCGTCGGCCGAGCCAAGGGTCGCTAGAGGGAGGCAAGAAGAAGGTTCCTTTCTCGAGAACCCGAGGAAGGGCTCCTGCGGCTCATTGTTTATCTTCGAGCCGCAACAGAATATTCTTCGGCGGGGAGATGGGAGCGTGCTCGTATACCGGCCGTCCCTTCCCTCCCCTCTCGCAATCGCGCTTTGACAGTCGCTGACGAGTCCATCGGTTCGCTGTATTTGCATCTTTACGAGCTGGCTGTGTTCTCGCGGCCGCACCTGTACGACCGCCTTGAGGATCGCCAGACGTTTCCGACCGTGCGCGTCTGTCTTCGGCCGGTGCTGTAACCCGCTTCAAACCGACGCTCCTCCGTCTCGAGACCCCTCGCTTTGTTTCTTACAACCGTGGCCAACCTAACCTCTCCTCCGCTCTCTCGCCTCTGTTCCTCGTTTCCACTCGGGGCTGTAAAATCAACTCCCGCGGACAGAAAGAGGAAAGAAATCGCTACGAGCGTATCGCCGCGACTAAACTTCCGATTTCTTTTCGACGCGACTGCGTTCGAGGCCTCCAGAGATCGCCGATGCATTCGTCGACGATGTTACACGAATTTCAAGGAGTTACAAATTCTGATGTAAGTAGATCTTACATTCTTGTCGGATCTTTTCCGCTACTAACGATACGGTATAGTCATTTTATAGTTCTTTGGATGTTCGCGCAACGTACTCGACTGTTGGTTCTTAGATAGTCGTAAAAGATACCCTTTTCTGGGATTTACCTCTGTTTCGATGAAACAGCGAGAAATTGGAAACGACGGAAGTGGAAGGAACTTTTGCGACATGGATTCGCGATGAATCGAAGAGGATATCCGCCATTCGCGATACAGTGTCATTGCATAATGAGATCGCGAGAGTACACGCGATACGTTGAAAAACTTGAACAGATGCTACTTTCCATGGTTACCGCGTGGGAAAGTTTGATGACGGAAATGAATACGTTTACGTCCATAAGCAGGTAATATCGATGTTCGTTAACCAATCTGCAAAAGTAAAGTCCCAGTGCGAGACTTTTCCGATACGTTCGAGTTTTATTACAAACCGATTTCGTTACAGTTTTATCTCGAGACACGAAAGTGTAATTAACTCGATCGATCGAAACGTGTACCAAATCGTAAATTTGAGATATCTTTTAATACTGGTGTCTCCGCAATAGAAGTCTTTCCGCAGAAATTGCATCGATCCGTGTACCGATTGAACTTCCATTGAAAAATAATAGCGCAAGTACACTTTGCAATTACGCAAGAACACTGTACGATTTATTTCAAAACCATCGTATACGTTCTTATATCCTATTTTTCACATTTACCTGCTCTGTACTATTTCATTACATTCGTGGCATACTCTTTTCAACATTAGGTTAATAGTGTACACTTATATCCGTCTCCACACATCAATTTCCTATTGTTCTTTTCTCCTTTTCTTTTCTTCGTCGCTCATTACCGCATTTCACAATGTACACAATTTTGGCTACAACGAAGACGTATCATCACCATTATTGTTACATCCTACGTACGCGTTGTCCCGGTCTAATGCCTAAATTAAGCCGCAATAATGAGTCGGGAGACGGAGAGGTTCTCCGCGTGGTTCCCGGCAACCCTAAACTACAGGTCCCGGGCAAACCGTGACGCGGACAACGTCGCTGGACGCCGAAAGAAAATCGAGGGAATCTCTTCGGGTACCAATTTCAACGGTGTTCGTTGGAGCGTCTCGTGCTGGTCGAAGAAAACTCCAAGAACGAACCATCACCGGTAACCCCCTCTCCGTCGTCTCCCGAGAGAAAACACCGGGATAAAGCTACGGAATCCAAGGAAAAGAGAAAAAGCTCGGTACGGAGAGAAAAAGGCGGGCAGAGTCCGATGAAAGGAAGGAGAGGAGAGCCAGAGAGAGGAGAGAGGAGAGATGGAACGGAGTAAAGTGCAGATCGTACTCGTCGTCCGGTTGCCAGGCAACGCGCTAATTAGCCCACCCAGCTCTCTCGAGTGGATACTCGACGGTACTTGGTAACCTCTCTCTCCCCCCCTCTCCTCTCCTCTCCCGCTCTCTTTGTCCGTCTCTCCAGCAGGATAGTGACATCGTACCGGCAGGATCATTAATGCGCCGGTCAACGCGCCCGATCGCCGGATGGAGAAATTAACGAAATCTGATGATTTTACAAACCAGTCCGTTGGTACCTCGAGTAACTGGATCCGGACCGCGAATAGTTGCTTTTCGGAATTTTCGAACCACCACCTCTGGAGCAGAGGAAGCAGCTTTCCGAGCAAAGTTCACGGATCGTTTCGATACAATTCTCTAAATTATTCAGAGATTGTGGTTTTTTGATTTTGATGTATAATTCTTCGGTGACGCTTCGATCGTATCAATTTGTGGTCCTTTCCAGGTACATAAGTGAACACTGGAGCTACCAAAGCGGTCGATTTAATCTGTTTTGAACTTCTCTTTAAAGTTACTCGATTATCAACGGTGATAATTATTGAAATAGAAAACTAATTATACCGGTAAATTAATTTACCCTTCCCCGTTCTAATTTCAAAGATACTTCACCACCGGTGATCCTAGTGTCAAATAACGAGGTTAATAGACTCGTCGGATCGAACTTCAATTTACTTTTAAAGAACAATTCGCTCCAGAGGTGGTTCGTACAACTCGAAAGAAACATTTTGTTACCGTTGAATTTAAAAATCGGAGATCGTTTGTATTTCCCTAGGTGAAAAAATGTTCTTTTCCGGCATGGATCGAGAGCCTTCTCTACTCTTATCCCCCCACGTGATTCGTGCCCCCTACTTTGGAAAACACTGGCGTAAATCAATCGGAAGCCGTAAAACTCGATCCGAGAGCGGCTCGCCGACTTCTTCCCGTCCGCTGGACGCCGGCTCGCATTAACGTTGCTTTTATTTGTTTATGTAGAATATCGGTGCCCCGATCTAATTATAGGACGGAAATTGAACGCACGCCCGGGGTCAACGTGTAATACGGCCCCTAGCCCATTACCAGTAATAGATACTGATTGGAAATCGTCGTTATTAGCCGCGGCTGAAAAATCCATCTTGAACTCGTGCTGTCGAGATTTATGATCTTTATCGAGAGGCACCCCAATCGCGTGTTTACCGGAGAATCGTTACCGCGTCGCGACGCTATTTTCTATCGTGCGTTGGGAGATGAACCAAAAACGAATAGAAACAACCCTGTCACTCCAAACGCAATCTCTTCGCGCTCGTATTATACATATTTGATACTTAGCCAATAGAGAGTAGTAGTACGAACGTTAGCGTGAATTCAAAGTCGCGAAGCACTCGCTATACTTCCAAATACTATCCTCCATCTGTGCTATTCCACCTCTATCCAAGAAAAGGCCGTTATAAATGGTATTTTGTAAACTTTCATCGCGATCAATCGTTCAATTATATCTTGCACTTCTTTTTCCACGATCAACGTGCAAGAAATCTGACCCTTGTGAACCGCACCACTCACACTCCAGAAGGTTCCTTTAAGTACATCGAAACCGCGATATCAGCATACCGTGGTACACAAATATTCCAATACTCTCTAAGATTTACCCGTAACGTACTCGTAACGCTCGTCAAAGGTTAACAGCGACTAAAATATCACTGCAAGATCACGAACTGTACGAGAGCAAAGTGGATACGGCTAACACACGTACAGGTGAACAATAGAGGATTTCTGTGGCGTGAAAATGTCGATCGAAAATTGCGCGAGTAATTTATCGCGATTAATAAACGATCGAATGACAGATCACCGTTCCCAGTTTTTTCGAGGTTAGAGAACGGGAGGCCACGATGTCCTCCGATTCTCCGGTACCCGTCCAATGGCGTCCAAGCCCGCTCCTAGACCTAGAAAGAGCCTTCCAATTAAACGACGAGGATCCACCGTCGCTCTTCTCGCGTATTAACGATCCTGGCGAACGATCTTTGTTACGTGTCTCGTTAATGCTCGTTTTTCTCGGGTCCTCGATGCAAACGGTTCAACCTCCGTCCATCGAGGGCTCCGATTTAAACGGACACGCTCGCCAGTGGCCATTTAAATGCCAAGAGTTGGAAAACTCGCGCTTGCAGAGTTACGGCTGACCCTGGACGAGGTGGTCCATCCACCGTGCCTCTAAACAACGATCTCGGTTGCAGGAAGAATCGTTGGAAAGCTGTTAATCGCTCGAAGCTGGCTACCTCCTCGGGTCGTAAAGTCAACTTGTTTAGAGAGAACGGAAATCAGCCGTATGAAGCGAACCCTGACTTCTAATCCCTGAAAGTAGGAAGTTACCGTTCGATTCCTCGGACGCGATGTTAAGTTTTATTTCACCAGGTGTCTTATCGATTAATATCTCCACTGTGACGATTGTTCGAGCGATGAAAAAATGTGTATAACGAAAAATGTTCTTACGAAAGTTGTTCGGTACAAAGGGACATTTGTAAATAATTTTTATAGGATCGTCTCGCTTTGAAAAATATTGTCCTAATGGGTTACTCGAATCGATTGATCTATCGCGTTAATTTACTCCAAAAGCAATGTTCAATTTCGATGAAGAAATAAGTAAAAGGAATATTCCGCGCCATGGGGTCGTATTTGGTACCAAAATGGCGCAGCCAAGGGGTCAAGCAACTCCAGAGCACTACCGATATTCGCAACAATTACGTTCGATACGACGGCGCATATTTTCTCAGAAATATCTGTTTTGCGGCAATGGAGTAACCCGTAATTGCAACATCTAACGAGTACATAATACGAGTAACAAGGAGCAATTTATAACGAGTAATAGGTAAGAACGAACAATCAACGGTTTTCGAATAAACATCCAGTAGATTTTTTTACCATTTTCTATTTATGCGACACGGAAGCACGGGGTAACACATTCATCTTCGGATAATAGAGTGTTAAATCCAAAAGTATGTAATTATGCGATTGGAGTAAAGATAGAGTTCATTAGCGTCCGAATAATTACGAACGATAATGTACCTAGAACACGCATTCTTGTTCCATGTCCTTGGAACAACGACGATGGAGTTTTCCAGTATTGTCGAGTATTTGATCTTTTCAACTTTCTATCGCCAAACGATCGAGCAGACTTTGCTCGACGAGTTACCGAAGCATTCGCATATTTTCTTACTCGATGGGTCCGTTTTGGATTTTCATCGGGTCTCTTGGTTCCTTGGGCCCAAAATCGATCTCGATTAATCGCGTTTCATCTCGACGGAGAGACGCGGCGGTGCTTTGTGTAAGCGGCCAGTCCCATAGACGCTTCCATTTCGACTCAAACGGTGGCAAAGAATAAGGTTTCAGAGGAATCTCTCTTCGGAGTCTCCCGTGGCATCCGCTCGTCCGTTTTGTCGGCGCTTCAAGCTGTGAAATTGCTCCGACTTATCATTCGAGCTAACGAGTCCCTAACCGTCTTCACACTTCACACTCTTCTCGCTCTGTCTATTCTCTGCACCTTCCGTCTCAGCGGCGTGGGACACCGGGGACCTGGGTTTCTATAAACGGATCTTTCGATCCTCGATCGTCTTCCGAGTTTCATGGAACGGTGCAGGAAGCTGCCAAGATACGAGAAGATATCGATAAATCCGGATCGAAATGTCGAATTATAAAATATTTGAGATCTACCAAGGAAACGATCTTCTTAACAATCTTTCTTGCAGGCGTCTCTGTCTATTCGTAGTAATTACTTGGAAATTTCGTTTTTCTTTAAATATAAAATACGAGCAAGTTGTTGCGAATTTTAAAGAATCGTTCTAAAGAGATAGAGATAAATATAGAGGTGATTTTTTAACGAAAATATTGTTTGAAATAATTCGACTCCGTTCGTAAGTAGTGTGCGTAAAAGTAATTACGCGAAAGTGTTCGAAATATAAATACTTCGGACTTTGAAAATATAAAACAGCAAAACTGTGTAATACGTTTGGAAAATACAAACCAGAGCACTTTTCGAATATCATTATTGGAAATATTATTTCAGGATTACATTGTGGCGAGGGCTGAAATACAGCGGAGGCGTTCATAAAACGAATGATCTCTGTCGGAATATAATTTCGTGGAAACTTTGATCGTAAAAACCGGCCGATTAAGTAATACTAACGCGCGAATGTTGAAAAAATGTATTAAAACGAAATATCTCGGTAATCAGTTTTTCCTCGGTACTGGAAGTGAAAAATACCGAAGTGATTTTATTATCTAAAAATTCTGTTATTTCGGATAAATCCATTTCTCGTTTAACCTCGAACAATGTGCGACCAGAGAACTGGTCCCGTACAAACTTAAATTGTTTTGTTAGATAAACATTGCCATAGGAAAAATATATCTCTGAAAGTTTTCTTTCTAGACTTCGCGTTAGATTACTCTGCATTTTTCCTACATAATATTTAAAAAAAATACACACGTTGAAAGAGAAGAGAAAGAAAAGTTTGGGTTATATCCGTGTGAGATAATCGCGTGCGTCGAATTCGAGTGTCGAAATTCCTGTCGCGGCGCCATTGGTTCTGGTCGATCGGGAAAGAATTCTCAGCTCGGCTTGTCACCCCGTGGAACGCTGGTGGTTTCCGAGGGATGCCAGCAATCGCCTGTAATTTGTGCATGGACCGACATCGACGGTGTTCATTGTCGTTTCATTCGCGTCCTCTCTACGTGCACGCACACGCGCCGAAAACCCAAGACGCGTCGCGTCTTTTCGAAGATTCGCTTCCGAGAGCCGTGTCTCGTTTCGTCCTCTGACGCTGGACTCGACTCGCGTTTCGAAGATAAAAATGATATACGCTCGATGGTACGGGACCGATCGGAGGACGCCTTTTGTGAGAGACTTCTGTGACGGGGCACCGCGTACGCGATGGGAGCATACGCGATTACCCTGCCCGCTCGGGATAATTTGAAACGATTATGTCGGGACTGTCGGGATAATGGACCCGTCGACGATGAATCGAGGAGTTCCGTTTGTTAACGGACGCGTTTCAATGGACCCGATATTTTTACGCGTCGAAACTTTTCAGCTCGGATCGCCACGAAAGATGGCGGCTCGCGTCGCTCCAACCCCTTGCTCCACGCCGCGCCATATACGGCGCATCAATGGCAAGGAAAAAAATCGCGGGAGCGAAATTTGACAAAACCTCGCAATTATGGTAATTAGATTAGCCGCGAGGAAGATAAAGTAGGTACGAGCGAGAGAAAATTTGTACGCGTTCAGTTTAATAGCCGCGCGTGGGTAGTTTTGTAGGTTATGTTGCGCGAATGGTAAATCCACAAAAAGAAGATTGTAAACCTGGGTGAATTGAACGCGACGAAAGTGAGAAATGTGTAGCGCAGTTGACAAATCATGGTTGCAACGTGCGATAGAAAATTGTCATTATTCATTTCGTGTCGAGTATAACGAGGCGTTTCCAATATGGAGATCGCTGATACTATTACCGAAAAATAATATAAAGTAACACCTTCGATAAATTATACTTCGTACTTGTGAAGCAAGAGCCGTACAGAGAAATTGACAAACTTTTAAGTATGCACAAATTTTTCACATCGAAATTCACTAATATTTATCACCATAGATACGTATATGTGTCATAATTTCGTAGAAACTCTTCGAATTACTTCGAAAGGTAAATTGTACTTTCGGTTGCTCCGTAAACTTCCCAAGTTCTCGTAAGTTGCAACGAAACGTCCGAAAACGTGCCGCGAAAGTTCAGATCGGTTCGAAAATGGCGTCCCCGTTTGGTCCCCTGTCAGCGAGCAGGCATCGGACATCGCGAAACAGCCCGAAAACAGCTGCGCGTCTCGAAATAACGCGCGAGAAGTTAATAAATGCCATCTGGGAAATATCGGCTTCGGAAACGTCAAGGAGTCTTTGCAAACATCGATCCCCGAGTTACGGCGACGATGACGTTCGTGCGTGCCCATCGCCTCCTGGACATGGTCGATTTCGTCGCGACAACCGTGTGTCGTGGTTCTCGGTCCTTTGATTAACGACGGAATTATCCCGGGACATTGATACCCGGTTGCGAGGAACAGTTATTAGGAGCGACCTAACCGACGTCCTCCAGCAACTGTTGCTCGCCAGGCGCCATTGAAGATGCCCGGTTGTCGCGTTCGCGACAAGCGCGTAATCATTAATCACCAATTCCTCCGCGTTGTCGACTGGCAATGGGGAACTCGCGGCGACACGCTGAACGCTTCCTTCAATGGATACAGGGCGATTCAACGCACATAATTCGGGGAGTTTACGAAACGTGTTAAAGCTACGTATACCGTGATGTTCGATTCGTAATTATACTTATCGAGATATACGTATCGCGAGGTTTGATTCGTAAACGTGAAACCGTAGTAGGTATCACGCGAAACGTGGAGTGCTAGCGAAGGTTCACGAGTGGGTTATTTTTTGTCTTTTCTGGAACGATACTTTCAACGATGAAGCAAACTATATCTTTCAAAATGGGGTAATCTTCCATTCTTCCAAGTTTTGGTATCTCGTATTGTGACAAATGCTGTCCAACGTTTCTAGACGGAACGATACTCCTGATGGTTATCGGGTAGTATCGTTAGTCATAATATTATTGCTGGCTAAATCGGTATATCGAATTGTCACTAGGACTGTCGTGCTATTGCAAATCAAATTGTCCGAAAATCCACGTTGCAAAATAACATCCAATCCGTTGGAATAAGTGACAATAATCCACCTGGTTATCCATCTATTCAAAGTACCCACGCACGTGTCGCGAAACATTGATCGTCGGCTACAGGTTTTCAATTAGTCGGCTGACACCGCTAACAGCGCGTCATAAGACACCTAACGAAGCCTGCTCGCAACACTGGCAAATCCTCGGGACTTTCGAACGGTACGTAGCTCGCCTCTAAGCCTCGAACAGAGCCAACTCTATCGTATAGACTGGACTTGAAATCCCGCTTCATCGTGAACAACCTAAACATTACACCGTGACACGTGTAAGCGGAACATCAGACGCGCGAGTGAAAAAGTATTGTGGGAGCTGTCGGTTGTCCTTTCGAGAATCTCTCACTTTCACCCAGCCTTCCGATACTCCAAGTCACCTGGAATCGTCCCGTTGCCTCTTTATCGAACCCGTCCACTTCGTTCTCGCGTTCCTCGTCACCGGTCATCTCGACCCGAACCTCTCTAGCGCTGGTCCGTCTATCCTCTTGTTTCAGGGCAGGCGATCGCTCGTCGTAAATTCGGCGAAAGGTCGAGTTTTGAGTCGTCCTGTAGACGATCGGGCCTGGAATCCACGGATAAGCCTCTCTCGGCTCCGTTACATTAAAAGCTTATTCATCGTGCGTCGACATTGTCAACCGTTTTCATCGTGACGACTGAAACTTCAAGGGGTTTTAATTGCGCGAAGGTCGCGCCGCTCAATCGTCCCCGATGACTGTCGACAATCGATGTTACCGTGACGCGTCCTCGTGGAAGCGACAAGAGTGACGTAACGACTCGACAATGAAACCGACTCGGAGAGAGAGATGCGGTTTTTCGATCCCGTGGATCGTGGTTTCGCGCCCGTCTCCCAGCTGTCGGCCGTCACCACCGCTGCCTCCTTTCGAAACGCCGATCGGTTAACGATTTCTTATTCTCATTCTTGTTATTATTACGACCGTTCCCTCTTCTTCCTCTTCTTTCTCGGCTGACCTTTCCGATTTCGAGCCGGGAGGACGTAATTCTCGTTATTTTTCGACGCGGCCCGTCCGCGACGTTCGTGCTCCCGGGACCGAATACCTCTGCCTAATCTCGTCACGCGATCGTCGTTCGTTCGACCGTCCTGCATCGTGTTCATCGAGACCCTCGATCGGGGACCTCGAGAATAACCGAGAAGCTACGGCACGCGGACTGCGCGAAACTTTCAGATTTTAACGAGTAATTATGCCCAAAGAAGGCACTCGAGTACTGTTTCGATGGTAGTTCCCGAATACAACGGTCGAAATAGGAGTTCCAAGGCTAACGGTAATTGCCTCCGGGTGCTGAGTACCGAGTAACCAAACACTGACTCGTGGTATTCGTTTACAATGGTACTGTGGGACGAGATCAAGGTCCCTGAAAGTGTACAACGTTACCGGGTCAATCGGTGGTTGCGAATATATCGCGAATAATCGTTGAAAAATACTTGGACGATCGATACGATAACGGAAAGGGTATATCGATCTATATTTTTCCATGTTAACAAATTTTTTCGAGACCCCCTTGAATCCTAAGATGTTCCCCATTTTGAAGAAGTAATCCTCAAATTTGTTCAACAACTACCTCTTCCCTCCACTCCATTTCACGTTTCTGCACCACGCCCCGTGTAGATAGAAGATATAAATGGCTCTACAGGTCTTTCAAGTAGACAGTAAGGCGATGAAATTTTCGGAGAATTAAAATTACCTGATCAAGGTTACCTACGATTTCGCTTTCCTTGATAAATAGCTAGTGTGCATCGCATCCTCGTATTCAATGATCGACGGGCAAAGGGTAGAAGGCGTTTGTGTATAGAGAAAGTAAAAGATTTTGACCGCTCGAGGCACGATCCTCGCTACTATAACAATACCTTGCTGTCTAGTCGAGAGGCAGATCGTGAATATAGCTTTACAATCTTTTTTTCTCTCCAGCACAGGATGTCCCGATCATCACCGGTCGATTTGAAGTTTGCGCTATTTTTAAAACGTCGAACCGATTTACCTGAAACTCGACACACGTCATCTAGACAGATGGGAAATTAATCGTGGAAAAGTACACGTTGAAACAACGCGTGAAAATTATTCAGTTTTTGCGGAAAAGTAAAATCGACCGACGATGATTGGGACCAGTGGAGGGGGTACGTATTCGGTGACCAGAGCAAACTCTACCCAATAACGACAGATCTCGGATAAGCGTTGGACAAAATATTGTAAAAATGGCTCGCAGCGAGAGCTATTGTTCCGAGTTTGCAACCCCCTGACTCTCGGGCCCGAACGAATTAGCTCGATCGGAATCCAGCGGAGCAAATTACCATCGTAGCCACGAAGAACCGAACACGTACGCGTCGTTCACAATTTTGCGTGATCGGTCGCGGATCGATCGTTCCGTCTAGCGTCTATGGACGGTGGGAGGGAGCGGCGGAGGAGGAGGGGGCAGGATGACGAGGACGGTGATTAGGATCGTGGCTCCAGAGCGTCCCTCCTTCTCCCCATCCGTGTGTTAAAGACACACATCGTCTGCTAGAAAAACGATCCTCCGACACGAGGAGAAAGAGGAGAGGGAAGTGATGGCTGATGGGGTGGGAAAGACAAGATTAGAATAATAGTCGTCGCGTTGGAGCGGCGGTGGTCGTTTGGGCCGCTTAGGGAATAGTTTAAACTGTTTAACATAATCGGCGCCGCCGTCACATCGCTCCGATTCGGAGACCCAACAATTTGCCCGACTGTTCTCTAATGTCAACAGATTAGCCGTAATAGTGAAATTACACGTTCGCGTAATATCTCACATATGGAGTCACGTCGCCTTGCCGTAATCCTCGTGGTCCGCGTCCACTCCCCCTCCCTCCTCCTGTCCCTCTCCCTCGTTCGATGCTGTCCCCTCATCGGCCGAGGGAAGCCACCTTCAATCCCGTGGAGGAGATTTTGGTAATGCTAGGGTTAGACGTTATACCCCGGGACGAGAGGTCAAACGGCTTTACGGACCAGATTACATGCATTATTTTTGCGCGCTCTCTCTTTCTTTTTCTCTCTCTATCCCAACGACGATGAAAATGGCCGGTAATTCGAGCGGGACCGCGATCACCTCCGTCTCGTCTCGGACGTGGAGAAATTCGGGGAGACACCAACGTTTGGCGAACACACTTTGGAAAGCCTATGCGATCGAAGACGCTTATACCGAGGGTGGATCGAAAACTAACACGGAGAGAGAATGGTAAGAATTTCGTTCTTCGCGTTGCTGTTCGATACAGTCCCCCTTTGAATCTCTACGCTCGGTTCCAAGCGATATTTCTCGACCTGGGCTGCTCGAAATACTTTATCGCGAGAGTCGAAACTTCTTCGGTGAACGAAAATTGTTCCCCAGGTGGTTCTCGAGCTAGGTGAGTGAATTCAGTATCAGTTTCTCATCAATTGTTAAAAGCCAGGGGACTCTTCTTCCAGAAGATCTCCTGCAGAATCCCTGTTCGTAGGGGATGACTAGAATCTTTGCTGTTCCTGGAACCTGGATACGTTAATCCGGTATGTCTACATCGTAGATAAAATTAACCCTCGATGCATAGACTTTTTCTCGAAAATTGTAGATTAAAATTGAAAAAGTTATTTCACTCGTTATAATAATTGTATAATACATTGTTAATGTTGTGTTGTAGCATACGTAATAGTAGGTGAGAAATATATCGCTAACACCTAATAACATCTATATAAACGAAGGGTCTTTTTGTTCGATTGCTTTACGATTTCTTTATTTTTGTTTTCGAAACAGCCGATGCAGACTACCTGAAAAAATTCCAGAAAAGTTACTAGTTTGAGTATCAACGGAAAACCTCGCCGATCTTCTGACAACAGTTCGCTGAACCTCGCGAGAAATAATAGTGCGTCCAAGTGCTCTCTATATCAGACAGTGAAGTTTCCAATCGGCCCTCGTATTGTTACATCGCGCGGAGAGTTCGACGCATGTTGAATCTTGCGCGTGTGTGTAAATCTGTTTTGCATGTTTAGTCGAGAGAGAGAGTTGCGAGCGCGGTGTGTATCTTCTGACGCATGCAAGTTTCGCTGAGCAAGGTTCTTGAGAGTGAGTTCTTGTGGATTGTTCTTCGCCGGTTTCAGAATTATTCCGATCTAATTAGTCTTTCTGCATCGAGTTTATGTAAGGCATTTTGATAGCAGAACAAAGTAACGAGTACTTTTATTCGGGAGAATTTTCCTTTCTATTTCGATTGCACCCTGTACACACCATTGTCCAAAATTCGTGGTACAAATAAGTGGAGATTCTAAGGTTCGAAATAAGACAATAATAAAGAAGAACAAAATTGCATCTAATGCTTTGTTTTCGAGCAAAATGCATTTGAAAATCAATCTAGGGTGCGTGCACCTAACGAATGACTGGCGTTATGGATTTCACTATAGACGGCTACTGTGATTGTTTTTGCACAGGATATAACGTCAGGTACTGTTTACCATCGATACTTGGCTATCGATACGTTCTTAAGGTGTGCGAAAGATACTTTGAACGTTCGTAATGGAATTCGTAACGTCAGTCATCGGTTAGGTGAACGTGTACCAGAATAATTTTCAAATACGATAGCTGCTGGAAAATCACGGACCCTCGAACGGATGACAACCACTGTCTGTTCATTCTCAGACCCCTAACGAAGCCAGCTGCAACGTTAGAGAAACGTTGGAAGACTAGAAAAGAACTTGTAACGGGACCGTATCTATTTGTTATGTACTTGAAAACCGACGTCAGTTTGCATTAGTTTCGATTAACGTTCGAACCAATCGTAATTGTTCGGTAGCCGTTTAAACATAATGGACTCGAGTATTCTTTAATGGTCTCTGGTGGAAGTACTCTCACTTTCACTGGGATTGGAACGTAATCGAAAGTGTGAATACCATTGTTCGAGCGCATCGGAGCATTAAGAAACCGTAAGATTAAGTAACGTCTTGAGACTGTCTTTCTTTCTTTTCTTTTTAATTTTAATGCGAGCAGAAGTAATGATTCACCGGCGAGTCGTGTCGTGCAAGGTAATCGTTACTTAATGGTGGATACGTTGAATGCAGCGCGTTACAAATTGCTCGAGGACAGATCTGGAACTTGAGGAGATTCTGCATTTTTGCCCGACGAACAAAGATGTGACTTTAAACTGTGTCGTGACATTATTCGTAACAAAGAACGGATATTGAACTAACGTTCGATCTTTAAAAAAGTCATGGATTTAGAAATAAAACTATGAATCGTTTCCAAGACAAGAAAACTGAGCTAAAATATTACATAAAAAATATTACCACACACGTTACCTTGGGACATTCTAATAGGACACCAACTCAGACCGAAAAGTCAGATATCTGTATCGAAGATGGTATTAAACTTTTGCAAAGTTATGCAGACTGAAGTCAAACCGAAGATCGTCAACGTTTACTTTCCAAGAGTTTCAAAGAGAACTATCGAGATGAAAAGGTTCGTGATCTTCCCCAAGATCGTAAAACTAAAGCCACGTGGATGACTCCTCGCGTCGAGTGACTCCACAATCTTCTCGAAGACCGTAAAGCTAAACACGCATAGGACTCCTCGTGTCGAGTGACTCCACAATCGTCCCTAAGACACTAAAACCAGAAGACAGCGCGTACGACGCAATCGTCGACAAAATTGCGTAACAGATATCCTCGTACGCGTCACCTTAGGGTACAAAGTATTCGAACAGGACTCCAACTGGGCTGAGTCCTCGCGTCTAGGTAAAAATGATCTCCGAAAGCTCCCCTGGAAACCGGTCGGGAAATCCGCGCAGAGACCGCGAGCGTCTACGGATAGTTGGTCGAAACTTGGTGTTTCCGGTCACGTCGGCCCCACTGGCAGATAAGTACACCTCGAAGGGCGGTCGAAACGTCGAAACAGATCGCGGAACGTGACGCGAGTCTTTCGAACGCGTCGGTACGCGAGAAGGAAGGACGGAAGTCTGGCGTACTGGAGGAAGGAAGGAAGTAAGGAAGGAAGGAAGCGGCGTACTCCCTGGATAATAATGATCTCAGGATCGACGGATGACGTACGACGGGGTCCCCGAGGGGGCCAGTGGCGGTTGATCCATTGTTACGCTATCTCTCCTATTCTGCCTCGCGTTTAATGCATAATCTATTACGGGCTTTTAACAATGCGAACCACCTCGCCTCGGCGCGAGCACTCGCCTCCTCGGTCCGAGGGTGCCTCGACGAATCGATCTTCCCGTGGCTCGCACCCTCATATTTCACGAATGTTTTGACGTTTGCTTCGTAAGCATCCGTCGCAAGGGTGAATCGGTCACGAGAAACCGTCCTCTCGCGAGGGGTGGCTCGCGATCGAGTACCATGCAGAATTCGACACTGCTCGAAAGTGAACACAGAGCCGAGGAAACCGATTACGCAAACGCGATCTCCGTGCGACTGATTTCGCTGCGAAAGTAATAGACAGGATTAACCCGAGAGTACACGCCGAAGCGAACTGGGTTACACGAACTTCGCGAAACGATCGAAGTCTAATCACCGTTCTTCGTTCTCTTCTCGACGAAAGGTTGTGGTTAGTGGCACGATCGGGTACGAAATACGCCAACACCTCGTTAAAGCGTCGCGCTCCTACCCCGATAAAGCGTACCGAGTCGTACCTAACGCTGTTTACGTTATCGAACGCTTCGATGCTTTTTATCGATAAATTTCTGAGCTTCTTCTCTCGCGAATAACGCTAAGTTCTTTTTAGAAACGACTCGTGCAACGTATGGAGAAAAATTGTTTATCGTAGGTAGAACTATTGCAGTCGATCGAGTATTCACAGAAAGGGGATTTGATTGACCACAATGGCGCCTCCTATGACTCGATGAAGCTTTTATACAGACTTTGCAATTGTTCTTAATCTAAGATTAGAACATTCAAACTTTTTTCATTTCGGTAGCGTAATGTGGAGAAAGGAAGTTTATACAACGTGGGTATTACAAAATGGATTTCATTTTTTAACCAACAAAGCTTCGCGATGGAAGAAGGTGGTTCAGTTATTCATGGTTTTGAAGATAAACCGAGGGCAGGGCAAGTTTAGCAAAAGTGTTTTGGGAGTAACCTTTCAGTGACATTGAGCTGCGGATTAGCTTTTCGCTATCTGTAGTCGAACTTTGGAATATCGCGATTGAAAAATAAATTTCATATTCGATATCTATCAAATTGAAAGAGAAGAAAGATCGATTCATTGGGTGGCTATGATTCAAATTGGACTGCACAGCCAATAAAATCTAATATCACAAAATGGCTGCTTTTGAGGGGGCAACGTTAACAATTCTCCCAAAAGAGAAGAATCTATAAATTCACGAACCATCGAACGATGTTTAAACTTTTCCTTTTCGCATCTTTGCTCGAACCCGTGCAACGACAAACTACGATAAATGCTCGAGTACCATCGTCGAGCAAAGAAACCGAATAATTCGGCCATTAAGCAGCCCGCTGTACCTAAACTTCGTTGGTCGATCCGGTCGCGCAGGAAGTGGTCTTTTACGCACGATCCCATCATTGAATATGTATATCGAGAAGTGCATTGGCCTTGGAGTCCTGCCAATAGATTAATAGCTGCGGAGTGATGCTCGAGATTTCGTCGGTATATATCGCATTACGGGAAATGACGCGCCAGAATCTTCGAATGACTTCGCGAAGGAGAGCTCGAAGGGACGAGCGACGCGAGAGAGAGAAAGAGAGAGAGAGAAAGAGAGAGAGAGAGGGAGGGAGAGGAGGGGAGAGAAAAAAAGAATAAAGGCAAATGGAAGAGATAGACGGCAGAGAAGGATCCCAACGAGATCGTATAATCACTCTTTCTTCTTTCTTCGACGATCCGCCCTTTCTTCCGTCTTTTCTCTTCGACTCGAACTCTTATCCCTTTCGAGCCCTCGTGTTTCGTCGTTCAACGATTTTGGGACAACCATCGATACCTTTCGTCCGAACGTACATATATAGATTGTTTGGAGAAATCGTTAACAATGTTAGAAGATAGACCCACTCGAGGGTTAACTTAGGTACTCTTTGATTTAAGAGTGTAAAAGGTATTCCAAAAAATGACCTTGTATAACTTGGTCCGATATGGAGCATTATTTTTAAAAGTATTCGTTCGATTAAAAAATGACCTTGTACGGCCTTGTTTAGCGAAGAATCTAATTTTGCAAAGTATCCCATTAATTAAAAATTGTTTTTATATAACCTTGTCTGCTACAGATTATGGTATTTTTCCTCTCTAGAGTTACAGCATCGTGTAAAAAAGAACATGTACGATTGCATTTATAAAAACTTACTGTATCCCTCGACTGGGCAGATTTATTATTTTTATGTCTCCCGAAGCTTCCAATGCCAAACCGAAACAATGCAACTGCCTCGTTTAAAGAAACGACGACCTTCGTATATTCAAAGTGACTTATACACACCATTAATTTTACTCTACCTTATCCACTGGTTACTTACCAGCTATCCTACTTAGGACACAGCAAAAAGTATTTTACCCAAAAAACTAGTAAAAATAATCCACATAAAAACTACACTTTGAAATATTTGAAAAAATAGTTATCCGGTCTATCTAGAAACACGGATGTAAGTATAAGTAATGAAATTGTACAAGAACGAGACACAATTAATCAAATACAAAAACGTTGGTTTTCTTCTGCGCTATTCTCGATCCCAACGTATAGTTCTCTACATTTTGCACATAGTTTCGAGATTATCTGGAACGTGGCTAATCGAGGACTTGCACTATTCTTCGATTCATTAACGAGAGAGTTCTCCATTGACCCTAATCGTTTCGGGAATAGTTGTACACACCCAAAACTTGGGTCTCGGATTCCAAAGAATCCGTGCATTCCGCTTTCAATTCGTTTACGCAATCGCGAATCGAATCGCCGCGCTACCGGAATCCCCGGACGAGTTCGAGCGACGGACGAAGAACGCGTGAGCGCGAGCGATACTTAATTCACCCTGGCGCACGCGTGCAGTCACGCTGAATCATTAACGAGCGTGCGCAGAAGATTAAGGCCCCGGTGTTTAACGCGCGCACTTTTAACGACTTCGACGTGGCCCGATGTGAATAAAAACCGTCGATAAATTGACGAACGACGAGCGTACGCTTCGCTTCGCGTCCAGGTGATCCGCGTTGCTCGACGCAGGGAAAACAAGTTCCACGAAGGGTTTCATTAATATTTTACCGTATTTATACATAGCGGTTCATTTTTTCATCGACATTATCCCTCCACAGATACACCAATTTCGAAGAAAAATTATATAAAAAAATGTACCGTCTCGAATACTCGGAATTTGAGAACTCTCCAAATTGAAGACTCTGTCTACGTAAAATTTGCACACTTGCGACAAACTGGACACATTGCGTACCATTGTTTTATGGTGTATCGCGGTATCGTCGGTTCAAGAGACCGCGATATAATTCGTGAACGATGAAACTTAGCGAAAGATTTCGAATGAAAGAGAAGAGGTGATAAAAGTTTCAAAAATCTGGTCTCAAAATGGTCGTTGTAATCGAAGCAAGTAGTAAATTCTAGGAACAATCTTACCTTTCTTCTTATCCCAAAGATGGGTAAAAAGAAACGCGCCGAAAAGCGTGAACGAGTTACCTGCACGAATAAAGTTATAAAAAAGATAAAAGAAATAGCAGGCAGTTAATACGAGCGTGGAAGAGTCGCGACGTCAATTACCCTGACAGGCAAATGATCAATTACTGTCGAGCGACAACGACCGACAATCAGCGTCGAATTATGACGACATCGGCGGCGATTAGTCGCGCTTTTCCCAACGCGGTCTCCACCAGCGGCCCTGCTGTTTCCTTGGAGGGCCTCTGGTCTCTTCCTCTCGCTCGCGTACTCGCCTGTTGCGTGCGAGCGACTTCGAGCGGCGTATCGCCGCGGGGGGACCGCCTCGCGTACCCCGCAACAGGGCCATTTTGCGAGCAGTCGCGTCGATAACCAACCAGACGTATTAACCTTGTCGCCGATTTAACAACCTCGCCTGGATCGACAACACTCTCTTGTCCACGCGTTGACATTATTTACCGCGCACCTAACCTATCGACATCCATACCGCATCGACGTCTCATCGATGCACGCTTCGTCTTCGAGTACCATCGAAACAATCGTTGTATCGAAATTTTTTGAGTTGAATTGGAAACGTAGTATCGAAATAAGTTCGATCTCCTTTTAAGATATATGATTTACTACACAAGGAATTTGTGTTATTTGCAGACAGTGCTTAGACAAAGCAGACATAATTCTTTTATCGATACATGCGTTTATAAATCACTTTGTAGAAGAACGCGGATAACTCGAACGAGTCTGGTGTCCATGGGCCGCGATTGTTAAATGGGCGCCAGTGTTTGAACCGTTAGCTCGACGAATCTTTTTGCAACGGGATGTAACTGGGTCGTTTTCCAAGCGCCGATGGACACCCAACCCTTCGACCTCGTTCGGTGTTTCAGCTCTCGGGGCGATTAGGGGCCGACGTTTTACGAGGAAATTCTTGACCTCGTTCGCGGACGTCTTCGGGACGGACGCGTGTCTGCGAGCTTGCTTTGTTCCCTCGCATCGATCGGCCAATGAACGCCGACGATCTGGAAGATTTAATTACTGGCGGGCGAACAGAATGGTTTCTTGATTGCCGAGGAAACCGTGCACCGACGATGGAATTCACGGACCGCGCCTAATGTACTATGGGGAGCACGAAGAATCGGTTCTGGAAAGTACGCGGGTCCCATTGCTCGGATTATTGCGCCCCCCGTACGCTACTGGGCGAGAAATGGAAAAATTACCATCGATTCTAATGTAAACGATACTTCGAGTCTAATCTCGGAAGAAAATTCTCGGGAGAAATTGACAACTCCTTGTACGATATCTAGCCGTGTTAAAATCCTTCAGTGTTTCGTAAAAATTGAAGGTGATTTTTACGGGGTAGCTGGACGTTGTATAGATTACTTTTATAAAATGAAAAATTATTTTCGAGTCCTAAGTTTCGACAGAATCGAGAGTGGAGAACATTCTACAGATTACTACGATAAAGTGAATAATTATACTCTGCCACCAGATCCCAAATTTCGTAAATATAGGGGGTGGAGTACAGTTGGATACCGTGTAGATTATTACGAGAAAATAGAGAATCATTCTTGGCCAGGTAATCCGAAGAAAATTCAAAAACCCTGAACTGTTCCCGAGCAAGAACACGAGAGCTAGGAATCATCGGTTTCGCTCGGTTCCCGTATAGCCGTATCAATCTCGATCCGTGTATCCATGGGGGGATCGACGGGGCTGCTCGGATTATCGCGGCTCTTCGTCATTAGAGAGCCCGTGGAGGTCACACCTGGCGCCCCCAGCTACGAACCCGGGTTAGCCTAATGGCGCGGCAGATGCGAATCATCGTTCGTTCTTCCCGAATCTTCATAAATATCCGATCGATATATAAATGTGTCTACGCCCTGGCCGGGGTACCGGCTAGCTCTCTCGTTCCCGGAGATCCTATTCCCGATCGGACTCCCACTCGGCTGCCCTCCAGCTTTTCGATCGATTCTCCCGATCGACGAAATAACCGGGACCACAATTTCGTCCGATGTACCGATTAGAAGGGGGCTGGGTCCCGAGTCGAGACAATTCGTCGTTGCCTTTTTCTCTTTTTTTTTTGTGTACCTCGTGGAATGTTAAGGACACACCGGGCCATCGGGTTCGTCTGTCGATCTCGGGGCTATTGAAATTTTTCGAGGCTCCGGTATCGTCGAATTCTTCTCCGGATTGCGCGCAAAAATATTTTCGCTGGCATTCGGGGCGCGTACGACGAGGAATTTGAAAATTGAAACGCGCGCCGAACGAACGAAGAGCTCGGCGTGGTCCGATATCCTCGGATCCTCCGTTGGAGATTCGAATTCACGCGATTGGCATACATTTTCCTAGCAATTTTCTCTATCGGGTGAACTCCTCGGTTCGCTCCGTTCCTTCCAAAGACTCCAGAGACCTTCCGTAACGATGCACCCAGTGCACTCTCTCGAAATATTCCTCCTTAATCCCGAAACACTCGGTCGTCTCGAGTAATTCGGTCGATGAAAGTAATCGAGCGATTGGATCGATCACGGAGCTCATCAGCGACCCGGGGCCCAGCGCCACGCGCGTCGACCCGGAAAAGCGAAATCCCAATTATAAACGTAATAACCGCGCGCGCATTCTTTTTCGAGCGGTCGATTCCCGAGGTAACGCGCGGACACGTTAACTGGAGGGTGATCGATGAGCAGATTACTGGTCGTTCCACGGATACCGGGAACGAACGTTTCGAGAGAAACAACGACAGCGTGGAAGGAGAGGGAGAGAGATAACGAGCCGCAGAGGGGAAAAAAAAAATCCTTTCTCATAGCGGTCGCGCGGCGTACGCGCGGAGCCGCGGCTCGCGCGCACCGAGAGGAATTTCACCTACAACCTTTCGACGCGGAGGCTGCGCGCCAAGGTTTGGAGAGGACCTTGTTATTAATCACGACGCTGCCATCTCCCGGAGCAACGTTCGCTCGTTAGCCAGGGGGTTGGCGGGGCTAAGAGACCGTCGGGGGGTGTACGCGGGGGCCCCCGGGGGTGGCCATCTCTTAATTACTTCCGCGCCAATTAACACCGCCTCGAATAAAGAAGGGGCTACTCGACCGCCAATGGGAGCCCGCTTCTGAAAAAGCCAGTTGCCTCGGAAGCGCTCGCTTTCGATTTAATACAGCGGCCGCGCAGCGCGCGCATGTGTGCGTCTACGTCTACGTGTGTCTATGCGTGTGTGTGTGTGTGTGTACCTGCGACGACGCGTATGCAGGAGTGGCCGACCACTTTCGCGGAATCGATGATCCTCGGTGACGTTGCTTCCCCGTCGTCGCGGTTTCTCGCGTCCAAGTAATGGCCGATTAAAGCGGATGCGCGTCGTTTCGTAGCGATCCACGAGTTTGGTGAATCGTTCCGGGGAACCTGAAGCGACGCCGAGTGTATCGGTAACGATTCGAAGACGCGCGAAACGACTCGGTAATTTTATACTTCTCTCGAAATCGACTTGGATTCGGTGAGCAATAATCGTTAAAGCGGGGATCATCGGCTCTGTGTGTAAAACCGACGCCTTGGAATCGAGCATCGACGAGCCCGGTCAAACGGAATCTTCCGGTGGATCGGAATCGCGAGTCACCCCTCCGCGGCGGCCGAAGAAAGGCCGGTTGATTGACTTCCCATGGGACTTCGCTTTCGGAAGAACA
This sequence comes from Ptiloglossa arizonensis, assembly GCF_051014685.1. NCBI lineage: Eukaryota > Metazoa > Arthropoda > Insecta > Hymenoptera > Colletidae > Ptiloglossa > Ptiloglossa arizonensis. The sequence continues at coordinate 16,096,000 of NC_135058.1, forward strand.
CAACTGATCCCTTCTGGCTATCCGGACCCGTTCCCCTCCCTCTCGCGCTCTCCCTCGATCCCTTTGGAATCCACCAAACTCCATCCGAACGTGACTGGTTTACTTCGTTTCTGTCTGCGCGAGGTACTCGAGTAAATCACGAGGAGACGAAAAGCTTGTATCCAGCAGCGATCTCGCCGGCCTCGTCCTCCTCGTCCTCCTCGTCCTCCTCGTCCTCCTCGTCGACGTCTCGGATTAACAGCGAGGCCGCCCTTCTCATATTTTTTCCGGTATCTCTTCGCGCATGATGCATGGTCGGACCTTCGCGGGTCGTTATCGCGAGACGCGCGGCAAGGGTCAAACTCCTTGGACGCACACCCCCAGAGGTAGGCGAATACTCATCGAAAGTGAATCTAACACTGTTGTAAACTTATCGATAATTTAGAACGCTTCTCCGTTCGATACTTTTTGGCGTGAAAAGGGTAAGTATTCAGGGGTTAATCGTCACATTTGCGATGGAAAGGAAATCGAAATTCTTCTTGCGCAAACTGGAATCCTTAAAAATAATATAAAATAAAGAATCGTGTTCTTCTCGAAACAGTTCCTACCCTCTTTTCACGACAAATTGCGGGATATTTTTATACGTATGGATAAAGACGTAAATAGTAATTGGATAGTACTTCGATTTTAAGAAATCTGAAGTTTCTTGCCGAAATTTTCTTCATCGTTCCTGAGATTACGAAATCTTGAACTTTTCTTGGACACTCGTCTAGCGAAAACCAACGTCTCGAAAATACTCAGTGGTAGATTCTACGCACCTAATCCTTGGGTCTTTCTAGTTTTCTCTTTCTGCTACCGACTGAAAAATATTTCCACCCAGAGACTTGGCCTCGCCGAACGCAAGAACGCTCCTAGTTCGAGAAGAAGAGAGTAACGGAACGGTTACGAAGGAATAGCAGCCCGTGTTGGGATACCGGTGAAAAGAACACCCCCGGTTGTTGGAAACGGTAACCGAGGGTCGACGGTGACGGTTCACCCAATCAGGAATAATCCGTGGCCGCGTCGCGAGGGGGTGTGCGCGCTCACGGTTGGCATAATAAAGGTTAGCCGCGTCGCGAGCTGCGGAATCGTCGAGGCTGAAACAAAACGCGGACGCGTGGCCGCGGCTCGAGCAAGTACGGCGAAGGGTTGGGTTCAGGATATGGCGATATCGCAGGATATGGCGGTGGTCGCGCGAGCCGGTGGTGAGGGTGAGCAGGGTGGCGGCGATGGTGGTGGTTCAAAGGGGACGGGGGTCCGGCGACCGGCGCGGAGCAAGTAGAGGGTGAATTGAGTGTAGAAAGGGGTGGGGTGACGGCTAGGTAGTCTGCTCGGGCAAAGGAGGGAGGGAGGGAGGGAGGGTGGGGCGTTGGGGCGAGACGGTGGGAGGGGAAGTTGACGGAGGGGGTGAGGTTGGCGATTGGCATTTAATTAGCGGCCGGATGACCGCCGCCGCCGCCTCCGGATCAATACGCTGCCCCCGGGGGCCAGTGTGCAGGAGGCAGCGATCCCTTTTCGACCCTCTCGGTCCTCTTTCTCTCCTCTCTTCTAACCTCTTCTCTGTCGTCCTCTCCTCCGGCAGCGGCTCTCGCTCGACCTCCTCCCGCCCCTTTCCTCGAAACCGAGCAGACCGAACACGAACCGAACTCGTTTGCTCCGCGTCGGTGAAACCCTTTTCTATCCTCTCCCCTCCCGTAACCTCGTCCCCTCGACCCCTCTTTGGTTCCCCCTGCAGTCCCGCGGCCTCCGGCCTCCTCCTGCGCCAACCGGGTACACCGCGTCGTCTCCGCTGCAGCGGCTGGACCCGCGCCTCGAAGGAGGGGACTCCCGGAGTCCCTCTGCCCGTTTGCTCCTTAACCTAACCTCCTGACCGAGCACCACGCGCGGGAAATACCCGGAAGCACTTCGCTAAAATAAACCGAATCGACGGTAAGTGCCGCCGGATTCTCTCCTAAACCCCCTACCCCGTCGGCCCGCCACTGGACAAGGATCGCTCCTCCTCTTCGTCGAAACCCCCTTCCGCTACCCCTTCGATCGTCTTCTCACCCTCCTGCTCGCTGATCACCGACTTTTTTCCTCGTTTTCCGATACCGATACCGATGTACCGTCGATACGTTCGACTTCGCGGCGGACTGGATATTATAGTCGGCCGCTCCGTAACGAGACCGATCGTTACGGGGACCGTAATTGCGTTTTGAGACGGCACCGCCGAACCGATGCTACCGCGGGAGGAACAGAGACGGCGGAACGACCGCCTCCGGAGGAAACGCGCCGATACCGACTCGCGGAGTTCGATTCTCGCGACGAGGAATCACCGAGCTGGATCTTGTTTCGCGTTCCGTCGAGCGATCGACCGCTCGGGAGGAAATACAACGCGGCAGGGTGCGATTTGCGAGACTGGATCGCCGATCCTTGAGAAGCTAGAGTAGTTTAGAAACCAGTTTTAGATTTTGTTTGTCTTATAGGCTGATGATTAAAAATTAATCTCTTCGGCGATCCTCGTGTATACGCGTACCCTTGGTTTTCGAGGTGTTTGGAATGTTTCACGGTGGAAGTGCGCGCTGAAATTATCTTTTTTTTCGTTTTTGTTCTCGCTTGCTCTCGCCCTCAATGAGCTCTACCCTGTTACGATCGTCGTCGGGACGCCGAAAGACTCCCGTGACACCGGTCCTTCCCGCGAAGGTGAAACTCCTGGCACCGTGAGTCATCCCGTCGATGTTTAAAGTTCGCTGGTCGACCGCGGCCGCGGCGAAGTGTGAATCGATGGCCGCGGTCGGCTTTTGCTCTGGTTCGCGCGAGGAGTTAATCACGGTAAACAGACTTCATTGTTCCATAACGCGCGGTTTAAAAAGAGTGGCGTCGAACGGCGGTGCTCGTGCCAAATCAGTGTTTACGCTTAAAATTATGGCCGGTCGAGTAACAGCCTTTGAAAATATCGTCGCCGGCCCTAAGAGGGGTTCTCAATTCGAGCTCCGGCGGTCGAACGTCGATTTTTATCTCGCGCGCGCCAACCAGCCAACGAACGAACGAACGAGCGCGAGCACGAGCACGCTTCGCCCCGTTGGAAAGAAATCTAAAAAAGAGAAACAAAGACCGCGAAACGAGGATAAATTGATATACCTGTCGGTTATCGCCGTAATAATTTACATTGACAGCGCTATCTATATGTAAATGCGCGATCGTCCTCTTCGCGCCGGCAATCGATATCCGATCGATCAAGAATTATTTACATTGTCCGGCGTCTCGGGGCGTTAGCGGGAGGGGGAATTTAAATACGTTTCAACGGATTAACGTCGTCCTAACGCGCGTTAATGGACGTCGGCTCGACTCGACGAGGCCGCTGCCTTTTATTTATGTTACGATTATTCACGTTAAGCGTTTCACGCCGCGGCCGTGCGATTTATGCGCCGACTGACCTGGATGCGTTTCTGCGTTTCGAAGTTTCACACTCCGAGCGCGGCGATCGTATCGATCAATCGCGACACCACGGCATTCACCAGCCTGACGCGATCGACGCCGGATTATCGGGACAATGCAGCATCTCGTCTAAGTCGCGGCTTTCGAATACCGTGATCAACTTTCCAACGGTCGGTCTACCGACATCGACGATCCGGGTGAGTCCGGGTCGGTGAAATTCGTCGGTAAATTCGAAATTGTGGGAGGACGGGTTCAACGTCCGCGAATGGCGGAAGAAGACCGCGTCCCGGCGATCCTGACGCTTTCGAACTGCCCCCCGAATTCGATGCTACCGCCCCAGTCGTCTAGGAGGATCGATTTCGGTTCGAGTCCGTGCAACGACCCCGAGTGGGCACCTATCGGTACCAAATTGGTCGGAAGATAGACGATCCCGGTTGACCGTGATCGCGACGCGATCGATATCTAAATATCGGACCTTTGGACAGCTGGGATATTCCCCCAAGACCGGTCCTCCAATGGTCGTTACAACGATCGGTGGCGAAATCCCCGTAAAGAGGGCGACGGAGCACCCCTGGCCGGGACGATCCCCTTGGCAGCAGCCGGTCGGTTGTTTCTGCGGGAGTGTATAAAATACGGGACTTGTTAACAATGTTCGCACCTACGGGTACGTGCGCTCGGGCCGTGCATACGTGTACCTGGTCACCCATAAACGCGGTGCGCCGCGGCGAGGGGCCCTTTCGGCGACGTCGACCTTCGCCCCGAGATCCGACGGAGATATTTTATTCCCGGGGGATTTTTACGAGCCGATATATCACGCATCGACCGGCCCGGTCGGGGTTGGCGTTACACTCGTTCGGGCCCCGGCCGAAAAGGGCCGGGGCGCGACTCGCCTCGCCCTTCTGACCCCCCAACACCCCCACACCCTCCCTACGTCGCACGTTCGGGGCGCGGACTCGCGGGCAGAGGTGCTGATCGATCTTCCCTCGCGATGTACTCGCTGCTATTGCGATAAATTACCAACCTCGACGATCGAGTTCCACGTGTGGGTACCAACTGGCCGATAATCACGCGGCGCGTCTAACGCGCGTTTAAACGAACTTCGTATAGCCGCGTTGCGATCTCGCGCGATCCCTTGGCTCGTTACCCAGCTGGAAACGCGTACCGTTTACTTGCTATACATTCGAAATTACTATTGTCGATGCGACGACTTCACGTATTGCGTACACGATCGAGCAAACTTGTATTTTCCCCAAATAACATTCACGATCGTAATATTGAACAATCGAAGAATCTTTGGGAATCAAACGCGCGAAATATCGTGTGCGAAAGTAGTCTGCGTCTGTGTTTATCTTTCTCGAGTTAATCTCGTCCGAACTGCGAAACGTAAAGCATCGTTTACCTCGATGAGCTTCATCGAACGACGAAACAACCCGGTATCTCTTACGAGTTGTCGTAAGTGTGCTTCGTCGTAAAATGTGTAAAAATTCGCGCAGGACGAACAAGTGGAGCGATGGAACCGCGGTTACGATTCGAAAGACCGAAGATCGGATCGCGAATACCCCCGAAAGAGTCCGAGGAACGGGCCACGGCGCGCGGTGGTGCGCGCGAGTTATGCGAGTCGAGCTCCGGCCAATGAAGTATACGCAGCCGCGTCTATTACGCATAGACGTACACGTGTTTATTATTCGTTTAGCGCGCGGCACACGTGCACGCAGCGCGCGTCGGGCCCCGCGCCGGGGCCCGTGTGCGTGCAATACGCGCGAAAGACAAGACCGCGGGACGTTCATAACTCATCGGAGGGGACCGTGCACGGCCGACGCGGCGAACACGAGCCGCGGAACTTATTGGCCCCGTCGCATCCTTAATATCCTTTTGAAATTCCGATTTATTTGAGAAAGCTCGACTCCCTCCGGAGCGCGGCTCTCCTGAGAACGAACGCGTCCCAGGATACTCACGCTCGCGATCTGTCCTTCGAAGGATCCGGTCTGCGCGTCGCGGATACCGACCGGATCCTCCTCGAACGATCGCTTTGTACCGATCTCGAGCTCCTAAGGGAGACTTTGTCAGACTTTCCGAGCGCGTTTGTAACTTTGGAGATATACAGGGCAAGACTCGAGCTGTGAGTGAAATTGTTTTCAGTGTTTCATTTTGAATACTTTTTTTTAAAGAAAGCTAATTCTACAATCATTTCGAAGGTACGTAGTCTTTATTTTTAAGCTTCCTTTTTGCGACAACGTTTTCAGACCTTTCGTTTCAATTCTCGTTAAGAGGGAAACGAATCCGTTGTCAATTTGTAGGTACAAAGTTTTCCTCTTTAAACACCCCTTTTGCGACAACGGTTTCGAACCCTCTGCTTCCATCCCACTCCGATGAAGAAACGCAACCGAATTTACGGTAACTTGGATAAAATACTAACTCGCTCCGAAACGATACCTTGAACGAGCAACGAGTAAACGCGAGACGTTCGCGCAGGGAAGAGGGTTCCCCGGTGAAATCTGTGGGTTTCGATTAAGCGATCCGGCGAGGATCGCGGTGGCGTAAAATTCAACGGTTTCGTAAGATCGGTGACCCCGAGCTAGCAAACCGTTGGCCACGATCCACGAAACCGGGGTTTCCGTACGACCGGTTCGCTTATCGATTTTCTGCTGGCTCGGTGGCTCGTTCCCTCCTTTTGCGATAGTTCCGCAGCGGTTGCACGTGAACACGGGCATCGCCGACGTATTCAACGACCTTTCGATTCGCGCAGAGTCCTTGCTCCACCCGCGGGAATTCCGCGGACGCGGACCACGCCGTTGGTATTCCGTAATTGCCGCCGGTTATTATTTATTCGCCGGCGCTGACACGCGCGTTCCTTTCGATCGAGGACCTTTCTACTCGGGAGAATTCCGATATTAGCTGTCCGAGATCGACGTCCGTCGATCGTTCCCTCGATCGTGTTCCCTCGTCGAGCGGCCTGTTTCGCGTCGTTAACGTTTTTATTTCGCGACAAGCGGATTCCGCGCGTTGTTTGCACGTTAGCGCATACTTTGACGGCTCCTGTCGTACATTCGTCGTTTCACTGTTCCAGTTGCTACATCACCGTCCGATCGAGCTACGAGTTTCTTTCATCGTGGTGGCGATAAACGTGTAACGGGGAGCTGGAGGGAACGTGGACGGAATTCGTTTTCAGTCATTGAAATACTTTCCAGACGTTATTTATTTTTTAACGCATACTTTGACAATTCCTGTTGCGTATACATTCGTCGTGTTAGTTTTTCAATTGCTACATCACCGCCTGATCGAGCCACGCGCTCGTTTCTTTCATCGTGGAGGCAATAAACGTGTAACGGATAGCTGCAGAGAACTTGAACGGAATTCGTTTTCCGTCATTGGAATATTTTCCGCGCGTTATTTATTTTTTAACGCATACTTTGACAACTCCTGTTAGATATATATTCGTCGTGTTAGTTTTTCAATTGCTACATCACCGTCTGATCGAGCCACGCGCTCGTTTCTTTCATCGTGGAGGCAATAAACGTGTAACGGATAGCTGCAGAGAACTTGAACGGAATTCGTTTTCCGTCATTGGAATATTTTCCAGGCGTTATTTATTTTTTAACGCATACTTTGACAACTACTGTTGCGTATATATTCGTCGCGTTAGTTTTTCAATTGCTACATCACCGTCCGATCGAGCCACGCGCTCGTTTCTTTCATCGTGGAGGTAATAAACGTGTATCTGATACCTGCATGCGTGCACGCGTGCTCTCAACAAGACGTTTAATAATAATAATAGTGTTTCAAAAAGGTTATTTCACTGTTGGTCAAGATTTCATGCGATATAAACTATCGACTATTAATACAGCCATTGTGAGAACGCAATTTATAAACGAGAAGATGGATTTCTCTCGTATCGTAAACATCACTCATTGTCAGAGGTATTCTTTGTAACTCTTTGCAGTGTCTCGGGCGTATATTTTTTTCTAGTAATATCCATAGCACTCGGGACAATTATAACCTGTCCCTTCTCGTTTTTTCTTGATCATAGTCGACCTATTGCGTAGCTGTTTCTCAATTTTCAATTCGGTGAATGAAATAAACATACATCGTGTAAAAATATAGTGGGAACGTTTCGATGTTTACAAAGTGTTGAATTTAAAAATTTCGCGCAACCGTCGGTTGAGACTTCGTTGAACTCGCGACGGTTTTGCTACGCAAAGAGCAAGAACGACTGGAATGTTTATCCGTTTATTTATTTATAATGTGCGTTGTACGTGCAGGACGAAGTACCCGAAGCAGGCTGCGCAAATAATTTCCGTGTTTCGAGAAACAGGAAAGAACGTTTCGGATACGAGTAGCCAAATTTTAAATCGTACACCACCAGGGTAGCGATGTTCGTTAATTTTTCGATAAACGATCTTCGAACGTCCTTGGCACTTTTTTAAGTAAAAACCATTGTTTTTCACCCGATCGTCTCGTTTCCTTTCTCGTCTACGGTGTATGTTGCACGAGTTCCTTGAAAAATTTAATTACAGTACGTGTTTGCCATTGTGTTTTAAAAACAGAAAGTCCAATCTTGCTGCTCGTGGCGTTTACCGTTCCACGAACGAAAACTCGCTGGATTTCGTAACACGGAAAATTTGCGCAATACACTTAAAGCTAACGTATTAAATACGGTGGAAACCTTCGAGCTCGTATACATTTTCCACTCGCATCGACAATGTATCGACTCCCTTTACGTTCCTTCGACGTCCAATTTTTTTTACACAGAATTGAACATTATTTAATCCATTTGACGTCTCCTTATCCTCCAAGTTGTTTTCGACAGAACATCCAATGATATTCGATCCACTTGGTGTCTCTTTCCCTGTCTCCTGTCGTGTCAAGTAAATTAGTGTCCACTCTACTTGGTGTCTCTCCACCAATCATATTTTACGCAATGTCGAGTCTAGTAACGCATACACTTACTAGCATACTACTGTCTCCTTGCCTGGTACACCTGCGATCCCAGATGCAACAATGTTCAATCTACTCAGTACTTCCATGTTGTCTAATTTTTTCCTCGTTCAGAATTACACACCGTCCCACCAATTGGACGTCTCTTTGTCCTTAAAATTCTTTTCGATACGTCGTTCAACGTCATTCGAACGACCCGGTGTTTCATTCTCCGTCGGATGTTCGCGTCAATTGGAAGAGCGTTCGTTCTACCCGGTGTCCGAGTTCGAAATGTTTCCCAACGTCGAGCAGAAGAGCGATCGATCCCCGTTGGTATCTCTTTGCGTGTCGAATCTCGAATCTCGAGTCGGTGGGTACTCGATCGAACGGGTGTCTCGTTGCCTTCGAAATTTCCACGGAGGTCAAGTCGATGCGTCGAGTCGTCCTTCGCGAGATTCACCGGCGCCTAATCATCCACGATGGGCGTAACCGATCGAACGGGAGAAAGGTTCGAAGTCACGATCCGTTCGCGGGCAGAAGGCACGTTTACCAGGAAAGGACGTCCCGTGTCAGGAAGCCATCAGCCATCGGTGCCTCGACGACCGGGCTTGAGTGCTACTTGCTGAAATTGACGAAATGCAAACTACCATCGCGCAAACTTCCTCGACGCGATGTTAATTATAATAATGAAGCCGCGAGGGCATTGTGCCGGCAAAACGAATAAAGAAATAACGACCGCGCCCTGAGAAACGAGGCATCGGGGCCCTATCGATCGATCGAATTCGCTTAACGCTATCGGTGTCGAGAGTCGAGAGAACGAAAAACTTGTGTCAAAGTTTCGACCGAAATAGCGAGCTCCGTTCAATTTGTTCGCGCGGAGTTGAAATCGACGCCATACACATTTTCTTCGATTCTCGATAATTCGTCAAGAGTAATTTAAGTAGGTTAAGTCGATTGTACGAAGAGAATCTACGAGGTTTAGTATGTTACACGCGTGGAAATGTAGCTTCGTTACAAGTTACACGTTGGGATGTTTCAAGGTTTGCTTTGAGAAAAGTAACAATGGTAGCAGGAAACATTTTGCGCTTTACTTCAATCGCCTCGAGTGGCTAATTTATTCCGTCGGTGTCGGTAAATAATAAAACGAGATCAACCGGTCCCAATTAAGAGAACAACCCGAACATCCTGGACATCCTTCATCGACGCGTAATTAAAAATCAATTTGCCTTTCTAAATTGTATTCGCGTCAGAGTCGATCGTTCGGTGCCACCGAGAACGGTGCTTCCTAACATTTCGCTTTATTTATTTCAAGTAGCAAATTAACGCGGTTGCTGTTGGCGGGCAATAAAAGAAGGTTAACTCGTTTCAAGTGGAAAAAGTAACTCGAATATTCTGGACATCCTTCATCGACGCGTAATTAAAAATTGCTTTGCCTTTCGAATCGCAACCGTGCCAAGAAACGGTGCTTCCCGAGCTGCTTACTTAATTCGTTTCAAGTGGAAAATTGACACAGTTACCGTTGGCGGACAATAAAATAAAAGTAACTCGCTCGTTTTATTCGCCTCGACCGATAAATTAGCACGGTCGTTATCGATAAATAATAAAAATAAAATATAGAAAACGATGCAAAGTATGGCGGCAAAGTCGATCGTTCAAAGTCACCGAGAAACAGTGTTTCCTAAGATTTCACTTTATTCGTCGCGCGTAGGAAACGAACGCGGTTATTATCGTTAAATGATAAAATAAGTTTCGGAAAATAATCGAAAGATCCTGTACGTGGTTCATCGACGGGTAATTAAGAACGATTTCGTTCTTCGAAATCGCATCGGTCGGAGTCGATCGTCCGAAGCCATTAGGAAACGGTGCTCCCTAACGCTCCTCGACGTAAAAGCCGATTCCTGAAGGCTGTTACGGCTAGATTGTCACGTGTCGCGTGTAACGGCAGTGTTTCCTGTCGGAGGAACGGCTTCCATCGGCCATTACGCTATTACGGTTCATTTTCGTCGAAGGATCGCGGGTAGGCGCAAGGTGTGGCCGTCAGGATGAAAAGTCAAGTCGGGCCGAGACAATGGCGATCGATCCCCGGGGGACGGCGACTCGATCGGAAATTGCCGATGAATAGGGACGATAGATGAAAACTCGCTCTATTAAAACGTCTAGTCATTTTTTTGGCCGCCTTTGCCGACCGTCGGCCAAGATGGGCCGCGAGATCCCGTCGATCCTTGCCGCGGGCAACAACCGGCTATCCCCTGTCTCGAACATTTCCGTCGATATCGCGTTACGATTATTATTGTTATTATCATGGGTGTTCCTTTGCCAAATCGGGCCAGTGGCTCAACCTCTTCGTTCCACCGCGAGTCGTGTGTTTGATTTGCAGCTACGGTGGTTGTTAACCCTTCGAATCTCGGGCGAAACGTCTCGTACCGTCGCCGGTATCTTCAACCACTTGGATCGATTAAAATTGATATCTCCTATTTTCGCAAACCTTGCAAATAAGATTCGAAACTATGCTTCGTCGCGGAGGTATCTTTCTGTTGCTCCAACGTGGGTTACGTCGAGTGAAAAATAGTAAAAGAGTTATCAGAATTCTACCATTTCCGGACAAAAAGTGTATTTGAACGATCAAATCTCTTGTATTGTAAATGTTGAAGAAGGAGGCGAGAAAGTCTTCCGTATCGTTGCTCCGAAATTAGTAGCTCGGTCGCAAATTTGTGTTTTTATATCTGCACGTAACCTAGAATTAAAACGTGTCTCAACCGTTGTGGTAGCCGATGCGCAAGCTCACGGGCTGCGATTAAAAGCGTAACTTTTGACACGTTCCTTACAGCTCTTGCTCAGAAAGCGCACAGATTTGTAAAATGTACGGACGAAGGTAGAAAATTGCTGTGCAATTAATCGCGTTCATGGCAATGGGCTATAAACGAAAGTTCGAATATTCGAGGCACGAATACTCGTCCGTAGAATTTATGAATCTACCGTTGCAACGTCGTATTATCGTTAACAGAATACCAATGCGCTACTCAAATATTCTACCTGGTTTTTAAAGTAGACGGTGTCTACTATATCGATACTCCGCACCAATTCGCATATATCGTTTTTTTTTTTCGTACTGTAACGCGCGCGCTATTATTACTATAAAACTGTAATTACGTCTCGTATAATTCTAAACGAACACTTATCGAAGAACATCGTACGGAACGTCAATTAACACGTTCACACTATCTCGAGTCACGGGTGTGTCGGGAGGTTTTTGCTCGGACGATTAAACTGAAAGCTTTTTTGAAACTCGAACGTAATTATATCACAGGGATAATAATTTGTACCGCTCGGAAAAGAAAGTAGAACGTTTATTATTATTCGTCGCGAGCGATAATTACGTTTACGAAAACTCCGAACGTGTTAAATGTACAATTGTTACGTCACAGGGAAGAAAATTAATATAATTCGATAAAAAAATTACCACAAGTTTCTACGTTCGATTCTTTCCGAGATACGATTGCAAAGAGTTAAAATTCGACCAATAATTCCAACACTTTCCTCGCAAGTCGACTGAAGAGATACTTCTTTATTTTGAATCGTCCCAAAATCCAACTATTGCCCTAATTTTTACGCACTTCGGAATTACACAAAGTACGGTGAGTCGTCGACATCTTTGATTTACATTTTATTTAATTTTCGCTCGCTCGAAAATCCAGCTTCGTCTTCGCGCGTTCCAAAACCCGTGAAAATATCTGAAGAAATCCTCGAGAGCACATTCGGAGTAAATTGACGCTCGCAAATAGGAACTGTGCCCGGTCGGTCCACGCACGAAACAAAGACACAAAAGAAAGAAACTCGACACGGACGAAAGGCCAAGAATTGGCTTAGCTGGGTAACCCCTTTTCGAGCAACACGGAAGTACGGGCGTAGACCGGTGGAAACGTTTAAAAGATCGTCCTCGGAGGTCGTAAGTCTCAATTATTTAGGAAAATTGTTAAAAGCCGCAAAAACCCGGGCTTCCAAACCCGTGGGAAATGGTCCTCGCCGAGCGGTGAGTAGAAAATTACACGATCCCTCTTGTTCGTCCTTTTTGTTTCCATGTTCGCCGTTTACGCGCGCAGACAGGTAGCAGAGAGCCGGAGCGGAGGGTGCTTTTTAAATCTCATTATTACAGCTGGTGGGCAATGGGAAAAATATCCGAGGGTTGTGTCCGGCCGCGAGCAGAAGCTACCAGGGACTCGGGGGGTGGCTGGGAAGGGGTAGAGGGTGGTGGAGAACTTAATCCTACCGGGTTCGGCAATAAAACGACTCGGCTTTCCAAGCGCGGCCACGCGCCCAGGATTTCTTTTTTAATGCGATAAGGAGAACAATGCCGCGATATTTCGCGTCCTCGGTTCGTACACGCCCCTTCCACCGGGATTTAATAACTCGTCCCGTTCCAACGGTCCTCGCGACCCGGGTAGCCGGATATTGGTGCGCGTTTTTAATTGAAAAAATCGCACGCGATAGGGATATAATTCGCCCGTTTAAATTTCTTCGCGTTTCTCGGCTTTTATAGGCGCCGAAATTGCCCCGACACGTTCTTAAACGCTCGGAGGAGGATAAACTCGAATATTAACGGCGCCCGTTAGTTACAACACGCGTATCGACGACGTTAACTGCGCTGGGTGTCCTATCGCGAATTCCACGAACGTCTTTCCCGTTTAGCGTACGAAAAAATGTCCGAGAAAGGAATCGTACGGCGCAGAGGGCAAACACGTGGACAAGGTTGTTTCAAGGTCACCTAGTTTTCTTCTCTTCTTTCGACGAAACGAACCGCGCGCGTCGAAACACCTACCGATGCATCGCCTTCGAACGTATATTTTTCGATGACGTTCCTCGTAACCGAATCAAAGTTACAAACGAAGCCCATCGGGAATCGCAAGGAGAGTTAGAGGCGATTGTAAATGATTCTTTTCGTCCGTAATGCGCAATATCTCCGATTGGAAATTTTTCTAAAAACCGAGATTCAAATAACAAACACCCCGTGTAACGTACGGAACACCCGATTGATTCGAGTCGCTGATTTTCCGCGAGCAGCCAAGCCGAAGGGAAATCCTCCGTATGAAAATTCTTCCGGTAAAAATCGTGCATCATCGCGGGACAAGATTCGAGAGACGAGAACGCGGTGGTGCGGGCACGCAACATCCCTTTACGATTTTCGTGGCCGACTTGTTCCCGAAGAATCCCCCGCGTGTTCTGCCCCGAAGCGTCGGGACGTTTTACGCTACATGGATCAGGAGCGGCAATCGGGGTGATATTATTTCATCGGTCGGAAATAGAGAGAGGGTCGGGGCGAAAGTTAGCATAGGCCGTGACTTAGTGCTCCTGAGGGTGCCGTCTGTCAACCCCGAGCCCGGCGAACCTTTCTTATTTCGAGATATTTTGTCGTCGCCGCCGCGATATTTATCGTCCACGCAGGACCCAGCCCTCTCTCTCTCTCTCTCTCTCTCTCTCTTCATCTCGTGTGTTACAACGTTCCGCGATACGAAAAATAATCTTTGCGCCCCCCTTTCGAAGGGCTCGACTAATCGGCCTGCCGCGAATTTTTCACTTTCGCTCGAAACGACGCCGCGATGAATTGCACCCTGACTTTACGGCGATTAATTTGCGGCGGATCGTGCGACGGAAACATTGTTGTCGAAATCGGGGACAATTTTTTAAAGTTACCTGCAGAGAAGGTTAGCGAGTCAAATTTTACGGAGAGTATTTTCAATGGAAAAATAAGTTTCGACAGCTCCTGGATCACGTTCCAACGATTAAAGAAATATTTCTCTTAAATATACCAACGACAATAACGATATAAATCGAACTCTTCGACAAATTAAAATTTGTTGGTAACATTCGTACCGTTTCGGTATAAAAATCACGCTCGAAAGCCTCCATCCCCCGAAATTCACCGAAAGCCCCACCGTTTTCAACGATCCGAAAGAATTATTTATTCTACGGATTTTTTGGCAAGCGCGGATCTCGACCACGAAATACGCGGCTCTTCCGCGATCGTTCGGCCGGTTAATTCCAGTACATTTGAACGCGTCCCGGGAAAACGGGCAGATATATCACGCAAATTGCCATTGTGGCCGCGACAATATGCTAAGCGTAGCCAGGCTGTTAGCATTTCATTATTCCAACACACATAAAACGTATCGGGACGAAGAACGGCTCTCCTCTCTTTCTTCTTTCCGTTCCGGCGCGTTTTCCCCGCATGGACACGCGTCCATGCGGTTTCCCGATCGACGGGGGTGCCAATTGCTACTTTTTGGCGGTGAAACGTCGAAACGACGCACACGCATCGAAATAATGCCACAAGTCTGGAATTGAAAGCTCATTTTCAATTTCTAGCCATTGCGCCTTACGAGGGAATTACAGGGTCCTTACAGGGGCCGATTCTTCGTGTAAAAGTGAGTCGAAAAGTAGGGATAAAATATTTTCGTTCGAGGCATCGTTCACGAGAGAATTGATTTCGAACATTTTTGGAGCACGCGCGGCATCGACTACTTTGCTAACTCGTCTGTCCATTGCTCGGTATTTCTACTTGCGTCGGTGCTTGCAAACATTGCTCCGCTATTGTACGTATTATCTTGAAACTAGTTAGAACCAGTTATAACGAACAATACTGTACCACGATCGATTTCCACAAACCACGACGCAAGTGAAAATAACGAGCAACGACCAGTCAGGTTGTGTCGTACTCGGCCGAACGCGTACCCCACAAATATTCGAAACCAACTTTCTCGAAAACGAAGCATCGTATGAAAAATCGTTAACCCGTATTTTCCACGTATTTTTACGCAAAGAATAAATGGGTGGTTCTACTTCCGATACAGAGCTACGAGAATAGGTATCCAACCTATAACTTTCTTTTATATTTCATTGTAATTCTTTCAGATTACATTGTAGAAGAATTTATCACGTTTTTTACATTTATTAGCAATTTTCATAATTGTACTTTTACCGTGAACCATTCTTTTTTCATCAGATAAAGTTAAAACTCAGATGGAAAACATTGCGCAAATATATAAACTTTCTCTAACTCTAAAACAACTTGTTACAATAAACGTTGCGTTAGGATAAATTCAAGCCTGAATCGACTCGTCACAGTAACGTAAAATAAACATTGGGTCACGGTAAATTCCAAAGTAAACAATTTTTGGCAATTACGTAAAACGAAAGTCGGTTACAAAATAATAAAACTGAAACGAATCTTTGGAATTACACAGATACACTCCTAGGTACGATTGATCCAAGAGTAAAAGTAAACAACGAACCTTAACGATAAATGTTGCGATTCGGCTCGATCTCGACACCGTGCGCGCTGTGTACGCGAACGTCACCCATATTTCATGGAGCGGTCCGAATTCGGTTCCTCTGTACGGTGGTTCCCCGTTTAGGGGGCGAGCTGGTAACGAAACGAGAGATCCGATCAGCGAAACGCAGAGACCAGCTTAAACCCTCGAACTCATTAACGGGGATGGGGGGAAGTTAGCAACGGTCGACGCGAGCCGCTCGCCCGGCTTTATACTTGAGGTTTAATTCGCGCTGGTCAAATTAATTTGCAAACGATGAACAAGTCGCCGGCTGTGCGCGCTGTTAGCGTTGCATTTCGAACGGTGAAGAGACGTATGGGTGGGTCGGGAGTGGGGATTAGCCGCGTTCATTAAACACGAACGCGGTGCATCCCGTCCGGGCTGATTTGCCCGCGATGGATCGCATCGACGTCATCGTCGCCGAGTGCTGTCGAGTTTTCGTACTTTCGTGCCTCCGACTGCACTCCCCCTCTCTCGGTCTGTAATCAATCGTGAAATCGGCTACAATCCCAACAACAGGGGATGCCGAATTTTAGGCAGATTAACCTCGAGTGCCGTTTTCGTTGAAAGTAGGCATTCCAGTTTCTCGTGATTTCTCGTTTGGAAAACACGCTCGAGATCCTTGTTACCCGCTCGGCAAAAGGATTCGGTCAAGAGGCGGGGGTAGGGAGAGATTGGAGTGTATCGACGCTGGGAGTGGTCATTGAGTCGGTTTCGAGTCAGGTTCCGAGGCGCGATGAGTATCTGCTGAGTTTCAAGTGCGAAACGTCGATGGTGGCTCTTTTTATTTTGAGCTCGCACGGTGAAGAGGAACGAGGGGGGGGGGGACGATTCGCGATTCCCTCCTTCATTTTCCTCGATTCTACGATGCGATGAACGTCCGTTGAACCGAGAAGGTGAGATTTCGATGCTCGTTATCGCTTTCACGAATGGATTTAACGCTTTGGGAAGACGAGGAGAATTTTCTACAGACGAATTAAGTATTTATGTATCAAGTATCTTTCCAGAGACAAATTAAGTATTTATATATCAAGTATCTTTCCAGAGACGAACAAAATATTTATATATTAAGTATTCTTGATCGACGAACGGTAGGAAATCCGTCCTATATTTAGACACGATTAATTTTTTATTATTTATTCACGATATGGATCCTCCTCGTTACATTATATAACAAATCCGTCCTATATTTAAACACGATTAATTTTTGTATCATTTATTTACGTTATCGATCCCCTCGCGATACATTTAGCCACGATTCATTTTTTTATCATTTATTCGCGATACGAATTCTCCGTGTTATATTTAGCCACGATTCGTTCTTTTTAAATTTATTTACGTTACGGATCCCCCGCGATACATTCGACCACTGTTCGTTTTTTTATTATTTATTCGCGTTATCGGTACCTCAAGAGAATGGTATATTTAGGTTGACAAATTTCCCCGGCCGTCCACGTTTCGTAATGTAATTTGATTTCTCTCGTCATCGAATTACAACCGTTACCCGAATTCCCTGGTCGGGTGATATGTTTAACAATACGCGGGCATATTGTGCGTAACTGTGCTGCGGATACGGTCGCGATTATAATGATGATCATCATCACCGCTGCCGCGATCGCCGGTGTTATCGACTGGAAATATACGTTCACGTAATTTGTGTATGTAATCCATATCCGTGCAATTAATTATCGTTCTCCGATACGTTGTAACATCCATCACTGCCTTCTCGATATCCTCGCGTTTCGTTTATATTCAACGGTGTACACTCCATGTTCGATTCATCGTCGAGATATCGTACGATGTAACCGAAACCTAAATATCCCTTTTTTCGATAGCGTATGACGGAAAATTCGAAGCAGCTTTGTGTCGTAAAAACAATAGCACGGACGATGCAGTACCAATCGCGTTTCGGAGGAATCGCGATCGAAAACGAAACGAAATCAATTCCAAGAACATGGAACGAATATCAACGAAATTGTCGAGTAAACGTTACTTCAGAACCTTATCGAGCGTCTTCGATCGAAATTGACTCAGCGCGGAACTTGGACAGTTGTTCTCCCCCTTTCGAAAAACTGAAAACACCGTTCGGCAAGGTCGAGGGTGGCGATCGATCACGATCAACGTCAGGCGGGAATCGATCGTCGATAGGGGTCTTTTGAAAGTGACGGCTGCAGTCGATGTTCCTGGAGAAAAAAGCCGGCTGCTGCAGCGCTCGGGCGCTAATTTCGGCGCGCGTGCCGCGAGGCTTTTTCACCGCCGAGATACAATGAGAAGCGCGTGTAACGCCACGCGCCTGGAAAGCCAACACTGCGCGTACCTTGTGTCTCGTTAATTGCGTGTACACCGACCGAATCTTCTTAAGACCATCGCATCGTTTTTGTCGTTCAAACACAGCACATCGGTTATTAATGAACCTCGAGTCTCCGACAGGGACGGGGAAAAAGTGCAACAAGCCAAGAGGAAGATTAATTTTTAACGTTTGGACCGAGAAAGTCTACAAGGTATGACAAATCGTCGGTCCCGGGCAAGCTACTTGTTACAACGATTAGATCTGTAAGTGAGAAACGACGCGGGCAGAGAAACGGTGATACAAAAATTAGAAAGTCGTTAGAAAATACATCGAAACGAGAAAAGCTTAGGTACGAGTTCCTGTAACACTTACAGGAATTTTGACAATTTATTTACTCATTCAAAGGAGGACATCCTGATTACAATAATTATATCGTCGATAAACGGGTGACGCATCTACGTTAGAAATAAGCCCCAACACGACCGTACTGGTATCCACTATCGTTACAAAGACTCCATCGCTTTACATTTATCGAGGTGGTACCGTACCTCCCGAAAGATACGTTTCTTCGAAACACGCTCGGCGTATCTGCAACGCGTACCTCGATTAGGGTGTAGCGAGCACCAGAGTCGAACGTTACGAGCTCGCTAGGAGAGATTCGACCCCAGTAGCGCGAGGGTTAAGAACACCCCTCGGTCTTCCACGAGGAAAGGTAGAGGCACCGCGAACCTTCCACGCGAGAAGAAGGAATAGACGTTTCCGCGTGGATGTGTCGTGGTGGGTGAACAAAAAGGGGTGGCAAGCGTCGCCGTTATAGCGTTACCAAGGCGTGTGGCGCTAATATAAAGACAAATGAAGCGACGCGCGAAGCTGCCTCGGTCGGCCATGTGTCTTTATACAGACAGCGTCCCGCGCCACCTTCGAGGCGCATTCGCGGGAAATCTTCTGTCGCGTGGAAACGTCAGCGCCGAGAACGCCACGGCTGACTAAATTTCGCAGCCGGCGAATTTTATTAGCCACGCAGCGGGTTATTTATTCGGAACAGCGACAGATTATATGGCGATATTAGCGGCCGCCTGGTAAGGTCGGGAGGGTGGCTGCGCTCGCATAAAACAAACTCCCCGCCTCGGTTTTTATATCCCGTTCCGTGACTCTCCGGTATCACCGTTTCGGGTTAACTCACCTTCGAATCGAAATATCCCGACGCGAGTTCACCCCGCGATAATACAATTTTCCAAGACGATCGAACGCTGCAAGGAAATTCTTGTCCCGGGTTTGTCAGCGGGCCCTTGTTCGAGGCATTTGAAGGTTTCTGATCAAAAGTTGCGAGAAACGGTAATCGATCCAGTGTTCACAGTCTTCCGACGGGTTGTTTTATAGTTCGCCAACGAGAGTACAGCGTCGTCGATGATTTGCTCGCTACAGAGTTCGTTTGCTCAAGATTTGTTCCGAGACGAGCCGTACGAAAACAAGATACGACTATCTTCCGGCGAGTCGTTGACACTTGGGAGTAGTCGGTCGAGGATTTAGCAATTTTTGGCAAACAATTATTCCGGAGGAGAAGTTTGCGCATCGTGGATACTCGAGAAAGCTGTTACAGAGCGGGTGGAACAGCTATTGGTTCCCCTCTCGTGTGTAAGAAACTCGAAAACGTCAACACTCGGTCCAAAGTGGAAAGAGTCGAAGAGATCCGCGAAGCACTCGCGTGTCATGGATTCCCGATTCGAAACTGTCTCGATTCGTACTGGATTCGTGGACTTCCGAGTCAGAGGTGATCCCACTCGTGGTTCATGAACTCCTGGAACAGACCTGCCCCCACTCGCACGCGATTCGTGAACTTCTGGTTCGGAACCATCCTCGTTCGCGCGTGGTTCATGGACTCCTGATTCGCAACTGTCCTCGTTCGCACGTGGTTCATGGACTCGGTGGCTCGCGATGGTTCCTGAACTCCTGAGTCCGAAATATTCCGTCTCGCGCGTGGTTCGTGGACTCCCAATTCAGAGCTACCCTGGCTCGCGCGTGGCTCATGGACTCCTGATTCGGAACAGCTTCGATTGGTTTACGGTTCGTGGACCCCTGATTGAAAACTCTCGTAGCTCGTGTCGTCTATCGACTCCTGATTCGGGACCGTCCTCGCTCGCAGATGGTTCGTGGACTCCCGTTAACTGGCAATGGGTCCTGAACTCCTGAATCGGAAATATTCCGTCACGCGTGTGGTTCGTGGACCCCTGATTCGAAACTATCCTGCCTCGTTTATCGACTCCTGATTCGAAACTATCTTGCACCGTTCGTCGACTCCTGATTCGAAACTATCCCGCGTTGTTTATCGCGTCGTTTATAAACTCCCGATTCGAGACCGTCCCGAGCCTCGGTCAGTGGTCACCCGAACCTGGCAAACTTTCGAACGATTACAATTTCAACGAGTTCGTCCAAGTTCCTCGGATTCTTGGAACGGTTCGGGCAACTGGAGGAGTCCTCGCTTCGAAGCGATAAAAGAAATTCCTTCGGTTCGGTTCGGTTCGAAACCGGCTTGGAACCGACTCCGGTCGATTCCTCGGTGCATCGCGAGGCCAAACGATCTCTCGTACACGTGACTTTTCCCGCGAGGACACGGGGACACGGGGACACGGGGACCCGGTTGTCCCTCGTTCCTTTGCATACCCTTCGCTTCTTTCGCGCGCTGTCTTCCGCTATCGCGGCGTACAGGAGGCAATAACATTTTTACGAGCCACGAAACATTTATTGCCGGCTCTCTGCCGCCGCGCGGCGTTTTATCATCGCCATTCCCCGGCTTAATACTGCCCGCTTAAGGACGCCGCGAGCAGCTTCTGTATATTCTTCGCGGTTGTATATCTTCCGATTAGACCCGGGAACGACGACGACGCTGCCAGCGTGCCGACGAGTTCATCAATTCACCGTTTTTGAAAACTACTCGCGACCGGAGTGATTGATCGGCTCGTTCCCTGAGCTAATGAAACACGTTTGCGTTTCGTTGCTCGCGAGCGGTTATTGGCTGCCTATCCGGCGAACCACGAGTGGCTAGTTACGTTTCTAACGGCCATTCTTGAGGAAAATAACGGCGAAGCTGGACCGGAGGCGTCGATGGTGAACATTTGCACCGGTGTGTCTTTATACGTTCGCTCGTATTGCCAACGAATCGGGTGATCACGCCCGGGTCGAAGCTGACCCGCAATTCGACCACGTTTGCACGAATACTTTCAACAAAGATTCCGTCACTGGGAGATGATCCTAGTCTAGCGAAAACGGGACACTTACCCCGGACTCAGTATTTATCGTGAGATACTTCCACATTTTATAAAAAATCAACGAACGAATATTATTCTGGTATTTCTTGGTATTTTAAGAAAAGTCGTACCAACTTTACAACTGGACAATACGAAAAAGATTCAGACGTGGTAAACGGATGGATGAAATTGTTACCTCCCGACAGAGGTTTCGTTTCAAATTTTGAGAATCGATTCGAATTCGCAGGACATAAAAATGGATGTTCGCAGACACCGCGATGAATATTTCAGTAAATTGAAAAATCTCTGTTCACCGAGTGACCAAGAGAATTCGAAACGCTCGTAAAAGTTAGTTCGCGGCTCGAACACGTTCTCCTCGGTGCTCTCCGGGCAGATTTCCACGTCGAGCCGGAGCCATGATGAAAATGATGTCGGACGGTACAAGGGCGGTCGTTTAATAAGGATCGGAAGTTTCCCTTAGTGCAGATTCGTGTTTGTTAACGGGGAACTTTCGAACGCGTGAAAGATGGAAGAGGAGGAATTAATACTTTTCTTTTTCCACCCCCGTCTTCTCTCCTCCGTCCCGTTTCGGTCGCCACGGAGCACCGGGCAAAGATACCTGTAGGTAACTCGGAGCTGGGCGCAAAATAAACTTTTCCGCCGCGTAGATAAAGTAATACCCGATCCGGGTAGGTAGCTCGCTTCCTTTCAGCCGCGGGGGCCGGATTGGATGGTGGCTCCCAAGGGGTTAATTTCGTGCCGAAGGGGCGGAAAATATTCACGGTTCCTTAAAATCGGACGAGCGGCTCGTCTCTTACGAGCTTCCTCTGGGGTGGCGTTATGCCAAACGGTCACTCAAAATACCACACCCCCTTTTTTTCGACTAGCCCGTGGCAACGATCCTTTAATCCGCGCCAAACTGTCCGGGATATTTTCTCCCGGGGATGAAAAGTCGGCGAATAAAATTCACCCTCAAGACGTTTCTTTTTTCACCGTTTTAACGAACGACCAGTGTTTCCCAAAGTTCACCGAATTCCTTCTCCGAGTGGTAATGAACTTTGGCTCGGATGATCGTCTTAGCTTCGACGAACGAAGCACCGAGAAAACCTCGAGTGAGAAAGACCTCTGCGACAAAGGGTGAACATTCGAATATCCATTTTTTACGCGTAAGTTTAGGTTCTGTAAAAAAAATGTAACGTTTCTCATATTTCTTTTACACGGAACAAGTAGTAATTTTAGAGATCGATGTATTCGTGGACGCGAAGTATTAAAACTTTGATGTGATAATTGCTTGGTCTTTTTTCGTGTTACAGTCTATCAAGTGCACCATCAATGGATGTTCCTGCGATTCGTTCACGCCAGGAAAGCGACACATCCGGTACTGCGACAAGTGCCACCACGGCTGGGTGCCCCACGGTAAGTACCCCGAGTCTTCTGTCATTTATTTATATAGAAGAACTAAAACTAGATATACGACCAGATACGCGCATAAATTATCCAGATATACGACCATCCAGCTATTTACCTACGTATTTATAGAGGCTCTAAATATCAGGCAAACAACATTTTTTTACAGCAATAGAAGTTATCGATTCGTAGTCTTAACGTCGCATATAAAACCTTGACTTAACATAGAAGAGAGATTATATTCAAATAGAATATTTTGAAATTGGGTTGTAAACTTTTCTTCATCGACGATACAAATCTTTCTTGTCACAGTTGATATCCGGTACGTCTTCCTTCCATTTGAACGGTGTACGAAGGTACTTCTAGAGCGAAGAAATTTACAATACGAATCGTTCGTAAATAACAAAAGTTAATTTTACGCCAAAGAGGTCGATCGCAGGACCTACGTCGACTGGATCTTTTTGTCCTTCTCGATCAGTACCTACAAGCCCTCAAAATCTTTGACCCTTTCTCAAACCACTCTGTGCAAACATAGAAAACATTGAAGTACAATAAGAACTACAAAGAGTATCGCGAAAAAAATATTTAAATACACTGTGACGCGCAGAAAAATAATTAAACGAACAATAACCTACGGAAACTGTTATTATATCTAGTTACACGTTACATACATCTCGTGTGCAGAAAATCGAGAGTAATTAAAGGAATTCGAGATAATTGGATAGACAATAGCCTACAGAAACTTTGTTCCTATATTTATTAATACGCAATTACGACGAAGTGTGATCACTTTGCACACAATTCGTGGACAAGAAATCGAAAGAATTTACAATTAAACGAATTCGAGAAATCACCCCCGATTTAAGAATCCATCTTCGAAGCAGCATCCTTCGAACGTCGAAGATTTCGCAGGGGGTGGCCGCACGGGGTCGCGTGCACACGGTTAAACGCAAATTTTCCAACTGTCAGCATACTTCATCCGAGCGGCCCTCAGGGACGAAATTCAATTTTCCGACGATGACCAGTGGCCGTCCCTTCGCGGCCACCGCTCCACCCTTCTCTGTGGCCGCGCACGCGATCCGTTCGTAGCTACGCGCGTGTATGCATACGTATCGACGATACATATATACGTAAGAGGGCGAGCTTTATGCCCTCGTAAGTTCTCGGATGTATGGAAGAAGCGATTGGCCGATGGTCGTCGCTACCCGCTACACTCGGCCACAATGTTCGCGAATATACAGGGTGTAACGTGCGAAATCTTTACCAGTTAGGTTCGTTCGCCCTTGACTTCCAACGGACCAGATAATGGAGCCTCGTGTACGAAGTATCGTTTTATTATATACGAATATCGTCAGCAGGGATCATCGAACACTTGTGCAGATCGTGTGACCAGTTTCGGGTAATTTTAGTGTTACTTAATTCTGTATTGCGATGAAATGGACTTTTCTGCAAATATTCGTTATATTTGTGTTATTCTAAAGATTCTTGAATCACCTTGGTTGCGTAGGATTCGTCGAATAACAATTATTTACAAAAGAATCTACCTTGGACGCGTAGAACTCGTCAAGAATCCTAGAACAATATTTATTACTATAAAATACATATTATTTGCAAAAAAAATCAACTTCAGCAAGTGGAAATCTTCAAGAATTCTAGACCAATATTCA
Organism: Ptiloglossa arizonensis; assembly: GCF_051014685.1. NCBI lineage: Eukaryota > Metazoa > Arthropoda > Insecta > Hymenoptera > Colletidae > Ptiloglossa > Ptiloglossa arizonensis. The sequence goes on from NC_135058.1 coordinate 16,120,283, forward strand.
GAACTATATAACGATAACTATTCGTCAAAATATGATCTAATTATAATGATTTTGTTGAGAAACACAGCTCATTGAAATCGTACGGATTGTTTCGTAATAATTTCTAATTTCATGGGTGAATTCAACGTACGGAAGTAATGACAATAGTTCGCACGAAGATGTATTTACAGGGACACTGTAAATTCCTTTTGAAAAAATGTTATCGTTCGATTTTAAAATCCAGCGAGACACCCTGTACGTTTCGAGCACAAAGCACCCTCTTGTCGATGTGTCTGGAGGGAGATCTCGATGTACGGCGGTGTGTATCGCGCTTAAAATTCCGGTTGCTTGACCCGCGATAGATTGGACGTGCCGCGGCGCGGAATACATATCAATTCCGATCCCACGGGGACGCAGTTGCATTTTCCTCTGTGGTAGCTTTTTCTTCCCGCCTCCTCCATATTCCGGGAAGGAGAGACGGGTCCCGAGGAAATCGCTTGTCCGGCGAGGAGAGAGGAGAGGAATCCTAAACGCGTCTTCGAGCGTCATTATTCCCTTAATCGCGCCGATTAAAATACGCTTTGCCTTCTCAGCGAGCGCATTATCGCGTCTAAGAAGGCATTAGACGATGCGAGATGGGTTTATGGTTGAGAAGATGGTTCTTCGAGCATTGTTTTGAGGAAGTAACGGGGCGCTGAGTAAACACACCGAGGATTACAAAGCGATTGGAAGTGAGAAAAGTGTTTAGTGGATAGAATCGTGTTTAAGCTGCGAACCATGGGTTTTTCGGGAACGATATGAAAATAGTACTTGGTTTTGCTTTGCTGCAGTAGATTTTTGACGATTGTGTAAAAAATATCGTTGCAGTATGTTGGTAAGCGAAAGGAGTGATCACTCAGCAATAATTAAAGATACAGTTGTAGTCACAAATAACAGAGATGTACTGTACAAGTGGGGATGCTTCCAATTGAGAATGTAGAAATTTTTGTTGAAAAAGAATTTGGTAATTATTTAGAAAAATGTAACGTTGACACCCCGATGGATTGATTTTCTACGAAAGCTCCTCTGGTAAATGAAAAAAAAAAAAAAATCCAATCGAGTAAAGGTGCCCGACTACCAGAAAATGAAAAATAAACACGTCTCGTTTCGAAAACTAGCTTCGATTCTTCTCGTTCGTCGTTCCAATCGCTCCAATGGACCGCTTTCAGTTCCCAAACGATCCGGAGCTACGCGCGACGACTGTGTCGACACAGATCGTCCCGGTGCCATTCATCAAAATCGCCCGCACAAAAGACGATCCCAGCGATCGGTCTCGAAAACGCCAACGGAGTCATTTCTCTTTCGACATGGCCGATTGGACGACTGGAATTAGAAATCCCGAGCGGTCGACGGTTCGTCACTGCCCCTTTTGTTCTTAACGCGGACCGGTTCGGTTTGATGCAGCAAAAAAAAAGCAACCGTCGTCGACGTGTATTTTTCGTTTCGAATGAAAGAAGAGTGGTTCGAGAAATTATCCACAGTCAAGGATGTTGATCGAATTTGTCGCTAGAATTCGCGATCAGGATCCCCACTCTTTGTGTATCTTCGACTACTCTTCCCAAGATGTTGTATTTGAAAAAAAATGATACATCCACTGTCGTTACTAACATTACATGCGCTACATAACATTGTGTAACATTATATTTCAAAGAATAGCATTTAGACGTTATATTCACTGTCCCCTTTCGAGAGTTCAATTCGAATTCGACAAGTTTCTGAAATATTGTACAAGGAAAGAAGAGATCACCAGTATCGACTCAAGATTCCCCATCGATGCCTCGCGTATCGATAATTGGCTGTTTCGATTTTCGAACATTTAGCGAGGCACTACTGTATCGCCTGGAGACCGAGAAAACCGGAACAAGTAGATCGCGCGATTTAATCTTAGTTCCCCGCGTAGAAATCGTGATTCCCTCCGAGCGACGTCGCTAATAAAATTATCGCTGCTGGAGAGGATGCTGGGTATGCATTAGATTTTGACGCGCGAGATCGCTTTTACGAGTCAGGTTAGACTGTTCGTGCGATAGTTTACAAAGTTTCGAGTACGCGACAATATTATTTTGTCACGAAACGCAAAAGGTTTTTCTTCGCAACTTTTACCAACTTGTTCAATCGAACTCAACGATACAGCCAATTTCGTATTTAATTGGGCGATGTATGTTTGAGGTTAGGTTTAAGAGCAAGCTTCGGCTAGATCACTGTTACGCGGTAGTAATGCTGTGGTAATGTGCTCTGTACTATAATATGTACAAATTCTTTACAAGGATGATATACATAATGCATCATACATTGTTCGCTACGAAGCATGAATTTCCATGCTAGACCGTTCAGGTTTATTCGTACTTTCTTACCCGAGAGATACTCATCGACTTGTTCACTCCGATCCAATCTGTGGAATACGTTCTGAACATTACACGTATCGATGTATCGTACAATCATTGATTTCTTTGATGTATCCATCTCTACAGTTAGGAGCCAAATTCGTAGCGTACTTTAATTTCATGTTAATTCTCCTATCTACAACAGTGTACTTCTTCTTTCTGCATGCGTTAATTTACACGTGCACACCTCTTTACGAATGGAAATAAATAAATAATTCTATTCATTTCTCGTAGGAGTTATAAGTTTAGTACAAAATTGGACTTTGTCGATTATCGAAGTAAAGGAGCAAATATTATTTTACAAGGAATACCACTGCCCCCTGTACAGTGGTACGTACCGATTTCCGAGTTTACCGAACGAGTGACGATTAAAAAATAGAGAAAAGAAACGAAGGAAGGAGCGAACGAGATCGGTAACACGTTCCCGGGCGGCAAATTAAGGAGTTCGGTTGTCGTTCGTGGAAGGACACGGTCCTCGAGTGGTCCTCGAGGAACGCTCGTTTCGTTGTCCCGAAAGTGACAGGCCCCTGACGCGGCGAGCAAGTCCCGAGCTCGTAAGGAATCACGGTCAGAGTGTACACTCTGACAAAGGCCTTTTTAAATTGTAATGAGCTGCCAAAGAGTGAATTATGTGCCGTCCAAGTGCCATCGAGTCCTCGGCCGAACCCCATCCTATAAAACGCTCCGGTGTGTGCGTGTACATATATCTGGCATCCCCGTGCCGCGAGCAGCCACCCCACGTCATGAATATATTTACATTGATCGTCCGTCTCGGCATTTTTCATTTGCCCCGTCGTTGTGTCAGCCGCCGCCGACTCTCTCTATCCTCCGCGCACCACCCGCTCTCCTCTCGATACTTTATTTATATCGATGGGACGTGTCTGTCTTTTCGAGAGGGCCGCTCCGATACAGTTTTCATCGGACACCAACGAACCCTACCGACCGCTAATGATCCTTTCGTCCTTCGTATCTACCCCGGAAGTCCCTCGAGCCTCCGCGAGTTCCGATACCGCGCGTGGTTCCCGTCGAATTTATATTCGAACGTTGAATAGTCTTTCTGGAAGAATACACGTCGTCGACGTTTCACCGTATCACCTCTGATGGAAAATTTCGCGAGAATCAATGATCGAGAGAATTTTAAAATTTACACGATATGGATAAGTTGGAGAGGGATGTTTTCAACTTTGGTGTGATCTTTGGTCCGAAGATACTACTGTCTGCTATGTTTTAATAATATACAAATACTTCCGCATAGTATATGAATATTTTCATAAATTAAAAATATTAAGACACTCATCGAAAGTAAGTCTAGAACAGTTGCAAACTTATCAAAGTACTCCAATGAGAACTTTGTTTTTTACCCCTATTTACGAGAAATATAAAATTTCCCAATACTTACAGACGAACGTACCGGTAAATCTACTAATCCGATTCGCGAAAAATTGTTTCGTAATTCTGAAACTGCAGAACGGCCCTCTCCCCCAGGAAAGGTTTCGGAAGCATTCCGGCTTTAAATTCCGAAAAATTCACGGTAAAACGAAACGAAGAGCGTTCACCTCGAATATTTGCCCCTCCGCTCCTCTGGTGTATACCTATATTCTACTTTATATTCTCGGGTGTTCGACGCGGGTGTCGGGGGTACCACGAAATTCATTGCAAATTAGAAAAGAAGACCGCGAACTCGATAAATTCTAGCGGGGAACTGTAAGGGAAGGATGGTCATCATCGTCGGAGCGTAATCGATGGCTCTAGGATCGAGGACCATCGCGGTGCACGCGGTGCACGCGGTGCACGCGGTGCACGCGATGCATCGGGAAGGGGTCGTGGAGGAGCCCCGATGGCCGGACAGACGGTGAAAAACAGTTAATTGGTGCGGATCGTGGCTCGCGAACGAACGACGCAGATGACTGGTTTCCAGGCACGTAAAGTATTGGAAGGCGAACTTCGGAAATTTTCCCTGGACGGCTACGCGAAATTGCTCGCTCTCTGTATTACCGGGAGGGGCAATGGAATTTAAAGTATGCGTATCCGCTCGTCTAAGGTTATACGGGAGCAGAAAGAAATTCTGCCGTGCGCCCCGACGGTTAATCGTCCGCTCCGGCTCCAACTATTTATTAGATGCACGTACGTTCTGACTGAATTTTACTCTTTCGGCGCGTGCTTCGCGTGCTGGGGTTTAAAGGATGCGTTCTAGAACCACTTTTCCCGCGGCGAGCCAACGATTTCGGAGCCACGACGAATATCGAGAGTACTCGCGACGAATTATCGAGGTTCCTGGTTATCGAATTTCTTTTTCTTTTTTTTCGCATCGAAGCGAATGGATCGTCGCCACTTTCGAAGGAATCGACGCAGACGTATTCGTCTCTGGAAATTAAGGAGTCCGCTATTAAAACGATATTACCGAAATTTCGAATGGTCGATCGTAGGTGCGTGTTCGCAGGGCCGCGGGCGCGGAAGGGAAGGCAGGATCGCGCGTTTCGTCGAGCGGTGACAGGGTTGAAAGGCAACATCTGCGTTTCCATCTGCAGCGTCGATTCGACGGCAGCTGGAAGACGAAGAAAAGGGCGGCCGCGGGCTAACGGAAGACTCTCGGCGAACTCTTGCCCTGCGAGAGGGATTTACGCGTCGAGACGCGTGCGCGATAAATCATCGGAATAGGCGTCGCCGGGAGTGACACGGCGCGCCGGGCTAATAAATGCACCGGCAAACCGTGAATTACACACGGATCGGGGGTTGCTCACCCCCTGTCGCGCCCTTTGTTTCGCCCGCGAGCGCGAGAACGCTCGCCCCGCCGATATCGAAACATCGAATCTTCGTCTCGCGCGTTTACACGTGAAACCCGAATAAATTTACCTGTAATTGCCGCCAGGCCGGGGCACGAATCGTTCTTTGGAGAATCGCGACGGCTCGCGATGATTTGTGGACGGAAACGATTATCGGGGGATTCGTAGCTCGACGATCGGTCTCTGGGAAATAATTATGGAAATCGAGCGACGTTTTCACTCGAAACGTCCACGATTGCGGAATTACCGTGGATTTTCGGTTGTCCGGGTCGCTTTCTTGGGTTTTATTCAACACGGAAACGAGCCCGGTGGAAATATTATCGTTACTATTTGCGATTCGTCACTTTCGCTCGAATGTACATTTGTCGTATCGGTCGTTATATCGTTCTCTCGTTGGTCTTATTTTCTATCGTACTAAATTTTTAAGCGTTGGATTCTCTACTGTATTATTTTGCGATGCTCGCTAATCGAGAGCATCGGTTATCAATACACGAAGCACACAGGTAGAGGTTTCTTCGTCGGAATAGAAACGACGCTAGAGACGATTACCGATCGTGAATTTATTTTCGTAGGCGTTGTTCGTTGGTAAATTTGCAACCGTATCGAATGTTCACCGTTAGCCGTAACGGGTTCGTTTCGTAGCATCCTCCATTGTCTCTGTTCTCGCGATAGAAAGGAAAGACCGGTCCCTTCCGTAATCACCTTTCTCCCTATTGTACCGATCGCGGAGAAACAATGGTCGGCCAGATGGCCAGCGAAAGTACAAGTCACCGCGACTACGTTTCGACGTGAAAGTTTCCCGGGGGTGTATTACACCCCATTAAGGGACGGGACGACGTCGCGGCTTTTAAGGCCTAAAACGCGCGTCTATTTGTTCTAATACGAAACCAATGCTAACGACGATATATCATATTCCCTTCCCCGAGTCTCCGATCCACCGGCCCGGAGAACGTCACCATGAATCACGACCGAGATGCTAATGTACCAATTTATCTTGGCTCGGGCTTTATTAAGACTTAGTTTTTCTCCGCGCGAAGGGAACGCGGCTTTCACGCTGTCTCTCTCTCTCTCTCTTTCTTTCTTTCTCTGTCTCGCTCGCTCTTTAGTTCGCTCTTTCCTTTCTTCTCTCCCTCGATTTTGATTCGTAGGCGCACGCATACCAGCGCCTATAAAGGAAGATCGATATCGAGAGGTCGAAGGAACACCTATGGGCATCCACGGACGGAGACTGACAAATTCCAACGACGGAATACACGCTCGTAAATCACCGTCCGGTTTGCTGGCCACGGGAACACGTCCTTCTCGATCTCTTTGAAACTCCGTGGCACCGTCGATTATTTCTTCTTTCGGTCGGGCCGTCTTTCGGTTGGTCGGAGACCACGATGGCGCGCGTTCGGTGGCAACGCTTGGTTATCAGTCGCGAGACGCGGCGTGTGGGGTTTCTCTTGTTACAGGGAGTCGCGCGAGGCCTTCTGGAACTGGTTTCGGCGAACCGTACCGCCGGACGTGTATCATTTGATCGCGGAGACGAAAATGTTTCGCGCGAACGTTCGCCAATTCGCGTCGAGGGGGGTCCAAGTTTAGAAACGATGACAGGGGGAAAAAAATAGAAGAATCTTTCCAAACTAAACACAAGTGTCGTCCTCGCAGTTACGTAAAACCTTTCCTCGAATGATCGTAATACCTTTGGCAGTGTCCCACCGGCAGACTCGAACGGAGCACAGAAAGTTCATCCGAGAATAAGCAATTTTTCCCCGGAAAAATCGAGATACTCGATTATAAATTATTTCTCGTCCGTTCGATGCGCGAAATTTTCCTCCACGCGAAACTTGTGCTCGCTGCCCACGCACGAGTGTACCGGAAACGCGTTCGTCGTTCGCTCGTAGCGTTAAAGGTATTTCGATATTATTCGGGCGTAGAATGTAAAAATTTGTAGGCAGGCTGGTACCTGCTCGTTTCCCTGGCTGGCTCGCGGAGTGGCTACACTTGCCGAAGGGAGGCGGAGGGAGGATCGCACCTCGCGGTTGAAAATAGCTCGCGTGGCTACCATATGGTCACGGCACGGGCCAGAATGTCGCTCGATAAATCCGGCCGGCATAGAAGATTTGTCACGCGGTCGAAAATAGACGCGGAATAAGTAGAGAGGATCGACGCGACGTCGGCTCGGGCGCGCGCGAGCGAGCGAGACGCCGCGAGAGTGTCGATGGAAAGGGATGACGCGGTTGGTGGGCCTCGACGTCTCCGCGTAAACACGAAGGCGCCGCGGCGCTTTACGACGCCCCCGGACCACGGCCCGTGTTTAACTTATCCGAGACTTTCTGGCACAAACCATTTTCACTGCCGGCTTCGAGCGACGACACGCGCGTCGACCCGTGCCCCCCCGACCACCCCCACACCCGAACGCCCTGCCTGCGCCGCGACGCCTTCCGTAAACCGTCAGCCCGCGCCGAGGGAAACGCAACACGCGACGCCTTGGATCTTCGAACGCGTTACACGCGGAGAACGTTCACTTTCCGATTTTTCAACGGTTTCCGAACTTCCCTCTGCAACAGGCCCGCCTAAGAACCGCGAACCATCGAAGACGAGTCGTCAGAAACAAACCATAGTCCAGGTATACCCAAAAATGGAATCGCACACCGAAACCATTCGATAGGATAAGATTGTGCGTAGAGACTCACCTGCGAATTAACCGGAGAATCTAAGTCTAACCTTCCAGTACTCGTGTCTCTCGCTGAAACTTCTTTTACTACCTCTTCTTTACTGAAAAAGAGTCGAGAAATTTTTACGATTAGTAAAAGTGCGTTAAAGTATGTATTTGTGAAGAGGGGAAGGGGATAAGTTATTTTCACTTCGCGTGAAAAGAAATCTAGAAATGTTTAACTTCCAATAGAGACTATTTCATTTGAAGTTAATTTGCAAAAGTCAACGATCGGAGGATCTACGTGTAATCTAGAGATCACATGTAGCGACATCAGGAATATCATTAGGAAAATACGTTAAACTTATTATACTTTGAATTGGTCTGGTTAACTCGTAGACGGAAAATTTATGGATCGGTCCGCTTTCGCTTTCATGGTTTCGTATTAGGTATCGAAATATCGGTAAATCATTTATTGTATATATTCAGCCATGTTCCAGACTCTACCGAGCTACCTTATATATTTCGCTGTCGAGTGTTGGAGACTTTAGCGAAACTGTTCGAAGCGTGTCGGCCGGCGCTATTGATTTAATCGGTTTTATCAGGCATCCGGATATCCGATTAAGCGGTTCGTAAACCGATTGTTTGGTGACTACTCGAGTGTACGGATAACACGGATACGATTAACCGGATGCGAGCGCATTACCAGTAGCCAGCGATCGTAGTGTTAATTAACTCGTTCGATCTATTTTTCGTAAAATTGACATAGGAACGCAGCAGTATAAAATAGTCAAGTCGAACGCATTGCATTATCTTTGTAGTCTGTTTTAGAAAGGTTCTGCGGTTAAACCTCGATAAACGAAACCTCGATACTTGTACGCGTTCTTCGTTTATTTTATCGTGGATATCGTTGGTAAGAGGTCACGAGCATTTTAGAGATATATCGCGCAAATGCAACTCCGTTATATCGGATACATTATTTATTTTAGAAATTTTTTATCGAATTATTTTTTTACGAAGATTTTAACGTCCTCTTCGTTTATTTTTTTAACAGAATTATATATTTATGCTCTTCTCGTCTCGTTACGTACGCTAAGATGCATTCAACGAATATGTGAAATACAAGTCTGATTCATTATTTACCAAATATTTCCACGAATATTGCTGGCAAATACGGTTATTGTTAATTACCGTTTTTAGTTTACGATGAAGAAACATCCGACTGAATTCACCGGGTTGTATTTATGTAATGTACACTTTATTCACCTCATTAAGCACAGCTTTGAACGAACGGTAAACTGGTTTCGATAAAAATATATAGCTCTAAATATTAAAAAAAATGAAGGTAATATTACAATCTCTGCGAGTAATAAAATCAAAAATACTTCAAATTTAATATCGTTTTCTTTTTCGATATTGTGTAATTTAAGAAAGAATCGCGTGTAAGTGTACGTTTAAACCGAGCGTATTGGATAATTTTTACGCAATATTAATTTAATATACGTGACAAGAAACGAAGATTCGAATCAGAGTATACAAGACATAGCCATCAGGGCGTACAGAAAACTTTGATTGCATGAGTAAGTACTTTCTGTGCGACATAGCGATCGATTCGAGAGCCTTGCAGTCGAGTTAGCAAGGTCGACGTAACCTCTTCAAGAATTAATTATTTCGTATTAAATAGAAATTTAAATCAATATTGACCCGATCAATCTTCCGGCGATATTTTACCTCGTTAAGAAATTTAATCACAAATACTGTATTTACAATCTTAATAGATACTTCTACGTTACTGTATAAAGTAACTTAAAAACATAGTGGAAGAACTTAGAAAGAACGCATTTGAGAAAACACCGTCTCTTTGATCATTGTCTGCATTTTATCGCAGCGATGTAACTATTAATTTCTACAATAGAAAATCGTGACCAACAGCGAAATGTTGGATCGTTGAATCCAAATTCCATCCAAGAGCATTATTCACGGTTCGCCATTGTGAAGAAGCTAACCCCGTCGACAAGATTTTTCATTTACGAGGTCGTGTTCATTTTGAAAGTAATTCGACGTTATCGCGAGAGTAAATAAACTGGCGTCCGTTCCCTGACGCGCTAATAGATTCCCCTAGGAGGGTGTATCTCGAAACGAATACCCTCCCTAGCGACACCGTTCGTCATAACAGGGTGGAACGGTCTCGTACGACCACCCCGAAGGACGTGGCGAATCTGGAGATAAAGAGAGAAACGGAACAGATAAGAGGACCCAACGATCCGTGGAACGTCCTAGGTGGTAATCAAACATTCCTCTTTTTCCTCCGGGGCCAAGGATCGAGGGACGGACACACCCCTGTGTCTCTATCCTTTTGGCGAGCACCGGAGACCAGAGACAAATCGCTCTCGAGTTACGCGAGTAGATCGAGCCGCTAGCGAATCCGCATTAATCTGTATCAGGCTGACCATCAATATTTAATCCTAATCCCGAGAATTGACGCGTATTCCTACGGATCGCGACTCTACGGGACAGGGTGTCCTTTATGGTCAACGAGGGTCTTGGGATAAGTACTCGTAGTTCGTGGAATATGATACACGTGACGCTTAGTATTATTAGAATTAGTATAGTAATCCCTCGTTAAGACGTTGCGTTGAAACCTCGATAAAGCGTACAGTTTCACGCCACTGCTTTTCGTTTCAAGCAGACCGAAGCGACAGCTAATAATATTTGAATATTTTATATTTCTCATTGTATTTTCACGAGCGTATTAACAATGTACGGACGAGGTCAGAAATGAGTTCAAATATGATCTAATTCGGACTATTTTTAATTATATGCAATTAAAAGTTTCTTTTAAATAATTTAGAATAGTTGTAATACGGTCGTGTTTGATCTCGTTCCGATTGAAATAGGAATTGTCAATCCATCGATAATATTTTTGCGAAGATGCAACAAAAAATGTAAAAGTTTCTAAATTGCATTAGCATTGTTACGTCTACAGTAATTCCTACTTTCGCCTAAAAATGTTTGCACGCGATTTAATTGAGTTGTAATGTTTTTTTACTGCTCCGCTTAAAAAACAGATACGTAAGTACGATTTATGCGATTTATTTAACCGTGCCGTTTCTTCCGCCAATTTACGCGCGGATAATGTTAATTTCTATGACCGTAGTCGTTCGAGAGTGCATTACACGGAATATTACGTTGGAATATTTCGAGTACGTTATAATACGCATAATTTGTTCCTCTTGATCCGTAGATTATGAAATAAATATTAAACGTTAAATGTGATTACAATTGCGAACGGGACGAGCCCTCTTAAAATAAAGTAATGCAACGGTAATCCAAGTCGGTGCATACGTACAGAGTGCAGCTTGCATTATATATATTTTACACTCGTCTTCGAAAACAATTTCTGAAATTTAATTTATTCCGCAGACCGTCAAAGAGTCGTAACCGCTCGAAGGAAGATTCCCGTTAAAAAGTGACAAATATTTTGATCGTTTCGAATTCTTAACGTACTCTTTGACCTATCGAAGTTGTTTCTCACGGATACATAATTCTCGAAAAAGGTATACGAATGCGGTTATAAATGAAAGAAACTGCATTTCAACAAAGTGTCGACATCTTGAAAAAGGATCTTCGATAATTGTCCATATATATCGGTGTAAAATTGGCAGGACACATTTTCAAGGACACCTACTCTCGTAAAGATCGTTTTAATCGCTCCTAATGGGAATCCTTTCTCGAGTGTACGTTTCTGGCTTGTTCGAGATCGCGTTCTAGCAGTCTTGGAGCGAAGTTATCCAATTTCCAAGGTCGTCGGTTTGTCGATACTCCCAAGCGCGATTCATAAATCCAACCCTCGGTTCTCGTTCCGGTACGAGAAGAGGAACAAAACGATGCTTCCTGTCGCGCGAACGTCCCAAAAAAAGAGGACCGGTAGGTAGGCGAATCGCGATCGCTCGGGTCCGCGCGGAGCCCGCGCCAAGTCCAGCCGATTAAAGAGTGCTGCGTAACGAGTGTTTCGTCCGATCGTTCTTGTAATTAATGGCGGGACAGTGCGCCGGGACAGGCCGCGCCGTGTAATAATCGGTAATTACTCACGGTAATTAAATAATGCGTTTATCGCGGTGCGATCGACCGGATGGGTGGCCCGAGTCGCGCTACGGACCCAACCGGCTCTATTTCGCGGCCCACGACACGCCGACCCGATAAATCTCTCCCAGTTTACTCCCTCCTGGCTTCCTCGGTCTTCCTCTGAAATTCAGGTGCGACGAGTAGCGCTCGATCGAGCCCCCGTGCGAAACGATCCGTTCCCTCGCGCCGATCATCCTCGGTTCTACGAGTTCCGTTCTCGTAGGTGTTTCTTTATGGTCGTCTCGATGTTTGAAAAACTTTTCAACTTTGAATAATGGCTCGTACACGGTGATCTTGTTCCTTTATTTCCCTCCCGATCGACTCCTGTGGTCTTCAGAAGTCACGCTATAATCTATGCGATAATACGTGCCTCGATTTCTTTGGTTTTTTGTTCTTCCGGTCGTAGAGTTGGATCTTTTACGGGGTACGGTGACGTCCAGCTCTCTTTGGAGTATTTCCAATGGGTAACATTCGAGAGAGTTCAGTTACGAGATTTCCTTTTGCAGCGTGGTATAGGTTAGGTCGACACCTCTTGACTCGTACAACGCGAGATTCTCCTCCGTAGCGTGGCCTGGGTTAGGTCAGTACCCCGTATCGATCTCACCTAACTTTTATAAAACGGAATGTCTAGTCTCTAGGTTAGGTCGACACTCTTTGTCCATCTAACCTAACTTTTATTAAACAGAATTTCCTTTCGTGGCGCGATCTAGGTTAGGTTGCCTCCCCTTTAGAATCTAACCTGAATTCTACAAATTGGGATTCCGTTTTCCAATCGTGGACCAGCAAAAACGTACGTTCTCTTATGTAATAAATTCGTACAATTGCAAATTCGAGCAGTTACACGAATTTGTGTGTTTCTTCAAGAGTTTGCTTGATCGATTCAAGGAAGCAAGTAACTCGACGAAGGCACTCGTCGCGGTGATACCGCTATCGTTGAGAACCTACGAGATTCATCAGCGACGCAGAGAAAATGACGGCAACACCTTCTTCGTGTCTCAGCGGGTTTAGCGAAACGCGAATTAGCCTGAGCGATATCGGGCCAAAACAAATGGCGCTATTCCTGCTGGAAACGCGGCACTTAATAACGCGGATAACCCCGCCGTCCGTTTCTCATCCGTAAAGACGTCCGGCTACGCCTCCCCGTGCATTTGTCAGGCCCGGTCAGTTTTTGCGAACGTCGCTGCCCCGCGATCGGTTATTCCTCTTGCGTATTCGACGCAAGAAAATTCGAGGAACGAGCGAGGGAGACCCCGTGAAATCTACCATAACGCGGCTGGAACTCCTGGAATAGGTGTATCGTATATTTATGGGAATAGTGACAACCCGAGGGAACTTTCCCCGAAGAATTTTTATTCGAAGAAAATTTCTTTGTTTCCAACCGGTGGAACCATTGAAACGAATATTTTTTACCGAGTGTTTCGTACGTAGAACGAATAGAGAAACAAATCGTTCAAAAATACGCAATTGGACGGACAGAGCGTAACGTTTGATACTTCAAACTTCGTTGTAAGGTACAATGAAAGTGCGATCATGGGCGACTGTAATCACCCTTAGGAATGTTTGCCTACATTCACTCGGAGTATCGAAATGGTCAACTGACACGTTCTGTCTGGAAATGGCACCTGTCGGAACACCTTCCGTGTCAAAGCGAGCCGAATTGGCGGCAATCCTCGGCATCGAAGAACCGTAACCGCGTCGACCAAAGCGCACCCCGAACTTCTCGAAGAACTTCACGACGAAGCGTCAAGAAGCAGGCGTGGACGATTCTGGCGGCGTGTAACGAGTAAAAAGGAGGAGGGCAACAGGGGACGAGGTCGTGGGGCCCTCTTCGACCGCAGAAGAGAAGAGGACGTAGTGCGGTCAACGGGCTCCTCTCGAGATTAATGTGTCGCCTCCTATCACCGGTGATTGACAGCCCCGTGACCGCGACAAAGCGCCGACTCTCTAACGCGATTCCTACCCGCCCCCTCCTCTCTCCCTACCATCTGTTTCAATCGGAAAACGTCTAGAAATTTTCTTCCGGATTTTTCTCCAGTCGAGCATCCAAGGAACAATGCATTGGGAATAATCGTACACCGGTTATACGCGAATAAACAACCACGGAAGATAAGGTGCGTTGAGTAGGGTCAGCACTTCGATACGGGTGACGACGTAAGTTGCGTTGTTCGTAATCGGTGTTCTCGAAGGCTACTTGAAATTAGAAGTTTCCGACTAAAGATCATCCGGAACGAACGCTGATCGAAATTAATGGAAATATATATGTGTGTGAATAGATAAAAGTGTCCATCGCGCAGATAGACGGTAGAGCTAGTAGACGAAGGTCGGTGACCCGACAAGTTTCGAATCGTTGAATACATATTCCTGGTATTTATTTCTTTCCCCCGCAAGTAGAGCTCTTTTTTCTTTCGATTGCACCGATTATTAGTAATTCGTAATATTCGGCGTGGGTAAATTTCTCGCGAGCGATTACCTCTGAAAATGGTACCAGTTGTCTCGGAATATTCGACGGCCGCTTCCGCGATCGATTAAATTCAGAGAACGTACGCGATGCGAAGTCGTTTATTGTATCGTTAAACGTTCCGAGGGAATACGGAGTTACGAGTTCGTTCGTGTCGCCGGAGAACCGCGGCGCGATCAATCCAGCGCGGAAGATAAAATTTCCTTGGCGCTCACCGACCGTCGTAAGAATTAATTACCACCGAGTTAAAATAAGCTTATCAATCGCTCGATAAGGAGAACCGTTTCGGTACATTTCTCGCAATAATTCCATTCCATGCGTATCGCCGCCACGTTCGTCGACGACGGACGTTTCAGTGAAAACGCTTCCTCCGCTGAACGTGCGAAAAGAGTCAACCGTGGCACGGACGCTTTCTCGTGCGTAAATAAAATTTCCCAAAGAGAAGGGTATCGTGAGAAAATCGCGATAGAAGAATTTATAAAAAAGATTAAACCTTTGCGTTGCTCGATACTTTATCGAATAACCAACCAAGTGTTGATACGAGCAGGTAAAACGTAAGGTCGAAAACTTCTCTTTGAAAGTCATCTCTGCGGACGTTACAGGTATATTTAAATCGATTGCCTCTGAAGGTCACCGAAGCACGACTTCCGTTGCACCGTCTACTCCACGCACGCTCATCGTCTACGAAATGGAACTCCTCTTGGAAAAGTAACGAAAAAGTTACGACGAAATCGTCTACCCAGTCTCTGTTCGCTATCCTGAACCCACGACGGAATAAACTCTCGCAGAGCAGGTAGAATCACTTTTCGGTCGATCCCGCGGGTCCGCTGGCAATCGGTCGAGCTAATTAGACGAAGGTTTAATTGCAGGGAACGGGTGGAGGCGAGGTATCCTGTCTCCTAGGTGCAATTCCCCGGCATATTTACATCCCTCGCGGGACGCAAGAGGGGGAACTCCGGCAAGGGTACACAAGGCAGGAAAGGAGCGGCTTCTCAACCCTTTCCCGCTCCCCGGGTTTACCGCTCCCCCCGGTCGTCTTAAAAGAAAGGGTTAATTAAAAACAACAAAAGCTATCCGCGCCATTAGCGGCCGTTTGTATGCGCCGCGTTAGCGTTATGTCCGGTGCTTTTCGAGCTACAAGCCAGCCCTTCTGCCCGACGACCTTAACGAGTTCGAGGCTGCGTCACGGCCCCGAAGAATCCTCCCGGTAGTTCCTTCGCTTCTTTCTTTTTTTACCTCTTCCACCACCCCGTTTTCTTACGCCGAAGGATCAAAGTGGAAATTCTTCCCCGATGAAATTACGAACTTCTTTCTCTCTCTCTTTCCCGACACGTTTGACGTTCAAATAATTACCCAGCTACCGTGTAACGCGCCTTCTCGTAACACGGAGAAACGATTGCGACTCAGCTCCGCACAATACAACGAATTTCCCAACTACGACACGCTAGAGACACTTCTGAGTGTGGCAACGCGGCAGGATTCTCAATTGCGTAGACTCTTTAAGAGTTTTCCACTTGCTTTGTTTGCTTTTCGAAAGTATCGAATTCTTTGGCAGTTTTGCGTTAAAGGTACTTCGATACGCCACTCGTACAACGCGGTTTCGTAGATCAGGGAACGTCTCCCCTGTGCTGGACGAAGATTTACTCCAGTTTGGTTAAAGTTCCTGCACTGACAAGTCCATCGTTGGTTGGTTGTTGTAATTGAAAAATTATAATTGACAGTTGATGTCCGACATCAACGGTCAAAGACACGGAAAAGAAGGAGAGTCTTGCAACAGTGGTGTTAAGTATACTGAAAGTGGGGAAGGAAAGAACAAGAGACGAGGTTTACCGGTTTATCTCGTTCCGAGGATCTACTTCTGCTTACCAGATGCTTCCTTAGACAAGAGGAACGTTTGAGTCGGTAAGTTGACTCGATGCGATTAGCAGTTTCTTTCCGAAGATATTGAATGTTACTTTTCCTTACACAGATCCACAAATTGGAATCTGTTTGTCACGACACGGGGTGTGCCCAATGTAGTCTTTCACGATTACACGGTAGATCCAGGAAGGCTTTCAAAGAACCCGATACACTCGAACTAGCGGACATCTAGGATCTTATGGATTGTCCGTACGTAGGAATTTAACATTGGCGAAGAATTTGCGAGGAAAACTTAGCGTTCAGGGTCCCCTGACAGTGCGAGCCACACCAACGATTCTGACCGCAATTTCTCCGTCAGTTTTGCTTCTATCGTGTCGGTTGATAGATTTAGCATCAAAGTGAATCGATAGATATCACGACGAGACATCTTTGGCTATCTCTGATCGATGCATCGGGTGTTTTCGCAAGTCACCGAGTCTTTGGTCCTATTGCTCCACTTTCACGCTCGCAACGAACTGGCAGACGTTAGTTTCGCGCGTGATCGCGCGAACCGTGGCGTTTTTTGCTTCGTAATCGTTCCTCGCTCGCTCGAACACCTAGCCAAAGTTTAAGCCAACAATTCTAGCCAATGTGCAATTTGAAAAGAAGAATAGCATCGCGTGATTAACGCCCGTCGAGTTCCTTCCGCTGACTCGAAACCAACGTGAAAACGTTACCAAGTCCGAAAAACGGTCGACCGGTATTACTTTGCAATATTCGCGTCATTATCGTCCAGGTAAATGAGTCAGTTCGGTAGACAGTAGGGAGGACTGGGTCGCTCGCCGATTTAAACATTTCCGTGAAGCGTATCGTTGCCATTGAATATTAATATTCGCTGTGACGCGTGTGGTCTCGTCATTGGAACGAACTGGACATCGGAGAGGCCAACGGGAGAACGAAGATGGTACCTTCGGAGCTAATCAGTGATAAGTATCGATTCCAAGGAATTTTATCATCGGAGTATCGAGTAAACGGTGGCCTTCGTTGGCCAATCGACTTTGGTCCAACTATGGGAAAGAATACACTGTGGGACCACCCGTGTAAAACTTGTGTAAAAAATATAAATGTACCGTTAAAAGAGAGGACCAAATTTCAGGAAAATGAAAGAGAGAAATACGGAATGAGTTAGGCGTGGAACGAAAGGCTCGATCGGTGACGTATGTTAATATAATGTACGTTAATGTTCCTGCCGGCAATAAACCGACAGCGCCGAGAAACAAAAGAAAAACACGAATGCGTCGTAAAAGGTTTATAACGTATATTATGTTTTATTTCACTTATTCCTGCTCGCATTACCGGTACCCTTAAGGATATTACGAATAAGTTATCGATCCCTAATCGAGAACGGCGGCCCCTAGTATTGGTCATTTTTATTAAATAACCGAACCGTGTCCGCGGTAAATACATAAATCCGTCAACAGGCTCTTAAATGACGCGGCGAGAAGCGGATCGCGTAAACGGACAATTTCATAAGCAAATCTCGCGACGATCGTAAAATTTCCTCCGGTGATTCGCGCCGCTTCCGAGACGACTCGGTTTACAGTGACGCGCGAGCCGAGGCGCCGTAACGAAGTCCGCAATAAAAGATAAATGATCCCCGAAGTAGTTTATTTGGGTAACGTATCGTTTCCAGAATTTTATAGACTTCCTCGATCGTTAAGCTGAAATCACGCGCGGGCTCCGTGTCTCGGTTCGATTCTCCGCTTCTCCCATTTCTTTTTTCTTTTTCTTTTTTCTTTTCTTTTCTTCGATCTTTCGAGCACGGTTTATTTATTTTTCTCTGTTCGTCGAACGACGACGCGGACGTAAAACGTCATTTATATTCGCGATTAGTTTATCCCGTGTCGTTGGTATCGAGACCTGTTTCGATACTGTCAACACCTATGCTTTTGTAATCGATACTCTTCCATCCATCTGTTTTTACCCGTTTCCTTTGCTGTTTCTTAGATATCGTACGATTATAGAATGGACACGATTGCTCGAGAAAATTTAAAAAAAAAAAAAGAAAAACAGGAGCGACCTTGAAGTGTCCTTGAGATCTCCACTCCACCGTGTTACAGGAAACGTTACGATGAACGCTGCCTTGCTCCGGTACTCGACTTCCTGTTTTCGGGGCGAGTTTCTTCTTCTGAAATTCACCCTTCCTTGTACACGATAGTTTGCGTTATCCAATTTCAATTATGACCACGTTCTCGTTACCGTTGCGTCAGCTTGGTAATTTAATCGTCCGGTCGTCGTGTTTCGCGGCCAATAAAATTGAAGTCCTGAGAAGCGAACGACAGCGAAAAGAGAAAGAGGAGAGACAGGAAAGGGTCTCGTAAACGGAAGGGCAACATCGTGGCCGATTTGCATTTTATCGTCCCCGAGACAACCTAATTGGCTGGAGAAATTCCTCGCGCTCGCAATTTCACCGGGTGGCTCGGCCTGATGGCCTCGTGCGTCCATGTTGCGCCGTGGCTGTTTCTTGTCAACCCGAAAACACTGTTCGTTCGTGTCCCGTATCACTCTGGCTCACCTGTAATCACGATACCCTGCAATTACATCGACTTCCGGGGATCGCTGTGCGCTCCCTCTGGGCTCCGGTGATCGTCGAGAATTCACAAAAACGGATAATGGTGTTCCTCGAAACACGACCGTGTTTATGGAACAATTCATAAGAGGTTGCTCGCTCGAAGAACGCTTTGCATTAGGCGGAGAAATTGAATCGTTAGGCGTCGAGCGTCGAGCTCCGGCCGTTTATATCGACCGTTCAAGGTCACCCACTCCTACCACTGCTCGCGACTATCAATTTTCGACACAGATCGCGCGAAAGCTGTCCTCTTAGACCCTACGCGTTTAATTCGTCGATTAAACGAACGTGGATAGAAAAATCCATATTGATTAAACGAGGTATCGGTTGAACGATCGTGAATAGGAAAATTCGCGTTCCAAGGTATCGGTTATTCGTTTGGATAAATAAGGCAACCTTTTGTTTCGTTCGATGTCGCGTCGGAGTTTGCCCTTATTGGCAAACGGTTTCATTTTTCCGAACGGCGCGCAATAAATAACGTCGTATCCATTATTCGCGAAGAGGTTGCGAATGTTGGCCGTCGTTTACGCGACTGGGCGGTCTCTCCCCACCCTACGACGCGCGCTGTAACCGGAGTTATCTCCCCCGCAAATATATATTAATGCGAGTGATATATCAGGCCGGCCGCGAGGGACAAAACCTTAAATATTGGATAAGTTGGTCCGCGGTCGGCCCGTGGAGACCAAATCTCGGTGATGGATTGCCCACTGCTGACTGTCATAACAACTTTCGGTCCTTTTATTTCCCGATGCCCGGCGTGGACTAACTTCGCGGGAGAGATCGAGAAACGCGCGGTGGTCCGTGTCGGGTGTCGTTATCGAACTCGGGACCACGATTACGCGATCGAAGGAGAAAATCTAGGTCCTCGACACACGATTTCGAAAACGTCATTCGGTCCGCTTCGACGAAATTTTATTCCGAAAGAAATTTCACTTTTAGGCGGAGTTTCATTTTTGAACGCAGATGGCTTTCGTCGCGCGTAAGTGTTGGTTAATCGTTATTTCGAGAGATAATTACAGTACTGTCCTTCGAGAGGTTCCGTTATCCCCCACCACCTCTTACACTTCCCCTCTAACTGTCGCTTTGATTAATAATACGGTAGAAAAAGTACAAATTGCAGTCGAGGACTCTCCGTTATTAAAACACACGATCGCCTCGCGTTTGGTGCTCCGAAAAAATTCGTTGAAAGTAATATTTGTTCGTTTCGCGATCGTACAACGTGTACGTTTAATTTCGAAGCGTTCGGAAATTTAATATGAATAGTGCGACTCGTTTCGAGGTGTAGTTTCGTGGCCGAGATCGATACGCCGATACGACTATAGTATGAAAATAAAGAGCGCGGGTAGCTACGAGAAAACAGTGTAACCGTACACAAAGAGTAACCAACAACTAACAAGTCACCTTACACTCGAGATAGTAAGAGAACGTTCCCCGTGCACGTTCGAGCCCATGTATATTGTATCGCGTTAAGTAGGAGTCGTTTCTAACGTCAATAACGTGGTCAATTGATTCCGATCCGACTATAGTTGTTCAGCGGTATCGCATTCCTTCAACAAGTGTTTACATAGTAATCGCCAGGGATCTCGCGTGCATATCCATCGCCGTATGAATAATTCGAACAGCTTTCAATGAAAACTAATGCACCACTCGTAAGTTCTGCCACGTTCCTTGACATTTCTTTTTTTCGTTCGCATCCAGCATTGTCGACGGAGAAAAATTATGCCGGAGGATACACGGTCGAACCGAAAACACGAACCAGCGAGAAACCTCTTTTCAGGACCTCTCGTTTTTCTTCCTTCGTTCCCAACTATTAATTTCAGCCGCCACGACGCGAAGGGAAAGTCGAGGCCCGTGATACATTATAAAATATTCGTTACGAGTCTTTATATTTTAAATGGATGGTTACCTCGTTTGCGATTGGTACATTACAGTGGCCTCGGGTGTGCGTTGCGACGTTTGAAGAAACGCGCGAGGTGTAGCGAGTCGTGGGAATGCGTTTCACGGAACGACGAGCCTGTGGGAGTAGCTCTGGTCATGGGGAAATTGATTGCGGCGTGATACTGACACGAGAAATCGTCCATCAGAACGTCCGACGGTTCGCCTAACCGCCCGGAAAATTTTATTTACACCTTCCTCGTTTAATTCAATATTTTCTTGCATCACGACGCCACGCTACGCTCCGTATATTAGGACACTTAATGGAACGTTGGAATACCAGCTAATAAAGTTCATCTATAAACGATGCGTTTTATTGCATCATAATCTATACCCAGAAACGTGTTCGCGATAAGGTGCGTGGTGCTCGCGGAGATCGTTGCAAAAGGATCGAGACAAGAAGAATTCCTCGAAAAGCAAACGACCTGAAATCGTTATTTAATCGAACGTTTTTCGTGCATTACGACACCGCTTGACGTTTCGTAATTGATAACGATTGACGAAATACTTCTCGGAAAGATATTCCAGCGAACGATGTCTCAGATATTCCGGTTGTCTCTGTCTCCGCGTTATTAGCTCTCGCCTCGGTTAGAAGTAAACGACAACCGATGTGTACCCAATTTCGAACAGTCGGGTTAGGTTAGAACGGTGTTAGAACCGACAACGTGTATATTTCTAGGAAAGACATTTTAGCAAACGAGTTTTACCGTATACGCGTTATTAGCACTTCCTTCGATCGAAAGTAAGATTAACGATCAAACGAACCGTTCCAATAGTATTTATCGCATAATATATTATTTAACACTTCGAGAATATTGGTAGATAATTCAGAGTAGGAAAATTCCACATAATCGTTTCTCCAAGAATTCACCAATTAATAGCGAAATTGCCGTTAACGCGACCATTGTTCGAACGTAATCGCTAAAAATAGATCAAACGATACATTATTCTAAATTGTGCGCGCAAATAAGAATGTTTAGATCTTTCCAACGAGAAAATAGAATGTGTATATTCCGATTCCGCTAACGTATTTACATAACCTATAATTTATCGTAGTATTTATCTCCTCGAGTTTATCGAAATTCCCGAATTCTATTCGAATTATTTGTTTCTGTTGTTGATAAATCGCGTCAAGGAGAAATATTTATCCGTAGCGAAAAGTAACGTTCGTACGTGGGTGACGCGGTAATCGATGCTTCGATACTCCTAACCTAACAACAGAAGCGGACGTGACGACAGCGCCGCCTGACAGAGTAGCTCTAAAATTAGATAACGTCCAAGCACCGAACGATGAATACATTTTTTCGAACACTCTCTCCACGCTTTAATTCGCGTATACACCCTTTATCGCGGACAAAATTCACCGAACCCTCTTTCCAACCCCATGGTTCGTTCTTATTGCAAATACGCTCGTCCCAAATGTGTTCCAGTAACGCACAATTTGCCTCCGGGCGATTTCATCGACGTTGGTTACCGTTCGAAGCGTGGAAGGGACGGTCTCGAATCTTAATTCATTGCGGTACATATTCCGCGGTCCTCGTTATTGGATTCCTCCTGATAATTCCGCCCTAAATCATTTCTCTCTCTCTCTCTCCGTTACGGTAACTGGGCGCACGTCGGATCGAAGAGGGGCCTCTAATTTCGTGCGTCTCCACGGGGTCGTGGATTATGCAGGGACCGGCAAAGGGTTGATCCTCTGGGGACGCTTGCGCCGACGTGACACTACTTGGCCCCGCTTTAATAGAATATCGTCTTCCTGTAAACAGATAGCGCCGGAAGAAGCGAGGGCTTTCCTCGACCGTGGTTGCTCGATGGATCGTCGAACACCGAACAGCTCTTCGCTCGAAGTTAATCCGTTCTTACGATTTAACGCTCAACGAACCGCACATTTCGTCTGAAACCGTTTCTCGGGCCTGCTGGGTCTTCTCCGACCCATATTATCCTCAGGATCTTATCCTCCGAGTGCTCCGGTATTTCCTTGGATCCTCTCATCGTGGTATAAATACGGGAAAAGGAGCTAGGAAACGTACATCGTTGATCCGAAATCGATATTCCTCGCTTCGTAACGACTGCATCGAGTCTGAGCTTCTGTGTTCGGCAATGGTCGCTATCGCGGGCGTAGAAAGTCCGTGGCGGAGTGAAAAAATTCGGTACGCAAAGGGGCATTCGTGGAAACGATAACTAGGCCCGGGATGTCACGAGAAGGGGTTATCGCCGGAGACGACCGGCCTATGACATCGATCACTCCGTGTCGCTCGATGAACTCGGTATCGCTTAACATTAATTATTATTGCCTGCTCGACACTTTTCAGCGGGCGTCCGTGCACGCCGCCATGCGATAACCACGATAATCCCCGAGCAGGCCTTCGACGTTCGGTTCGCCACGAGCGTCACGAAAATCGAATCGAGCTCTCATTGTGCTCCCCCTTCGCGATAGATACCGATAGACCACTTGCGTCAGCGCTAGAGCACGCGCGCCAAACGCCCGTAAATTTGATCCGTATCTTTCCTCGAACCGTTGCTACGACTTCGGGCTATCGGTCTCTCCGCCAGGGGGGAGTTATCACCTGCTAAAGTGGAGCAATTTCTCTCAACGATGTTTCGTCGTTTCGGCTGTTGACGCTCCCGCGACTTGTCCGCCGTGGCCACGAGCTACGCCGATTTATTAACCCTCCCCGCCGCGATCGCGACTCTGCTACGATCCCGTAGCTTTAATAACAAGGGAAGTTCGCCGCTGGGAAAGTTGGAACAAATTCGAAACTTTGCGGAAATGTCGGTCAAGCGATGCTAATAACGCGTAACTATTTTTTGTTTCGACAACGGAACGACCCACCCCAATATCGGGAGTTTCCCTATTATCGCGAATACCTCCGTAACCGTAAAAGATATCGGTGGGAAATATAATTCGAAGTGCGATGATTTTCAACGTCCCGTAATACCGACAGAAATTCTCCAAGAACATTAATTTCTTTCGTAATTTTGGTAAATTGGTAAGTTTTTAAATAATCTGCGATGTATCCTCTTTCCGATGAAAGAGAAACGGGACGAATTCGTCGAGCGATTCTCTCGGAATAAATTCTCGAAGAGACCTCGTTTTCACGAGCCATCTTGAGGACAACTACACAGGACGACGAGACTCGATTCTCGATCTCGGCCGGTAATTGAAAATCTCGGACTACATTCCGGTAGGTGTTCGAAATAGCCGAGTCCGAAACTACATTCCGTTCGTGACTATATCCGTCGAGACGGCGGAATGCCGGGCTGTTTGGAATCGAAAGTCCCGAGAACACCAAATAGGAAATACCTCGACAAGCGGTAACCAAATAAACCCCGTCAGCGGAAAGGTACATAATCGGCGAACGAAGTTGATTTCCCGCGCAAGCTACGCGGCATGGTGGGGGAAGTGGCGGGGAGAGGGGCACGAGGAGCCACGGAACCGGCCTACTTCGCCGCACCTAATATAACACCCGGTCGTTCGATCGCGCGACCAGCTTTATGGTGTAAACAGACCGCCGCCGCGGCTGCCGTCACTTCGCGGATAAACTCGTCTTGACAGAGTGCAGGTCCCCCAGGAAACGCCAACAAAAATCCCGCCACCCGTCGACCGAGAGAATCCCTTTCCCCGAACGTCTCGAAGCTGGAGGAGAGAGGAGAGAAGAAAAAAAAAAAGGACCGAGCGACCGAGATCAATTTTCCAACCGGAGTCCTCGAGGACCGTTCGCGGTGGTCCTCTCGAGATACGATGAAGATCCTCTTCACTCGCGGACTATAGTTCAGGGTTCTGGGAAGAAGTTGACCAGATGCTCGGTTCACGCTCGAGGGACTTGCTTCTGGTGAGGAATGTACGTTCGATTCGGGAACAATTGTTTCGAGTCATTGTTTCAAACCGACGAGTACTTTCAGGGCTCGATATGGGTTAACGTGGAAGTTGTTGGAACGAATTAGATTTCCTTTTTATAGACGGAATGAAAATTGTAGCAAAAGATCACTTCGATTAACAATTCTTACTACTCTGGTACGATATTTAACATTGTATAGTAATTCTCTTTCTACGTCTCTCGTTAAAAATATTCCGACTCGTAACGATGGTTATCTCGAAGCAAAAATTGTCCGAAGAGGTCTCTCCGGGTAGCCAAGGAAAACGTGTACGAGTATCGGTATGCAAAAAAAAGTGTTTCGTTCCAGTTTTCTCGAACGTTCGGTCATTCGGAGCGGAAGCCTCGAAGCAACTTCCGGTGGCTGGTAGCGAGAGGCTCCGGCGTAAAAGCTCGACGTATGTGCGAGCGCGCTCGATGAATGGGGGGCAGTGTGCGCTCGCGTCGATACGCGAAGCGTGCGTGAGGTTAGTTACGCACGGTTTGTCGGCCCCAGGGGTGTTCGGAGCGACTCGCGTCGGAGCAAACATCTCTACGAGGGTGTTATCGCGACGCGGTTCTCGTGTTACCGAGGACAGACCTATCGTGGCCTTACCTCGAAGAAATTTAAACGGTTCGAGAGGTCGATCGGGGGCCCCGTGACAACGACCGGGCCACAGAGGGATACAGTGGCCCCTCTGTGAGACCGTTATTATTTCACCGTGCACCAGACGTCAATGGTTGTTACCGGGTGATTTAGGTTCTGTTTACACGACGAGGTTCACGGCCAAGTGGGCCTTGTTTCGTGTCACCGATCGTAACGTTTCGAGAACGATTCTACCGGGTTTCCTCGATTATTCGAATATATTACGATGCTTCGAAGAGCGGCCCTCCGAAAGACCCAAAGATACTTCTCTTTCGAAATTTATTACTCTCGAACACGACACTCTCACTCTCTGCTTCGGACATTTTAGTATACCTATTGAATTTATATTTTTTCATTGTGAAATAATTCTAATTTTTACTCGACGAGATCATCTTTTAACCATTGTTAGAAACTTTCGTCTAAATACAAATTTGTCCCATCTGTGATCTTGGAAAATGGGTGAGATTACTTAAAAATAAATATCGGAGGTGAATACTTAATAAAATGTACATTTTGGAAATTTGTCGAGGTTTGGGCCAGTATTTGATCGTTCGTGGAAAAAACTATACAATTTTTAACGGTAAATTGATAAATAAATTTAGCAATGAAAATTGTATGGAACTCACGATGCGTACAAGAAGCGTAAGCAAAACATTGGTATTATTTAACCAATCGTCGACCGGTGGGTAAATGTTAAATTACATAGGTCAAAAGTACAACGATACTACCGATTTGATTGTTTCTATTGTCGAGAGCGTTCGATGCATTAAAACAATGAACAATACCGATTCAACGTTATTAAATAGATTATGCTGGCAAAAATATTTTATTTTCTCCACCCTTTGCATTACGCGCGCAACGTAAAATATTTGTTTTAGTTTCGAATGCTATTCGCGTTTGCGAAAGGAATTATCTGCCGAAAATTGGAATTGATTCGAACAAAAAATTTTGCCGAAAACGATACGTCGATGATATTATTCCTGCAATCGATCGTTCCAGTTCGATCGGGCTGTGAATTATGCGATTTTGTAACGCGAAGATTCTGTCGGTCCGCGGGCACGTCGTTCATCTAGTAACCTGTCAGATATCTAAATAATATTGCCGGTAATTCGTTTACGATACGATCGGGTTTAACGCTTTGCCCATTTAATCGTTCGATTGCGTTAAATTTCATTGATGCGGTCGGCGAGATGGGGAAACTGATAATTAATGATGTCGATGATATCGCAACAGTTATTACAGCAACTTATCGTTTCACTTAGTGCAACCGAGCGCAATTTATATGTCAAAATTGCTGCGTAATTTCTCTGCATTATTCGCGCGAAAAATTGTCAAGAAAACGGTCACATCGGTCGTTACGTAAAATTACCATTCTTAATCCTATTAATTACGAGCGAAACGGGCGCTCGAAATATTTTTGTAATTACGGATTAAAAGCGTGTAATTTCGCGATTGAAATTTCCAAATGTCCTCTTGCGAAAGATAACGTGTCGTAAAACGAAGTAACGGACTTGAAAAAGAAGGCGCTCGAGTAAACTCGGTTAACTTCGTTTATTATCAATTGCAACCGAACGGCTATTAAAGTTATTAGAGTGTAACTCTTATGGAATTGCCTACAAATAAGATACAATGCTCTTGCGTTACCACGCCTCGAACATGCCCCGCTTGTCCGCTGCACATGCGATATGAAATATCAAACGTAACTCGATAGTATTCAACGCGACTCTCTAATCGTGGGATGTGCTTTGCACGAAATTTCAACGAGAATGTCGCTCGAAACGAATAAACGTAGGTTTACACCTACCGCGTAAATTGTAATATCGTATACCAAAGTAAAAATATCAGAGCTGTATTAAAGTGTCTAAAAATTCTTCCTGTCGCTATATATACGTATTAATATTTCACCGATAATTTAATACAAATATACAGTCTTGTAACAAGACGAATCTTCGCACTGGATTCTCATAGTATATTGAACCATAGTATATATCTCATGGTATATTTGTATCGATACAATCGCAACAATATAATACAACTTTACGAATCGAAGCTCCTCGAATTTCATTCCAACGAGAAACAAACTGACGAATATTCTTCTTCCATGGTTCGTTAAAACGCGTAAAACTTTCAACTCGGTTTCGAAATTTGGCGCGCAACTGGTAACGCAGGCGCGGTGGCTCCGCGTTCGTAGTCTCCGTAGATACGTAACGTCCGCACGATCGGTCACGAGACCGAAAAAGTCCGAAGACACGGTGCCATTGCGAAATCCTCGAGGTGAAGATTCTCGGTCCGCGAGCCCACCAATTTGCGTTCTCCGTTGGCGAGGAGGAGGAAACTCCTTGGGGCTCGGCGCTCCTTTCACGCATCCGTCAACGTATTCAGTGACAAAAAACGGGAGAACGTGCCTGGAGCGATGTATTATGGATGGGCTCGGACAGAGATCCGTTTGTGCTCGCATTATCATCGCGCAGTGGCGTAGACGTAGCTGGAAACCGAAGCCGCGGCAACCTTCTTTCGGTTTCGAAATTGTCGCGCGCACCTGCCGCGGCCGCGTTGCTCGAAAATGAAAAAATGATCGATGTCTTCGATCGATCGAGTGACCGAATCTTTAATTAAAATCTTTCTCGGGGACAGAACTTGGGAGGAAGGTGGCTACGCCTATGGTTAGACGCGTAATTTCGCACGAGACGGCCATAAAGGGGAACGTTGAGTGGTGTACCGTCGATCGCAGTTAATAACTGTCTAGTAACAGTGGTACCGTTTCTTTCGTGGACTGCGTTGCCAGCAATTAGCGGCGCGTTGCGACACGTCGTGGTGTGCCACGCTTAGCACCACTCGTTATCACTTTCGCGTTTCTATAAATCAAACGCGGTGGGCGGAAGTCGAGGGATAACGAAGCCGACCGAGGCTCTCGCGCGATCAATTGCCGCTGTTTTGACGGGACGAACGGTAATGCATGAACCGCGGGGGATCGATGTAGATGCGCGAATAGAATCGTGGGAACTGGACGACTCGCGGACTCGTAAATTCGAGCCAACTTTTATGCCCCGATACTCGAAATAATTAGGGGTTACTCGTGTCTCTAGGCAGTTTAGAAGAATCACGGGGATTGCACCAAATGTCAGGAACGACAGACGCATATTTCATCTGGAATTATGTACCATCGGACGGAGAGTGCCTGCAGCTTTGTGCAACGAAACGAGAGACGGAATAGGCTAACGATGCGGTGGGGGATGACCTTGAGTGGTCGATTAATTTTACGGAGACCGTGGCTCGACCACTTGTTGAAACGGGGACTAGATATTGATGCGAAAATAATTGACGATATAATTCAGAAACGAATTTCGATTGCTTCGAGAGCGATCTCTGGCGCAATTTGTTCGTACGTTTCTTCGGTGGATCGTTATTATTACTAATTTTATCGTCGAGAACATTTCGGACACTGCAGATGCATCCTCGTCTCGTTTACATTCGTTGCAGCATTGCTTCGTTGAACCATCGAATATTCTTCTCCAGGTGCCGGTGCAGTTATCGAGGGAGAAATTTGATCACGTATCGAGGCGATACCTCAGCGATGTTATTCACCGTTCGGTCGAGCGATCATTTGCACTCGATGGGTATTCGGATTCGCTTCAAAGTGTCCCCCTTCGATCGGATTCTGTTATTCCGTAAATTTCAATTCGATCTGGAAGATGCACGCCTCGATTCTTACTCGCGTCTGACAAGAATGTCGTTATTGCGGAGATCATAAAGAGAAAGCAACGACCGCGTCTCCGGGCAGTAATAAAGTTAAGTGGACAGGCTTATAAGCTTTTCGAGGGACGAAAAAGAGGTCGTTCCTCGTGCTTCTTGCGTCATATTCGTGCCCAAACGCGACGAAATTACGGATGTCGACGGTCACCCTTGTCCTTTCGGATAATGGTCGATGGACTTTGATTCGGCTGCATCCCACGGGCAGTAAAAACGTAAGTGGGACCGCTTACAGGGCCCAAGGAGGACGAACGAGGGAAACGAGGGAGCCGACAACGGAGAGCGGACACGCTGGCGTGTTTTTAACGATAATTTCTCTTATCTCCAGCCAACACATGCTGTCCAGAGCTGCGTGCCACGGGTCGTATGTATCCAGCTGGCGAGTCGACCGATCTTAGACACTCGCAAATTAGATCCAGAACCCTTGCTGGTGATTAGTGCAACGCTCGAGTTAGCGTCGATGAGCCTTGGGACTCGAATCGATCGACGGAAATCGTTGTTCGAGCTTTCAAATACCGTTGAAATGTTTTAACACGGAAATCGGGACAAATTTAACGTGTTTTTTCTAGTTATTTGTGAAACAATAATCTTGCATCCGAGTTGACAATTTTGTGCTTTCGTAATGTTTGCAATTATATCGTTTAACCGACTATTTGTACATAAGTTGACAATTCTATGTTAGAAGACAAAGTGGCCACGTTAACTTCGTTTAAAACAATCTTTCGATCAGGTTAGTATTTTATAAAGTACGAATAATTTATTGCACGATTTTATTCGACATAAATTTGTTAAAAAATTTAAGTTGTGTCCGGTAATAACGAAACACCGTGTAAAGTAGGTTAAATCGGTATCAGAAATGTATCGTTTCAAGAATTTAGTGTGAGAAAATGCAATAGTTTCCATTTTTAACAAGGTATCGATCGACGAATTGAGCGATAACAATCTTGAACGAGAGAATTGTACCTTTCATCGATATGAATTTATCAAGTACAATAATATACATGTACTATTTCTCCATCAGCGTTATGCCACAACATAATGCCCTCTATTGTACTAAGAATAATAAAAGATAAGATCACTCCGACCGCGCCCCTTGCACTCGCAATTGAAGTTGCTGGTTTTCTATTAATTCTTAACATCAACCGGTCTTCTCGTCCGAGGCACAAACCTACCGGTAGTCTCGTCGATCGATCTAATAAAGTTGAATCGAGCTTGATTGACCTTTCAAGATCACTGACTGTGAATCTTATCCGATAACGTTTCAATAATCGAGGTTAGAGTTTAATCACGCTATTCTAGCTTCACCTCGTCTCGTACGTACCAATACGTTTCTTGTTTCATTCGCTTCGATGTCACGATTCTATTCGTGCAACATCTATACCTTCGACTTTACATGGTAAAAACGTTAACCGAATAAACAACTACGAGAACTTTTACGCGCCATATCGTTTTGCACATTCATTGGAGAGACAAAAAACAACTGAAATTTTTCACATTTTCTCTACTGGACACCGCCCACGGGGCGGGTCAAAAGCTGAAGAGGCGGGGCAACGAAAAGTCAGAGCGGGGGTAGCCGCTGGACGACCTTGAGCGGCCGATACATTCCGCCCTCGCGATTGCTCTTAACCCGCCGCGTTCTCGACGCGGTGGACCGTTCTCTCGAACTCCCGAAGCAAGAAATGAGCAACCGAGCAATCAAGGTGGCGGAAGAAGCAATCGTCGGGCCGCCTCGTCGCGCGACCTACAGAATTCTCGAGTTGGTGGTTTTTTCACGGAAGGAAAAAACGAATCCACGGTATCCTCGGATATTAATCGGGGGAAAAAAGCAAAGATGGAGGAGAGAGTTCTCGTCTAGACAGGGCTGCTGGTAAAAGACTCCGCGGCGTAATCGCGGCCGGATAATCCGGCGCCGATAAAACCGTTCGTCCGGCCCAGGGGTCCATTATTCCGCGCGGAGAAAAATAAAACCTGCCGCGCATAATCCTACGGTAATCCCAAATACGCGTCGAGCCGCCAAGGGCGAATTACCTTAGTTCAGCAAGTTCGACCGATAATCACGCGGCCCCGCCGTCATTCTTCTCTTTCCACCGCACCGAACCCCCTTATCCCCCATCCCGCCACCTCGAGCCTCCACGGTTCTCTGCACTCTACTTCGCGGCGCATAAAAACGACCGTTCCATAATTGATTTTGTTCTTCGAAAGTTGGCATGCACTCCGCGGGGGCGGCGGCGGCCACCGCGCGGCTCTCAGCCGCGGCAACGCGAAACTTGCAGCGGAAAGCCGAGGCTGCCGCGAGCTAGCTCTCTCGAGTGCCTCCTCTCGAACCCGTTAAAAGTTTTGTAACGATCCCATCGCGGAAATTCCCGATCGCTCCGAGTACCGAGGGACCGACCTCACTCGACAACGCCCGGAACAAAAAGAAATTTACAGCCAAACCCGTCTCGCGAATTCATGGCGACTCCTCTACGGGAGTGAGTATACCCTCACGGCGAATTCAGGACATTTCGAGGAGCGAGTTTACAATACGGAGAACTGGGACGAGGTACAATCGTATAACAAGTCGTTGTTATTACCCACTTGAAAGCGACGAAGTCGTCGGTGGTATATTTTTATTTACGACTTTGTCATTGAATATTTAAATTTTTGTATTTGGAATTGTATCTTCGTTGGAGTATTGCCAATGCATCGGCGAGATCCTCCCGGTGGAAATGAGTCCAAACACGACCAAGTTTGAACAATTTTTGATTTTGCCTGGTTGGAAGTTTTTCAAAAACGGTTCGGATAAGGCAACATTAAAAGTGATACGAACTAGGTCGTGTTTGGACTCGTTTTCATCGGGTAAACCTCGCCAATCCAACGACACTACTTCGATAAAGATGTAATGTGTATCCGTTCCTCAACCCCGATCCAAGATAAAAAAAATGGCACTTCTGAATAATTGTAAGTACTGTTTTGAATACAAAGAAGGTTATTACTGGGTGTCCTCTCGTATCTGCTTCTTGGATTCATAAATATAGTTTATCTAGCGGATCCTGCCTTGGACGTAACGCTATTAATCGTTCGAACAGTCTGCAATTACGCGATAGCTTAATAGTACGTAATCAGTTTGCACAGACTGTCCAAACGATTAATAGCGTCAAGTTTAAAGCAGGATGCTCTAAGTACCAAAAATATTACTTGTTGTTCTTGAATTATGAAGTAATGGTAAGATCGTAAAAAATTGTTGATTATCCTGTAAATTTGTGATAAGACTTAGCACCGTCCGCTGAATATATTGAAGGCACGAATTAAACGGAAAATTTAAATTAAAATATGTGACATTTTGACACGATTAAAATAACGCATATTCGAGATATCGAACAATTTTAATTCGTTTTTTATCTTGTTTTTGTAAAATCAACATTTTTCGAGTCGTGGATTTCTATTTCTTAAAGACCGGAGATACCACTGTTTGCTTAATTCACGAGCACCGATAATAATATTGCACGAATGTCAAGGTACGGATGTTGGAACGATATAATAAATAAAAACAACAATAGTGTTGCTTTTAAAGAGAGTACAATCGTTTGACCAATTACAGAGCGATACCGTATCTATTCAGTCTACCGAGAAGTAATGAACTTTTATCCTTTTAGCAACGAAGTTGCAAAAATTGCAATTTATATTCCATCTCCAGCTGGTAATCTTCCATTCGAGCGCGCTCTGTAAAATCTTCCAAACGAATTAGCGGCGTTTCTCGCCGCACCCTTTCAATTTCCCGCGGAAAAACGTGGCTCGAAGGTGATCCACTAATTCGCGAAACTCGGATCCCTTAAATAACAAGGTAACGATATTGCGAGCATTAATAACTTTACCGGGTCAAATCCCCGCGCAATTTTACTCGCGTTCGAACTCTCCGAGCTCTCAAGCTGCTTAACCCCGACTTTTCAGGATTAACAACACCGCGCGTTCCGTTCGACGCTCGTATTTTCGAATCCGATAAGCGAGCATATCTGTGTCGATTTTGATCATGGCTCTCGCGTTCCACGCCGGCCACATTTTTACTCGATGCAATCATTTTCAACGACCGAGAACGGGTGGAAAAATTATTTATACGAGGAATTATTCGAGAGAATTATTTTTGAACAGAGTTCCATCTACTACTTATAGATTTCTGGTACCCTTCGAGCGATTTGGAACCCATTTCTTATCTTGTAATCCAATAATTAGAGTTAAGAGTCACCTTGTATATACACAAGTATAGGGTCAGAGAAGAGAAGAAACTTTTTTCGGGCACAAATAGTTGTCAGGGCCTTGTAGTATCATTGTAGTTCAAAATAGTATCATTGAATCAATATCGTCGAAATTAGATTCCATTGGATTAACAACTGTTTCCAGATAAATAAGTAACTACGAAATAGAATAATTAGTTAAATAGTTTTACTGTTACTGTATATCAAATGATTTACTAAAGCATATTTTGCAGTTAGAGGTCAGCGCTACGCTGCTACTATTTCACACAAAAATAACACGTTGGTTCAAAGTATTTAGAGTCACTGAAAATTTTTGACAGATACTACGTATCGCTGGATTGATCGAATTTTGCACTAATTATCGCTCTACCGTGACGTATCCTGTCCCAATCGCGGTTTAAAATCCCCGAACGACGATTTCAGCGTTCAGTCTCGGTTACAATGTTGCAAAGTGGACGTTTCATTTCGACGTTCACGCCAGCCCGGACGTCGCTTGATGAATGTTGGCAGAACTGGCAATTATTATCCAGTATTACCGCAATAAGCGTGCGTAACCGTCATTGGTATTAGCATACACTGTTGTTTCCATTCCGCCTTTACAAGCGTTTGTAATGATAGCGTTGTTCTACCTGCCACCCTCTTCGCGCCACATTTCTTCAACCCCTTTCGATTTTCCGTATTCACCTTTCCTTTCTTTCGTGACGACTGTTACACTATGCATGAAACCGAAGTGCTTCTGGAAAATACACCTTTGCAATGTCCGTTGCAATTTCGATGAATTTTTAATCGAAGAATTTACCGTACGTGGAAAACTGAGGCGATACTGAATTCTTCCTTTCGATGTAAGAACGTTTCATTCGAACGTAACAACAAGTCTTAAAATGCTAGGCAGCGTACACTTTCGACACGTATAGAAAATATTTATATCGAACATTTCCTGTCGTTGAAAGAAATTCTTCAAGTATCAACTTTATTTCCCGCGCGAATAACATCCCTCTTAACGAAGATGTTCCCTTCCTCGAAGCTCGGTTCTTCGACAACACGCACGATTGCCGGAAGACAAATGCCACGAGTTAAACGAGAATTTAGGTATACACATGGTGTATACTTAAAAGACTTAGCGAATCCCGAAGGGGGAGAGAACGGAAGATCACTGGGAGGCGGACGGCGTCGAGGTGGACACGCCACCCTGAAGTAAGACTCGGGCGAACGACTCCTCGAGTTCCAGCCGACAGTCCACCTCGTATAAATCATCCTAATAACCGTGCGGTTCCACCTGCGGACTCGCCAAAAACGAGAGCGCATATATATATATATGTGTATATATGTGTGTATATACATATAGAAGCGTGTATATACATACAGCTCGCGTATATTTCGTTCGGCCGCGCGAATATCGCATGCATTATTCAAGGACCACGGAGACTGGCTGCACCACCGTGAGAGGTCGGCTTTGCATAAGCGCTGACGAGGAAAGCTGCACCCACGCCGCGTTTTCGATTCGTATTCATCGATAACCGACCCGCCCGCGAAGGTGTCATGATCCCCCTCGGGGTGAATTTTTCCAAGGTTTTTCTTTCTACGCGATTGGACGACGGTGTTTGTAATTGTTTCGATCAACCGAGTGTTATCCGTGTATATACGCGCCGGATCGAGCGGTGCACCGAGTGCGGTGAACGCCCATGGGCGTTCGGTGACCGTGCTCGAGAGATCCAACCGCAAGATTTCCGCACACGGAAACCAAAAATGGTAAAGAAACAGCTTCATTCGGAGAGTGAAAAAACGCGTTTCGATATATTCGATCGAATCGTTAGTGACGCGAAGTTTGTACCGTAATTATTTTAATTTCTTATTTCACTTGTATACTTTCTCTCGACGGAATTATTTTCATCGATGAAATTAATTATTGTACACATTTATTTGGAACAATTTTAATTTTATCGTTAACATTTATTCGAACATTTCGTGTCGATCTGTGTTCGATAAATTTAAATTTTATATTTTTATTACGAATTGCAAGAACAGACGTTTATCTTTCAACATTGGAAGATCTTCAATTTCTAATTATTCATTATTGTCAGTTCATTTCTCCTAGGTTCTGCTATTCCTCGCGAACCATGTGTATCTTGAAACGTCCAACCTAAGAATAAAAAGACTTCGATTTGAATGTTCCCGCGAAAAGTCCGCCATATCGACTCGCAAAGATTGAACGGACTTGCCGGTTTTCTTTCTCAGAGACGTTGATCGACAGAGTCCGAGTTACGAATTCTTTGGTGCAATTATTTCTCGCTAAAAATCTCGCGGTCGCGCGTATCCTCGTCCGAGACAGTTTCCAAGGCGCAAAGCGCCGCGGGCGGTCGTGAGCCGGCGCAACTCAATTAGCACTCGATAATTAGCGCGGCGACGCTCGATTAGCAGGAGACAACGTCTCGATGGGCATTGTTCGCGACCGACAATAATCTGCTGCGCGCCTGCGTGGGCCGCGATGCGTGTTAACAAAGCCGTAGCCGGTTGCGCAAAAAGAAGGACGACACCTACGTTGCACCTGACGCACTTCCAGCGCGGAGAGCCGAGTGGCTCGTTAAGGGCCGTTTGAAATTATCGTCCATCGGCGAGCGAACGCGCGATCGTTAAGCCCCTCGATTGATCCACGGGTAATACGATTTTTTCTCTCCAATAAATTGTGCTCCATTAATTTTTTTTTACGACCCGAGGAATGCTTTCCCGGAAAGTACAGGGAAACCGCGGAAATTATCAGCCACCCTAATGACGTCGACCGAGACACCGCGTTATCGGAGTGCTATCTAGGCCATCTTCCTATTTTTTAATCGAATTATCGGAAGCTCCAACGAGCCACGATCGAGCTCTTTTCGTCCGTCGAGGAATCCCGAACGTTCCAAGATGGCTGCTCGCTGCGAAGCCCTCTCCAATTTCTATGGATCGCAATTCCTAGCTACCAGTGGTAATTTAAGGACAATTTATATTTCCCTGAGACTTCGTCGAGGTTCGAAAACCTGTACGGCTCGATAATTGGTGTCAAAGCTAGGTTAGTTTACGCGGGAAAACACCGAAATTCAAATTACACGTGAAACCTGTTATCCAACGATGTACATTTTATTACAGTCGACCAAATCGGCTTACGAACGAATCTACAGCAGAACCTGTGTCGTCTCGCGAAGCTTACAATGGGAAATATATTCCATTTTCATCGGTTTAAAAATAGCTAATGGATTCAACGCGATCTTTCACCGTCGGAGAAAGGAATCTTGCGGTAAACGAATTCCTATTACGCGGACCAGATGTGCCTCGATATTTTTTACAGCGCACGGATAAATTCCCCCTCAATGGATTAACGATAATTTATCCTCGCGATACACCGGTCCGGTGAATGTCAAGAACAGCTTTCTGATTGACACAAATGTCCTTTTTATCTCCGTCGGTCCTTCTGAATCCCACAATTCATAGAAAAGTGGTAGTCTCCGGTGAAAGAATCGCTAATTATCAACGACCGAGGAACGAAGAGCGGCTTCGTTCCAGGTTGGTGGAAGAGCACGAGCTCGGGGATCGTAAAAGCGCACTTGGCCGCTCGACAATTAAGAGAACCAACAAAGTGTTCCGCTAATGCCGCCGCGAGAGACAAGATTCGCAAATTGGTGGTCAGGTATCGGTGCCCGGAAGGGTTCGGGGCCCCATTAAAAGAAATTATACCGGCTGCTCGGGCGACGCGTACACTTCCGGACGATGGCGGTGCACGCCGCACGGAACATCATTCCGAGGAAATGTATCATGACGGCTATTATCGTTAACATGTAAATGCTGCGGGTCTAATGGTGTCTTAATTGAGTCGACCATTAGACCCTCGTGTAACTCGCGCACCTCCCTGCGCGGCCAATATTAAGATATTAGGATCGTTCGTATAATAAAGGTATTAAGAGAGACTCCGGATCCTAACCGAACACCGACTCGTTCGATTTTTGACTTTTCGAGCACAGGGGGGAAGGGTTGGGATTTTGGCACTCGCGAGATTGCAAACTAGGTAGCCCGGAGTGGTTCTTCTGAACTGTATCTCTTGAAATATCTTGCAAATAATTTTTCACGACTCCAATCACTCTTCGTGCAACATACAACTATTGTTTCTAACCATCAAAAAATATTATCAATGAAAAGTTCTCACGACAAATAACAACCCGATGTCTAGAGATATTAATTTCTAGAGTAAAAACACTATCGTAACCAAATTCTCCCGACCGATACTCAATGGAGACTCCAGTATCTCCACCGAAACGGTACTCTCCGCTCTTTGAACCTTTGAAACTCCTTTCTTCGGATCTCCGGAACTCTGGCGCAATACCTTAGAGCCATCGTTCCTCCAGGATCCCGCGTATCGTCGCGTTATCGTGGCATTAGCTGGATTCCGAATCGGCGAACGGTCACGCAAGAAGTATCGACGTCGAGAAAAAAGTAGGGATCGAGGGTCCTGGTAGCGGTCGACTGATAGAGCCATAAATAGGGCCATAGCTCATTGATCCGCATAATCGCATGCATTACCGCTCCTCACCGGCGGCGATTCGCTCGCGGTTTTCGCTTTTCGAGCCGGCGGCTCGGTGCCGTCTGTATTATTATGCCGACGAACGAGAACGAAGGGCCATCCCCCGCTCCCCCGCTCCACCGCCCCCCCCCCCCCCCCCCCCCCGCCCCACGGACCAACGCGGATACGACGCGTACAACCGCGCTTCCTCGGTGTTTCGCCGCCGGTTGTTCAAGTGATTCGCGCCACTCGATCCGCGGCTGATAAAAGCGCTTCCTCCGCTCGATTAACGCTGATGGATGCGCATTGTGACAGGTGAATGGTAAATACACGTACCGGGGGTTAATCGAGCCAGGTTGGACGCGCGAGGTTTTGCGAAAATGCGAGACGAACGAGCCCGGATTTTTCCCGATACCTTTCAACGGGATTCGACTCTCCTCTTTGTCTCAGGACGAGGCTAAGTTTTGAAATATACTGGAACGAGATTAACGTCGTTAACGACGAGTAACTTCTCGGAACGATTTCGCGAACAGTACGATTCCGAATTATCCAGTCACCGAGTCGTAGCTCGAGTACAGTCGTCGAGACACCAGGATATTCCAGGTGGGGGGACGAATATTATTTAACGAGAGTATTTTTTAGAAAAAGAACAAATCGTTGTATTTAATACATAAGTGTGAAAAAATAGTTTGATACGTTGGTCGTGCTTCGTTCGAGGATACATTGCTCTTATCACACATATGCAATGCTTTGTTGGAGGATTGTCCTCGTCGGTTTCTTTAAGATACGTACAGCTCGGTAGGTACAGCTCGTTATACCAGAATCTCTCGACAATTGTAGCGTTAAATGCAATCTCATCTTACGCAAACGATCAGCCGGCGCTTCGATCCTTCGTCCTGGTCGCGTCATCGACGCCACCCTCTCGACGATACATCCCTGTTGCGAGAAACCACCGCTCAAGACATCGATAATATCACGGAACCCTGTTTCCCGAGGAAAGAAAGAGGAAAAAGCAGGGAGACGAAAACGTTCAAAGGGAGAGCCGAAGGATCATCGCCCCGTCGCTGGAATATCGATGACCACGGGCATCGAAAGCCGGAGAAATATTCTTGGAGAAAAGCTGAAAAGTGGGCTTGGTAGGGGTTGGTAGAGGGGGAGTCGGCACACGGCGTCCCGCGGGGGCGGCAGCTTTGACCCGGTAATGGCGTGCCGAGAAGAATGGGAAATGTCACCAGGGGGCGCGGACCTTCCTCCGGGTCGAGTCAACCTCGTTTCTTTTTGTTCGAGCCGACGACTGCGCAACACGGTCGAGCCGCATGGGGTTGGATCATTCTCGTGGCGTCATTAGTCGTCCCGTCGACGTGACCGCATACTTCTCGACCGATGGAAACGTTCTGCTCTCGCGACGGGAGAATCTGGTCTATGCTACTCCACTTTCAGAGTACACCGAGCGTTGAACATTCGAACGGAACCAATTGTATCGTTGCACGGCGTTGCGCGCGAATCAGCTCGGGTCTCGCGTTTGCGTCTTCGTACTTTCGTGAACGGTAAACGACGACCATCGAGTCGGAAAAATCAGAATTTTTGACCAATAGAACGAAAGGTACCAATTTCTAAGCACACAACGTTGAAAGAAAGGGAAAAAAGCGACGGTGAAATAATTATTAAACGTCTTTGTTACGTACACACGTGGAAATATGTATACGTATATAAAAGGAATATAATTAAAATACGCGTGTGCTTAAGAGACGAGCTTCGGTTGAGAATTCCGTTACAGAACCTAATTTATGGAAAAGTGGCCTCGATCGTGAATTTCACTTATACAGAGGTTTCGCGAGACAGGAATTCGCAAGACGCGCTAGAAACGTGCGTTTCTTGCTCTCGAGTGGATACCGAAGCTAACCTATCTCGACTCGGGTTTTCGCGCGGTCGTTTCTTTCTACAGCGTCGACTCGTTTCGTTTCTTCCCGAGAAGAATGACTCCGCGGAATGGAATCGAGTTGTCACCTGGCTCCGTAGCTCCTTTCTTTCCTCCTCTCGGCGTCGATGAAGTAATTACCAACGCGAGGTACGCGTCGACTCGTGTGCGCGCGACGCGACGCGTTGAAAGGAGGCGCTACTTTTTTCGGCCGCGTCAACTCGAGCGAGCAGCTGCGGACCGAGCACTTCGTTTTTAACGTTCCATTATCGAGGCGCGATCCTGATTGTCCGACAGGCTCGTTCTTTTTTCTCCACCGTGGCCGTCGGTGCACGCGTTTTTGCGGCCAGCCCGCTTTGTCGAGGATGACGGAAGTGAGTCTCGGCTTTTAATTGCGGTATCGCCGCCAGAGTGGAGTCTCGACGCGCGACGCTCCTCCGCGGAGTCTTTCAATTATTCGGAGAGAGGGAGTTGACGAGGTAATTGAATTTCGAATTGGCACAGTTTCGAAGCACGTCCGTGGACCGTCAAAATTTTAATACAGTAAGTGCTCTCTCGAGAATATTAAATATATAAAATCATGGGAAATAAGGCAAGAAGTGAGGTTAGTTTTAGCTTTACGAGGGAATTCGGATATTGGTTCGTATTTCCACAATTATGGTGTACCGTATCGAGTACTTTTGTACGTAGAGAAAGTTAGTCAGGT
The DNA here is from genome assembly GCF_051014685.1 of Ptiloglossa arizonensis. Lineage (NCBI taxonomy): Eukaryota > Metazoa > Arthropoda > Insecta > Hymenoptera > Colletidae > Ptiloglossa > Ptiloglossa arizonensis. The sequence goes on from NC_135058.1 coordinate 16,160,723, forward strand.
AATATTGTTGGAAATGCAGCAGAAAGTGAGGTTAAGGTTCGGAAAGCTTTCCTGGGCAACCATTTTGGACGAATCGCAACGGACGGCTGCACGACGTAAGCAAAATTTGAGTGACCGATAGGCTGATTGGCGGAGAAAAAGGTACCTCGCGAAGCGTATGGCGCGAAAGAGAGCGAGTGCGCGGCGACAGGTGCGCAACAGTGGTACAAAAGTCGTTTGAACGAGAAGTGGTCGTGCCTCGACGAGTGCAAAAATTCTCAAGAGAGAAATATAGCACGTACTGCTGGGTGATTCGTTCCCTTGGACGATAAGAATAACGTTACGTTAAAGTAATTTCATAATGGTTCGAAAAGGAACACGTGAGAGTAAAAAATCTTTTCCGAAAACTTTTCAAATGGTTATCGAGTAACAGAGACGAGCGAGAAAAGTATATACAGTCTTGGAACGAGTACATTTTCCGAAGCACGAGTTGAAAGTAACGTCGCACGGAACGCAGAACACATTCTAAATAACGTTTCGAGTAACGTTCCGACATACCCCGTAAATCTCGGTTGAAATTTCCTTATCTAAACGAAGAATCGTAAGATTCGATGCGAGTCGAATGTTCGAGGAATCGACACGCAACCCCGTGGAGCAACCGTGTCGCTCGAAACGCACAAGAATAAGAAATCGTTCCAACTGCACGGACCCGTGAAAAAGGAAATCCAAAGGAGATAGATTTCAAGAGATCCATATTTCTTTTTAACACCAGTCCTTCGTTGAAACGTACACGTGTTTGACGACCGGGACAAAGGACCGTGCTGCTCGACGTAACCGCGTTCGACCAGCGGAGGGTTATCAAGGTTACCATAGGTACCAGGTAGGTAGGTCAGGTAGAGACGTAGGTGTGGGAAGGTTGGCCCGTGCCGGCGAACGAGATGGTCGCGGAGAGATCCGTATCTTTTTCGGAGCACGCGCCCGCTACGCGATTACACGGAATCCCGGCAGTCGAAGAAAAGAAACGCGCGCGCCAGGAATGGCGCCACGCTGATCGAACGCGATGGAGGCCTGCCAGATGGTGGTGTTTCGGCTCGACCGAGCGGGAACCGTTCTTTCCTGCTCAAAAATACGCGCCTAATCTACGCAGGATTCGACGACCAGTGCTCGCGGATAATACCGTGGACAGGGGAACGTTCTGAGTCGATTTCCATTTTTTTTTAGAACCTTTCGTCGACTTTTGGAGCACAGTGTCGGGACTCGAGTAGAGTTAGTTGTGAGATTTTTTTTTTGTACTTCTTTGTTCAATTTCTGTAAATACTTGTACGTTTTTGGTACGGAAGTTGTTTCTCTGGTTTCTCGAGGATCTTTGAACGTCTTTCGGAGCTACATTTTGCATCAATGGTTTTCAGAATCTAGCACAAGGGTACCACACGTAGCGCCAAGACGAATCTTCGAAAGTCAGTTGCATCGAAATTCTTTGTCAAGTAGTTCCTCAAGGTCCGAAGAATATTCGTACCTTCGATGGAATTCTATTCTACGGTACCCGAAAGAGGTTAAACAAAAGCTTGGAGCCCAGTTGAATGGGTATTCGATGACGCCCAAGCGTCAACAATGATATCTCGGGGGATACAATGATATAGCTCGCGTGATGGATCCGAGTGCCGCGGAGCATGCAAAAGACGAGCCTACTGTCAGGAGCAAAAAGGCCGCTTGTCCCTCGTCGGGCGGAGAGCGCTCGTAGATTAAAAGTAAAAGAACCGGAGGGACCGGCGAGGAATCGGTGGAACGAGAGAGAGAGGAGAAACAAAAGGGCCGAGGGGGAAGGTGGCCCTCTCTAAAAGCCAATCAAAGGAATGACAGTCCGCTGCCCGCCTCGTAACCTTCAAAAGGGCTGGCCAAGGGCTGCCGCCGGATTGGGCACTCGGCTACTCCATATTGATGAGTGACCGGTCCGCTCTCGCTTCGAAACAATTGCGGCGCCTTCGGTGCCGTAGCGAGACCGATCGCTGAGATTTCAATAATCGGCAGAGTCATTCGGGGTGCCTCTAGCCCTTGGAATCTTCCGCCGTTGGTTATCGACGACCTGGAAAACGAGACCACGCCAGTGTAAAACAACGTCCACGAAACGAGAACGGTACGCTACCGAGCCGGAGAGAACGCCTCTGAACGGAATTCAGATTCACCGATTAGACTTTCTGGAAAATATTATTTCCCCACTTTTCAGAATTTTGTCGCGGGCGAATTAAAATTATCATCGACGCGGAAACTCTATTTTTCTTCGAGACATTTTCGTTTTCACTCTAGACTCTTTTATGCTTTGCGTTTTCAATTCAGTTAGTTTGCTTTTAATTAATTTCGTCACTTTCGTGTATCAATCGGTATCGTACGCGTAGCGTTTTTTAATATACGGATCGGTGTTCGTACAATTCAGAACACCTCTTGCCCCAGCATGAATTACCGTTCACCGAATACGACGTATCTCTTCCTGTAACATCAACGATCGTATACTTTAAAACACCTCCTGTTGCAACATGAATCGCTGTTCACGGATTCCGACGCAGCTCGTCCTGTAACATCGGTTTTACATCATTCGAAACACCTCTTGTTGCGGCATGAACTACCGTTCGCCGAATTCGGCGTACCTCTTCTGCGACTAAGGCGTTCGGAGAATTCGGTACACCACGCCCACGCGGTCGTAGCTCTTGCCCTCGTAGACGCGTTAACCGAAAAGTAGAAGTTTCGAAGGAACGGTGTCAATAACCTCCGTACCTCTTTCGTTGAAATATCGGAAAGCTCGGGTCGGTTCTGATTCAGCGGCGACTCGTCGAACGTCGTTTCGCGATTCGAAGTCTTTCAGCTTGTTCGCGCTGTCGCGTGGTCCCTGGTCAAGGACAGGGGTCACAGGGGTTCACTCGACAGAGCCGGCCAAGAGAGCGACGTTTTCTGCGGACCGGGCAAAAACCGCGAGTCCGTGCTCCGTAAAGCGGGATCGCGATTCGCTCTGATGCGAGACACGTGCGTTGACACTACCGTCGTTGTTCGCGAAACGTTCCCGTTTGACGTTGGCGCGGGGCAGGGGGGGCAGTGGTATCGTCGAGGTTTATCGGCCGGGGTTATCCAAGAAGACACAACTAACGGCATGTCGTTCGAGCTGCGTCAACTGCGTGTCATCGTTTATCGTTTTAATGGCTCTCTAATTAGCGTCCCCTTGCTTTATTGACTCTGTCCCCACTCCTCTGCGAGCGTTCGACGACTCGATTTCGACGACGTTTCCTCTCCGAGTAGGACCGTGTCGTCCTCCATTGTCCAGGAAATTGAGATCACGGATCGATTCGATGCGTACGAAGATTGCGCGCTTCGTAATCGCAAATCGTAGTCCAGACTGTACGATGCTTCGAAGAGGTCCGAGCGATCTTCGAGCAGAAACGACGCAGTCGGTACTGTCGCCGCTCGGAAATACGCTCGGGACGTCCTTTTATTGCTCGGTGAGTTCATTTTCGATTACTCATGGATTCAGTATTGATCGCGAACGGGACGGACGATAGAATTGACATTTTTTTGGAGGTACGGAAGAGTTTATTTAACCCGTCTCCTTTGCAACCTTTCAAAGTCTAAACAGCTCGTATTTGAAATGTAAGTAAATCCAGCGAGAGTTTTCCGTCTCGAATTTCAATAATTCTACACTCTGGCCACAAGGGAAAGGAAGGTCGGACAGGGCGCGCGTTCGCAGGAACTGCAACACACCCTGTATAAGGCTCGGTGGAACGACGGGGAGAGTCGGAGAAACAACAGGTTACCGAGCACCAGAAGCGTTCCTTCGAGCCCCCCGAAGGAGGCGTAGCCGCTCCGGCCGCATAACTCTCGGGCACAGAGGGCAATCTCTTAGGGCCGACAATGCGTCGGTGATTGTGGAAGAGGACGTCTCGGCCGTGGAACACCTCGAAGAAAAGAGAGGAACCGAACGCTCGGCCGAACCGAACACGTGGACGATGAAGAGGGAGGAACCCGGTGGAAGATCGACCGCGAAGCGATGGAAGGGAAAAGGGGGCGCGGGAGAGCCAGCGTACGAGATGTGGGACGGCCAGGAGGGGAGAGGGGCCAGCCGAGATCACCGAGATGACGGATACCCGGTTTCACCCCGTGGAAGTCACAACAATGTTTGTTAGCCGGCGTTAGGCCGGCACGCAGGGAACCTTTCCATCACGTTTCCTGGTTAGACTAATGGCCGGCACGTCGTGAGGTCCTACGGGATGACTGGGCGCACGGCGCACTGAAAACAGCGCATTTGTTAGCCCGAGTTCTCGCGGGATTATTACGGCACGGGGTTGGAAGGCATCGGGATAGACGAGCGCCGCGGAGGAGCCGAGCTGGACCGACGACGAAACAAAAGAACCGGGAAGACCGATGCTCGGGGATAAATCAAGACTAACCAGCCGAACGATGCCTTTAATTCGTGCGCGTGGGATGCGCAGACGCTCATCGGGACCGGTACTTCTGTGCTCGGACCGCGTCAGTGGATTCGACAGAGGGGGCAGGGAGTACCAACGACCGAGCCAACCGGGGGACCGATCAACGGGGGAACGGATCATCCGAGGGCACGAAAGATCGCGCCTCTGTTCTTGCTGCGCGCGGGAGTCGCGACCGAACGCAGAGGGGATCCTCGATCTTTTTTCAATCCTCGCTCCACGATGCTGCGAAGAAAATATTAACGACCACCAAACGCAGCTTTATCTGGTCGATCGTTTCTTTGCGTCTTCGGTAGCACCGTGTACGAGTCTGTACGCGCTCCGACGAGACGAGGCGGCAGATGTAAACAAACGCGTGCGATCATTGCAGAGACGAAACTTACGGTCTGTCTTGTTTTTCTTTAACGATTCGAAACGGTGTTAAACTGGAGTAGTAAGAATGACTCGGGAGTGCAAACATCCTTTCTAGCGCTGGAGACCGAAATCTAGGCTCCTCTGTACCCATCCTCGACGATTCGATCTTCAATGGAGTCAAACACCAAGTAGCTTGGGTGTCCACAAGTGTCTGCTAGTAGCAAATGGGACACTGTGTACGTTATAGGCTGAATTGCGCGAAGTAAGGTGTTCCTTTTTGTAAAAAATATTCCAGTTCGCCCTTCGACGATCCTCCAGTGACCCAATGATCCGAACTCGAGCCAAGTTCGTCGAGTCCTCCTCCCGACAACAAGAGCAGAACGATACTCTTCGTTTGTCCAATTTGTTTCGGTCGTAAAAAATGTAATTATAAAGAGACCAGGAAGTTAGGCTCGATTTCGGTGCTCGCGTAGCCCTGTATCGGTTAAACGTCGGACCTTGAAGGGCCACGACGCTAAGTATCGGCGCGCGCGCGCGCCCGGTAGCAATTTATTCATTGCGCCCGCTAACTGGCCGTGCATTGAAAACCCGCCACGGTAATCTGCATTCATTTGAATAAATAACCGATCAATAACCAATAATAAGTTGGCCAATCCCTGGTTTGTCATCTTGGCGATCCCGCCCGGCGCGTCGGACCAGTACGCGCCGATGTACGAGGCTCTACATTGTCGCGAATTTACCTTGGCCTTCGACTGTCGCGTCAAACTTGGTAATTGATTGAGCCGTTCGTACCTGTTACGAATATTGATGCACGAAACGATGGGTCCTCTGGAAATATATTTTCATTGGAATCCCGTGCCTCCTGAAGACCGAAAGGGACTTCTTCTCCGTTTCACGTGCTTCGCTTTGGGGTGTTCTTTTTTTTCTTCTAAGATTATCGAGGTCGATTATCTTTTTCGCTGTTGGAGAATACGTCTACGAAAGGAACGAGTACTACGATGTCCTTGGAAGGTTGATCGACAAGTTGCAAAGTCTCCGCAAACAAAGGACCGGTTTATTTATTTGCGTAATCGAATCACTTTCCAGCAAAAGTAGTCTAGACAGTGGGTAAAATTTGCGTCTTCTAAATCACTCTAACCTTGCACTCTGCGTGCCTTCTAAATCACTCTAACCTTGCAATTAACCCCTTAGAGATACCATTCTATCAATTTACCTCGACAAATAAAATCTAAGAAAGAAAAGAACGATACGCTCTAAAAATCTATCAGCCTTCTCTCTTCGTTCAAGAGACTTCGATCCCTAAAAACCGGGACTCGGTATCGGTCCAACGTATCAATTTCTCCAGCTTACTATCCAAGAAAACATTAACGAATAGGGAAGAGGTTGTGAGAAAGCAATAAACGGATTAAGGGGAACGCAAGAGGAATAGCGAGAGAGTTTCTCGGGGCGGTGGGTATCCACGGCGAGCTTTTCGGCGAGAAAGAACGTGCGAACGTCTCGTCAACCTCGCCGTACTCAATCTCACTTGCAAATGCGGTTCCCCGGGTCCCAGGCCGCGTGTGTGGTAGCGCCTTCCTCCGCTCGAGCGACGCTGAAGGAGGTGGAGAAGGAGGTGGAGGATAGGAGCCGCGAAGAGGAACGTGCAGAAAGAAGAAGAAGACGCGGAATAAGGGAACGAAAAGGTGGAGAGAGCCAGACCGAAGAGGGGGGACGCGTACGCCGAGTCCAGGGCCCCGGCAAGCCAATTTGTGACTGACGAGGCGATTGGTAATAAGCAACGGAGGGACTCAAATTGCTTGAGTTTTTCTGCGGTCGTTCATTGGGTGTTGTCGTCGAGGTAGCCCACGAGACTCTCCCAGGGCCCCGTACGAGCGGAATCGAGAAGCGAAGAAAAGAGTAATCGGGCCTCGGGGAGGTTGGGGGAGGAGGAACATACCGGCGATAGCGATGGCCATTCGATTCTACCTCTCGCGAGTTTTTAGGTAGCTCGGTTGTACCGGAGGATCGTGCTACGGTCTTCTCTCTCGTGAAATCGAAGAAAAATTTAGCGGAACGAACGATACGATGATTCATTTTTATTTTAATATGTAATCGGTGTTCCTGCCGAGCTAGATCTCTTCGACTTCTAAGGATTGAACAAACGCGAAAACTTCGTCGTACGTTCGAAGGGATTCGAAGCGCCTTGAGCCCATCGCTAACAGCGATCCCATTAACCGTGGTCTCCCTATCTTCTTCGGCTAAGGGCACGGAGCAAAGGGAGTCCTCGGGAGGGCACCGCCCCCCGTGCTGCGTGTCCCTGCGCCCTGATCGAGAATCAGGCCCCTTCTATAGGACTCGAACATCCTCTACGAATAATAGGGGAAAAAAGGATATTCTTCGTCGCTCCGTTCCCCTTTCGTTCGGTCCCAGCTAGTCTCGTTGCCTGCGTGGACCGCGTAGATCGATCAGCATCAATGTTTTTAATATCTTCGTTACGAATATTCTATGTCGCGCGGATCGTGGGAATTGGACGAAAGAAAAGAAAATTGTTCCCATTTAAATTCGACATTCGTAACTTTCCCGTGTTACGAAATCAACGAAACAAAATTCGTCCCATTGAAATCCCATATTCGGATGTTTGCCGCATAAAAGCACGTTTACGCGTACGTAAACTGGTTGCTTTAACGTACTGGTTGTCGAAGCACATAAAAGTGCACCGGGCATCTCTGTGCGCGCGCAACCGTGCCGAAAACAAAGGGGGAGACGGTGAACGAAGGGAAACAGGGATACGGGACGACGATCCAGGGCGATCCCATTAACCAGGGCCCATATTCTCCATCGAGGGAGATGGTGACGGGGCGGAGGGGAGGGGCACAGGTGCCCGCCCTTCCGTGTGTGTCTCTGTGGCCCGGTCGGGCCGCTTCTGCTGCAGCTCGACCGGGCCCGAGGGTGGGGAGGGCGAATTGGAAGGAAAGGGGACAGAGATAGGGGGCCCTCGGTCCCTATATTTTAAGCAGCCCCGAACGTGTTGCAATCATCTCGAGACAATGGCCCACCGATCGGTCCGCCTCGCAAAAAGACCGGGGCCCGATAATAGCCGCGACGCATCGTCCACCACGCTTCGGGCGATTCGCCCTCCCCCTCTGTTTCTTCTTCTTCCACCACTCCCCCCGCTGCAGCACTTTTCTCTTATTTTTCTTCCCCCGGCGCATTCCTTTGCTCACTGGGGACTACGAGCTACGTGAACTCCTCGAGTCGCTCTTATCGGGGAAATGGGACCGTTCCGGTGGCGTTCGGTACGGATTGCTCCACCGCAATCTTTTGGGCGGTTTTTTTTTTTCTTTTGCGTGTACATATATTTTTTGAATATATTATAATATCTCCATGACAGATAGAGGTACAGAAATTTTCTTCGAACACAAATTGCCCGGTTCAGAATCCAATCTACGCAAGTTCTGGATCGCTAGATCACCAATGATCGTTTACGAGCTCCTTTGGAATTTTATACGCAAAGAAATTAAATGTTCTATTTCGATCCAATTAACTGTCGCTCCTTTTATCCTTCCAGATGCAAACATCGACAGTTTTAAGACAAAGATTGCATCAAAGTTTCGTTTTTGAACGGTGTCTACCTGGTGGTTTCTCCTTTCAGCGTGCAAAGTTATCAATTTGATAATTGAAAGTTAATAATAATATTTTTTTCCGTTAGATGGGTGCTAGTCCAACACACTCGAGATCGAACGAGATTTGAATTCGTGGTTGATCGAACACTGTGAAACAGATGTCGTTTATTTCGGTGCGATGATGCCTGGGACCGCGGCAATTACGCAAGGCTGGGGCTCGTTCAATTTGCCTTGATTTTCGACGCCTATCAAAGAAACGATGCGTGAAACTAGGAATACTTTTTAACGCAGCGATCGCGATACCTATCAATGACGAGAGTCGTGGTTTCTCGATCGCCGCTGAACGAGAATAAAATGTAATTAACGTTGCAAAAAACTCTTCGGATGTAACCAAGTCTCGTTGTGCAACGATAATCACGGTGTGATTGTCAACGAGATTGCATCCGTTGGAATAAATTGGTTGTAAATCGACCAGTGGTGTGACTACGTACTGCGAACGTTAAGGCCTACAATATTATGAAATTAGTCGTACATGGAAGAGACAATATTCCAAATAAATTAAACCCACAGTAACTAACAACTTATCCACTTTAAAACTACCGATCGAACTAAAGTTCTTTATAGAGAAAATTTTCCAAGTCGTAGAAGCAAAAGAAAAAGACAATCGTTCATGGTAGGATCTCCTAGAGATGGACTAGCCATTGGAGTCCACTAATAAACTCGGGACGAAAGGTCTCTTCTTCTTTATTTTCTTCTTTCTTTCAGCTGGCATAAAAAGATGAACGAAAAAGGCCACGGACTAACTATTCGTGCCCTCTAGCTGCAAATTACCTGGACTAATTTCGTTTTCCCGGTTAACTTGGACTTGATTTGAATTCATAGCGTTCACTCTAAAGTGGATCCTCTTCTGGAGCATCTTGGAGGAGATCAGTGATCTCCGAATAACCGAATTTTATCCTGGCCGATCGAACAGCATTCAACCTCGATACCGTCATCTTTCTCGATTCCCTGGACAATTGGTCGAAAGGTGTGCGATCGTTTCTCTTGGATTACCGTGCCTAGCACTTGTTCGGCTTTCCAAATTTAAATCGCAGTCCGGTCGAAACTACGAGCAAACGAGAAAGAAAAGGCTCGGGACGGTGGTCGTACTCACGTGAGGCCGTAAAATGATAAAACGAGCGTAGAGACCGGCCAGACCGAGGGAGAGAGGGGGGTTCGCGGGCCTGTTCTGGGAAGCTAGGGGGCTAATTGGTCCGCAGGACGAGACAGGACCATAAACTGTCGCCTGCAATCAAGGATGCGCGACTCTAGCCCGCGGGTGGACCCTGTGCCTCCCTCTCGGGCCCTGGGTCCGCTCGCAACGCGCGGAGAAAGAGTCCCAAGTTTTATAAGGACCCCCCCGGCCTCCGGGCGCTGCGCCGGTGAGACAGAGAGGCCCTGGAACCGTGTACGAATTTACATTTAGAAAATATAATGAAGCAGCGTGAAGCGACCATTAGTCGTTCGGAGATGACAGACGATTTCGGACCCCCGCAGCTCCTCCCCCTCGGACCGCGCGCCCGCGCGCCCGCGCTCCCGGGCCCTCGACACCAGCCAATGAAACAAAGACCGCAGCACGGAGGGAAAGGGTACGGGGACCCCTTAATGACAGCGGGCCCAGTGGTTTTCATTAAGGTCGTCGCTTCGTCGGATCGCTCTCGCGACTGATGGGACCGACTCGGGCCCTACTTGGGCCTCTTCGACGACGAACAGCTTAGGAAACTCCGGGAATATCCTTGAACGCGTGAAATAAGAACGGTGAGCTTTTGCCGAGCGCGAGGAAAAGAGAATACAAGGACGATAATAATAATAAGGAATTTTAAGGTCAGGATGACACTTTGGGCCCAGAACCGCGCGACGTTCAGTGTGGATAATAAGTGGCGAGCCGTAATTAAAGGTTTGGGTAGAGGCAGGAAGGAAAAGAAATTCGTTACGGCCTGCTGCTGAAGATAAAGATCGTCCAGTAGAAAGAGACGAGCGACCGAACCTTCCCAGATGGCGAACAAATTCTTCTACCCGTCTCGTATATTAGAAAACATGTAATTGTAATATTTGTCGAGTTCTACGAGTTTCTTTGGACTCCGTATTAGCTCGTTCGATACGGTGGACTCGATCGCGAATACACTGCTATTGTACGGGGCATTGAACTCTCCGTTTGACCGTAAACTCTTAATTTCAGAACCGATAAATCGATAGAAGGGATGTCAAGAGTTTACGTGAAAGTATAGCGATAGTTAACTATAGTCCCCCGTGGAATATATGCGACAAAGAACCATAGTCACAGTCAGTACGAAAAAGGTAAAGGAAGCAGCGATCGGACAAGAGTTACCGAAAGTTTAAATCACAATTTTTTTAGTCGTCGAAGTATTAGTCGCGTCGGGCCCAAAATGCTGCGCAGCGACACCACGAAATTTCGTACTCCGCGCATGCTCGATAGCCGAGTCGAGCGCAGCGCCATGGATCTCCCCTTCGAAACGGAAGAAGCGCTCGCCGTTCGGGGCCTGACGGGGCCCGGTTCGCGGCCCGTAATTAAAGCCGCCCCGTCGTCGGAATCGCTCCAGTTCGATTTCTACTCGCAGCCGGTCGTCGTAAATCAGCGGAGACAGAAAAGGTCAGGCCCGGCCGGGGGAGACGTCGCGGTCGATCCTTCTGCTCGGTGGATCGCCTAAAGCGTGAATCGATCGTCAGAGGAGAGGAGAGGAGAGTAGACCGACCTCGATCCCGGGACGCAGAGACGACTGGCAATTAGGCGCATTAGTTTTTGCGCAATCGACCACTTGACGCGAGTGGTCCTCGACGGTTGACCATTTACCGATACGTGACACTTGCGGGAGAAAAAAATTTTAAACCCCCCACGGCTATATTCTCAATAAAAAAAAAAAGAAACATCGACCAGCCACGGTTTTTGTAAACTTTATCGTGTCGACGTTTCGAAACTATTACACTGGATGTCGTTTTACGTTTCGTAACTTTCATGAGGGATTCGACAAGGAAAAGGTTTCATTTTTTGTACGATGCGAGTGTTTCTTTTCTCTTCTTTTTGACTCTCCTCATCCTCGACGCACAAGCTACGATACACGCGCGACAATTTTCTCTCCGATCCACCTTCCCGGTAGAGTTCCTACGGATCGAAAAAGGACCGAGAGGAGAACCTGGCCCGACAAATAATAATTACGCTTCCCTGTCACTCGAGAGACCGGGGCCATACTCGAATCGAGCTATACCGATGCCACGATACCGAAAACTCCCAGCTATCTGTCTCTCTAGCCTCGGAAGGACAGACAGACGGATCCACGTAGAAAAAGAAAAGAAGAGAGAGAGAGAAAGAGGAGAAGCGGAGCCGAGAGGCGTGTCCTCTGATTATTATAATTATTCCGGCGCTGGTGAGGGGCCCTGGGACCGTAATTAACGCAACCACGGGCCCAGGACATCTTGACAGATCCGAATTCCCGGTAATGATAAAAAATAGCCGTCCGCCGGCCACGGGCAGCGGACCCGTTCTCAATTACCACGGAGGACGCTGGCGGAATTGACGAGGCAGGAAGACAATTCGCGCGCGGTATTTGGGCCCAGGCGGTCCCCGAAGGGCGGAGGGAGGGGGACGAAGCCTAGTCCCCGAGCCCGGCGCAGCGCCCGGCACGCCTGGCAATTAACCGGCCCAGTCCGCCGGAGCGTCATCCCCGGATCGTTTGGGACGCGCGTAAAAAAGGTGTCGCCTAATGATCTAGAAAATAACTCGGAATGGTCGACGACGCGGGGAAACGGCGTTCCGTGAGGTCGGGGTTTTTTACGAGAGGCCATCCTCGATGCACCGGCTGGGTGGTTTATCGTTGCTTGAATTAGCGATCCATGGACGATCCGGGTGACTTTAGACGCAGAGACCTGGTCTCTGACCCTAAATCCAAGTTATCGGAAACAAAATAGCTTTCGCATTTTCTAAAATAAATACCAGAAAATCGAGATACTTTAGTTTTACCATCTTCCGTGATACAATTTTCATCCCAGTTTCTACTTGTACAATTACTTCACAAGTCCACCGTAGGAGAAACAAAATAGTTGCCCGTTTTCTAGACCAAAAACGAATCGGGTAGAAAAAGAAACGTAATTTTCCCTACAACAGTCGCACGCACGGAATCTCGATGAAACGAAACGGTCCTCACCGAGTCGTGTTTAAAATGAATCGTAAGGTAGGAAGAAATCCGCGTTCGAACGTGAAGCGTTCGCGACACGTTCGTGTAAACCTCGAGCGGAAAGCTTCGATCGTGCCGGTTTATCTGTTTACGCGACCGTCACGCGCGGCGGCGCGCGAAACAAACATCCGATACCGGGCGACACGATTGCGACAATCGATGCGACAGCTCGTTAAATTATGTTCGACAACGGAGTAATCGGTTCGCGACACGGATGAATTTCCATGCACCGGGTACGGGACGCTCGATAACGACGCTCACCCGTCCGTTTATCGAGCGACCGGTCGCCGGGTCGCCACTTTGGGCAAATTAAACAAACATAAAGATGAGATAGAACCCTTGCCCCCTCCTCCCTCCTAGCCGACCCCACCTCGCCCCCCGGGGGCCGGGGGCCGGGCGACCCGGTGACCCTCTGCTCCGCGAGAGGCTAAAACCCGAAGAGACCAATGGTCGATTGGCGAGCGCCAATAACGACCGGCGATCCGATAATTAAATCAGAGAGTTATTCTCGTCACGCGTCCGCGCAATTATAATTAAGGATTTATTAGCGTCGGCCGCCGCCTCTTCGCCCTGGAACCCCCTCTCTCTTTCTCTCTCTGCCTCAGGGCTGTGCCACAACACCGTAGAAACGCCTCTTCGGCTTCTAACGACTAACAGGTCGAAAACTTCTTAAAGACCGAGAGGAGAGACTCGACGTCCCCCGTCCCTGTTCAACGTACTCGTTCTCCGGGACGATTCCCTCGCTCGCACGCTCGGGCCCTTCACCGACATCCCCACCACCCTGGCTGCCCGAGGGAGAACAAATTAAAAACTGTCCCAGTGGCCGTAAATAAAACGTTCGCCGGCATTCCGCCCATCTCTGTATACGCTTTTAAAGAAGGCCTCTAGACACGCACCCCGCGCTATCTCTATACCGGGTGCCGGCTGCTCCGGATCTGGATACCCACCAATGGGGTGGTCCTGTCCTCTCGCGACGGAGAAACTCCTTTATCGATCGGCTAGGTTCGCGGTGCACGATCGCGGGACGATCGCGATCGATTTCGGTTTATCATTCGTCGTACAGCGAACGACGGTGTTCTCGATTCCGGTTCAGGGAGGGTAAAACCACCCTTTCGGGAGAACAATCGTTTTCGAAGATCGTGTACGCGCGACACCTCGAAACTCACGCCGAATCATTGCCACGCTCGTCGCGCGCGCACCGTTCTTTACTCTTTAACGCGTAACGGTACGACGATCGCGGCTAATGCGAAATCGAGCGGTTACCTGATAAATCGTATCGGCACAATTATCGAATGCACGAAAGGGATTATTAATTACGGCCGGAGGGAAAAATACGGGGCCGCTGTATTTACGAGCAATAATCATTTTTACGAGAACAGTCGACGGATCGTGATTAATGGTCTCGGGATAGTCGGACGATCTTTGTCGGGTAATTGCGACACGTGACTGTCGCGAGTGCCCCGCGAAGTCGTTTCCGTTTGCCGAATAACGACGAGAAATAAATGTCTGCCTCGCAGGTGCGACGAAATCGTTTAATCGACTTTCGAACGTTACTCGTTTCCGGAAAGATTTCTTTTCGAGTCACCGATAAATTTCCCTCCGCGCGATATTCAATTAAATCGTACGATTTCCTTGAGAGGTTACACGCACCCGAGGGGTCGAATAAATGGAACGATGCTGGAGTTTTTTCCCCGTTAAAACCGTTACCTTTCATGGATCCAATTTGTTTTCAACCGAGGGTACGCGCACCGACGCTACATTCCCGAATAAAATTTTATCAAAAAAGTTTTCCAAACATCGAAAATGTAGTTGCTGGTATTTTTTTTTTTTTTTTTTTTGCTAACGAGACAAAAAAATTTTTAAGGTAGTTCGTTAGCCACCGGTGCATAGTTACATTTTTCAGCAGAAATAAAATGGTGGTGTTCGAAACATCGATGTTCTTAGATATTTTTCGAAGAAATTAAATTTTAACATTTTCTCGCTCGTTTCAATATTTTTCCAGTAGAGAATTATTATCGGTGATCCGTGTTTCGGTGTCAGATTTGAAATCTCTCTCTTATTTTCACACGAATATTATCGTTAATCTCCTCTCGAAGAAAGTGCAATAATTCGAAGATCAATGCGTCTCCAAAAGTTTCCACGTGACTTTTAAAACGGACCCAACCTTCGAATCAAGTTTCCGCGACAAAGTCGTCACCGATCTGCGTGGCGAGATATTTTCTACACCCGGTAGATAGGTCCTGCGGTCCACGCTGTGTTTTAGGGGAAGGATGAGATACTGGGTCCTGGCGCCGCGCGGTTCAAAATAATGACACGGGGCCCGGCCGCGGTCCCATCGGGGGAACTTTTAATTACAAACTGATGACCAAGCCAAACCTAAAAATATTGTCTTCGGCCCGGGTTGTATCCTTGAGAGGTTGAATACATTAGCGCAAAGATCGATCGGTGCGTTGCCGTGGCGGCGAAGTGCGATCCATTATTTATTTAGAGTCGCTTTTTCGCGCCGCGTTGCCAAATCGCATCGATATTTATTGCTCGCTATTGTGCATCGCCCGAAATAATTACGGGATCCGCTCGAGCAACATTGGAAGCTCAAATACGCTACATAAGTTAGACGTTCGTTGAAAATATCGCTACCGGGAGATTAAAGGGCTGGATAGAATCGATTCAACAACGCGATGTTGGTACGATATCAACGGATACACGGCCCAGCATCGTATAAATTGCGATCGAATTAAACGTACACGATTGAAAAACTCGTTCGATCGCGTTCCTCGATAAGGAAATTAAAACGGTGCGATAAAATTCGTCGCGCGGTGTGCTCCAAAAAGATATTCAAAATTTGTTCTCTCGAGAACGAGCCCTCTGCGAAAAAAAAAATGGTATTCCACATTTTTTATTCATTTTCTCACCCTCTTCCCCGTACTCGAGACTCGTAGGATTCCTCGGGTGATTCGTTGCTGTTTGCGGCGGTCTCGATGGATTCTCACGACGGACCGAGTCATACTCGCTTCTGTAGGCTAGAAAGTAACAAAGTCTCGCGTGCAAAGAAGGGGAGGGTTGGGTCCGGTCGGCAAGCATGGTAATTTACCGAAATTTTTTCCCAAAGGTGGAAGGGTCAGAAAATAAAGAAGAAAGGACTAAACACAATGTATCACGGCGAGGTGGAGGAGGAGGTAGGGGCACGAGGAGGGGGAGGCTCGCGTGAGCTAGTCCTCTCGCATGGAACCCTATAATTAAAAGCGAGCAACGTATCTGTCATATCTCGGACTCGTCCGAGCCACTCTAGTTCCATCCGCGCGGATGCTTCCACGCCGCTTTCACCGTCTTCGTTTTTTCTCTTTTTCTCTCTACGCCTACTTTACATTTTACTCACGATGCGGGGCCCCGGTGCTCGCCGCGCGGGAGAAAATTGCTAGAAATCACGCCGGATAAAAGTCTGTAATTTCTTTCTCGCGTCTCAGACGGGTGACCCGAAATTGTTCCGAGTCGTCCGTAACGATCTCGTGTCTCGAGAACGCGTTCCTCGCCGCGGAGCGATACACGCGAGCCCCACGAGCTTCGAGCCCGTGTTTTTACCATTCGGGGCCTTCTTCGGTCGAGTTTCTCTTTTCTTCTAATCGCGAATGATGGATGCTGATAGGTGAATTAGAATCCTACTTTGTACGTCTCTCCCGAGTCCTTTCTTTCTTCTTCTCTTTGGTGGCAAATATACAGGGTGTCGTAACACGCGGGACCCATTTTCACGAGAGAAACGGAACGAGAAACGTTTGCGCAAACGTGCTTCTTCGCTTTGTTCCCGAGTTGCAGCTACTTTTGTATCGGCTTGGCGCATCGATAATCGGTATCTCCGGTTCGTAGCGTAAATTCTGGATTATCGTTCAAACGGAGATTCTACGACCGTGATTCACGCGTTGATAATTGATTTTCGCGAGGCCTTGAACCTTGATTCGAACCGTATCTTCGATTTGGCATTGTAGATCCTGTATTATCGTTCGAAAAGAGATCGGAGACCGGCGATTCGCTTATCGATAATCGATTATCGTGCATTATGCGAGGCACCGGCGTAGTTCGAACCGCGGGTGTTCTTCCACCTCCGCCGATACGATCGCACTCGGCGAGCACTCGTTGGGCGCACGCGAGCCGAGCATCCTCCCCACACCACCCCCTAATCGTGGAAAGACGATTTCGTGACGAATCGACATCGCGGGCACGCAGGTGCGAACGCGTAATCCATCGCGATTTCACGTGGATTGTGTTCACGGTGGGACGAGAACGGCACCAAGGGGTCCCTGCCTCCCTACCTCTTTCTCTTTCGCTTTCACTCGCTCTCTCTCGTTCTCGTTCTCTCTCTCTCTCTCTCTCTCTCTCTGAATTTCTACCTCAACCAATTCCAACTTTGGTGGAGGCTCGCGCGTATAACGTAACTTCTGCCCGGGCAATCTGACTCGAAATCACCGTTCGCTGAATTATCTGCCGGTAACTGCGTGCCGTTCCCGGATTGCAGCAATTACCCTGGCCTGGGTAATTATCGAGGAGAAGGACTCGAGTGTTGTTTAATCTGTGATCTGCTGGCCTGGGCTTCTTCGATTACGTCAGAGACCCCCTGAAGGAAGGGAGGTTCGCCGGGGGCAGCCTCGAGGAGGGGGTGGGTGGGTGGGTGGGTGGTTGGGGTACGGGGGGAGGGGCTCGGTCTTTAGCTCACCTCCGGGCTGCTTCTGCCCGGTCTTCGATCTCGTTCCAACGCGGCGCCTTGCTTCCCTTCTCGCTGCTTCTTAATTGGTCGATACCGTTCCGCGTCGCTGGATCGAGGGAACCGTTGAACCCACGGTGAACCCTGCAACCGAGGCGACGCTGTTTCCATCGATGTTACTCTTTCCTCGAGAGAACGGTCCGCCGGACCGGTAATGGGTAGTCTCGGATTTTAGAGCCAACGAGGAGTTAACGTTCGCGTTTAAAGTGTCCATCTTTCCTTAGGAACTCTCCGTTCCTTGCACTTTCGTCGAGGATGGAATTGGGATCGATACGGAGCAGCAAGCTCGAACGAATTGTATTCGACTCGTTCGCTTCTCGTTGATCGGTGACGTCGCGTTTAAAAATAATCGGTCGCTAATCGATCGTACAATTGGATCCAGTTCGAAGCACCGTAACGTAAATTAAACGTTTCGACCTCGATCCGCTCTCAGAACTCCGCGGAGGAGTAACTTTACGTTTATTTTCACCCGAACGTGTCAGAAATATCCGCCTCCCGAAGAGACCCTCGACGTCTCTCGACGAACAGTCGTCGTGGAGTTCGTGATATCGGTGATTCTCGTTAGAAACCGAAACTGTCGAAACAAGCCTGAAATTGGCGCAACTTGTTTCTCTGCTGTCGTGCACCGGGATTGCCCAAGTTCGAGTTACCGCTCTGGCTCGCTTTATTAAATCGATCTCGCGGACCTCGAAAGGTCACGTTTTATCCGACGATATCTGTCGGCTTCGAACGCGTTTTTTCCTCGATCGAGGTGCTTCGATTCGGCGCTTCGACTCGACGTCGCGAGTTCTTTCCTCCGGGTCGCTATTACGTGCCGAGTAACAGCTTCTTCTGTCGTTATCGCGATGACGTCCGATCGGACCTGAAGAAATCGTGGGCTCGATTTGCGCAGGGAAAACGGACGACTACGATGAGAATAAAAGAACGGGTACAGATCTGGATTGCGATGAAGCTTCGGAATTACGTTTCGTTTGGTCGTGGTTTTTTTTAAACAGATTTCTGGCTCGTAAAATTTTGTAAACGCCAAGCGTTGTTACCTAGGATATTTCGCGACAAAAGAGATTACATTCGGGTGCCATCGATTCGTTAACGAGGAGGTTGAGATCGTATTCCGACAGAGATACTTTGTTCGAAGAAACGAAAGAACGAAAATCAATCTGAGATTAAGCCGGAGCTGGCCGTTAACAATAGACTATTCGATAATAATAATAATACGCATTTACCGTACCAGAATCGTATACAATATGAATCGATGGATTAACAGAACACGGGTATGTAGAATTGAAGATAAATCCACGGTTACGGTGGAAACGCAAGGCAGAGTAATATGCTGTTGTAAAGCTAACCTAGATAATTCATATCCTCGTTGCGGATTATAAATTCAGGACCTCGATGGTTGCGTAATATGACCAAATCGAATAATCTTCTTCTAATCGTAATGGGCCGTAATAGCAGAATTGAAAATTTCTTTATTTTCCAACGTCAACTTTTCCCTTGCACCTGTTAAGAGTCGAAAATAAAAGCAACGGGACACATTGAAAGTACTATCGTAAATGGAGTGACAAATGAAAAGAGGACAGAAACTATCGTTGTCAACGCGAACGAAAACGTACAATGAACAATCGTGTAACCGTACTCGGAGAAACTACAATGTTCGTTGTAAAATCTGTTTACAATTATAATCGATTAACCGAATAATGTCGGTCGATGTTGGTTAAGGAGGTTACATCGGTGCTCGTGAAAAATTGAACGGTATTTCATAATTTTTTTAAGGAAAAACATTCGGTGCATCTTTTTGCGGTTTTCGTAATTTAAAACTATTGTACAAACTTTAAGGATGATTTGCAGAAATTGCTTATAACCGCGGCACGCCACGAAACAAACAGCTTATCGTAATACACAACACGGTTAGATGAGAGTTCCGGATAATGATAAGACCCCAGGAAGCCGAGGAGTCGGTTATACACCTGCTATTCAGCCCAAAGCCAGCTATCTGCTTCAAACGTTCGAATCGCGCTCGAGGAGGCTAGAACCTTTCGCGCTTGTAATTCGATAACTCCGTCAATTTTCAAGGAATAGCCTCAACTTTGATCGAACACATTGCAATGTAAACATCCGTTTGTAACGGATCGCTCGATTAGAAAGGAATTTTTCAATTCTTAAAAATTCGGTGCGCCGCGTGTTTCGAACACTGTCGTAAGTAGATATATATATATATATATATATATATCGATAATATCGTTTCAAAATATCCTCAACGTTTTCGAAAGGTATATTATTATTTCCAACCATCGAGCTTATATATTATTGCGTACACGTATGCTCGTAATTAATTACTAACTTATTACTACCATTCCGCAAATTATTACTCGTACATAGGATACTCGAGTCTTAAATTACTAATATATAACCGCTACCGTACGAATAAAACACTCGTACATTAAACTATCAATTACAACTTGCACACAGACTGCTCAAGTATTAAATTACTAATGTATCGCTACCACCTTGCGCATGAAATACTCGGGTATTAAATTGCTAATATATCACTGCTACCTTACGCGTAAAATATCTACTCAAGTATCGAGCTACGAGACGTTCGAATCAACAAATACTCGGAGTTTTCGTCGGTTCGTTTTCCACGAAGCTCCTGGAATCGGGGCCCGAGGTGGGAGGGGAGGGCCCTACGCGCTGGGAAACGATGATCTCGGAAAGACGGGGAACACGGTACCGGAACAAGCCGCGCGGCGATGTTTGTCTCTGGAGAAGCCGGATGGCGCGGAGAGTCGAGCGTCACGGCCGCGATACTCTGGCGCAATTACACCGTGGCCGGCGTATAAATAAATGAGCGCAAAACTGGCCAGGTGTCGGGCCCCGGCTAACGAGAACCAACACGAGAAGGCGGCGGGGTTCCGCGAGAGGTAGGGGGCTGGCGGCGGTGACCAGGGCAACGGGCGGGCCCGTTGCCTAGCCGTTAAGCTCCACGAAGAGGTAATTAAACCGAATGTTAATTGCGTAATCGCTGGCCGCGCTCGCGCTGGCTCGCGCTGACTCGCGGTGGCTCGCGGTGGCTCGCGCTGGCTCGTGCACGCGAGGTAGCCACGATCGAGCGATCAGCTGTTCAACGCCGCTCTCCCTCGCGTCTTCCCTTTTCGACTCGCGGCCTGGAGGATACCATCGATGCCTACGTTGCACAGGGTACACCGGGTCGCACCCATCTTCGCGAGCCACCTCTGCCGCCCAGAATACCGAGATATCGAGGACTCTGACCTCGCTCTCGAGGACCTTTGGAGAACGTTCGCGTTTCCCCGCGTTCGCGCGCTCATCGTCCATTGATTCGTGGATCGGGGTGTTGGAATTCGATTGGGACTTTTCTGAAGCTCGAAAGGGTAAAGAACACGTGGATACTTTGTTCGGAGACACGGGATATCTCGCGAGCAATCGATGGAATTGAGAAGAGATTCCGCGCAAGTTCAGCCAGCTACGAGCAGCCTCCTCTACCGATGGTCCCGGTCTTGGAAACGTCGGCAGACTCGACGCTGATCCACGTATCCCGAAGGACCCTCTCCGCGAACCACGTTCCACGGATAGACGTTGTCCAGAGAACGGGTGGGCCGAGCGGGTAATCTCCCTCGGTGGTACGGGCACGCACACCCTCGCGCGACGTTCCGTGCACCAGGATAAGGGTGAGGGGACCGCGCGGGGAGGTGTATGCCCTAGAAGCATTAAAGTCCCGACGTCATTCTCGATCCTAGCGGACGGGGCGAAGACAACAAAGAGAGAAAAACGGTAGTGGAAGCCTGGATACAAGGTGAAAATAAAAGGAGAGACGGAGAGGGTGGCAGCGTGGCGAGGTGGGGCCCTTCTGGGAGTAAGGGGGACGCGCGGAGGGAGAGCACATATAACATCCAGCTCGGGGAAGGAGGTGGCGGTACGTCGGGTAGCGAAGGTGGACGAGCTGCACGGGGGAGGGAAAAGAAGGGAAGAGAAGAGAAGAGAAGAGAAGAGGCCGGGAGCTATGCGTGCTCCGCCCCGCCCACGCTTTCAGAGACCCAGGACTCAACTTGTCCACCTTCTTCTCGGCGTACAGCCACCCGCAAGAGTCTCTGATGCACCGTGCCACCCTGGTTACAGATTCCACGCCGAGTACGACCGTTCAGAGACTCGCACCGGATCTTTCCAGTCGTTTTTTTACACCACCGAGAATCTTTCTCGAGAAGATTGGTCAAAGGTCGACCGATACCGCGATAGGTAGCCCTAGCGAACGTTTGGCGCGTTGGCTCGCTGCGTTCGAGTCGGGTGGTTAGGTGGAAGAGTTTCTGGCATAAACGATGGTCGAGGTTACGGAACAACCGACTTCGAGCTGACGGACGGTAAATGGGATGGAGAAAATATGTAACGTCTCGTTTAGATTGGAATTGCGTGGGTGGAGGATCGCTTTGATCGGAGAAGCCACTCGGAAGACGCGAGACGCGATAAAAGGTATTGCGTTAGTTCGTCGGGCAGTTCGTTCGTGGAACGCTCGCGATAAGATGCAACGATAATAACGATACGTTTTTTACGGTGCCTGGGTTGTGCAAACACGAGCCGAAGAATTAAATTAGGCACGATACATGCAAGTGGAAATAAATGTACAGTTACGGGGCAGGGGCAGGTCCAGATGCGCGTTATTAACTCGACCCAGATAATTGGGGTTAGCTTCAATAACAGCGGTTTAGCCGCAATTCTCGCGCATTTATACGTTCCTTATGTTTATTCGTCGTACACGTACCTGTGTGTATTCGTACCTGCACAGCTTGCGTGATAAGGACGCTAAATAAACGAACAAGGTACACGATGTCCTAGGGAGTGAAGTCGTGTTCGACCTAAAAGAAACTCGTTCCTCGATTGTTTCGACGTCCACGAATTAATTAATATCTCAACCGAACAATAAATGGTTGAACCTGTAGAGCAGCGGGACACCCCAATAAGAGAATATAGTCTGCGAATCCCGTAAAATTTTCTCGACAAAATTTACAGGACCTGCGTTCATTGGGTTTTTAATCGAATACGTTACTTTTATTTTTTTTTCATTCATTCAACATCTTTATTGGACGATCCCGCAATATATACATACTATAAAAGCAACGTACAGCAGTAGTGCCTTTTCTAAACCTAACCTTGATACAGGATTAAGTTCCAGCTGTAGTGTCATTGATGGACAAACAAAATTCTGTCGAAACAAGTCCACTTGCTCCATTTCTTTTTTTCAAAGCTCGGAGGTCCCTCGATTCTTCTAAGAGTTCGACAAAACTGTCCAGACCTAACCTCGAACTGGAGTCCCAATTGTCGCAACTTTTCCTCCAAAGACGAACAATCCTAAAAGTTCGATAAACCTCTCCAGAGTTAACCTCGACCACGAGTCCACTTGTCCCCGGGTTTTCCTCGGAGCAGCACCGCGAGATCAAAAAGCAGGCAGCTCTTAATCCTCGTTCTTTGACTCGGCACCGTCTCGCTGGCAGTTGAAGCTCGAACAACCGGTAATCTCGCACCGAACCGGAATGGTGAAGACAACTCCCGAACGAAGGACACGCGCGGATCGATCGAAGCTCCGAGTCAATCGTAGAAAAGCGTGCACGCGTTTTCATGGCTACGGTCCGTGTAGCGAAGTGCGTGGCTCCGCGAACCGGCAATCATCAGCGATACACCTCCGGGGTCCGTAGAAGCAATTCCCTGGAATTTCCATCGCGCGTGCATTTCTGTCTCGTAGGTGGCGAGGTCCCTTTTGGCGCGGACCGTACTCTCGCAGGGTCCCAGGGCCGCGGGCGCCATCTCCTGGAACGCTTATCCCGGTGGATCCGTGCAAGCCTCCGCCCGCGAGCCCGTGTCCCTCTAGCCGCATTACCATAGCTCCGCTCCGCTCCGCTCCCTCCCGAACGTCTCTCGGAGCTGGCCATTATTCTAATAATTCCTCCGCGGTAGTTTTCTTTGCCCTTTTGCGGGCCTATTTAGATTAATCTCGCCGGTTTCCACTTCGCTGCCGTACACAGACTGTCCCGTTACGAAACGCCCCTGGCCAGCCGAGCCGCGCGTTCGTTTCGGGCGAGGAAGTTCCGATAAATCCACCGAATGCTTTCAGAGTCACGGTTCTTACTCCTCGAGAGCTACGTTCAGTTCTTTTTTCTCCACGGTTGTACGTTTCCTTGATAGAAAATTCGAGATCGCCCTAAGCTGGAGTCCACCGCGACTGGTAATGAACCATCGAGAGGACGGAGTCCCTAGGTTTACGACACCTAATTGGAGGGGGATGTAGATGCGTGCCGGTAGGAACTCTCATAGTCACGGGAGTACCGAGGTACTTGCTACTATCGTGCTAACCAATAAGGAATCCCATTTACTCGATAGATCCTCGGTGTACGTAGCCTCTGTTCCAACCCTCGTGTAATCGTTTGTCTACGTTTATCTCGAACGGAAGATTCAGCGGTTATGGATAAGTAGCTGTGTCTTTAGCTCGTTGAAACAACGGAAGAAAGAGTCGCGCGCAAGTATCGAGGTTTCGGTGTACTACCATTACTGTTAACTCAGTCTCCCAATGTGAATCTATGGACGGTGAATCTTTTAAAAATCTGCGCGAATATAAATGTTACGATCGCATCTTTTCAATCCTTGGGCATGTGTCGCATCTTGAATTGCCCATAGTAATCAAAATAGCCTTCTTCGAATATTAGATCGTTTACATCCACTTGTCAAAGAAGAACAAAGGTTCTTCTCGTCTCCGATCGTAGGAGACTTTCCTTAAACGTACTCCGTCTTAACATTGAACGAATAATAGAAGTAAACGTAGAGTCGGGTCTAGAATAGGTAGTCGATTACTGTTACTCTCTGTTGCACAAATTCCGTTACATTCGCACCTGTTTGAGGAATAATCCCTAGGCAACGCTGTACACCTAGTCGCGCGTACACGTTCAAAGACACTCTCGTTTCCACGTTAAACGAATAATAGAAATAAAGTCAGGTCCGGTTCACGGTAGTCTTGGTCGATTTCACGGAGCCCGTGTAAAATCGGGGTCCGAGCGGAATGGTCCAGCGAAGCGTCAAACCGCGTTACGCGCGGCGGTGGCGGTGGTCACAAAAGCGGGTACTCGCGTCGGGCAAATATCGGAAGGTTGAGCGTATTCGTGGCCGGGGTTCGCGCGGGAGTGTTTGGAAACACTGTTAAAACACAGAGCTCGAAACGAGCAGCGGGACCGCATTGTCCGCGGCCTCGGGACAAAACCCCGCGCTCGGCCTTTTCTGCGGCTGAATGGACCCCGGCGCAGGGTGAACATCGAAAAGAACCACGGCGAGAACCTTTTGTCTTTTAATCGTCGCGCCCCTGCCGAAGGGGATCCCGCGCGGACGAGGGTAGCCCGAAGTCGCCTGACAAATGGCTACCGACTCGCCGTACCTCCCTTCTCGAACCGACGCGATTCAACTCGATTTTCAATGGCCAAGTTTCATACGTTTCGAGAATTCGAATCGCCGAGCCTGCGACGATCGAACTCACGAACCGACGATGAATCGTTCTCCGCGACGTTTCGACTCCTCGAAGAACGGCGACGGAACGAGGACTTTTATTTTTGCACAATCGACCATCGTCTTCGATACGGCCTGTTGCTTCGAGAGAAACAAAGCTAGAAATTGCGAATTACCGACCGTGCGCAATTATGGAGATAAATTTAATTAGCGGCGATAACGGTCGTCCGAGAGAAGGTCGCGATATCGTTATTGTTTCTTAATTATTTTTGCCTCGTTGTCGGGAACGATAGCGCGTATCGCGTTACGTTCGGTAGGTAGCGAATCGCCCCCTGTGCGCATGATTGAGCACTTTTGGAAATTAATGTACACGCGACGATACAACGTCGATATCGACCCAAGCGAGATACGGTCGAGTCGGGGAATTATCGTCGCGTTAGATGCGTGTATTTGTATTTCGGTTTATTCGATCTCCGCCGTGGCAAATCTCGGTCGCTGGTAAACGTGGGCAGATCCGCGTCGGGTAGAGCTCGTCTGGCAAAGTTCGGTCGAGAGGGAACACCCTGTAGTTTCGTTGGGCTCGGTGCGGCCTCTCCGGTGGTTCGTAGCGGTGCACCGAACGATCGAGCGCGTTTTTCTCGATCAATTGGACGGCTGGTCGTGGCCTGTTGTCGCGCAGCCGCAAGCTGCCGCCTCGAAAACCGATTTATATAGATCGTCGCCGCGGGAGGCGCATTGTCTCTAAACGGGGCAAAGCCGCGCCGCCGACCTTGCCTCCTCCCACGAGCGGCTCTTTTTTCCTTCGTACCTCCCGTTTCCGAGAGACGTACGCCGATCAGCTTTTGGAATTCGTGTCCGACGCCGCGGGTGGCCGCCGCTCGCCCCGCGATCCTAATAATTACCGCGCCGGGAACGAGGTCTTTATCGTGGGACAGCGCTCTTCGTTGCGCACCGTGCCCCTTACTCTGCCTCCGAACCTCTGCTCGTCCTCTCGTCGCTCTGCACTCGGTGGCGCATCATTTCCTGCCCGTTTCATCCAATATTTCGACAACGATCGCGTAGAAACGTACTTTCGACCTCGAAACCGTCGATGCTCCTTCTAACATCCTATCGCGTGTTTAAGCGGTTTATTGTATCTTATCGTTAGTATTTACACGTGTTTAGATATTTTTTATTGGTTTAGAAATTTCGACAGGAGTTAATTTGTATTTTGAACGTATAGATACGGAAAATCAGAGAATAATAATCGAACTTCCAAAGATTTTCACTAGTGATTTTTTTTTAATCGATTATCTGGGAAAATACAGTTTCCTGAAGAAATGTAGGTTATGGAACTCTTTAATTGGATGAGAATACGAGCACGGGCTCCGTAATTTCTAGGGGCAGCACTGTAAGAACGTGCTACGCTTGAAACGAGACAAGAAAACAATAGTAAATTCGTGAGCTTGGGAGGGAGAATACGCGTATGTGTGGTACGTAGATCAAATATACAAGGGAATGGTTTTTTGGGTGCCGTTGCGAGAGAACCAGGCATTTAGAAAGACAAAATTTAATATCGATAAGAATTTCTCTAAAGTTCGTTGACAACCCTCCCTGAATAATACTTCGTACGCGATTGTTTCGCTTACATTATTATTTTCGTTAGATCTCTTCTTGGTTCTAACAATCCTTCCACAGTTCTAATTTCCATCTCGATTTCCCCGCGCTTCAAGAGCGTCTCGCCGAACACGAATAACAAAAAGTCCAACACCGGACCCGTACGAAATTTCTTTCTACTCCCGGATGCGCCCGTTCCGTCCACGACTCCCCCTGGGTCGTTGGTTTACAAAACATAACGAAAAAGAAAAGAAAACAAAAAGGAAAAAGAAATTCTCAAAGCTGGAGTAACTTCAAACAAGCATCCTCGATGGCGTTCGCGTCGTCACCGTTGTATACCGAATCGACTCGTCGCTTCGTAAATAAAACTGTCCGCGGGCGAGCTGTTCTCTTCCGTCTTCGCGGTT
Source organism: Ptiloglossa arizonensis (assembly GCF_051014685.1). Lineage (NCBI taxonomy): Eukaryota > Metazoa > Arthropoda > Insecta > Hymenoptera > Colletidae > Ptiloglossa > Ptiloglossa arizonensis. The sequence goes on from NC_135058.1 coordinate 16,187,603, forward strand.
CTGCGGCTCCGTTGGAGCAATGGACGCCGGCATAGATACACCGAAATCGGTTCGAGGTCGCTCGAATACTCACTGTTTACGTTATCATCGTGGCGCGCAGCCCTTTTCGCGTCCGCGGTGTCTATTTCTGTGTCATCGGTGCACGAACTCACGGTCACCGGGAGCGATCGGGCCCCTGGAGCGGGGAGGGGAAGGAAGTACGAGGAGGGTGGGGGGCTCGAGAAAATAAATTACCAACGATTCTCGACGGTGGGGACTCGATCCGAGACGCGCCCTCGAAAGTGGATATTTCCGAGAGGCTCAGCGCCGCTCGCGTCTCCTCGGGGTCCGATAGGGCCTGCTCGTCGAGCACCACCCCCCTCCCTCTACTTCGACCGGCCGTCTCGAGGACTCTATTTTCGTGTCATTGATATTACAATGCTCGAGAAGCACGTCCCAGGGGAACACGAGCCGAGAACACGAATCGTAATGACACTCGAGCGACGGACCGACTCCTTTGGGAGCAAACACGGTATCGAGAAACGGTCCGTGCATACGTACGTTCGCCTGGTGCCTCGAGACGGCGATGAATCCCTCGCGTGTGTTTGCGCGTGCCTGAGATCTAGATTCTCTTGACAAAACGCCGGGTTTCGATGGCCAGCTTTTATTTATTCGCGAATTTGCCGCTGCGATCGCTTTCTCTCGTCGATGGAGAGCCCAGTAGTATTTTTCTGTATCTCTTGTTGTTCGAGAGCCAGGTACGTATCATGACAGAGTACCTAGTATTTTTCTGTATCCCTTGTTATTAGAGAGCGAGAGATTTTATATTTTTTTTTTTTTGCTAGAAAACGTGGGACGTATCGAATTGGAGTAGTATTTTTCCATATCTCTCGCAGTTAAAGAGCGAGTAATATTCTTCCGTATCAAGTTCTCACTTATCGTTACACGTTTCTCTTGTTAATAAAATCCATTATTATTTTCTCAGAGTACCGACCTATCGTGCACCGATGATTCTTCTCGAAAAATGAATAATTTCCATAAAAAAAATACCCATCAAAAAGGTACACGCGAAATACACTAAAGGATCGACTTGTACCCATAAAAAAAAAAACGAAAGCTACATTTATTCGAAATATTAATAATTATATTCCCCCCGAAAAGGTGCAAAATATTCTTAATATCTCGCTGTTAAGATAATAATTTTCTTTCCGATCCCGTACAATTTTACTCGCGATATTAGCGCGCCGTTTTTGCGTTAACGGGGACGCAAAAAATGGGCCCTAAAATATTTAATTACGCGTTTACGCGATACGGTAGTTATCGTAAATTGATCCTCGCGGTAAAATGAGTCCGGCACGGTGTTTTAAAGTCCGCGAACGATGCTCGGGGACTGCCGAAAGCTCGCGTGGCGGGAGTTACCCGCCTGGAAGATGCGCGTACGCTCGGTCAGGTTCAACGGTCCAGAGGCTGGCTGGTTTACAACGCGGTGACTCGTAATCCTTGTAGCGAGATCTTTCGAGGACTCTTGGCCGGTTCCAGCGAGAATGTTTACATTTGTCTCTGGTGGCGAGCGCGCGCGCGAGCTCGGTTGCACCGCGAACACAAAGAACGTTTTATAGTCTGGGTCCCCCCGGCCGATGGACGCAGAAATTCCACCCTCGTCACGGCGTGTCGCGGCCGGCGACAAAACACCACAAAGCCAGCCTTGTTAATTACAGCCGGCGTAACCGGCTCCATCTGCATCCGCCGGGGCCGTTTTCCGAATCGCGCAAAAAGTATCATCATTGAACGCGACCATCGCGATCCTATCGGTACCTCGTAAGAGCGGTTGCGGGAATCGAAACGGGGCCAGAGGCCCCCCACCCCCCACGCAACGACCACGCGGGAAATCGCGGCTCTCCTCGTTTTTAATCCCTCGCTGTCGATACAATTTTCCAACGAGTACACCGACCGGGGAAATGTACCAAGAAATGGCCTTTCTACGCTTCGAAGGGACTTCAACGAGTAGGGGAACGAACACGCACTTTTAAGAATATTTGTTCCATAGTTAGAGAACAAAGGTTAAGACAAGGCAAGGTTTGTCACAGTTCTCCGTGTTATTTTCTTCTAATAAAGGTATCGCTCTCGGAAACTTATCACTAATTGAGACACTATTCTAGAAAACTCACTATTGATGAAAATACTTCTCTAAAAAATTTCTTACCGATAAAAATACAGCTCGTATAAATTTACGTTCGATTCGTATTGGGTTTTTCTTATTCGGAATTTGCGGAACGATCCACTGTTCTAAAAAACTCACAGCTGATAAAAATATTTTTCTACAAAATCTCTCACTGATGCAAATACTGCTCGCATAAACGTACGTTCAATTTGTATCGTTTTTTCTTCTTTAGGATTCGCGGAACGATTCACTATTCTGGAAGACTCGCTATTGATGAAAATACATCTGTGAAAAATGTCTTACCGATAAAAATACTGGTCGTACAAATGTGCGTTAAATTTTTATATTTTTTTCTTGTTCGCGATTCGCGGAACGATCCAGGAAACGGCGAGGCGCCACGGCATCATCGATCGTCGATCGACGAACCCACCGTTTCGAGCGCGACCGTTTATTCCGGGACGGCGATCGTCGGTCGGGCTTGTTTATACTGGGTGGGACAGAAATACAAGAGTGTCGCTGGGACGCGAAACATCTGTCGCGGTGAACCTGAGACGCCTCCTCCCGGTCACGCCGCGACTATTTTCGCTCCGTGCCGCGCGATTACGCAGCTGACAGCCGGCGACAACCGCTTTCTCGCACGATTTTCTCATAGGTAACCAACTTGACAGCGTCCAGAGACACTTCCTTGAACTTCCTACCGACCACCCATGCCTCCACCGTCTCGCGGTTGCCCTACGAAACGCACCGTTAAAAGGACTCGCCCTGTTGCATTTTCCACGAAATTCGAGACTAATTGATCGTGTTGCCGACGATTCGATGGGTTTTTGCGATAAGCCGCGTTCAACTGAACGAGTTGGAAAGTTTCGTTTGATTGATGCGCGCCAGCGCCTCTACGAACGCTCCGACATTACAAGGTATTGTCCCGCGTGAACGGTGGAGGCTGTACTTCCGGAATGTTCGTTCTCTCGTGGATATGTACTTTACAGTGTAGGTAAACCCGGTCTGCTCGAAATTCCACAGAGAGCGACAATTTTATTAATCACCGACGATAATTTTCATATCTTATTTCCCCTCGCTGTTGGGTAGGAGGACGCAATATTATTTTCCGCGGACGTACTCTGACGACGATTAATCATTTTCAATATCGAGAATTGAGCGTAAAATTGATAGTGCACGAAGCACGTATAATAACCTTAAGGCGAATGAACTTTACCTACGTTAGATTCAAGTGGGGAACGTTTCGTTTGGTTGAGAAAAAGTGAGGTTAAGGTTCGTGTGAAATCGAGTTCTTTTGCACGAATTGTTCCTTCGTTTCAATTATCGACGAACTAACAATAGAAACGTGTTTACGAGTATCTTGTACTTTTTTATAATCTTTTATCGATACTAATCGTTTCCTTCGGTACACGCGCCTTTACTTCTACGCTAGCCATACGCCATCTACCCATAGCGTTTAAGTACTATACGCGTACTACTTATGTACTACGTATGTACCACTTGTACACCACACACTGCTTACGTATTACAGCAAGTTACGCGATTAGAAAAATGGCCACAACTCGAAAAGATCAAACGAGGACATTTTTTTCATCATCTTTGTGTCCCCGAATTCATCATCGACGTAATTCTCGCGTGTTACGCCGTGCAAAAAAAAAAAAAAAGAAGGGTACCGTGTTCCGAGGGCTGCTGTCTCGCTCTTCTCAAAATTACACACGATAAAAGCCAGGTTTACGCTACACGCGGAGACCGTTCCCTTCAGGGTTAAACACACAATTCCGGCGAATCCCTCCGCCTTACACCGAAACTCGCTCGATAACCGCGAGCAGATAATTCAAGTAGCAATCGAGTAACGACTGAAACAGAGTATCGTTCAATTTACATACATTCTCGGCTCGTTCCGTATGCCCACCCTAGGGGGCCCTAGCCGCGCGTTTTTCGTCGGGTCCCCGGCAAAAAGCAACCCGAAATTAAGTGCCCCCTTTCGTTTTTCGAACGCGTCCCCGGTCCTTCCATGGAACGCAACCCAGAATTAAATCCTTTCGCGCGACGCGATCGAACGACAGCTGGCCAGACGCGGGAATAATATTTCCCGACGCGAACGTGACCGAGAGGGCTGGTATGGGCTGGTGTGGGCTGGTGTGGGCTGGTGTGGGGTGGTGTGGGGTGGTGTGGCGTTTCGATTTATTAAAAGACCGGTGTCGCGTGATCGCGATCGTGGCCGACAAATCCCGGGCGGGTTTCGTCGTCCCCGTGGTCGGTGTACGGAACCTATCGTTAGGCAAAGTGTCGCCTGGCGGGCTTGCGTGCAGGAATGCGATGCGAACCGGCCATTACGCGACGCGGTGTCACCCGGAGCAGGGTAATTTCGTCGAAAGTCGAGGATCGCGGCCCACCAGACCGCAAAAACTACGGGCCCCTGCATTCTTGCTATTCCGACGACTTTACTCGGACTCCAGCCACCCCACGTCGATGGATATCGTTCTTTATTTATTTAACGAGTTTATCGAGCGCGCCAAGGGGTACGGTACGAGCTAAAACGAGGAGAACCCAGTGCCAATTGTACGGAAGAGTCAATTCCACTTCTTACCGACCTAACCTCCGTTAAGTTTTAACCTACCGGGAGGTTTATACGTGCATTGTTTCTTTCGATTCAGGTAGTGTTAAATCTTGTGTACGAAACAGGGGACCAGTTTTAGAAATTGGGGTTTGGAACAGCATTTAGGTTAAGGTACCGTCTTTGATCGAGCCAATGCGTTGCGCGTATTTTGTGCCGAAAATGGAGGTTCAAAGAAACCAGTATTTAGAACATTCGGCAGAGCGCGCTGCGATCGATGAGCTTCGTCGTAAAGCTGGCCAATTTATTTAGCATCGGTTAATTATATTTGTCGAGTATCTTGCCCGCAGAAAATATTCTGCGAAAGGATCGAAGCTGCACCGTGTTCCGGGAGGATCGGAATATCTCCGTATTGACGAATTCCAATTTTCGTGACGCGCGGTATAAAAATATTAAATACACACTTCGTTTCGTCGATTGATATTCGCGTTCGAGGGAAAACTCTAAAATGGTGGACGAAATGCGTGTTGGATAAAACGTGTCGATACACTCACGAACGTGGAAGAAAATATTGCACGTGCAAAAAGTTTGGCAGCTTGTAGACGGCGTCATTGCGGCCGATCGAATACTTACAAAAAGCCCATCTCGTTTGTTCGACGATTACACGCACTGTGTGCAATTAATTTGCAAAATATTTGTACATCGTTACGACTGCTCCGGTTTACATGCGCGTACGCGTTTCGCCCGAAAACGCTATTCGACGATGCTCCGTACAACTAAACGTCCAACGATTTTAGGGTCCAGCGAGTCTCTTTGTCTTTTTTGTCACTTTCTCGCGTCTCTCTTTGTCTCCGAGCACAGCAGGTTTCTGGTCGTCGCTAAATTATTTCGTTCCACTTTTCTCCGAAGCTGAACGAACGTTCATCGGCGTCCCGCGATGGAACGATCGTTTACCATGATCGCGACCGCCACGGTTTTGTCCACCTCAAGGTCTCCGCCTCCGCAGATGCCTCTGCACCAAGAAAGATCCCGATCGCGGGGAGACTTTCAGGCTTTTTAAGGAGGCCTCGGGCCGGATACGCTCGCTGGACGCTTTACGTGACGCGCGTGTCGCCATCGGGAGTCGAGAAGACGCCCAGGGATTCTAACCTTTACCAGATTCGGGTCGAAATGGCGTGTAGCAAGTCAAATAAACAGGTTATTCTTGCGCGATTATAACCGGTGACCCGGTTAACCCTGCGGTTGGTTACAGCTGCGCGTTAGAATCTGCAGTATATCGGTCGTGTTGTCGATTCTGGTATTTATCACTATTATTCTAAGGTATTTAGCGACGAAAGTCTACGTATCGTACATCGAACGGAACAATAGAAGGTTGTTCACGATCTTGTATCGTAAATTTGTGGTAAATTTTCTGTCGGTAGAGTTACTTTCCAGTTTAAAACTTTTAGCAAACGATTAGCCATATAAATCCAGTCTCTATATTTTACACGATAAGATTGTTTCGAGAATAGAAATTAATTATTTACGCATACGAGACACACATGGACACAGGCAACAGTTTAGTTTATATCAATATCGTTACTCGAACGGTAAATATGGACTATGAATCTTTTACGAAAAAAATATGTTTTCGTTTAAACGCGTCTCATTTTTCTCGACAGATAGAAAATAATATTGACACAAATCGAGGCGGTAGTTTCGAGTACCTCGTTTCGTAGATCGAGTAATGACTTACCAGTCATCGCAAAGGATGTACCATCGTTGGAGTACTGTGCTCCTAAACATACATTTGTTTAGATCGCGAGTGGTGCGTGACCTCTACAATCTAACTCCAACTTTTTTCAACACCCTGTACAGTGTTTGCAAGAGCATCCACGTGCGAAATTCTCCAAGTTCTGGCGCACGAACGCAATTCGAAACGCGTACCGAAAGAAAATTTAACTCGCAGGATATTTGTCTGGACGATGCATTCCCTTTCCGGAGTGTCAATCGCGAAACGTTGAAAATTCTATGCAACCTCTTTTGGAAAAAGAATCCTTTTCGCGTACCGACAGAAACGGAGCTCTAATCGTTTCGCCATTGGCGGCGACGAAAGAATTGGAAAGGCAGTCGACACGCCCCTGCAAACGAAGCGGTTAATCCAGCCAGATGGTCCGAGTAAAAAGGTAAACAACGAAAAAATACGAAGAGAGAGAAGGAATTCTCTGGACACCGTTCGCACGGAATCGATGTCAACCCGCAAGAGATGCACATGTTCCCCGAAAATTAGACGTTCGGTGAAAATAAGCGACACCATTAATATTTAATACGGCGGGAAATAATTTAATGAGAGGACTCGGGACCGAGGTATAAATCAATGAAATCGTGTCACGGCCAAGTGCCATTTTTCCCTATTGTCGCACCTTCATCCGGGGCCGTCTTCGTTTCCGCCACGACAATGGTCCCGGGGCGTTTCCTTCGCGCTGTTGTTTTCCTTTCTACCCTTGTAGACCGCGAGCTCGACGATTGGGAACACGCACGCGAGATCCCTGGCCTGGGTCTATGCGAATTTATTTCTCGACGATGGTACGAGACGATGGTATGTGTATCTAGGTCCTGGTGCTCGGAAACATCTGTTACCCGTGGCCTGCAGGGGTTGGGAACAAAGGGGCATCGAGGGGTGATCGATAAAGTACGATAAATCGGGATTCACCTGGGAATGTTTCCACGCTAATTATTTCATTTTAGACGAACACGTTGATCGCATAATGGAGCAAAGTCAGAAACATTGCAGCTTTGAACTTGGAATATTCATCGTTACGTAATAAATTTTATCTCCAGACAGTGTGTTGCTCTTTACGACCGACCTGTTTCCTACTACGGTTCGGTATATCATACTCGATACGCAGTGCGTTACGATCGTTTTATAAATTAAATTAATTCCAGGTTAGAAATTGATAACATCGTTGGTCGATCGCGATTAATAATTCAAATCGTTCGGTCGAAGTATTACATTATCGATCCAATTAAAACGATCGCTCGCGTATTTAATACACCGTAATTTTACAAGCGCGTAATAGATATTAGATAGTACAAATATCTTGCTCGAAAATCGCACAAACTGCTACTTTTTATTCAACGTACGTGTACGTATAGCAGGGAACATTCAGGTTCAAGTTGGAACGCGATCAGGGTAAAGAGACACACGTAACGTTACGTAGATATTCTTTTGTAAATAATTTATTTTATCGATTGACTCGATCGAGCAAATTACGAAATTTAATATTTTGACTAAATATAATAATTCGAGTTACAGCTGTGCCATTCAATGTTTCAACCCTTACGTGGATTCTGCGCTATATTGTGCATTACGTATTATAAATTACATAAAAAATTATTTCGGAACGTCAGTTTCACTTATCGATACTCTTTTCGCATATTCATCTACGATGTTTCAAGTTTATATAAAATAATTTTCACTTTGCCCGATACTATCAATATCTCCAAGTAAATTATTTTTTACGAGAGCAATGCGATAAAAATTATGCTACTTAGAAAATATTTTTTCTATCTGCGAATATTTCATTAAATTTCGCACCACGTTCTCGCGGAGGGAGAGAGTCGTATCGTCCATCGCGGAGAAGGGCCATGTGCGAACACATTCTGTCGCCGGAAATTGAATTTACAAACCGCACTCATGCCTAACAAGTTGTAAGAAGGAACATCGTCCTTGACCGAATGGAAATAGCGTTGGTGACTCTGCTGACGCGACCTTGACGAACTTCGCTGTCGCTTCGAGCCGAACAGGTGAAACTTATTGCTTTTCGCTGACGTTGGAAACTTCGTAAGAGTAGATTACATTTTGATCGATTCGTTCGTCGGCAAATCAAGCTTTCTAATTACACAGAGAAGAAATCATTTCTTAGCGTGCCATTGGATCCTGTACATTGACTAGGGAGAAAATTACACTGCCCGACAAATTGAAACTTTTTTCCATCTTCCAATAGCCAGTGGCTGATCCACGTAGAGCTTCACTTCCCAAACAAGAATTCGCAAACCGAATTACTGTATCCCTCTTAGTTTTCGAAAAATAAAAGTTTTTGTAAAAACCCAGAATTTTCAAAAATAATGAGGTACTACACGAAAAGTAAAAACGTTCGAAAATGCTAACTAATTTCCAAAAATAGAGGAAAGATTCTAAAATATAGCGGTATATAATTCATTAATTGTTTTTGAGTCTAAGAGGTTATAAACTAAATTTGAAATTTAAAAATGTGCCGATATTGTAGTTTCTCGGAGAAAGGGTCATTTTTACCCTTGTTCTCTTCGATGAGCCACGTTGCGTAAATAATGTTTGTTTGCTTTTTTAATACTTCAGGAGTCTCTCCCTTTTTCTCACGAACTTCTTTAAATATCAATCATTAAACTACTATGTACTTCTTAATCAATTTCAATCAATAGAAATTTCATTAATATAATATTCTAAACTCGCAGCCAATTAGCTCGGCAATACTCGCGACGAAATATTGTTCATCGCGAGTAATACCGATTACCAGGTCTCACCACGTGGAGGTTGCTGCGAGCGGAGACCCGGAGAGAGATAGATGGACTCAAAGTTCCATCGATCTCTCTCGACGCGCAATACAAACGAAATTACTAAACCGAGGAGATCGAAGGAATCAAAGTTCCTTCGATCTCCCGGTTTAGTTCTGCCGAGCGATTACATTATGGACAAAATTAGGCAAAATTGGGAAAGACGCGACGCGAATCGTGTAGTTGCTCCTACTAGGTCTATCCCGTTTCTCCTCGGTGGGCCCGATTCAAGAGGAAACGAACGACGCCATCCACTCCCCTAGAGGAGTGCCCCGTTTCTCCATCTTTACGACGAGAGGGTCTTATTTTGGAGGCTTTCGCAGGGACCGGCAAATATGCCTGCTCCTGTGCTCGCAACATGCCCCCCCTGGAAGCGGACACACCGGAGGAGACGGCGATAGACCGTTCGGACCACCTACACGGAGGAACGACGAAGCGAGCAAAGTTAAGCTAAAGATTGGATAATTGCTTGGCAGAGCACAACCTTAAAACTAACTTATTCTAACTGCAGAGATAGAAGGAATCAATGTTCCTTCGATCTCCTCCTTTAATTCTGCCGAGCAATTACATTATGGAAAAATTAGGCAAAATTGGGGAATACGCGACGCGAACCGTGGAGTTGTTCCTACTAGCTCGGTCCCGTTTCCCCTCAGTGGGCCCGATTCTCGAGGAAATGCGCGACGCCGTCCACTCCGTGGAGTGCCCCGTTTCTCCCAACTCCGCGTCAGGAGCCACGCAGAGCGTGGGCCTGACTCACGGAGGATGACGAAGAGAGGGTCTTATGATGGATCAAGGGCTTCCACAGGGACCGGTGCGAACACCTGCCCCTGTGTTCGCAGCATGTTCTCTCTCCAAGCGGACGCACCAGAAGAGACGGCGATCGAGCGTTCGGTCCACCTCCACGGCCGGTCACTTGCTTATGCAACAAGCAGAGGTGGCCGGACTGAGATACGAGCAAGCGAGCAAAAAGAAGCTAAAGATTGGATAATTGCTCGGCAGATCACAAATGTTCGTACATGGTGGCCTTAAAATTAATTTATTCTAAGCTCAACTAAAGATCCCACGATGGATGCGACGAGAAAGTCCTCTTGTGCCTACCTAAGAGTAACCTAAAGTCAAGGCATGATAGTAAATAGAAATGAAAAAAATAAACATGGAAAAACAAGTACAAATTAAAATCGGAGAACAAGTAAAGTAAATTAAAGAAAGAAAAAAATGAGAAAAAATAAATAGGATCGAGTGAGTGGTCGCCAGTACTGACCACCCCCTACCGAGAGGTCAGTACCGGTTACCAAGAGTGGGGGGCCCCCTTCCAGGTACCTAAAATCGAAAAATCCAGAGATCCGTCCACCTCGGAGGCTCCCGGTGAAGTGAAATTTTCATTAACCGCCGGCTCCTTATATACCCTCATCAAGTGAATCGATAAACAATGTGTGTAGCCTTGACAATATCGGTTGGATCTCGATCAAAAATTCCATCGTGAACAAAGAATACTTCAACGAAATGACATTTTAAGCCATTATTTATACTAGAACATTGTTAATAAATGTTTAAACTATATTCCTACGACGGTTGTTAATAATTGCGATAAATAAACATCAAGATATTGTAAAATCTGCGAAAGCGAACGGTTTCGGTGAATGTTTGTTCATTTCCGCGATTGTTATTAACATTTTCGCATGTCCCCAATATTAATCGAACAGTGTTCATTTTATTTATGCACTACAAATGATTATATAATTTATAGAAATTGATTTTGATCGAGATTCGAAGTAAAAACGTGTTTCGTAAAGTTTTAAAGCATGGAAACTAATAATTGTCTATTTGGTACATTAGTTTAACATTTGTTTAATTCTTATAATTTACACAATACGCGTAGAAGATGTATTTTTTACTTAAAAGCGTCGAAATTCAATTAATAGCTTTTCTAAATAGAAAAATCGTCGTGATTACCACTCGTGAATCGATAAACAATGTGTGTAGCCTTGACAATGTCGGTTGGATCTCGATCAAAAATTCCATCGTGAACAAAGAATACTTCAACGAAATGACATTTTAAGCCATTATTTATACTAGAACATTGTTAATAAATGTTTAAACTATATTCCTACGACGGTTGTTAATAATTGTGATAAATAAACATCAAGATATTGTAAAATCTGCGAAGGCGAACGGTTTCGGTGAATGTTTGTTCATTTCCGCGATTGTTATTAACATTTACGCATGTTCCGAACATTTATGTTAGAGAATGCATCTTAGTTGTACATTGTAAATGATTGAGTTGCCTATAGAAATAAAATGTGATCGTAAATTAAAGTAAAACGTGGTTTTCATATGTTTTTCGATTTTTGATCGAAATTAATATTTGTAAAGTAATTAATGATTTATAATATACAAACAAGATGCACATTGTTCGATTAATATTGGGAACATGCGTAAATGTTAATAACAATCGCGGAAATGAACAAACATTCACCGAAACCGTTCGCCTTCGCAGATTTCGCAATATCTTGATGTTTATTTATCACAATTATTAACAACCGTCGTAGGAATATAGTTTAAACATTTATTAACAATGTTCCAGTATAAATAATGGCTTGAAATATCATTTCGTTGAAATATTCTTTGTTCACGATGGAATTTTTCATTTAGGTCCAACCGACATTGTCAAGGCTACACACATTGTTTATCGATTCACGAGTGGTAATCACGACGATTTTTCTATTTAGAAAAGCTATTAATTGAATTTCGACGCTTTTAAATAAAAAATACATCTTCTACGCGTATTGTGTAAATTATAAGAATTAAACGAATGTTAAACTAATGTACCAAATAGACAATTATTAGTTTCCATGCTTTAAAACTTTACGAAACACGTTTTTACTTCGAATCTCGATCAAAATCAATTTCTATAAATTATATAATCATTTGTAGTGCATAAATAAAATGAACACTGTTCGATTAATATTGGGGACATGCGAAAATGTTAATAACAATCGCGGAAATGAACAAACATTCACCGAAACCGTTCGCTTTCGCAGATTTTACAATATCTTGATGTTTATTTATCGCAATTATTAACAACCGTCGTAGGAATATAGTTTAAACATTTATTAACAATGTTCTAGTATAAATAATGGCTTAAAATGTCATTTCGTTGAAGTATTCTTTGTTCACGATGGAATTTTTGATCGAGATCCAACCGACATTGTCAAGGCTACACACATTGTTTATCGATTCACGAGTGGTAATCACGACGATTTTTCTATTTAGAAAAGCTATTAATTAAATTTCGACGCTTTTAAGTAAAAAATACATCTTCTACGCGTATTGTGTAAATTATAAGAATTAAACAAATGTTAAACTAATGTACCAAATAGAAAATTATAAGTTTCCATGCTTTAAAACTTTACGAAACACGTTTTTACTTCGAATCTCGATCAAAATCAATTTCTATAAATTATATAATCATTTGTAGTGCATAAATAAAATGAACACTGTTCGATTAATATTGGGGACATGCGAAAATGTTAATAACAATCGCGGAAATGAACAAACATTCACCGAAACCGTTCGCTTTCGCAGATTTTACAATATCTTGATGTTTATTTATCGCAATTATTAACAACCGTCGTAGGAATATAGTTTAAACATTTATTAACAATGTTCTAGTATAAATAATGGCTTAAAATGTCATTTCGTTGAAGTATTCTTTGTTCACGATGGAATTTTTGATCGAGATCCAACCGACATTGTCAAGGCTACACACATTGTTTATCGATTCACGAGTGGTAATCACGACGATTTTTCTATTTAGAAAAGCTATTAATTGAATTTCGACGCTTTTAAGTAAAAAATACATCTTCTACGCGTATTGTGTAAATTATAAGAATTAAACAAATGTTAAACTAATGTACCAAATAGACAATTATTAGTTTCCATGCTTTAAAACTTTACGAAACACGTTTTTACTTCGAATCTCGATCAAAATCAATTTCTATAAATTATATAATCATTTGTAGTGCATAAATAAAATGAACACTGTTCGATTAATATTGGGGACATGCGAAAATGTTAATAACAATCGCGGAAATGAACAAACATTCACCGAAACCGTTCGCTTTCGCAGATTTTACAATATCTTGATGTTTATTTATCGCAATTATTAACAACCGTCGTAGGAATATAGTTTAAACATTTATTAACAATGTTCTAGTATAAATAATGGCTTAAAATGTCATTTCGTTGAAGTATTCTTTGTTCACGATGGAATTTTTGATCGAGATCCAACCGATATTGTCAAGGCTACACACATTGTTTATCGATTCACTTGATGAGGGTATATAAGGAGCCGGCGGTTAACGAAAATTTCACTTCACCGGGAGCCTCCGAGGTGGACGGATCTCTGGATTTTTCGATTTTAGGTACCTGGAAGGGGGCCCCCCACTCTTGGTAACCGGTACTGACCTCTCGGTAGGGGGTGGTCAGTACTGGCGACCACTCACTCGATCCTATTTATTTTTTCTCATTTTTTTCTTTCTTTAATTTACTTTACTTGTTCTCCGATTTTAATTTGTACTTGTTTTTCCATGTTTATTTTTTTCATTTCTATTTACTATCATGCCTTGACTTTAGGTTACTCTTAGGTAGGCACAAGAGGACTTTCTCGTCGCATCCATCGTGGGATCTTTAGTTGAGCTTAGAATAAATTAATTTTAAGGCCACCATGTACGAACATTTGTGATCTGCCGAGCAATTATCCAATCTTTAGCTTCTTTTTGCTCGCTTGCTCGTATCTCAGTCCGGCCACCTCTGCTTGTTGCATAAGCAAGTGACCGGCCGTGGAGGTGGACCGAACGCTCGATCGCCGTCTCTTCTGGTGCGTCCGCTTGGAGAGAGAACATGCTGCGAACACAGGGGCAGGTGTTCGCACCGGTCCCTGTGGAAGCCCTTGATCCATCATAAGACCCTCTCTTCGTCATCCTCCGTGAGTCAGGCCCACGCTCTGCGTGGCTCCTGACGCGGAGTTGGGAGAAACGGGGCACTCCACGGAGTGGACGGCGTCGCGCATTTCCTCGAGAATCGGGCCCACTGAGGGGAAACGGGACCGAGCTAGTAGGAACAACTCCACGGTTCGCGTCGCGTATTCCCCAATTTTGCCTAATTTTTCCATAATGTAATTGCTCGGCAGAATTAAAGGAGGAGATCGAAGGAACTTTGATTCCTTCGATCTCCTCGGTTTAGTAATTTCGTTTGTATTGCGCGTCGAGAGAGATCGATGGAACTTTGAGTCCAACTATCTCTCTCCGGGTCTCCGCTCGCAGCAACCTCCACGTGGTGAGACCTGGTAATCGGTATTACTCGCGATGAACAATATTTCGTCGCGAGTATTGCCGAGCTAATTGGCTGCGAGTTTAGAATATTATATTAATGAAATTTCTATTGATTGAAATTGATTAAGAAGTACATAGTAGTTTAATGATTGATATTTAAAGAAGTTCGTGAGAAAAAGGGAGAGAATCCTGAAGTATTAAAAAAGCAAACAAACATTATTTACCTAAAGTAAAGATCCAGTCTGTTAACAATGGGTACGGTTTCTTGTAACGACCTGCGTGGTACTCTAACCTAAAATAATAACTCTATTTCCGCGCTTGATATATGCTTCGATTACATTAATAATTCTTAACACAACCGAACACAGACGAATCAACTAATACGATCCTGTACTATCACGAGAGACTCGTTTACGATATATTCGTAAATAACAAAACTTAATTTCTCACCGGATGGATCGATCATGGAACCGAAGTCAATTAGATATTTCTTGTTTCTCCGAATAAATACTATAATCCTTGAAGCTTTTCCCTCTCCGTACTATAATACTATACTATTATACTATACGCAATACTATAAACCCTTGAACTTTCTTTCACCACCCTTTCTACGTCTTGCAACGATCCGTCGATCTTCCAAAGGGGATGGAACACGTTCCAGAAATCCATCGAAAAAGAAGGTGTCGCGATCGAGACACTCTGACTCGTCGGAAGTCGTTTAAATTGGCCGATGCCCCGTAGCGACGTCGAGCCAGTCCTCCGTAACGAAGGTAGAAAGAAGAGGAGGAAGATGGCGGAGGAGGAGAACAAGAAACCCCGAGCGATCTGTGTCGGGGGAGGCGGAACGAGAATAAGAACGAGGAATCCAATCGATACAAATTGGGAATGCGATGACGGTGCGCGTTTTCGGGCGGTGGTTCTCGGGGCTCCGTTACCAGGAGGGGTGAGAGGAGCCGGGGGGGGGGGGGGGGGCCCACACCCCGGAAAAATAACGAAAGCCACAATTATCGGCTCGTTTTGCCGATTTGCGGCCGGCATGCTGGTCATTAGGCGGGCAGCTCGCGTCGGTGCCGGCCGAGGTCGGAAACAATGGCACCCGGGGTGTCAGAAATAATACAAATAACCGGTCCGGTGAAAGTACTGTTTAGCCCGTAATTTCGTTTCGCGGCGGGCACGTCGGAAGGCGGGGCGCGGTCACACCTTCGACGCTCTTTCCTCCCCGTACCACCCTTCAGCCCCCGACACCCTCTCCCTTTCTGCGTTCATTTTTCAGCCGAAGACGCGCGCGAAGCGGAGACGCCTCGACCCAAGTTACTTTCGACGCGATTTTCTACGATCGAACCGACCGACCGACCCAGTCATTCCCCGTGCATTGTTTTTTTGCGTGGAAAGTCTGGTGTCATCGTCACCGCCCCTCGTCGAGGGAAGAGGGTCCTCATCGGCGTGACGGACCATTCCGAAGGAAACCGAGCCGTCCGAGTCGAATGCGGTCGAGAGAGGATCTCTCTCTCGTAACGCCGAGGACAGCTTCTGTTCCTCGATTCGGGGACAAGGTTTTTGTCCAACGATCGGGGGACTTCTTTGCGTTCACTGAGCGGGGTACCCGGGAGTCGTGAGAGAGTCGCGGAGGAGTGGGACCGTGGGTACCCCGTTCAATTTTATCTTGCGGTTAGGTGGTTTTTAAACGGTGAACGAAGGGGGCGAGCACTCGGTTTTCCAGGGATTGCTGCCCGAGAATAAAGTAAAGTTATCCGAGTCGAGAACTCTTCTTTTTTTAAATTCTAATTATTCGACCAGAGACACTTTCATCGAAATTGGACACACCGCTGGAAAATACGGTAAACAAATTGCCTGCGTTTGCAATAAAATGGAAAGTAAAGGTAGACAAACGCACAGATTCGAAAAATGGATTTTTAATACGGGACCACCCGTTCCGTTCCTAAAATTTTCTTTTCTTTTTTCACAAATCGAGCACGTGAAAATTGTGTAAAAGCATTTCGTCGGGTAAAGTATTGTGCAAAAGCTTGGAGGTGATCTTGGTCTATTCTTGGCATCTCCAGCTAGACCGAAAATACTTCCACCGTAGATTGTTCTTGGAGGAACGATGCAGCACCGTAGAAAGCATTCTTTCGATTTATCGAAAAAGAAAAGAGTTGTTGTAGCACAACCTTCGAACCACCTGGTACGTGAAAATTTGTTTCGGTGGAACACGATGCCCTGCGTCGATCAAAGTGTGTTTCCGAATATCTGTTCGAAATACCGTTCCACCGACACGAATTTTTCCAAAAATCCCCAGATATTTGAACATCGGTTCAAAACCTACCACTCCATCGACGTGATTTTTTTCATCCAAGATTATTCGAAGGTTCCTCGAATCTTTATCCAAATCCCCGAGATATCTACCGTAAAATCTCGTCATCGTTGTTCGGTCGATCGTTGATAAAACGAACGTGCTCTCGTTGCGACAATAAGTATCCGCGTCACTCCAGGAGCGTTGCGAATGTATTGTTTCGCGATTGAGAAAATTTTTTCCCGCGACGCAAGATGGCCTAATTTTTTTACGACCAAATGGCAAGTATCTTCTCGGACGTGTTGCAATCGGCGGACGAAAAAGGGCCAAGAGAGAAACGGTTTCCCGTTCGCCTCTGGTTCCTGGCTTCCAGGATTCAGGTAAAGACGCCAAGCTGGGACACAATACGCCTCTCAGCGGGCAAGTTATTATTACCGGCTCGCCATTGTCCGGCTGTCAACAATTAGTTTAGATGATGCTTCAACATCCTGTCGAACAATCCCACCTGAGCTGCGTGCCTTGCCTCCGGCTTCGTGGAAAATAGCATCGTTCGAGGAATGCGATCTCCCCTTTTCGAGTTTCGGCCAGATTTGCGCAACTTTCGCGTGCCCCGGACGTTCACGTTTCCCGAAATATTACCGTTTGTCTTTCAGCGCGATATTTCCGTTACCCGACCACTTCTTTTCATCGAAAAGTAGAACTACCCAAGAACGGTTTCCCCGTTACTTAGTACATTGCCCCGAGCGCCTCGTAAATCGCAGTCGCCCGCCAAGATCGAAGGAAACTTCGCCATGTGTCGCGGTACTCCACGAGAAAAGGCAAAAAAGAAACTTGAAAACTCCATCGGGGTGGAATACCGGAACCAGAACAACGTTCTCGTGGTCCGTGCAATGGCACTCGAAAGGAAGCCGGGGATCGGTGAAAGCGCGTACCCGTCGAACTTCATCATCTTCAAGATTTTCCGATCCCATTCTGCGCGTCTATTGTCCACGCGTCGTATGAAATTCCAGAGACACGTTGCGCAGCGTACCGAGAAAATATGATATTCTTTGACCCACGAACGAGAGAGAGAAAGAGAAAGAAGGGGTGGGGGTAAGTTGCGGAGAAAAGAGAAAAAGTGGGAGAAGGACCCAGTTTCGGGCCGCTGTGTCTCCCCATTGTCGAGATACTTTTTTCTTTTTTTCTTCTTCGGCGTGGTGTACGGGCCAGGTAACGTCATATTGAATGGTCGACCAATCACAATATTTTTGACGAGTTATGCCGCGGCATAATGGCCCCCGGGGCAAAGGGGAAGTTTTTCCAGGATAAAAGTTGCGCGCGGCCGGGTAGGCATTCAGCCGCGTCCGGCGGTTAGACGCGCGTTCTCGACGACGATGGCCCCGCAGGACGCCACAATGGGGGCCGTGAGCGGTCCTTGAGCCTTTAAAAGCACAAAGACACGCGTTGCTTTCTCCCTCCGGGTGCGTGCGTCTCGGGTGGCGTAGGAGCGAACCGTCTCTCTCTCTCGACGCATCCTGCTTATCCCGGAGCACCGCGCACCGCGCACCGCGCGCTCCCTCGGGATATAGACGCTCTGGAGCGTGCGTAACGCGCTCACCGGCCCGTGAGTTATGAGGGAAACGCGCGCAATATTAATATTTTGTATCATCCTTGCGTAGCCGTCCTTCGTCCCGGGATGCAACCGCCGCTCTACCCACGTCCCCTCTGCCTACCGTCTTTTGTCGTCAAGCGGCGCCCGGCGTCGTTCTTCGGCCAGTTACCGCGATACGTGGAACCCTACACGATTCTTCACCGGCTGCTTTCGCTAAGATTCTTCGTCCATCGCTGGATGGGATTCGTGTGATTAAGGACGATGGGGAGACCGACGAGAACCATCGAGTACCGATGGGTTCTACTTATTGGCAAGGAGTGGTTCGGAACGAGCTGTTTTTTAGCACTCTACGAGAGCGCGTTGAAAATCTAGGCGACGATAATATCTTGGGTGATTTTTCTTTAGCCGATTTCGATCCGATGAGAATAAGATCGATCCGGTTATCTACGACGGGGAGATCGAGAACGACCGTTGAGTACCGATGAGTTCTACTTACCGGTAAAGAAGAGTTTGAAACGAGTGCCGGTGCACAACGTACGCGACGATAATAACCCAGGCGATCTTCTTCTACTTTTCTTCGAAACATTAAGGTCATCGGTGTTTCCTTAAATCGAATCGTATAACTTTGTTCTTTGCGCTTTCGTAGGGGATAGGAAAAATTCAACGACCGAGAACGACGTACCGTACCGATCATCGAATCTCAAGATATCTACGTTTCATTAACATGTCCCGAAGCTAGAACAGGTGCTCAAATTGATGGTCATTTGCATTAATGCGGAACCGAAGCCTCTTGAATCAGTGATCACGATTTTCTACTTCCTGCGGCGTAATTGATGCCCGTGCCGCGGTAATTCATCTTCGTATCCTTTCGCGTAGTGAGATTATTTATGGTAAACAATATTTTTTAGTTCACCCCACTGTGGCTAGCCCGTTTCCTGAATCCAGCTCCGTTAGATTTTTATCTACGTTACCGTACAGAATCCCGTACCTTTTTTACCCCGATCGAAGCAATTATTCACTCTCTAGGAAAAAAAAAGATCAAGATACTCGCGCGAGGAGAGCATTACTCTCGAAGATCCGTGATCTTGAACTCGATATTTTTCTCTTAATACGTAGCGAGTCCTGATTCTAACCGACCTTAAAATCTCGCAAAGAGAAAGTAACCTTGAGAAAAAATAGATACACGTGACCCTTGAAACGATGCGATTCGTTCTAAGAAGTTTTTTCTTTCGGTGAACGAAATGGAGAATAGAAACGAATTGAAAAAAGGAATACTTTCCAGTACATATGATCGTTACGATTACAAAGCGCAGATGCAACTTTGAATGCGTTGGTTGCAACTCTCGAGGTCCAGCCTGGTCCCCGAAAGCACGGTTCTCGAGACCACGAACGGGCCGCGTCTGAAAATCCGAGGGTCGCGAAGGGGTTGATGTTCGATCGTTCGAATGTTCGCGGTTCGTTTCCTTCGGAGAGCCCGGTTCCGAGCAGACCTTGGTCCGGTTCAAGTGCAGAAATCTTAAGCCTATTGGGAAGACGTTCCTTTGGCAAACCGCGAGTCAAACCGGCGGGGTTGGGCGTGTATCGCGAGCACCGAGCCACTCCCCCTCTCCACCGCGCTTGGATCCTCGAGCCCTTTATCCGCTTTCAGGGCTGCCGCGATGATGTTGCAAATTTAATCATCTGCATACTTGCCGATTACACGGAACGCCGATCACAGAGGTCGCCCCGCGGGGGTTGCTCCGTCCGAACTCCGTTTACGTTCGGGCCACATACTTTGTGCGTCCGTAGACGCGCCATGTTCGTCCCACCCCCACCCCCACCTCTTTGGACCCCTCTGGCCCCCTCCGCCGGAAGCACATCGCGATGCTTCCGCGCGTTTTCATCGAAGCTTTGTGCGGGCCCGCCGCGGGCCCTTCGAATCCGCCTAAGATTTGTCCCCCCCGGCTGAATCGAGATCGTGATTTTCGTCCCGATGGAATTTTCGATCGGTGATCGCGGAGAGGAGAGTTTCTTTGTCGGTGGAACACTATAGCTGTGATATCTCTGCGACGAGAGATTAGGTGCGAGTAACGAGTAATTTTACGAAGAGTCGAGACACCAATTTTCAGACACTTTTACCTTAGCTTTTATCGAAGCTTTGTACGTTCAATTTGGTTCCGCCTAAGATACATTCTATAATACGAGATGGTGATTCTCCTCGCGATGGGGATCTTCGACTCCTAATTGTGAAGTGTTTCTTCGTTCGTTAGGAAAATATGGTAGCTGCGAAATTTGTTTGGAGCGAAAAAAATTTTGTTCGGTTAATAAAAATACTCCGATACGAGTAAAGTAAACATCGAATCGCTTAAAAGCGATGTTCAACACTGGTCTCTCTTTGCATCGTGACATTTTGTCTCGGTGCGCGCTCCTCACCTGTGAAACACCGAATCTTTAAAAATCGATCGGAGTCGTTCAGCAGAGGCAACGAACGCTTCGAAACGGGACTTCTGTGTTTCGTTGATCGTCGAGCGAACGATCAATCGAAGAGTAAACGTTTCCTCGGTGAATCCAAACGACAGGTTACAGCGGATACGATATTATTCCGCATTAGCGGAGGGATCGCAACAAGGGGTGGAGACGAAAGAAAAGCAGGGACGGTCGGTGTCGCGACACGGGGAGCAACAAGTGGTAAATGGGAAAGAGAGATCGACGGATGTCAAGTCGTGGGGAAATAAAAAAGTCACCCTTATCCCTGAGGGGGGCGGCGTGGCTAATAAAGGCTTGCGACAACAAGCGACAAGAGGGGTTGCCGTGACTGGAAGGAGAGGAATCGGAGGGTAAACCAAAAAGGAACCAAGAGACTTAAACGCTTCTCAGCGACACAATAGAATTTTATCGGGGTGCTTTCACCTTTTTTTCTTCCCGCCCTCTTTCCCTGGAATTTGGATATCCGCCGCTTGACGTAATTTCCTTAACCGGTAAAGAGATCGTTCCTCTTCTCTCGAGAGGATATTAAATCTTCGTTCCTTTTTTTCTATATTATTTTTACCGTACACCTTGGAAAATTATAACACCGTGGAATCATTTTACACGTGAATTGCGTATGCAACGTTCTCAATATTTAACGACATTGGTACCGGTCCATTTTACGGTTCTCCTAGCGAAATAAATCTTCTGTTGCATCCCCTGTGCAGTGTACACAAAATTGATTCGAAACAAATATTACACGATTATTGAACATATTTCAAAAGTAGAGCGAATCATGAAGAATAAAAAAAATCAATTGTTAGCGATCAACCCTTAGCAATTGCCAAAAATACAATTCCGTTCGTCTTACGTAAGGTCTTTCGTAAAATTTACAGTATTCTCTAGAAAAGTAATCAAATACTTCGCAAACGGCCTACACCTTCTCAAAAACAAAAGCCTCGTTTAATTCGAGCCTGTAGCAACGACTTATTACATTCCGTTGATTCCCAGCCTTTTCCGAGCAGGTAAAAATTCCTCGTATCCGTGTTAAATCGAGTTCTCGTATCGAGTCCACGCGTGTCTCTACGAACTTCTCGCTGATCCGTTTCGCGAACTTTCGTTCCCGCTTGGTAGCCACCGCCCTCGAAGAGTGGATGTTTGCAGCGCAGAGACGGTGGAAAAAAAGAAAAGGAGCCGCCCTATCGAGGAGGCCGGCATTTAATTAATTCTAGATCGAGGCTTTGATCGGAATATCGCGAGCTCACCCCGACGGAAAACAAATCCGCGCGCAATAGCCGGCTGTTTAGCATTACGTAAAAACCAATTACGTGGGAATGCCTCTGTTGATTGGTAACAGAGATGGCCCGCGGGGCTCGCGGCTGCGTAATCGGGATCGAGAATGCCTCGGGTCTGTTGTTCCAACGAAATGTATCCGATGTCAAAAGTGGCTGGACCCGGTGAGGGGGTGGCTGGAACGGGGGTGGGGTTGGAGACGACGTTCAACCAGGGTGGACGGCACGTGTCACTTTGAAGAACGTCCGTGGGGAAGAGGATCGCGCATAGCGAAATTTTCCAACAAATCTCGTTAAGTTTTCATTTGCCAAATGCAGATGCCAGTCCCGGACTCTCTGAGTGACTCCTGACCATTCACCCGATTGCGATGCCCGTGGCAATTTCCGAGCCCCTAATTTTTTTTTCCTTTTTTTTTCCGTTACACGCGCGATTATCGATCTCGGTTCGAAATAGCGACGAACCGGGTGTCACTGCTCTTTGTATTTGGTGGAGAATTTTCGGAAAGCGGAAAAATGAAATGCCAACGAAAGAAACTAGATAAAACGCAAATACCCGGGAAACTGGTGTTACGGAAATCCAGCCTCGATCGTTCGATGACCACTCGTTTCAACAAACGCCCCGAAATCCGTAATAAAGAATTTCTTTTACACCCTGTACCGTAACACGTTCGAATTTAAATTCCCCGCGTTAATGAACTCCGTCGCGTCTGAACATTTTTCGAAATTACAATTGAAATTCCCGCGAAAGGGAACGGATTCCAGGACCCCGATGCAAATCATCCGCGCGAAACGAATTCGTTTCGCGCGTCGTTAAAAACTCGGCCCGGCGTCCGATTAAATAAATAACCGAGCTGCGGCCACGAGATGCCGCTGGCCGGCAGCCGGTATCTATTACGATCGGAATTTAATGAATGTTGTAGCCGGGAATGACGCGCGTCGCGGATCATCCCAGAAATTACATCATTCGAAATTTCGCAAGATTGGTCGTGGCGCGAGATATTTCTCTCCGCCTCTTCTTCCGTCCCCCTCTCGTCCCCCTCTCGTCCCTCTGTCTCCCCCTCGAGCCGCTTTGGGTCCAACTCGAGACGTCCCGACGATGTTCGGGGCCTTATTCTCGTGTAATCCTCGCCGGCCAAGAACCACCGTAATTCATATTGTCGTTATACGTGCACGCGGATCCCCGACTTGATTACCAATAACGCTGGAATGGATACATACGTAGAGAGGCCAGGGTCTCTCATGGCGTTGAAAAACGGGGGAAAAGAAAGAGGGTTGGTCGAGGTACCGGCCGGACTGAAACCTGTAGCCACTGATACGGTGAAGCGTCGATAGTTGCGGGAAAAATGTATTACAGGTTAACCTCGATGTCCGAACGAACGAAGTACAATAATGCTCGTAGGTTAGGATCAATATTATAGGTTAGAAACTTCGACGAAGATTATTCGAACGAGCTTAAACGAATGCATCGATTTTCACAGTGAATAGAATAGTGACAATGTTTGCAGTTCTTGGGAACACGATAAAATTGGAATAAATTAAATGTAATGTATAAAAAATAAACATTCTTAATGTATTATGAATGTAAACTACTTTTAATGTAAACTACTTTTAGGTTAGGTCTGCAATATTTTGTCTCAGTGAAGGTCATTTTCCCAGAGTTGGTCATTTATGATTAGTCCGTGTTTACAAATTTTCTTCCATTTAAAAGTACAGTAGGAAGCAGGTTTCCGTAGTATCGAGATCCGTGCAATTATCGAGGTAATCGATCAAATTCGTGTCTCAATTTTCACATGTCGTTAAGCGACTATGCCTTCCACTTGCCAGAGTAATGCAATTGACGCGATTCGCATGCAACAAGTATCGAGATTGCATCTATCGAGATCCTATTATACCGAGACTTATCGCTTCTCTGCTATCCGATAATTCTATTTCACTGGATTTATGATGCTAGAATTTTCATATCAACTTCTAAGTGAGATTCTTGGTTCAAGTCTACGTGTTCATTGTTATCCTAAACTTTTGTACATATCGATACGTTTTATTTTTGACTTTACGATTTCGATATAAATTGAACGCACGTTCGATATTAATTGTTACGTAACGCTCTTAAATTTCTAATAATTTACATCGAAGAAGAAACAAGGTGGATGTAATAATACAATCGCGCCAACTACTTTCGTAGTTTATTTGAAATTTATATTTTCCTATCGATACGAAGTTAACAATTATTTGCGTTATCGAGCGTAACAAGGAGTAACGCTTAAAATCAAAATAATTTTCACTTCTCGTTCGTGGAAAAAATAAAAAAAATAAAGGTATCGACGATGTCGAGAGTAACTTCGATCCCGTCGCTAGCGAGACGCGATATTAAACGGTTCCACGTTCCCCATCGACGCAGCGTTAACGCGGAACGCGATCGAAACGCAGCGGATATTTTACGACGCGACGCTCGAAATATTCCCGGCATTCCGCGCGCGTACGCTCGAAACGTCGAACAATTACGTTCGAAAAATGGAGGCGCGTCGTTCGACCGGGCGAAATCTTTCGACGAATTTTCGACGAGGATCGGCCGGGTGGGGAGGGGGTGGTATGGCGTCCCCTGCGGTTTCATTTCGGCCGACCAACGAAATTGAGAACCGCTGGACGAAAACCGCAAACCGTGGGCCAATATAATGAGATTTAAATTACTGTGGGACTGTGACATAGTGTCCTTTTTACGAATCGTTGCCTCCGCGACTCCTCCGCCCGGTAACCAATTCGGGATGGAAATTTGATTCGAAGCCCCGTCCCGAAATAATCGATTATCGTACTGGGCCCCCTCGTGGCCCGGGCCCCGACGAGATTCGTTAATCCGCACGATTCCGCGAATGGACGGGCCACGCGGCGATTTTCTGCGCGTGGGAGCTCTTTAAAACGAGCCGCACACGGTCCTCGCAGAAAGACCACTGAAACACACCATTATTGAGACAATATTTCCAATTTTCTTTCCTACGCAATATATTTTTATTACATCGAGCAATACCAGCTATACACGTCCGAATAATCGGGCTTCGATAACATATAAAACACTTTTCCACTTTTCCTACGCGTTAAGAGCTCGCGTCACTTCCAAACCGTGAGCTCTTAACGCAAAGGAGACGGTTTGATATCCTTTTCATTCTCGAGTCGCTCTTGCCTTTCTTGAGCTGGAGTGAATAGAAAATGAGCTCTTAGAGCATAGACCTGACTCTTGAACGTACACAGATACATTACGGTTGCACTTTTAAATTGAAATTCTCTAACAATATTTCTAATGCCATCCTCTTAAAATGTTTCACGATTTGTGACACGATTTTTAAGCGATACTATTCAATGGTGTCTCAACAATTTTGGGAATAAATAGGACGAAGAATTTCAAGGTGAAATAAAACATTTAACCTGGGATTCGATCGTTATTCGATTCCCACTGGCCTACTCAGAGTAGAATATTAAACGTTTATTCGAGCATTATCGTTGATTCTTATCCAGGTGAAACAGAGTGTAATTCTTCACCACTGTTACAACCCTGCTTTCAGAATCTAAAATCGATTTCTGATATCGAAACGGACGCAATCCAAGCCAACAAGTATTCCCCTATCACTGGTCAACGAAATCTTCGATCGGATTACTTCAACCCTTCGATTTCGAACAGAGGGTCGAATAAAGTTTAAACAAGTGTGTAAAGGGGACGTCGAATGCTTAATTCGATAGTTACACGTGTTCTAATCGAGTTCTATTTAACATTCGATTATGTTGTTATTTGTAATTTAATTTTACCCGTCCTCTGGTGAGAATAATTCTACAACAGGTTTAGGTTTAATAACAACGTATTTGCTTTCTTTTATCATAAAATGCATTTCCACTGTAACCAACGCTGTATTTCCGTATTATGCATTATTGTTTTTCCTCTTACTTTCTCTTGTTACCATTGTGAATCCGTGTGCGGTAAATACGTATTACCATTATTATTATTGTAATTGTAAGGGTGATTAGAAAAGAATCTAAGACTTTTATCGTAGATAGTCATTGAGCAAAAGTTCCTGTATTATTGCTTTACGTTCTGAAACCATTGTCCCGATATAATAGAATTTCAAAGTGATACGAAACCTTCGCAGAAAGTGCTTCTAGAAATGTTAATGATGTTTTCCACGGAATGAACTAAATTGATTCACGAGACATTATGAAAGTGCTTCCATACGATCGGGAAGATCGTACTCGAGATCTTGAACGTAGAGTGTAAATGTCTGAATAGAATGAATTGTATTAGCAATAAACATTACAGAATTTATAAAAACACCTGAAAGTTGATAACAAAATCGTACAGGTATATAAAGTACCATTGTTGCAATTACTCACTGTTCACCGCTTTCTCTATATTTTCGAATATTACACCACAGTGGGAAACAATATCACAAATTCAAGAAAAACGGTTTCAAAAATTTCACACGATCGTTTAAATATCATTTACAATACTTTCCTTCTCCGACGTAACATTTCCCTTCGAAACATACAATCTTCATCGATTGTTCTCAGATTGCTACTTTCTCGACCAACAAAGTCGAAAAGCTTCTCCTCGGCAATCCACTGAACTCATCTCCGAATCGATGTTCACATTCGATGGAACACCCTGTTCATTAAATGGCAAACGAGATCGTCCTTCTGCGTATCCATTTAACCGCTCGAGTATCCGCGATATTATTCTTCCTTTTGTATTTAATCTTTCCACCCGGTTACGGATATCGTATATCGACAAATAAATCGTGAAACGAATCCAGCGTGGTTCACCATCGATCGATTCGACGACGTTAACCCCGTGTGTGGACGCGGGCGGCTAAACGCGTGGCGAAGCAGCGCATTAAGGGACAATTTGTCAGGTAGCTGATCACGGTTCGACCGACGAAACGAAACGAAACGAAACGAAAGAAAGGAAGAAAGAAAGCGGGGAATGACACGGCGCGGGCAGCTGCCTGTACACGCCGCGTTACTCGAGCCAGGTAACGGCGCTGCCTTTTTTCCCGCTCGGCGCTTTTTGTCAATCAATTAAAGCGCATTCGCCGCAATTTAGAACGCATTAAGACGGCCCGCGGCAACATTCCGCGCGTCGCTTCCCGGCGTCGACGTCTTCGGCGACCTCGCGAGCCGACATTTCGCATACACGCTCGGAGACTGGTTGCGTTTACACGCGTGACACGAATATTTTTCACCAGACGCCAGGATGTCCTCTATCCTGCTTTGCTCGCCTCGCGCGTACGATAGTTCACGGACAATTATTTTTATTCGACAAACATTCTTTTTTTCGCTTGGGAATTATTTAAAGTAACACCAATAATCGTGGTCTCGGAAGTATGTATTTTTATTCGGTGACGGGTGAACGAAGAGATTTATTCCGTATACGTTTACGACCTTGAAAGGTCACCTCCAGAGGATAACTATTTTTCTTAGTCAAAGATTTCTTTTTGTTCGAGTATTATTTTTGGTAAAGTCAAACATTGTGTTCTCGGTAATTCTATGCCTCGTATAAGTAACAAAAGATTACAAAACATTCTTTACGAATATTTTTGTATAGTAATTATTATTCAGTGTTATTATAATATTCGAATTTTGGATCATGTGTTTATGATCGTCCTGTACAATGAAGAATTAAAATGGAAGTAATATAATACTATCGACTTTAGTTCAAACGATTATCCAATAGATTTGTCCCGTCGTTTGCTAATTCCTTCTTCATTAAAGGAAAGAATCATTTTCATAGAACAGAAGGATGCCTCGAAACGAAGCATTCGAAAGCAGCGTTGAAAAATTTGCAATTTTTAGCAGCGGATAAATATCGCGGCGGACTTCCTCCGGCGAAACTATTAAATAATTTATGCGGCACGTTCCGCGGTTATTTTTAACGAACGTTGGAATGAATATTCATAGAAGTCGGATTATAAATTTCCTCGACGTTGGCAGCGAGCTGTCTTGAGAAAATCACGGGGAAAAAGCATCCGGCGACGGGAAAGGGGCTTCTCAAAATTCGTGCTCTTAATGGCGTCGCGGGGCCAGTTTTTAGGTTAGATTCACCGCCATCCGTCGAGACGTTCTTCGAGGGAACGTCGGAGAGAACCTGTGACAAATAGCGTGAAAAAGCTTCGTGCAAAAATTATTTGCAAAACAAGAATCGATAACACTGTGTTCTCTGTAAATTCATTGTAAATTTTATCGATCTATCAAAATCAAAGACAAAATAAAAGGTGACTTTTCTCTCTTCTCAAAGGTACTCCTTACTCTGGAATTCGGATAAACCTCCTGTACGCGCGTTATAAATCTTACTGGAACGCAAGCATTGAACATAAGGTAACAGCTTCGAAAGAGCGACGAGTACTCGGTGACTTGTGTACGATACACGGGTGACCGTTGGTTTCTCACGAGAATCAGCGCGTCGCGCATATGTCGCGCGTGTAAGCGAACGCGTTAACCATCGAACAATGAAATGCTTCGACGGTTGGCCGGCGACTAGCGCGAGTCAGCGGTTAATCCCGGTGTTATCGCGTCCTTCCCCGAGGAAGAGAACGGGAGGCGTTTTACCCGATCGCATCTTTACTTCTTCGAGTCGACGCCTCTTACGAGAGACGAAAAGCCACGGAAGAGATCGCATCTTGTGACCCCGAAATTTTAAACCCCGCTAAAATCTCTGTTCCTTCGCGCGTTATCTGCGAGGCTCGATCTGCCGTCGAGGATCGAAGGGCACATATTGATTTCGATAATGATCGATTACCCCCCCGAACGTTCCCCGTGCTCGTCGACTTTCATCTTCGTCTCGCGGGAGACGTATCGATATCGTGACTCAATTTAGATGGAACGATACCACCAAGGTACTAGATATTTTGTCCTTTGTCGGTGTTATTGGCAGGAAGCTCGATAACGAGCAAAATCGAACCGATAACACCAAAAGTGAGCCGACCGAAGCGATTGCCAGGTATGAAGGAGGCTTTCGTGGGAAATATAGAGGAACGTTTCAAACAACGAGTACCTTAACAACTTTATCGATCGATTGTTCGTGTTGTTGGGACAGAGAAGGACTTTTGTTAAAAATATAGAGAAACATTAGAAATTGTACCTTAACAACTTTGCCAACGACACGGTTGAAAGATTGTTTCGATAGCTAGAGAAAAGTGGACTTTCGTAAAAAATATAAGAAAGCATTAGAAATATAAAGTACCTTAACAACTTTGCTAATGATACAGTCGAAAGATTGTTTCAATAGCCAAGAGAAATGTGAACTTTCGTAGAAAGTGCAGAGAAACATTGGAAATAACGAAGTAATCTAACAGCTTCCATAATGATAGAGTTCAAGGATTGTTTTGATAGCTACGAGGAAAGAGGACTTTCATAGAAAGTATAGAGAAACATAGGAAATAACGAAGCATCTTACCAACGTCACCGAGCATAGCGAGTTCAAGGATTGTTGTGACGGGCAGGACAGAAGAGGACTTTCGTAGAAAGTATAGAGAAACATTGGAGATAATGAGGTATCTTAACAACTTCACTGACAATAGAATGTAAGGAATGTTTCGATAGGCAGGACAAAAGAGAGCTTTCATAGAAAGTGTAAAGAAACATTGGAAATAATGAGATAACAACTTCACCGGGGATAAAGTTCAAGGATTGTTCCGATAGACAGGACAAAACAGGACTTTCTTAGAACGTACAGAGAAATATTTGAAATAACGAAGTGCCTTAACGACTTCACCGAAGCCGGAGTTCGAAGACAGTTTCGACAGGCTATTCTAATGTTGAGAATAGTACAATGTAACAACAGCTAGGATTATTTCGAGGTTGGAATCAGCGTCTGGAAGAATACCAACATCTGGAACACACTTTTCTGAAATTTTTAAACGATCAGTCAACCAATTAAAAATCTGTACGACAAAAATTACAACAGGACGTGCAAAAGTATCTGCTCGCACTTAGGAGCCTCGAGGATTATCAATTGTTAGAATTAGAAATTTCCTAGACTCTAGAATCTCTAGACACAGTCTTCCGATAAAAACTAACAGTCTGGTAAAAAAAAAATAAGATAAAAAGCAGTCCAGTGAACGAAATAAGATAAGAATTTTCTAGAAAATATTATTAAATAGACTCGAAAAAGAATTTCCAACCAGAAAGTTAAGTAACTGCTACTGTGACTGTACGAAACGACTGTAAACTATAAACTGTCTTTACACTGACCAGGCAATTCAACGATACAAAATTTTCAACGTTAAAAAAATTACTGTAAAGGTCTACTTACAGTTATAAAATACTTTCCTTCTAATCGACCGTAGGGTCGGTATTGGTTCAACCCTCCCTCTATTCCATTTAACGCTCTGACGGGTAAAAATAAATGGAACGTTTGTCTTTTTACCGTGCTGAAAATGTGAAAAGTCGGGGAATTCTTTCGCGAAAGAATTGGAGGGAAAAATTTTGAGGCAGAATGTAAAAAACGTTGGTCAAGTCGAGGTAAAACATTCCGCACCGCTGTAATATTTTTCAGCGATGGGCGCCAGAGGATGGAATGGAAATCCCGTAGAATATTTCGTAGCCCGTTCGGTTTCGTTGCTACGAATCGATTCCGAGGGTCGGATAAAAGTCGGATAGAAATGTAGGCGGAATATTCCAGCCTGTTCCACCCCCGCGAGGATGACGTTAATGGCTGGATAGATGTTCGATACCCTGACCTAACCCGTTACGAGTAATGACGGAATGGACGTTGAACGTTCTGTCATTTACTGCCCCGGTAATTATTAATCGACGTGGACGATTACGGTGATGTTGATTGTACCGTTTCGCGTGCAGGATAGGTATATCGTGCCGATTATGTTTATTCGCTGTTAATGGAACGGTGCTCGGAAATAAACGTCACCGGTGGTACGTCGACTAATTGGGGAATGAAACGCGTTGATCATCGTGATTTCGAACAACCGCTATTAGGAAGTCGTAAGAAGCGACGAGTATGCGAACGGAGTATAAAATATTTATTGTGCACGGTTTATTTTTGTATCGTCGACTCGGGGGCATTTGATCCACCAACGTTCATCTCGTATCGTATTGTAAAAACAACATTTTACGATTTTGTATATTTCTATTTCAACAATTGTCACCGAATATTTCAGACGAAAGCGCCGTTAACGATTGACTAACTTTAGAAAGAAATTCAAAACGAATCGAACGATCCTTTGGTAGTTTTAAAGTTAAAGCTCTCTCTACCGGTTAGACATCGTTTCTCGGACATTCCTCTGGTTGCCTCCCGACCGAACAATAAACCTTCGCTCGTGGAGGATTATCGGTGCGCAGCTGTCGCGCAACGGGCGTTAAAGACACTAACGTTCCGAGTCCTCGCGTATTCCAGTTTCGTCCGCGTAGATCGTTTCGAGCACTGGTTACCAACTCGGTGGCTCGTTCCACGACTCTTCGCGAGCATCTTGCGAGGAGCTCCGTCGTAACTACGACCCCGCACCTGTCACACGATCGTCCCTCGGATACTCCATTAACGCTCGCTTCTTGTGTGTTCCCGTCCCGTCCGACTTCTGAGGAGGCCGCGACGCGCGTGTCGCAACACCGCTCGCGTGTGAAGCGACAGCGGTTAAAATACACCGAAATGGACTGGTGCAACGGGAGCCACGAACACGTCTTCTCCCACGGTGGCTGATGTCAGAAGACGTGCGCGACAAAGTACGTGTCACGCCACTCCCGGTTCGTTTAAGTTAATCGTCGGGGTTCCTTTTCCGCGCACCCGCGACCCCTCGTCCCTAACCCGACCGATTTCATCGCTGTCTTTCGATCCGTGGCCACTCCACACCCCCCTCCACGCGTCACCAGACCCCCCTTTTTCGACCAGATATCCTGCCTCGTCGTCCCGACCGAACGAGACCTCGCGAAACCCACGAATCCGTACCCTTGCCACGATTTTTGCGATCGAGAGGTCGCGATCGATGACGGTTGCTCGATCCCTATCAGCTCGAGAGGATGTCCACGAATTTTTGACGATCTCTGGGCCAACGAGACTCGGCTATCGGAAACTTTTGGGTGGGTTCGATTGTATCTAGTTAAGATAGTCAAGAACGAGGAAAATAATAAACAATTATTCCGCGTAGAAGCTAGACGTACCCTGTTGTAATTTTCTTTCAATTTTTATTTCTAGCCAAATATTCTATTTTCAATTAGTGGCAATCGGCAAGCGATATAATACATTGTACGCTGTAACGAGAAAGTAGACAATTTATTAAAACCAAACGTTGATTCGTCGGTAGAGATAATTTTCAAACTGTGCTACTTGGAAGTGCAGGAAAATGCACTTTCGCGAAAAAGTTCATCGATAAATCTTTGTCTCGTGGAGTGACAGCCGCGCGTATAAATTCAAAATTATACATTCTTCTTTCGTTCTTTCCACTTTCACAAACGCGCCTAAAATGCTTCTACGCGAACGTTGAATTACACATTCCTCTTTGGTTCTTTCCACTTTCTCAAGGACACCTGAAATACTTCCACCTGACTCCCGCACCGTCTTCGAACTTCGAGTTCGTCGAGTCTTCTCCGCTTTCCCTCGCAGCCTCTTCGTTCGAGGAACGACGTCCGGTCGGTCGAACAAGCGTAAACAAAATCAAATCGTTCCCTTTGAAAGGAAATCGTCCGCACGGTCGAAGAAAAGTATCGTCGCGGAGCTGGTTTCCGGTTGAACGACAACGAAAACGCGATCCTCGACGCGGAAAAGGAAACGAGGGTAGCAGAGAAGCTTCCGAAATGATTATCCGCTTAGGGCCGGTGGACGGTTCGTCTTCGACAAGATCGACGATCGCGCGTTCAACGAACCGTCGCGCAGCGTCCACGCTCGTCCTTCCCGCGTCTGCTTACCTGCTCCGCGCTTACGCTTCGGCTCACGGGCAATTAAGCACGCGCGTTCACACGCGAATAGAGACGGAGGTCGCGATAATAGCCGATGCAGCGACGCCGGGACAACGCAACGAGTGCGTGCGAACCAAGCGTACGCGAACGCGAACGCGAACGCGAACGCGAACGCTTGTCTCTATGCGCGCGTTTCAAACTGCCCGCCATTGTTGAACGGATCTTTTGTTCCACGCGACGACGCTACGGGGTAATTGAATCGGACAGACCGGCAGAGATAATTTTACAATTTTTCATTAGCGATTCTTCGCCACCTCGGTTACTTCGCTCTCGGTGTGCCTTTTAGAAGGATTCCGTGCGAGTAAATTTTTATTTCTAACGCGAGTCGAAGAAGATTGTACGTATCATAGTACGTGTTATAGAAATATAAAAATGCAGGAATTATTATCCAGACGAAATAATGCAAATCTGGATGAAAGGAGAAAAAAGTCGTTTTCCATTTTTTTTTTCTGATGAATATTCGTAGCCGAAACCGGAATGAAAATAGTACGTTCGGCTGTGTAGATATTCGGTTCGGAAAGAAACGATACAAGACTTCTCGCGTTTACCTCTTTTCCTAAGGAAGGTGATCGGATATGCAGGAATCGGTATAGCCGTCGAGTAGGAAGAATTTCTGAAAAGATCGTGGTCTAAATCATTCGTCCGTCGACGTTACCGATCCATCGATCCTCGAGCACGATAACAAGCTCCGAAGCTATTAACTCCGTTGGCGCAATCCGGTCTCTACGGTAGATCCGTGCGGACTTTCTCGAGTCCACCCACGGCGATAGGATTACTCGAGTGTTGCAGCAGGTTGCAGTCTATCCGAGGATCCGTTCTATGGTTGTCAACGTCGGGACAAGGTCTCCGTGTTGTAATCTTGGCATCGTTTCGCGTCAGGGAAATGTCACCGAGGCGCGACAAAGCGCGCGGGCAGACTTCCCAGCCGGGGAATCCCCGCCGGGGATAATCCTGTTACGGTTTTGCGGATCGTTGACGTGCACGTGATGTCACCGGCTCGTCGTCGCTCACAATGGCCCCGGTGACTCGACTCGAATCGGCTGAAAGCACGCTCCCGGCCCCCTCGATCCTTCTATAGATCCCGAGGCTCGGCTGTCCGGAAACTGTCACGGAGTGTCACCTGTCCAGGTACGGGCACTTGCGCCCGCTCGTTCCGCTGGAACGACTCGAACCGCCCGCGCCTCTCCCTTTACCAGCGAACGCGACAAGTGTCGCTTCTCCGGCGGGAATCGGGACGACCTGACGCGAAACGAGGGTGCCGCGATATATACCTGGCCACGCGCGTCATTTCAATGGGGACATCGCGCTCGAGCCAGTCCCTCGAGATTTCGAAACCAGATTTATCTACACTCGCGACCGCGACACTGTCTCTCGAGCCTCGAGCGGCACGATTTTTCCACCGTTTCACCACCAGTTCGTCGCGTAGAAATAATAAAAGTGGCGATACGCGACGAAGGTAAAGAATAGACTAATCTCTCTTCTCCCTCTCTGGAGAAAGAACACGATTTCTTCGTAGAATACAAGTATTACTTCTTTTTTAAATGTGGCTTTAACCCCATCGATTAAACCTCCACTTCCCACAAATTTCGACAGTTTCGTTAAACAAATCCCATTTGTGATTCAGATTACACTTTTTAAAACGATGTTCTTCAAGCCTCTTCGAATATACTTCCCGTTATCGTTTACACACGTGGAATTGTGGCTTTAACCAGTCGATCTCGAAACCCCCTCCCCGTGTAAATTTTAAGTACACCATGAAACGAGTCCCGTGTTCGATTCCGTGCGTTTATGCGCGACAAGTGGCAGTTCCGCGTTCGGTACACCGAAAAGACGCGCAACTTTGGTTTTTCGAGCACCGAACACGCATACTCGAGTGGAACACCCACGGTCTAACGTTCCCATCTGTCAAGGAACTGTCGTTACACGCCACGGTGTAAAATTACGGACGCGCGTGAACGCGGAAGGTTCGCGTGGGTCGTTCGTTCGCTCTCAGCCGACAGAAGTGACCGTGGATTTCATTAAACGCGAGCGTTTCGCGAAGATTAATGTTTCCACGCGCGCCGGGACCGCCGCCCACGCCGCGCGTTGCATCACGAGGCCTCTCTCTAATGTCTCTGCCCTTATTTCTGTTGCAGGTAAGCGGAACTAACAGTAACCGGGATGGTAATTCGCGATCAATGACGTCCAAAGAACTCCCTCTCTCGTGGAAATCCCTCCTACTTGGTGATCGAAGGTTCGCTGGAAGGGACACGGTAGGATCTACCACGATAAAAGAATCGTTCGATTATGGATCGTGCGAGAGGCACTTCGATAGCGAACCGAGATCTTAAAACAGCCGAACTCGATTTGACGGTGACTTTCCAATGACCCACGTTTTGTCGTTTTAGCTAACGGTGGAACAGAGAATTCTAAAATGAAAGTTTCCGAACGGTTGAACCGTGTTAATCGATCCAAAGTAACAATTCCAGAACAATTAAACGAAAAGGAGACTACGTGCTACACGATCGTTAAAAATTCGCGGAATTCATCGCAATCTAACGGTTCGGCGTTACATAACCGAACCGCAGAAGTATCTGCACGGTCGATCGGCAAATGCCTGCGCGGACGCGAAGGCGTGACCGATCACGGTCGGCCTTGGCACTCGTAATTTATGCGGGATTTGTCATTACGGGCCCAGAGAAGATCGGCGAGAGGCTGCCGCGACGGTCACGCCTATCCTCGAAAATGGAAGATCGGTTAATTAGCGACCCGGTTGGCTAATGCATCCCTTTGTCTCCGCTGCGCGCGTTATCTGATTCCATTGGCCCTTGCCGCGTCAGCTACGTCGGCAGATAAGGTGCCCCGATACCGTCAACTGACGGAAAAGCCCTTCAGAAAGCGACCGTGACGAGACTCGATCCGCCCTCGGTTGCTGGATCGACGATCGCGATGGATCCAAACTTTCGGACGCCAGGCTGAAGATCGTTTTCGAAAAGATTCGACGACTCCATTTATTTTTGGAAACGATTTCGAAGCTTCTAGTTTCGAAATAGTGTTGTTCTTAAATAATTTTCACTCGTAACTATTTACAACATTGATCTCAAAATCATTTGCATCGGCGTTGCAAATATTAATTTCTCACGAGTCCGAAGACGCGGATGCACGCGTCTCAAGCCACGTTTCCACGAACGAAACGCGCGTAGACGCACCGAATAATTTTTCAGCGATACCACTTGACGTACGAACAAAGTTACATCATTAAAAAGTTCAAAGTAATCCCTCGACGAGTTAAAAAAAATCGTGCTTTCCTAAGCGCTCCAAATTCTGCGCAACGAACTGCGCAATGCGTAGCTGCACGGTTATCTTTATCGAGGGTATCCATGCTCGTGTCACGGAACATTGATCACCACGGTTTTTTAATTCGCGTGCCGGTCAATTAAAATCTTGATCGCAAATTCCTTATTTCCTAAACGTCTTACTCGCACCTGACACACGTGGAATTGATTCATTCCCGATACCATTGCGATCGCTACAGGATTTACGATCTTAATTAAAATTTCGAACGCGGTACCGGTCTCCAAAGCCCTAAGTGCGATTCGTTAACTTTGTGGAAGCGGTGATGGGGTTATCGAACAATCTCTCTGCAACCTTATTTAGGTGACAACGATTGGCAATAGGTGTTTTCGCAACAGAGAGAAATAGGTTTCTAAAATTGTTGCGCCTTTGGAAAAATCGCTAAATGTACTTTTAGTAACGTATCGATTACCAATAGTATTTCTAATAATATTCTACGATAATCGCAACAAACTTCCCATTATAAAACAGAATTATGAAAATCTTCATACTTTCGCATCTGTTTCTGTTTCTCATTCTCGTTCTTGAACACAAAATCGAGAAAAATTGCACGTCGCAACGATCAAAATTTCGTCTCCCTCTTAAGTTGTCTCCGGTCAATCCCAAACTTGCGTCAACCTGAAAGGAGTATTCGTTCTTGCAAGAGTGTTCGCGAACGCACCGCAAGAATGGATCGATGCGTTTTAAACTGCAATCTCTCGGTTTGCGCGATAAATTAGTATATATATGTACATCGAGAAACGCTGCGCAAGAATACCTTTGAAAGTGTCGCGAAAGTGTTTCGCCAGAGTACCTTCGAAGGCGTCCGAGGAAAAGTGAAAGAGCGCTCGTCGGATCTGTTCGCGAGAGCGTTCGCGAATGGCTGGCATAATCTCTTCGATAGAGAGGAGAAAAAATAACGGTGAACTTTGCGGATCACCGGACATCGTCGACAATGCCACACCCACGCGACAGTCCCCCGTTTATTTATGCGCGGCGCTGTTATTTTATTCCCCCCCTCTGTCCCTCTACCCTTCGCCGCACGCCGCTGCGCTTTCTACTCGTTGCCGACAGACCGGCCAGATTTAATCTCGCGCCGTTATAATTATTTATTTGCTAATTAACCTTTCGACTGCCAGGCATTTTCAGCGGCGCCTTTCGAGATGCGAGCCAACTCCTTGGCAGGCCTCTCGCGATCGAGATCTCTTGGAAATCGCTAGTTCTTTGACACTCTAATTTATTCGCTATCTTTTCCACCGAGTACGGACAAAGAGAACGAGTGAAAAAGTAGCGGTAAGAAAGTCGAACGCTCTGAATTCGTTTCGAATTTTTTGCACCGAGCGGGGACAAAACGTACGAACGAGGAACTGGATAAAAAAAAAAATTGAACGCTCTAAATTTACTTGGAATTTTTGCGACAAATAAAACGATCGAATATTTCGAATCTCTGGTACCGAATAGGAACAAATAATATACGAAAAGAGAGCGATAATACCGTGTAAATGATCTAGAATCGTGTAAATATAAAAATGAAAAGACGAACGCTCGATCTTCGGTTTGCCTTTTACATTTCCTGGAATACTTTGATTTCTCTATTAATTACACGGAAGGATGATTCACGGAAGAATCGAAAAAAAGAATGACTCGTGGTAAAAGGGCGAGTTGTCGACGCGGGATAGTATTTTCGATCGCGCAAGACTTTCGTTTCAACGTTCGTGAGCTTTCTCTTTAGCATCGCGTGATTTGCGCGACAGTGTACTGTGCGCGGATCGATTGATGACACGCGAGGCGGCAGAGGAACAAGAATAGTCTACTCCCACTGTATACTCGTCCACTTTCCTCGTCGGATCCAGTTCCTTCGTTGCTCTAGTTACCGTACGCGACGAAAACTAAAATTAAAATGCAATCCGGAGCGACCTCTTCCTGCTCGGTCCAATTGGACTCGCATTCCTTTCGCGTGCCATCGAGCGACGCGAGAACAGTAGGTGTGCCGCGTGGAAAAAAGGAAAGGTTGAAAAGGGAAGCGCCGTACAGGTCCGATCTAGCGTGTATTATTCAATGCCACTTGAACCTTTAGTCACGGAGAGGAAGCTAACCTAGACCTAACCCTAACCCATCGCAGTGATCGAGGCGTCAAATCAACTATGTATCACTATGTATATTTTCTGCGAGACGATTACAGTCTCCCGTTGTAACGGGTCGAAAGAAGCTGGCTATGGAAGGACGTCGAGACGTCGAACCTAGGTCAAGGGATCTTATTCGACTCGTTCAGGTATAGTTGGTTCGGCATCGCGGTTACGAGATTTTTCCCTTTGCCGGGGAATCAATTACTTTCCTTTATTTTCTGGGTTAGGTCCCGAGTCGTTAACGCGGTCGTTCCCGCGGCTCGAGCGATCGTCGCCGATAGACCAAGGTCAGGAAGCGTTGATGCATCGTCGGGTCGACCTATCATCGGCATCGACTAATTATCTGCGTTTACGCGCTCCGCGTTATCGGGGCCCGCGTATCTGCGACTCATCCTCGCTTCTGCACGTGCGAGCAGGCAATTTATCAAAACACGCGGCCGATCGAATCGCGCCGCTGTCACCGTGGCTCGCTTCCACCGATCTGTCCGAGCCGCAACCTGTGGAGAGGCGCTTTAATGACAACTGTTGCCGCGTAAATGAGCCGCGCCAAGAGACAACGACCTCCCTGTACCGGAATCATTTTCGTCGACGAACTTCTTTACTCGTCTAGGGAGCACCGTGTCGTCCGCCATAAAAGTAGATCAAATTTGTCGCGACAAGTTCGCGTAGAAAAAGTCGGTTTCTGGACCGAAATCTCGACCTTCCCCGTACAATCGACGTACCTCGAAAGCAGATTTTTTTACTCGTCGAGCATCGTGTTCCTCTGACGATAAAAACGAAAGAATTCCGTCCCGAGGATTTCAGCTTCGACGTAATACGACTCGAGCAACGATTGGCGTGTTCAGCCGCGATTCCACGAATTCCCACGTTGCGAGGTGCAATAATTCCATCGATCCCCTGTGCGAAGGACTACGTCGTCTATGGCGGGAAACTCTTCTGTTAAGGTCGCCTGTTATCCCGTCGTTTTCGCCCGCAGCCATCGGTCTCGCCCAATGCAAATGCGCACAGACCGCAGAGACATTTATCCCACGATACCGACGCGCCATTAATTGCGATCGTGAGGATCGACGTGCCGCCACGGGGTCACGACGTTACGATTCCTCGCCGCTATCGACACATCGAGGGGGCCAGGGGTCCACGCCGGCCTCTCACTACCGTATCTCCTCGTGTAGCTTTTCCTGTCGATCGTAATTCGATTACGACTGTATAGTTTATAAATTAATTGCTCGGGGTCAGCGAGCGATTATGACGGTAGTTTTATTCGCTCTTAATTAATCGTTATATACATTTTCTAGGAGACGGTGGAGAGAACGTGACGTTATAATTAACAACGTCTTCGTTACGTTAGGACGAGCAAAACATCGGGAGCAGATAGCGACGTGAATTTTACTCGATGTTATTGTTATTATCGTCGCGCGCGCGAAGATCTTTCGGTAATAGACTGTCCGGGCGAAATTATACACGGACGATGTTGCACGGGTTCGATCGTGAAAGAAAAATAATCGCTTCTCTGTCTGTACAATGATACGGTATATTTCACACTTTGCCCTCCTATGTGTAACATCCTGTACGTAACTAATTTTTATCCATGTCTAAAATGGACCCAATTATTATATACATACATTTACGCAATATTTCCCTACGACTGCAACAAGTGGAGTACGTTTCCATACTTTGTCTTCTAATTTTAGAAACACCCTGTACGCGATTAATTTTTACCCATCGCCTACGTTTAACGGAACCTCCAACTCGTGAAATTGTATCGATTGGATAAGAAATATTGTTTTCTAAAGGATAAACGAACATGGTTGAACCGTTGGCTCGAAAGCGTACGATCGAAGGTACCGAAGAGCAAGGGAAGAGGAGCGAGACCGAGTTCCCGTACGATAATCTTCGAGCGTATCCGGAGGATCGAGGAAACGAGCGGACTCATCGCGGGAAATTCCGGACGACCGGAAGCCCGTTGGTCCTGCTCCCGGGTTCGGCGTCGTCGTCGTCGTCGGAGTAGCGTAAACGATGCAGAGTCATCTCTGGAGCCAGGGATGGATGTCGGTCCGTATTAGCATGACAAAGAGACGCTGGGACGCCTTCTCCTCCGCTTCTGCTTCCACACCGAGGGGCTGCTGCCTCTCAATTCAAATGCGATGGGCGTATGCTATGCTAATATTCCGATCCACCGGCGTTAATGCATTATCAGACGCGGCGAGGTGCATCGGGCCGCGCGCTCCAGCCCCGATCGCCGCGTTGCACATACATCACGTCCCAAGACTCTGCGTGTCGCGGGCCTCGCTGACGTGTCTATTACCGTTCCCTGAAACCCCCCTTCGACACCGACAACCCCTTTACTTACCCGTCGAATCGAAACGGAAACGCTACTTTTGCTCCAAGTTCCGCGCGAGGTATTTCAGGGAGGACTAGTAGGGTGTAGAACGAGAGAAGCGTTGAGGTTAAGCCCGACTTCCACTCGAACGACGAGATCGAGGCGTTAGCGACCAAAGTTATTTTCCTACTCATGCCACGCGACCGTGATCGGTCTTAAATCTCAATTGTTTAAAGTTGGTCTGTACAGAATTCGGTTAATGGAAATAGTAACTAATTAAATAGCAGTTTGAGTAAATCGTCCGACCGTATTATTTGGTACCGTAGATTTAAAATTGATTCCAGTGCGCAGAGATACCGAGAACTAAGTTTCGGAGTGCGTTATTCTCGTGTACGGTGTTCCGCATTTGGATAACGTCGCTCGGTACAATTCAGTGGAACTTTCCTAGAACTTTCCGGTGAATTATTTGTCTCGTGCAGGGTGAACGCAACAGTCGCAAATACATCGTGCAACGATACCGAACGATATGGTCGTTCGACTCGAGACAATAAGACGACGAGAGAGAAAACGATGGCGCTGCGAAGTTAATTGGAGGATGCTAGATCCAGTGCAAAAAAGGGACCGGAAGAGGGAAAGTTGGCGTCGGGCGGGGGTGGTGAAAAGGCGACGAAGAGAGGAACGAAGAGAGGAAGACGAGGCGACACCCCAACAATGGGAAGACGGCACGCTCACGCGGCTCCGCACAATGGCAGAACGCGGCGCACTGTCAAAGCGGTGTCAACTGTCGACCGTTCCGTGGGGTGGCAGAGCGTGGAGACACCGGAGCACGGGATACAAACGACGCCCCGGTGCCGCGAGACGCGCGACGCCAACCGTGAATCGGAGAGAATCGCTCGACCGTTTTACGTGCCATCAGAACCCGGGAACCTGGTTCTTGGAAACGGAATATTTATGGAGTGTTTGGCATTTCGAGCAGTCCGGGCCTCGCTGCCTCGATAAAATATTGAACCCGTTTTTTCGGACAACGGTGACAACTTTCGCTC
Source organism: Ptiloglossa arizonensis (assembly GCF_051014685.1). Classification (NCBI taxonomy): domain Eukaryota; kingdom Metazoa; phylum Arthropoda; class Insecta; order Hymenoptera; family Colletidae; genus Ptiloglossa; species Ptiloglossa arizonensis. The sequence goes on from NC_135058.1 coordinate 16,229,562, forward strand.
CAACGGTGTTCCTACCGTGGGAATTTTATTTATACATTTTTGGGACGCGTTTTGGCTCAAATATACAGGGTGAGCCGACAGCTCGACACGTCCGAAACGGTCTGTTATTCGTGTATTTTTGTACGACTGTAGTAGACGGAAACCGATCGAACGGATTTACTTCAATTCTTTGGTATCTTGTACAAATCCGATACAAGCACAAGTAAATCGTACAAAAGAACAGAACGCGTTTAAGCAAATACGAATACGAAATTACTTGACAAAATGTTGAAGAGTCTGGTCGGGAGGAATTATAAAGTAAATTTTGTAAAACCGATCTATTCACGAAATTAAACGTTTTTCGCCTATCGAGCGAAGGAAGGAAATTTACAGAGTAAATTCGTAACACGTTCCAGAACACTCGGTCGGTTGGTTCCATCCACTTCGGTTCGCTACCCTCTCGTCTCAATTACGCACTATTTTTCGCGTCTGTTTTGTCAAACGGTTCGTACGGCTACCCTCCGCGCGGGTTCCTCTCGCACCGCGAGCCACCCCCGTTTTTTTTTTTTTTTTCCACCCTGCTGTTTTCCTGGCCATTCTCCGCGGCGCGGAACCACCGCTCCCTCGCCGCGACACGCGTAAATGAATAATTTAACGATAGAGACAGAACCGCGTGGAATTCGCGGCGTGGAATCCGCGCGGATGTCACGGCCGCATGGACAGCGAGACACGCGTGTTCGCGCGAGTGACGCGCCCCTCGGTTTTTCGCCTTTTATGCGAAACACCGACCACCGAGGGGTGGCTCCCGCTCTCCATTGTCTCGGACGGGGGTGCGTTCCGAACAACTCGATACCGACGATTCACCGCCACTGTTGCTGTTTAGAATTTCTCGAGTACTTTACGCGCTCGAACGCATTTGCATATTTTTTTTTTTTTTTCGATCGCACGAGACCCTTAATATCGCATTGGTAATTCTTGTGTCTCGGATCATCGTTGAGAAACGAACGATGATATCGAAACGAGGTATCGAGGTTCGAAACGAGTTCTCGGTGTACCCCGCTTTTATGCAATTGTGCAGTCGCTTCGATGCAACGTATATGTATATACGTTTTCTTCTAATTTTTGTAATGGAGTTATTGTAACGATAGTAACGACAATGAAAATTATTAGCGAACTAGATAAAACGATTCGAAAGAAGCTGCGTGACGTTTTTGTAATTGGAATTTACGGTGGTCTCTGCCACGAGGACAAATTTTCCGGTTGGATATTATTTCGAAAATATTCCGAACAGCGACAAACTCGTGCAATACCGCCGCGTGAAACTCGAGGACTTCGTTCTTCTCCGAGACTGTTTATCAGCTTTTAAACGAACCGTTTAGAGTCCCGTATTTTAATGGTTCGATATGCTCCACGACATCGGAAGAGAAAATTCATAAGAGGGCATTTAGTGCGGTCGTTAAAATTCTGGAAAAGTCGTAAAACCCGGGCAAAGTACGAGGCTACGGCGGCGGTAGGGTTCCCTTGCCACCTGGTGAACCGGCAGGAAGAACGAGTTTATGGAGGCAAAAACTGTACCGACGACACGGAGGAGCCTCTTTTTTTCCTCGTCCTCGCGATACGCCCGTGCCTCCAAAATCTCCACGCAATTCCGCTTCTCTCTTTCTCCGTTTCTCCCCTTCCGTCTCTCCGTACGGATTTATTTCGCCTACCCTCTTTCCGCTCGTTCCGCGGAGTACAACAGTCATTCGTCGGGACCATAATAAACCCGAAGCGGAAAATCTCAAAGCTTCTTCCCGGCTGTTTGCCCGCTAATCGAATTTGGGTGTTTTACTTACCTCAACCTGTGGAGTCTGTCGAGGTTAGGCCCGAGAAATCGTCGAGCCGCAATTCCAAACTTTTTTCCCTCGAACGTGTTTCGCATCCTTTGCATCGGGATACCTGTTTTGGTGGACGACAAAGGACTCGCAACATTACCGTGGAATCTTTGTTTAACACCAGTCTCGTGCTCGGGGACTCCTGCGACTGTGAATCGTAAGGACAATCACGGTACGCTACAATAGGAGATTGTGGAAAATAAGAATTTGCTGAAATTTCTAACACTCGCGCAAATATGTAATTTTATATTATTTTGGACGATCATGCAAAGCTAAGAATCCACAGAAATTTTTAACACTAACGCCAATGTGTAATTTTACATTATTTTAGAAGACGAAATATATCAATACAACTTGGGTGATTCTTAAATCGGTTTGCGCAATCCCCATTCTTGCTGATCGTTGAAAAAATTCCACGAGCCTGTATCTCTTTGGTCCATTTAGTCGAAGAAAAGCAATCATCGCGTATAATTAAGCGGAGGAACGCGCGCCGATCGCGGGCGAGTGCGCGCTAGATGTTCGCGCGTCTGACACGTTCGTTAATATACGGCGTATTGGAACGTGACGATCGATCAAGTTTCGTCGTTGCACGCCGCGTTAAAGAGTTATCGATGGATTTCACGCTTTTACGCAAAGAGCCGCGTAACCGAGCCTCGCGAAGACGCGCCATCGAGGCCTTCGACCGTCTCTATCGCTCAGCCGCACCATAGGTCATCGTAATCCTATCGTCGATCGTGAGTCATGAATCGTCGCCGCCGACAACGTTCGATGAAAATTCTTGCCGGATCGAGTGTCGCGTGGTGGCGACCTTTTCGTTTACTCGTAGACGTTACGTGCCGGGTCGCGCATTGTGAGAGAAACAGGTACGGGTCTCGAACACCGTTCGACAGCCATTTAACTACGATCTTGGCGGCAACTGAGATGGAAAGCGTTCTATGGCCCTGTTCGATGAATCCCGATCGGCTGTGTTTGCGTACAAGTAGCGAACTTCGATACAGGGCTGTTCGTTAACCGTGGGTGTAATTTAATAGGTACGCGAAGATAATAAGTAAGAACGTGGGAACAAAGAGAAACGGACGTTGCTCGATAAATCTCTTTGGATAAATAATCGATGGGCTTTGCGAAGCGTGTTTAAATATTTTCCAACTTTCGAACGGAACGCGTTTCGTTCACCGAGCAAATAATTCTACTTTTCCATTATCGTTCAAATTAATCGTTAAGGAACGTATCGAGAGCTGGGGAAAATTTACTTCGCATCGACCGATATCTTCATCTTGCTACTCGAAGAGCATTCTTCTAACCGTCGAAACTCCAAACCTGTTTATCTCGCGCTGGAAATGCACTCTCCCCCGTAAAACGTAACGTAAAACGGAAGGCGTTAAGAACCCCGTGAGGCGACTCTCGACTTGGATCGTGTCAGCGTCGTAACGTCGCGTTATTTTCACGCGAGAAGCAGTTAAGTAAATGTATCGGTGACAGGTTTGCCCGGTAACGAGGTTACACGAAGTGTAGCGATATATTTTCTAGCTTGCAAACGACAAAAAATATTCCAAAGGTCCGAAAAAATTACTTTCATTCCCCCGATATAATACCTCTACTCTCCCATTATGTTCAAAACGATTTTTCCAAAAATATAATAATCAGAACTTCGTACAGTACATCCGTCGTTCAACACCCTCGCAATCTTCCTTTCAAAGGAAATTCGAACCTTTGAATAGCTAAACCTCCTACATTAAAAATGGCCCCTATGGTAACTCAAAACGATTTCGCGAACTGGAGAGTTCGATCGTGTCAGTATCCTTGCGACGTAGGCTGTTTCCTCGCGAGGTTACATCTGTTTACGGTACCGAGTGGTTCGCGCGGAAAACACGGAGCTCGAGATCGGTAACGATGGTAGCTTCGGGCGGTAATAAGGGCATTAAAGTCTCCGGTGGCAGGGTGCAACGGGTATCGTCTCTCGCGGCACGCGGGACAGATTTGGGTCGTTCGGTTTACGAGCAAACCGGGGTAGTACTCGCGTACACGGTTCGGAGAGGTCGTGCGCACCTGTGAGGTAGCGGAGGGCGCTCGCGTGATGCATATTTTTCACGAACTCGCCACCTTCCGTGACACGACGGAGTACCGGCCCTTCTGCGAACGTATCCGTTCTCCCATCTCCGGCTACTCGTAAAGCGACCTTATTTTTTACGACTTCTCAGTCACGATTAGCGGAAAGAAGCGGAATGAGAATCGAGAGACGCTCCGGCCAAACGTGGCCCGCGCACGAACCGCCACCGTTCTTCGCGGAACGTCGCGACGCGCGGAACAACCGCGTCCTTTCGATACCCTCCATGGGACACGAAAACGAGATAACGCGGTAACGATCGCGTCGTCCGAAGGGCACGAGAACGAAACGACTTACCGATATTGAATTTTTTTTTGTAAACCAACGTTCTCGATTAATCGTTCTTGACGTCGTATCTTCAACGAAAGTTCTCGCGCGGCAGGTGATTCCTTTTACCCTTTTACGTTCGAAATTAATCCCATCCTTCTCGTTTATTAATGAAACTCGGAGATAACAAATTAACTGTTTACGACACCAATATTTGTAACAGAATTCTTCACGACGACAGGTGGATCCGTTTCACAGCGAATTCCTTCTATCTTCCCATTTCGGCCTCGCGACTCGGAGATTCCTAATTGCTTGTTTATGGCACCGATATCTTTATTGAAATTCTTCTCGCGACAGGTGATCGTATTTAGGCCACAAACACTTGTCGGTGAACAGCAATTTCTGTTACGTTTATCGCGTACCGTGGTACACAGTGTTAAAATTCTTTATTATTCCCAAAGTGCAATTCGATCGATAACGTATCCAAATTTTATTTCGAAAACCTTACGCAACGCTTTTTTTTCTTTCTTTCTTGGATAAATAATTTTAGATTAGACATAGATTGCGCACTTTATCCTGTATCGCGATTCACGCGGTAAATGTTAAGGTTGCGCGTATAATTCCGCAAAATTTGCAAAGTAAGAATAAACAAGTAATTGTCCTTGGTCGAGACAATACGAACTTCCTTTTCCATCCGAGCACTTCGAAGCTCGAATTTTCCGTCGACAACGTTTTACAACGCGAACTCTATAAAACCATGGAACGAACGGTGACCATCCAGAGAAACGGTCGAACTCGTAAATGACGCCCAAATCCGGGTGTGAGAAAAAAAGAACCGTAAAAGAGATGTTGCGAGCGTTTCGTTACGATCGAACGGATCGCACGAGGAAGCGCCGCGGCGAAAGATTGATATTGCAGAATTTATTAAAGACCCGGTTGCGCGTGAATTAACATAACCCGTAAATATCAATTTGTACGAAGCAATTTAGCCGCGAGACGACAACGACAACGACGACGATGTCGATGGAAGTATCGAGCGTAATGGCGCGTGCACGTATATCGGGCTTTATCGGCGCTGTTATCGTGACCCTCCTTTCGTAATCGGAGACATCGTAAGATTTTTATGTAAGCCATTAGGCGAGACTGGTGTCCCCGATAATTAATGGGTTAAAGGTGCGCCCGGTGGACGGTGAAATTAAGGACTCGCTGCCGACTCCGCGTAAAAGATTAATATTTCGTCGCATTCTTCTCCGACAGACGTTTCGGGCAATTATGATTCCTTGAAACGGTTCGAGTACTGCGCAGCTTTCGGTTCGGGCCCACTTTTTATAAGAAGATTTCGTTCAACTTCGAATTTTATCTCGCATTGTGATATATCTTTGTTCGTCGCTGGAGCCTCGGAATCCTCCGAGCAAGTATTACGAGATTTTAATAATCGTTACCGATATTTACGGTTAAATGTAATTCGTTCGGGCCTCGTTCGTACGATCGTTTCAATTCCCTCGAATTTTTACCCTAAATCGTTCTAGGAACGTTTAGATGGAAGTTTCAAGCAGCAACGAAGGTTAAAGCAACATTTTCTTTTTGCGAAATTAAATGTATAAATTACATTATTCGACTACAAATGAATCATTTGAATAACGACAATAATTGTTCATTGATAAGTATCCCACGATCTCACTCGTGGCGTATTAGTCGATGGAAGGAGACACTTCAATTGGGTCAATTTACACGAGAGAACAGGTTTCGAAATTATAGTCCTACGTTTATAAATAGAATCGGTATATTTGACTGTACGTGTATCGTTTCCAAAAGCATTATTTCTTTCGAGATATTTTAATTACTTTCTTTTTAACGCGGCTGTGTATTTTTATAGATTCTTGTCAGAAACTATTTTGCATAGCCCTCTCCCTCGATACCAAATGCTACTTAAAACGATCGTGAACTCGATTCTCAACGAAAGCATCTCATTTTCCTGTACACTACCAGGACATTGCCCATAACTCGTATATCGTGAAATTAAATTCCACGAAAAAATGTATAGAACGTCTTGGTAGCTCTAGGTATCCACGACCACGGAACTTCCTTCCAAGAAAGGAAGAGGAAATATTGGCCCCCGTTAACTAAAATGGAGCGGAGAGAAAAGAAATTGGTCCAATCGCGCGCCGTTCCCTAAATTTCGCTAGCTTGTCCGCAAATTATGCGAGCACGATTCCGAACAAAAGTGTCGCGTCGGGAATCGTCGAAACACACGAAGCTTGCCGATGGTTTCGATTCACATTGGGCGTCGTGCGTGCGCACGCACGCGCCGGTAATCATAATTAGCGCGCGGCCCTCTGAGAAAGGTCTTAATTACGAGGCACGGTCCACAATGGGGGCCAGGCTGGTGCTCCCTTTAATAAATTTCGCCTCGGTAACGGGACACCGGCCGAAAATTTCGGGCGTCTCGCAATTTTCGATCGTTAAATCACGAGGGCCGGGTGTAACGAGCGCCGCGACAGCGGGAACAACATCGGGGAACCATGAAGTTCCGCCCCGAGGCGAAGCGCCGCGTCTCGGACCCGAAAATATCGCCGTCCGTGCACCGTAATGGGAAACTTATAGTGATTTATCGGCGAACTAGCCGCCGCGGACTCCGATCGCCTCCTTTTTTTACCATGGAAACTGGACCTAACCGATTACACGCTTCCTTTGGAAACTCGACGTCCATCTTGGTCCTCGAACGCGTCGCTCCGGAGATAAAATTGATACGCACGGATGCGCTCGATTGGAGGAAATGCGTTCAAAAATGCTTTCGAACCTAACCTCGAACCTACCGCAGAAGAAAGAATGTGATTTTGAAAATAAAGTACCTGCTCGGTCGAGTTTGCGTCTCGATCTTTCTATAGGAGGAATCACCTTTCCGTTGGACCTAACCCAAGAAGTTATAAAGTATTTCGAACGGAATATGTTTCACGTTTGAAACAGAAGGATTCATCTCGACGAACCGTGAGCACGTGATGGAATCGAGCTTCGAAGAAACATATATATTCTTATGTCCGCTTTTAACGCAAACAATACCAGCTCAGAGTCACGTCGCAACGCGCAGCAAGATGTTTACGTACCTGTCATTGCCTTGAAATCCGACATTAGTCTATTTTGAATCTCAACAACGAACGTTTGTGCTGGCGATAAATCGTCGTTCACCGAACACGGTAAACAAGTTTGTAATTATCGAGCAAACTTTGTTTCTTTGTCGCAGTTAGCTCCGGCGACGCGACACACATCGATCGCAAGTACTGTACGGTATAGTAGGACGATATCGAGTTGTCGATGAAACTGAACGACTAACGCGATCTCTATCCGGTATCTCCAAAGTCCCTCGAACTTCCTCCGAAGGAACGACCATCGAAAGTTCGCACCGTGTAAGATCGAATCTAAAAATGTCGTTTAAAAACCACGAAATCGACCGTTAATTTCTCCATCGTTTCGAATCGAGCTATCTCCAGAAATCGTGGCCGTCTTTTCCTACGTCCTCGGGAGAAGTGCGCGCGTATCGAGGCAGATCGGCGTCCCGATCGTAAATGGAAGGAGCCGGGGACGCCGCGCGACGCGAACGACGGGATTCCATCGTGGCAATAAATACACAATTAAGCGGCGTTGTTGTCGATACCGGGTCCGGGGGAACGTTTAACGATGCGATAAAATCGGGTGACAAGTGTCACACCGAGAGGACCGGGATTATGGCGAGCCAGCGTACAATAGGGACAAATCCCTGGCCAGAGGGCGCGTCTCCCGGCCATAATTTAACTCGCCCGATGATTTCTCGAAGGTACTTTATTAAATCCTCTCGGGGAGGGTTCAGGGAGAAGGTTCACCGTCCAGAGGAGCTCGCGAGAAAGATAACCGCGGAACGACAGAGAGGAAAGGGGGGATGCGAAACACGGTACCGTCTTGTTTGTCCGATCGGGTTTACAGGATATTCCAACGATCGAAGAAAGGGTCGAGTATCGTTTAAACAATATTCCGCGAATTAAATAAAACGACAAGAGAGTAGTCTTCTTTGGGACAGATTATTTTCTACCGAGAATCGTTCGTCTCGGCGATAATTGCGATCAATTTTATGCACGCTGCTCCGCGCAGCGATTCGTGTTTCGTTCTCGCGATGCACCGTGACGCGTTCGTGACCGAACCTCGAACGAATTGCAACGAGTGTAACTTTACGGACAATTATTTAACCCAAACGGGCGATCGGGTTAATCGTCGATCGAGCACCGAACGACTCGCACGGTCACGTGGTACGGGGATCAGCGTTCATTAACGACTGTCTTTTTTCCGCTACTGTTCACTCCGCTGGCGACGAAAAGTTAAAAGTTACTGTGCGTGCATCGCTCGATGCCACTCGGAAGGAATGCTGCTCCAATTGGATAGAATACGAAGGCCACGCCCCCATCTTGCACGCATTTGCGTATCTATCGTACGATTTGTCGAAGAACTTGGTATACTATATACTAACTCGAGCGATTGACAAAGACGATGAACGAGTCAATGTCTGCCATAAAGTGATCCGCGTACAGTACACGTAATGATTTCAGTTTGTACGAGGCGATTGTTTAATCGATCTTGAATATCTCGAAAGTCTCGAGGGTCTCGAGCGTCTGGAAAATTTTGAAAGTCTTGGAAATTTTGAAAAGTCTTAGAAATCTGCTTGCAGATTATTCCACGTTCGATGATATTGATAATTCCCGAAACACTCCCTTCTGGAACGTGAACAGTCGTTTTCAAGATAAATGGAGTCGAAATTATCGACTTTGGAACGCCTGTATCCACGAACTGTTAACAATGGTTCACAGATCCGGCCGAAGGGAGCAAAAAACTCTCGCGTAATCTTCAACGATGAATATTTATAGCGGAAAATGTTACTCTTTTCTCGGACGTTGCGTGACAGTCAAAGCGGAGAAGTGGCAAGATGGCGACGCGTCTAGAGCGCTGGTCACTAATCGAGATCTGCGACGTGCAATGGAAGAATTGCATTTTCAGCTATAAATATTCATCTCCGAGGAAAATGACGTACGAGTTTGCTCGTTTTACCGGCTACTATAAACCTGCGTCGTTGTTTCGTCGATGCAAGAACTTACCAGATACACGATTAGTTGAAAAAGCACATTCTTGCTTCCGAAGAAACGATATCGTATTAATTTTTAAGTAATGGCCATGCAGACTCAAGTTTCGGTAATAATTCGACTCGTTTCAAACCGTTTCCTAAAATTACTCAATCATTGACGTTGCCTTCCCTACAACATTCGTGGACAATGATTACAAGTAACCCTCGTAAATTAATTTCTCCTTTCCCCGTCAAACTTCGAAGATACTTGTATGACCCCATGGAAATGGTAATAGGTTCACAGTCGGTAGTTGTAGCGTTAATCCGGCAAAGAACACGATCCAAACGAAGGTAATGAACTAGCCACGGATCGAGAGAGTCCTCGCGCAAACGTTTCGGCCGGTCGACCGATTGGATGGCAGGGAATTGCGGTCCGCGAGGAGGGTACAAAGCGACAGAGGGAAAAAAGGAGGAGGAGGAGGAGGAGGTGGAGGACGCCAGGCGTCGGGCTTTTGATCGTCGTCCGTGGCGGGTGCGTCGCCGCGGCGCGGTGAAAATCCGATTTGTCAGGCAATTTGTCCCGCGACAAAAATTTAAATCGCAAAGCGCATTTCGCCGGCCTCGAGGACGCCCCGCGCCGCCCGGTGGGAGGAGGGTGTCCTTGCGCCAGCGGGGATCCAAAGTGGATTCGAATAATACGCGGGGTAAAACGTGGCCGAGGGTGAATCCGAAATTTGCCCGTGTAATCGCATTTCTCGCGGCCAGACACTTTCAGCGACAAAGCGATCGGAGCGGAGGATCGTCGATATTGCGTTACGGTGGCGTTTAACGTCTCAACTTGCGAAGAAGTCTATCATCCCTACCCCCCACCCCCCATTTTCGAATGCCAAATTTCACGCTAGTGTGGTTCGCGAGCCCTCGATTGAATTTCGGTGTTGCAGGACGTTGAAATTGTTTAACCGCTCTGGGAATAATTTTTTCCTTTTCGAGGGCGAAATCGATTTATCGAGGAGAGAAGGATGAAAGAATTGTCGAAGAATTGCTACAACGAGGATCTAGACGGTGGAAAAGTACACATAGCGGCTACTGAATTTATCACATTATCTGAATTGTATCGAAGTAGCAATTAGAAAAATTAACTTTGTTCGGTTAGTCGGTATCTTTGTTGGTATCTTTACGTCGATCGAGTCTCGTCTCCATAGTGACAAGAGTTTCCGGAAAACATGGTATAAATTTGATCACAAAAGTGTTTTAAATTGTTTCTACGAGGAAAATATTGTGTAACTCGTAATTAGAAATAGGAATAATTGTCTATTAATAGAGGAAGTGGTTAATTCGCAGCATCTGTATACGTAACAGATTTTCAACTGTAGAGGCGATCATTGTCGCTCGTCAAGTGTCATAATTATACACGGAAACCCCACATTCTGCATAGATTTGTAAAACACTTTCGTGCACTGCATTATTCAACGTTTGACATTGAGTTTTATGCAAAAGAGAGGAGCTCGACATTTTGCATTTTGTTTCAAAAGTGTGCGCAGACTCTTTTCGAACGAACATATCGCGTTTGAAGCAAGAACGTTCGATGTACAAAAAAAGCTCAATAATAAGCACAAAATTTTCCATCATTTTTATCGTTTACGTCCTTGTAGTTCCAATACCATATTTGTAGAAAAACACTCCGAAACGTGACATCGATTCTTCCGTACCTTCGAGCGGATAAAAACGCAACAAATCTACTCACGGTCCGTCGTTCGCGTATCTCACATTGAAGTAAACTTTGAATGGAGGACCACTTGCGTTACGTTTTCGGTAATCACGACACGACGCGGGTATTTCTTCGCGTTGAATGGATTCCTCGAGAACGGTGGACCCGGCGAGCGCCACTCCGCGCCGATTCTTTCGAGGGACGATGTTCGCTTTTAATTAAGTGGCGTCTCCCTTTCTTTTCAGCGAAGAGGCCACGCTGCGAATAGCGGAGGAATGAAAGCATTTCGAGACTCGGCGATGTTGCGACGCGGAGCTCGCTTTCAACGCGGAACCCCCGAACAGAAACTCCGCTTCGAATTACTTAAAACAGCCGAAACGCGGACCTTCTTTATTTATTTCGTTCCCGATGGCGGCCACGTTCGCGAACTCGCTCGATAACACGGAGCTGCTCGGGGTTGGCTACCTCTCGACGTTCACCAAGACGTCAAGTCTTGAAACGATGGTACGAGAGGCATTCCAGTCTAATCGAAGAATGATTTTTCTTTCAATGTTGCATCTATCAGGGTTTTCGATAACATAGAAAGGGACTTATATCTTATTTTTTGGATGTCGAGCACACGGATATGTAAATTTTATCAGACTCCGCGCAATGTTTTCACCTTCTTCGTGAAAAAGATCAAAATTTTCCTACAATGGTTCTACCTGCTGAGAAACTATATTTCGTATTTATTTTCAGTACACGGTGTATTATAAAATCGTGCGTTAATCGTGATCGATGACCGACGTTGCGACTTAATTAGGTCATATATCTCCACCAGGCCGCAATTGATGTCTCATATTTAGGTAACTAGGCTAGACTCAATGATTAATGTTGCAGCGACAATCTATACGTGTCCATGACTAATACTGTACCTCACCAGTGCTACGTTCGATGGCTGATATTTAGAATGATCGTTGTGATTCAACAGTTGACTTCCAAAGAAATCTACTTTTGCGCGCATAACACGTAAGACTGTAATACGACAACTGTAAAGTAACTATTTACTAAAAAATTGTTCTTTCATCTTCCAAGACTCGAGTCTCCGATACCTTGACCCGAGAGAATCACAATTACGCGTAATTTTGATCGCAAGTTACTTTCCAAGGTTCGAAATCGACACAGGATACAAACGTTTCGGTCGATTAAATCGCGCGCTCGTCGCCACGAAATAATTATTCCGAAACCAGAGAACATTACACCGAATAAACCGGTATCCCGTTACACGATAACCGTTCGTAATAATCATGTCGAAACGTTTTAATTAATTATTCGTGATTATTCCGCGTACAAAGTTTCGCGAAACAATTATCGCGCAACTCGTACGAATTTGAAAATCATTTACGCAGGAGCGTGGCCCCGATCGATTGCTCGAATCGTTCGGTTTCAATTACCCAGAAGGGTCGATCGTTGCGGGATAGGTCACAGTGGGACCTCGAAATCGCTCCGTTCGAGATCGTTGTCCGTGTACTTTCGCTTCGCGCCATAATTACGGAAAGGGAAGTTGATCTCTGCATCGGATCGCGGATGTAATTTCGTCGAATCCTCTTCGGGGTCCTCCGGATCGATTTTATCAAGCGGACTCAATTTCACCGACCTCTACGCATCGCGGTCGTCGATAATTGCCCCGAGATTACGGAATCGCGTGAGACGACCGGGTTGAAGGCCAAATAGTCCCAGATCGGAGAAATGTGTTTTTAACGAGCCAGTCGAGACGAGGGAACCTTTGTCGCGGTTGAAATATGCAAACGGGAACCATTCCTACGACAATTCGAATGGATGGATTATTGAACTTTGATCACTCGGTAACGTAAACTTTTCTCTCGAAGCACGGTTTAATTTTCGAGTTCCAGAACGCGAAATGAATAAGGTGTTTCGGTGGTAGAGATAAATACCATAGAAGTATTTATCAACTTTTTCGTAACGAGTGATGGCTATCCTCGTTACAACGTCATAATCGCGATACAAGATACGGTACCTTTTACGTCAACGGATTACTTCAATGCGGCACAACAAAGAAACAAAAGAATGTTTCTCTCACGTGATCGTGAAGTTTGATTTTTACAAACTGTTTCGTGAAGAACGGTGATTCGATCTACTGTGCTGAGCTGGAAAATTGGCAGGCGCTGCTCCGTTTCCAATAACCAAAATATGTGTAAACTGTCTTTAAAAAAATCTAAATGAAGCTATCCAAGGAGAGCTCTGTATCGTACTGTAACCAATCGAATCGAGTGACCAACTTCTCAACTGTGCACAGTACATTTGTAGAAAAAACGTTACAAACGCAATGTACGTATTATAAAATTTAAGTCTTAAAAATGCCAGCACTTCTAACCTCACCTTCCCATTCATTTTCCGAAATAAAAATATTTTCGAACAATACGTACCGATGTTCTAAATTCTGACTAATCGTAATCCCGATCCCAAGAAATACGAAGACACCTCTCTTCGAGACCTTGTACGCGAATGAACGCGCGACAGCGTGATTCGTCTTTAATTTCTCGTCGCTCGTTCCCACATTTGCATTTTAATCGTAAACACCTTGATCGCCGTGGAGATTGAGTCATCTCGGCTGCGTTCGTCGGACGGTGATGCAACGACGTATGAAAGGCAGTGTCGTTCGAGATCAGCGCCCATTATCAACGTTTCGAACGCAACGGTACGATCACTCGTGACCGTGAAACGCGACCGTTGTCTGCAGGTCGCTCAACGTTCGCGTTTCAACACAGATGCAGGGAGCTCGTGTAAACCTGCCGGTAAACGAAGAACGTCCTCCTTGTTTGGAGGATTACCGACCGTCTAAGTAACTTCGTCGAGGGAGTTCCTCTTTGAGGAAACGTATCTCGCTGTTGGGCCAGGCCTGCAGAATGTGCCTCGGAATGTGGGAAGCCCCCTTCGCGGAAAAAATTACACGCTGGAAAATTGTGTAGATCGTTTCCAACGTAAAATGCAACGAATAACTTTTATTTATTAAAGTGATGACACCAGTCATCCTATCGATGATTATTTGATATTTTAATTCAAAACGAAGCACACACCGGGCGAAAACCCCCCAGTTCTCTTCACTCGTCGACGGTTTCCTGGACGCGAAGTTTCTCGCGCTTCTTGTCCGTTTAATTTTCGATCGTAACGCTTATATCCGGCTTCGAATTTCGCGCGGCAATTTCATAGCGGTAGCTGGTACCCCGTGACCCCCCTGCCCCGTCCCCCACGGCCACGATCGCTCCGCAGCTTCCGGGGCAGCACTCAGGCCGATTGGCATCGCGGAGGAGCAGTCGTCGAAGATCGAATCGCATCCTTAACGCGTAACGCGCGTAAACTTTTACTGCTCGGGCCCCCCTTTACTCCCCCCAGGAACAGCCGTACAGGCACAATTTAAAGATTGCCCGAGGAGAGAAAAAGAGAGAGAGAGAGAGTCATCCCTTTCGTTCGAATCGAACCATCCGGCGCGCATAAATTCGCCCGCGTCCCGCGCGCAATGGCCCCTCGAGCCCCCTCGGTCCCGGAAATTTCGCGTAACGGGGTGAGAAAGAGGGGGGCTGCTCGATTTCGCGCGACCACGCGGTCGGTTGCAATTTCCAACAGCGAGAGAGAGAGCCCCGGGGGCGTTTCGTGCGCGCACGTGCCCCCCACACACGCACACGCACACCTCCCCCGCCAGGCCCCTCTGTATCAATTCTGTCAATTGTCAATTCGTCGTACACCAGAGGAGGAGCGAACAAAGCGTTCGAAGCGCCGTATCCCCGTAATCCCATTTGCAGGCTGTGGCTGCAGCGCGAGAGACACGCGCTCTGAGCCCCCTGCCCCCCACTTGGTAGCTCTCCTTCCTCTTCTTGCGAATTAGGTAGCCAAATTCGCCTCTTCCGCGGGATCGAATCTCATCCCGGTAAAGGCTCCCTTATCCCCTGGCTCGTTTCGTTCGCCGGTTTACCAGCCGGTTCTCTCTCCTCTTTTTTCTTCTCTTAAACCCCCCTACCCCCCGTCCCTCGTTCGCCCGCACCCGCGGCCGGACTTTTTTCCGTCCGGCGCGCTTTCCTTCCGGCGTTGCTCCTCGAAGGGAGTCTTTGCACGCACGGAAAGCAATCGCAACGGAGTGCTCTCTCGAACCGCTCGAGCCTGCTCGCGAGTCTCCGCAACCACGGTTTCTTTAACGACCGCTCTTTTATCTTTTCGTCGGCCTTTTTTCTCACCGTCGGGGGCCGTACCCTCCGCTTTGTTTTTGAATTCCAGCATCGGGGCATCGACGAGTCGTATCGCGAAATTTTCGCGCACCGAGTCCGTTCCGGGCGTGAGAGTTTTCCTTTTTTCTTTTTTTTGCTTATTCGAAGAGAGATTTTTCGTTACCTTGTTTCCTAGGGTACTCGAGATCGCGTATGCGAGCGCGTGGGGGTGTTGCCGCGCGAATTAAATATTCAGGAACTACGGGAATCTTCGAGGCTAGGAAATAGGTTTACCCTCGGCTAGCGAGCCGGGATTTTTCACGAGCTGGGGATTAACAAAAAAATTGAACGCACTATCCGAGAAATAGGGAAGTAATCCGCGCGACGATGCGACGCCTTAATTCTCTGACTCCTTACGTTGTAACGCTTTAACGTTTCCTCTATGATAATACTAATGTTCGAACAGTTTAGAAAATACTTTGAGTTAACGTCAACATACATACGTGCACGTCCAGTTTCCAACTTGTATTAATTATCGTAAATAGAAATTGTCGATCAAAATTTTAGAGCACCATTCGCAATTAAATTTCTAAATTATAAAAGACACCTACGCAGTCGCGAGTCAGCTTCGGCTTGAATTTTTATTTATTTCGAGCAACAATTCGAGCAGATTACCATCCAGAAATTTAGATGGACTTTCGTACAGCATAATGAATTAAAAACCCTTCCGCCTTAACCTCTCTTTGCGCGACACTCGAACAACCCCTTACGACTATTCACCTTACAAACGCGTACAAACGATCGCACGTTCCCAAATCCGTTGCACGTGAGCATTTTTCCACCCGCCCTGAACATTCCGCTACTTCAATTTCAACCCTTTCCCCGTAAAAAGATCGGACAATCCGAGGAAACCTCAAACACCTGCGATCGATTAACCCATACCCAAAGCACACCTCGATCCTCCCCCTGTGGATCAATTTCGCTTTCTCCCTCCCACCCGTCGAGCGAAAAGAAAAGGAAACACAAAGTGGAAAATGAGTCCAGGAAGCGGGAAATTCTGCTTCGCCCCGAGGTCGGGACAAGGGACAAGGACGCGCGGGGGTGGAAAGGTGGGCGCAACGAGTTGAAATTAATCGGCGCCCTTCTTCTTTCAATGGACCACTCGTCGCCGTCCCCCTCTCACCCGTGAACCACCCCTAAAACCAGCCCTCCTTCGTCCACGGGATTTCTCCGTCGTCCGGTTCTCCGGCGTACGGATAGGTATTAATCCTGGGCATCGTGGGGTCCCGGGATTATTGAAATTATTATACGCCAGCGAAGTGAAATCGGACAGGGTGGCAGGGGTAGCGGTATAGGGGCGAGAGGGGTGGAATCGGCCGGTGTATCGAGATTCCAGCACACAGTCGCGTTTTCCGTTCCGCTGGTGTTTCCGTGCTCTCTCGGTGGCGTGCGTGTTCCTCGAGAGAACGGGGTTGGGGCGATTCGGGGGTGGTTCAGGGTGGTCGGGGGTGAGTCGGCGGTTCGGAAAGGATGAGAACGGCTAGCCGAAAATAATGAGTCACCCGGCTGGGATGCTCGCGGCCACAATACGCACCCCCGAAATATCGCGTCCCATCGTGACCGGCGCCGCCCTTGGAAACACGGGGGAGGGAAATTGCCATCGGAGAGAAATTTCGATGGTTGTTGCGGGCCACGGAGTCGCTGCCCGATGCTGATCGATTTCGCTCCGATGGCTGCTGACGGCAAATTAATTTCCTAGTGCTCCGGGGATGGAGGTTACTCGAGGGTGGGACACTTTCCAAACTAACCGAGTCTAAGAGACTGGAGTCCTTCGGGGGTGGTAGCGCGAGGAGAAAGAAGGATCTGTGTTCGGGTTAAGCTCTCGGAGGATTCTTCCACACCCACGGTCCACGAGTAGTAGGATAACCTTGATTTTTTCGTTGAAAAGGGGTGAAAACTCTCTGCAAGGGTTGCGCGAATTTTAAGAACAGTTGGCATTTACGAGAATTTTTTGCAACGATACAATTTGTACGTATACGTTCGATTTAAGAGAATTTCGTTTCGTGCGAAGAAAAAATTTCAATTTTGTCCAATATTTGAATTTCAGGTCTACGCGTAATTGTTATCTACTTTCTTCAAGGTGCAAAATGTCAAAGGAATATTGGTTCGATAAATCTCCAACATTTTTAATAAGTTAGCATATTAAGTAAAAAATAACTAAAATATTTACTAACGATGCACCCTGTAGTACACAGTGCACGCTCCAGGAATGACTTTAACAGTCGAAGCAATAAAATAAGTTCGTATAAACGTGTGTAGTATTTCACCTTCTGTTGCGTTGCGGTCTTTCGACAAACGAAGCTGGTCTAACTAGTTTCATACGTGTGTTCGCAAACAATGCTTAGTATCTTATATAGGACTTTGTAGACCGTTTCCCAAACACTATCTCACAGGGTTCTGCGAGTCGTTGGAGTTCGTTGCGGTGAAGTTTGATGCAACGAAATTGAAGTCTGGATTCCCTGTTCGAAGTTTGTAAATAGACACAGGTATCGCGTGGGCTCGAGGAGTCGGAGTGGACGTCGAAGAGTGCACTTTCTTTTTTTTTTATCTCGTTTAGAATGTTTCCATTTGACTTTGCGGCTTTTGTTTAATTCTCCTTTTAGGAAATTGGCTCGCTTCCGCGTTTACTAGAAGCGACCGAATTGAAATTAAAACGTAGGGCGAACAGTAACGGACCATTCGACGCATAAATTTACCAAATTGCTCGAGATTTATCATGAAACGTTCGCCGGTTCTCGTTTCGTACCGCTGATCCGTAGCTAATAAGACGCTTAACCGATTTTTAAAGACTCTCGATCGATTCGAGTACCCGTAGCATCCACGGCACGCGGAGCTTCCGTATAACCGATAATTAAGAGATAAATTCTAAACAGAAATTTTAATAGACCGTTTAGCAAATAATCCGTTGCGTTTTTCCGCGTGGTACTTTTATATCGTTAAAGACGCCGCCGAGTTTTAAACGTTCGGAGAACAGAGAAACCGATCGGGAGAAAAATAAACCGATCGGAAATAATCGCCGTGATTAAGATTGCGTTTTAACGGGCGAAATTGAGAAAGGAAGATAAGTCGTCGATTACGGTCCTAGAAAAATTTCAAGATGGCCGATCGATCGAGCATCGTCTCCTCGCTGGGAACTCGGACGGTCGACGTGTTGCACGACACATACGAGCGAACTTAATCGCTAGTAAATGCGCGTGCAACTTATAATCGACTTACGAAACAATCTCATCAATAACTCCGCTCGACAAGCGTAATTTACGAGCAGACGTAAATAATTAAGCGAACGTGATCGTCGACGCTGGCCGGGACTCGGTCGGTCAACGATCAGCTCCATGGCCGCGCGCAACGTTTTTGCATCGACGAATACACGGTATCCGAATCCTCGTGGGAATTCCCGAGTTTTACGAGCGAACGGATTTCGTGTCGATCGTTTACAAAATTCCCACCGAGTTTGAGACGCGCAACGAAAAACGAAAAATTGTATCACTTTCGAACCGAACGAAAGTTTTCATCGTCGTCGAATTAAAAAATTGAGCAGTCTGGTGTAACCGTGAGTCTTTCGTCGTCGAGGGATATAATTAAGAATATTTACCCAAACTTTCGAAGGTTACTCCTTTGTTAGAACATTTAAAATGACTCGAAAACTAAACTCAATTCGTAGCAATCTCTTCCAACTGTTTCAAAACTTCTCCAATGAAAAAAAAATGCTTTTGATATTTTTAATACGAAACTTTTAGAAGTATCCTTTCCAGAGCATTTTCAATTCCATTCTTGACCGAACTTCGAACAAGCAGTAGATTCAAGTAGTATACTCGAAACACTGGCCACGCCACGATTCATCCAAGTCCATCGTCGTTCCACAACCTGGTCCCGAACTTACCACCCCCCAAAAAAACTCTCAAAACCGAGTAGAAGACCTCCGGTAGCGCCAAGGGTGGAATCATCGACGAAACGTTGATCGTCCGTGTTCAAATTTAAAATTCTCAGCGTTCTCGCAACGCAGCACGCGAAAAGGGTCGAAGGGGGCGAACGGAAAGACGGAGATCCCGGAAACGCGGACACGAGAGGGAATCCGTGAAACGACACGCGAGGGGGTGGCAGAAAATTCTAGCTGTCCGGCCCGAGGGATTTATCGATAATGAAATTCAGATTGGTCGCACCGAAAACATTCCAACGTCCGCGCGGCACTCCGCCCCTCGTCGCGGTGCAACGATATACAGAGAGAGAGAGAGAGGGAGGGAGGAAGCCCTTAATCCCGGCTAGGGGTGCGGCCAAAGAGGGCGTAGACCTCGCGGAGCCCTAGGTACGCGCGGTCACCCCTTTCGAGACGGGGCAGGCGATCTTTGAACGCACGCGGGAAACCGTTATCGACCTTGCAGCGAGTTAAGGAGCCCGCTTTCGAGAAGTTACCGGGCCCCTTTTTAGTCGTGCCCTCGCGTGCCCCGGCTACGCTCGTTCCCCTTTCGTACGCGCGTTACTCGTTCCAGCCGTTTGTCGCGTCGCGTGATCCGTTTACGCGAGAATCGCCCGTACTCGTTGCTCGTACCTCGTCTTCGTTTGGATCGAGATCATTCTTCACGGAGGAGCCACTCTTCGGGTGAGATATTTTTTATTTTACGCGACGAGAGCGGGAACACGGGGTAGAGACGACGGTTGCGGAGGAGGAACGCTTGGTAGAGATTGTCGAGTGTTTTTCGAGCGAGAAGACTGAGAAAGGGTTGACCGTTTTTCCAATTCTTCGCGACAGTGCGCAGAGAGTACTTCGAATGACAGAGAACGAGAGTTGAAAACTCTTTGCAAGATCGCGAGGAGGATATTTCGAGCGTTAGAAGAGGAGGATCGATCCTGCTTTTTTAACTCTCCGTGTTATCGCGATGGAAGTACTCGGAGAGACAGAGAACGGGTGTTACGGTTCGCTTGTGAAATTTTTCAACCCTTTGCGGTATTGCGTAAAATATCAGGTTGCATAAATTTCCAACGCTCTACGAGAGGAATTACTTCGCGTCTGTGGCGTGATATTCTAAACGTACAATGCACCAGTAGGTACCACTTGATTTATTAATTTATTCGAAATTATGATTTATTACGCGAATAATTATTTACTCGTACGAACGAGAATATCCCGGCGACGGCGTTAATTACGATATAATAGCACGTTGGTATTTCGAAAAAATAACGGGATTTTCTTACGACGCGGTTCAATTTCACTTATTTGCATCAGCGTAACGTTACGCGTTCATCGAATCGATTGTTTTCGAAAATAAAATCTAACCGTTCGAGAACATTTTCTTTCGTGTTCCTCTCGATATCGATTGTCGCAAAAATGGAAAATTTGGCAAAGGTTTACAGCTTCTAGAAAAATAGCAATCTGTACACCGCGTTAGAGAATCGGAGAACCACCATTTAGGAGTGTCTTGGCAGTTAGTAAGTTCTCAAGTACTTTAAAACCTCCGATTAAATATAATTTATACTTCAAATGTACTTCTCACGACGTATTATCAATATACGATATTATATTCCCGTATGAAGCTTTCGTTTTAAGTAATTTCTGACGTAAACATCAAACAGGGTGAAATCAGGGAACCTTGAAGGCCACTCAACGACCAATCCACCTGTAAGAATAAAATTACAGCGTTAAATTAAATTCGATACCTTCCACCGTTGTCGGATGGATGTAACGTACCGTATTCTATTAATTGGCGGTATATCTGCATGAATACAGGGCGGCGTGGCTCTTTTCTGTTTCGATAAAGTCGGTGATACACGCGAACAGCTGCTCTTGCATTCGCATTGCAAAATTCATAAGTGAAATTACTATCCGCGTAACCCGCGATTAAAACTACATTGCACATCGTTTTCAAGCGAAACGTACGATTAATATTTACCGAGAGTAACACTGGTTACAGGACATCTTACTCGAAAGCAGTGTCCTTCGAGATAGCGTACCTAATTACTATTCTTTCCCTCGCAAGTAAAGGTTTTAAACATTTTGTTCCCTACTTTCGAGAATCACCAACACTTACGACCTCGTTTCCAAAGTTTTCACAATTAAGTACCAGAAACGTCTTCTATTAGACTCGATAAGTAACCGATAGTATTATAGAAATCGAATATTCGAAAAGTCAACTTCTGCGTAAACTGTTCTCGAAACCGCTCGAAATAAAACTCTCGGCTTAAATTCGTCGAAGCGCTTGTACGCGAGTCGAACGATTTAATCGAGATCGTCTTTAAAATTCCACGAACGATAATTACCGATCGCTGTAAAAAATTGTTCACGGAATTCCGATGATCGTCGAAAAACAGAGGATCGAAACGTAAATACACGTTTAGAGCGGAGCTCGTCTCGTTATATTTAAAAATACAAATTACGAGAAAAGCTGGAGCGGTGTCCAGGGAAAGTTAAAACACAGCGATCGGTTGTTTTTCTTTTTTTTCTTTCGCTCGTTCCTCGTCTATTATAGTTCTCTCGAAGCGAACGGTCGAGGTGCAGCGCGATAATGAACGGTTGCAGAACGCGATGGCGAATGTCTGCCGCTCACGTGAGATCGAACGTCGCGCATGGAACGATACGAGCGTTCGACAGGTGTTCCCATGGCGAGGAGGAAGTGATTTTATACGGCAGTTACCGTGGTTAAAGTGTTAATGTGCGAATTAATATAGCGGTCACTCCGCAGCGTTGGTCGCGCATCGCGAATCCCTGGCGGATATAGCCGCTGAGCATGGAACGATGCGCGAACGATCGAAAATTCTTTGATTTTTTAAAATCGCGTTCATCGAGCCCCGCTTTTATCCGTGAGCGAGTTTCGTGCTCGTGCGAGTTTTTTGCTTCGAGGATGCAACTCGAAACGATTATTTTCGGCGAACGTGCGCGGATCGACTGAATTATTATTCAGTTCGAAGTCAACCCGTCGATCGAATCGGTTCTTGGGATACGAGACTTTGTCTTCTTTTGGAATCACGAATTCTCCATCGGTGTGAATTTTCACGATTTCCGTGGAAAGTGCTGTTATGGAAGTAAAGATTAATTACAAAGGAAATGAGTTTCGTACGATGTTGCAAACATCGATCAAGATACGAAAGCGATGTCTTCGATCGTGGAAGCGATAAGATGAAATTGGATGCGGTTGAAATTATTTTACTAACCGAGGTATTGTTACTTTTCATTAAGAAATATAGCAACCGTTCGTTGGTCGTGAAAAGTATTTCGACGCTTATTTTATCGAATCGTTTGATATCTTTTTGGTCCGTTATCGTTCATTTAACGCAACGCTTCATTGCTGAAATGCTAGAATAATATGAATATTTTTTTAAACCGACCTGGAAGCTTTCTAATTGAAAAGATATACAAATTTTAATGTTCGGGAAAGTATTAAATTATCAACGATTTTGAAATGTAATTCGAATGGCTGTATTTTCAAACCGATTTACTCGTGAAAATTCCCTACCAAAGGAATTATTACTCTTGTTCCACTGAACGTTTAATAATTAAATTTTGGACTAGGTTTCGTAACAGCAATTTATACCGAATCTTGCGTATATATTATCCTGCATGCACGGTACAATAAAGTCAATATTATCGTATAATACACACACCAGTGTTTCTCCAAAAGAGTAACAAGTTTATGCAACGAATAAATTTCAACTTGCTTAATATTAAATCAGCGAAGGATGTAGCAGTCGAAGAAATTTCTTTCAATCGTACAGGTCCTTATCAAACGTACGATTGTTTTTACCTACGTTGCATATAAATAATGCTTGAATCGACTCGTCCTAAAATCTTCCAAAACTAGATCACCAGTACCAAACAAACGATAAAGATTCCTTGCAATATTTCAAATACCTCGTGCAACAGAAATTCTAACAATTTTCCAATCCTGAAGATTGTTTTTTCGATCCCCGCAATCGGTGCTCCGTGAGTCGCTTTAATTATTCGCCACAAAGCGTTCGATATTTCGTGAATAATTTCGACGGAAAGCTTCTCGCAATCTTTCCGATATTTCGTGCGAAGTTGTAACACGGAATAAAGAGTTTTACCCACAATTTTCCAATCCTCGAAACGATCGTTCGGTCTCCAAGAGCTTTCGACGCTCCGGGAGTTACTCGCTCTTAATAATCCGACGAATTGCGTTCAATAATTCAGAAAGGAGCCGCGCTCGGTAAAAACCAAAAAAAAAAAAGAAAGAAAGAAAGAAAAAAAAAAAAGAAAACCAGTAACGAAACGCAAGAAAGAAAAAAAAAAAAAAAAAAAGGATTGTGCACGGCAGATACGATCGTGCACCAGGCGAATAACAACCACGACGCGCAAGC
Organism: Ptiloglossa arizonensis; assembly: GCF_051014685.1. Taxonomy (NCBI): domain Eukaryota; kingdom Metazoa; phylum Arthropoda; class Insecta; order Hymenoptera; family Colletidae; genus Ptiloglossa; species Ptiloglossa arizonensis. The sequence continues at coordinate 16,253,143 of NC_135058.1, forward strand.
CATTAAGTCAACAGCCGCGGAATCGGTAATATCGTTTCGAATCTCCCCCGTTCCGACAAAAATTTCACCAGGCCGCCGCTCGAAGACGACGTCGTCGGGTCGTCGTTATCTTCCCCGCGTCCCGCCAAAACCGTCCGGGGATACCTTTCTCTCGATTAATTGCCGTGACGGTGCCGGAGCGCCGGCTCCTTTTCCCTAATTAATTCGTATTGCAAATTTCTGCGCGGCATGCGGAGAGCTGGTGTGCACGAGGGCCGGCGGTCGAGACCGGGCAGATCTGGTATCGCAATTTTCGGCTTCCTGCGACAACCGGCCCTCCCCCGGTTACGGGATATCGAGCGTATTGCGTGCCGTGGCCGCGCCGAAAATTCTACGGCCCAGGGATCCCGTGAGCGTAATTGCCGGCGCTGTGTGCCCCGCGACTCCTTTAATCGTCGACGACTCATCGTCTCCAACCGAGAACGACAACGTTCTTCCTGGCTCACGACCACGATCGCTACTTTCGACGATCCTCATCGTTGATTTCTTTCGAGATGTCACCTGTTACGCGACCGTACCCACCGCGCGCGTTACATCGAAACGAACCCAGTCCCTTCTTCGATCGTCGAACGCTTTCACGGCCAACGGAATCGAGTCTCTTTTGCCAGAAGTTTCGACTTTTTCTATCGTCTCCTCGAGAAAGAACGGTTCACGAACGTTCCAATTCTTCCAAAGATCGTCTACCATCTTTAACATCGAACGCTACATTTTTCCACGAAACGAGTACTTGTCCAAGTACTAAGAGACTTTCTCTGCAAGAAGTTCAAAATGAAATACGTATCGCAAGACACGCAACAATCGCAAAAAAGTTTTCACCGTTTCCCTAGGCACTCCGCGGTTACCTGATACGCTTAGCATCGCCTCTATCCGAGCAGAGCCATCTCGTCGATCTGTGTTTAGAATTTCGAGTCAAGTTCCACGACCGGTATCGCGGCAACGTCAACGGAGTCGTTTCATTGTTGCGTATCGATATCGTACGCGTATAAGTTCCGTCGGCACGGAAACGGCGATCGGCGCGGCGTAACGAGCGGGACGCGAAAATATGAAAATTAAATGGAGCCAGTAGCCGGCGGAAGATTCCAATCGCCGGTGGCTTCCTGTGCGCGTAAATGCCGTCGGCTCTCGACAGAATTCCGATCGAATGCCGACGATTTCGCGGGGGCAAAAATGTTGCGACCAGCCGCCGCGTTGCGCCGCGCCGCGCCGAGCCGCCCGGCGTTTGACGACGTCGCGCCGCGATGCCGCCCGGTTAATTACCGTGCTCGACCTGTAACGTCGGTGAATCGCGCGGGAACGCCGATCCAGGCGGCAACTCGCGTAATATTGTCAAGAGGACTAATCCTATTTTCCCATGTACACAGTATACCCTCAGAAACCGACCAACTCGGGGAGAAACTTTCGAATTTGAACGATACAGCATCTGGAAATTGTTTAGCGTTCTTTCTTGACCTAATAAATGATTCAAGAGACTTCTACGACTCACAAACGATCCACAAAACTTCCACAACCACTCAGGATTCTACCAAAAATGTCACACACCGTAGATGCAAAATACATCTCCAGGTGGAAAGTCGATCGTCTTCAAAATTCACTCCGGATGAAAATTTTGATCCAATCAAATTCGAAATACAGTGTTTTCTCTTGAATCAACAAACTATCCACGAAACTTCTGCAATCGATAAACGATCCACGAAATCTCTAACCTCTCAGAGCTGCACGAAAAATGTGACGCGTCGTAGATGCAAAGTGCATCGCGAGTAAAAGTCTCCGAAGTGAAACGTCGAGTCTAGGTGGCTAGAAATATACCCGGGTGTCTCCGAAAGCACTCCGAGGGACGAAGAGGACTCGTCGAGCCGCGGTTCCGTCTCGCAGGAGAGAATTCCGTTCCAGTGGCGCTCGTAAAATCGGAATCACTTACCGATAAAGGAGAGGAGCGGGTCGGGGCAGAGCGATTTCATAACCGGAAGCTCGTCCCGGCCGCGGCAGCTGAGCGTAAGGTATATACATAATTCCAGGCTCTTACGTAGGTACGGATGCCGATCGGCGATACCGGCCGCCGACAGGAAACATACTTTGCGAATTATTGTCCCGACGACGTGGCTTTATCGTGAAAACGAAAGGCGGCATCGTTGACAAGTTTTCCCTTCGGGCCGAGTCCGAGGGTAGATGCCCCACGAGTCGACCTATGCGTGCAACGATGCAATTTCGTCGGACCGCCCTGCGGTACGCGCGCGTGCACGTTTTGCACGTGCAAAACGTGCACGCTTGCTGTTCGTTACGGACAGAGTAAGCCGCGGGAGCACGCGACCGTAATCCGAGAGATTTAACGTCCTTTTCGAGATTTCAGAAGCGCTACTTCTCCAACCGAGAAAATACATCGAGACCATCGCGAGATATCCGATCGAACGCGATTAACCACCGAGCTTTTCTCCGTTCGACCACGCGCTCCAGATCCAAAAGTAAAACACTCCGCCCAATTTGCGTAACTCGTGTCGAAATATCAATTTCTTTGATTACACTTTTTCGAGGCATCGTCTTTTCTAACGTCCTTGATTTCATTCTTCCTCCACCGGAGAGGATACATCGTTTTGAAAAATTATACAAATTTCCGCGAAACGGTACTGTTAGGAATGCGAGCGAGGCTTTGCGGTTGTTTTTAAATTGCACGGAAATGCACCGTTATCACCAGCTGCACGTTACGCGACGTCACGTAACTATGCTTACCATTGCGACTCACGCGTCCCTTGTTTTCCGTGGAAACGCACCGCGAGACTCCAGTCAACGTCAGTTTCGTATAAAACGCGTTTCAATTTTTTTTTAAAAATCACAGAATTTCGGGTTAAATTGTCTCGTCGACTAGAAAAACGACAAAGCGTCTCTCGTAGCCTCGCGATCCGATTCGAGGAAGAAAAAGGAACTCGAACGAAAGTATTTCCCCCGGATACTCGGCGCGAGAAGATCGAGACGGCGATAAGCCGTGCTCGAGCATCCCTCGAACGAACGAGCATGCGTGGTCTATCCCTTCGGATCGAGTTCGCGGTTTCAGAGCCCCCCTAATCCCCCTCCCGAGCGGTCTCCGGACTCCTTCTTTCCCCTCCGCCGCTTAAAATCAGGAAACGTATATCGGTTCGCGCGCAACCTCGAAACTTTCGAGATGGAAATTCGATCCGCGGGCACCGAGACGACCCGAACGGTGCGCCCAGATATAACTGGAAATGAGATAAAGAAAATTGCGAATAATTCAAATCCAAATTGCCCCGGACATATTCCACCGACGGACGTCGATTCGATCGCTGGCTCTTGGAACGAAAGAGGAACCGAGAGACCCGGAGGGAACTCGTAACGAGGACGAGAGAGATACAAACGACGGGGGAGGGGCTACGCGGCCAGGAGGGGTGGGAGAAACGAGGGAACGAAGCGCGAGCGCGCGAAACCACTCTACAACTTTTGATATCGATGCATCATCTCGATCCTCGCACCGGGTTCTCTGATCGATTTTCATTCCGCGGGTTGCATGGCGGCTCGCTATCCGGGTGCTATCTTCAACCACCTCGCCTTCGACGACTCGCAGCTACAGGGTGATCGAGAAGTATGCCTCGAACGCGCGAAAACACCGATACCTCTCGCGCGGCACTTCTTCGATTCTCGCCAGCCCGATACTTACACGCTGGAAATAGTTTTCACGGTGCGAAACGTGCAACGAGACTTTCGGAACACCCTTCGATTGCATTCTTTAGAGGTACTCGCAGTACCTGAACCCCGTTTTTTTTATTGTAAACGTGATCTCGTCTTTTCTTCCGTACATATATTGTATATTTGCTCGGTGCTCCAATTTAAAATACGCTCAATTTTGACACAAAAAGGAATTATCGTCACATCAGAGTTGTACACGATACGAATCGAAGAATAAAACAGAATATAGGACGTAGTTGTAGAGATAAATATACAATTACTACGCAGAGTGAAGGTACAGCTGCTGTTATTAACCTGGCCTAACTGTGCTATCCTTAGGTTAGGTCACTATTATTATATATTACCGATGACTTTAATTATCCTTTGATTTATGGTAATAAGAGAAAAAAATCACCGTCGGACAAGCATAATTACGTTAGAAAGTTATTAGAACGCGTCACTGGACGTGGAGATATTTCGAATCGAATCGAACGAGACTTGAACGGTCGACCTAAAAATTCCATCGATATTCTATTAGCCTGATCTAATTTTATCGACCAAACAACACGGTCGTATATGAAGTCTTCCAGATTGTTCGTTAGACTCGCGATAAAAGCGCGCAAAATTCTATTCAATTGACAAACGACGAGCACAAGAACGATGTCCATTGATTTATCCTGTCGTACGATTATTTGAACAAATACGTTCGGTCGAATTCAACGTTCGTTTCGTTTCGCGAGTACAAATTCTACGTTCGTTCAACGACCACGTATTTCGTACTTTGATTCGTTCCGCGAAATTTCTGTCGGATTAAAAACAGTCGGAATGCGGGAAAAAAATTTTATAACTTCCGAAACGATGAACACGTCACGGTGAACGAAGTATAATTTTTGCGACACGGTACGCGGTAATCGGTCCGACCACGGAATACTTCTTCCCTAAAATTACTCGTCGAACGATCAACAATCTTGAACACGGATTACTTTCCGTACGAAGGCTGGAGCACCTGTGGCGCGCACCTGTGGCGCACAATACACACGCCGACGTTTAAGTGTGCAAATAAATACTCCGCGTAATCTCGCGTCGCACGATAATTACGTTCTCTCGATATCGGGGCAATAAAAAATTCCGTCCGCGATATCGGTACCTCCAGCCGCTGAAACTGAAACGCGGGAAACGCTTCTCGGCTCCGGGAACTTTTCAGGAAGTCCGGGAACTTCTCGAAGAAACCACCTAGGTTTTCCAGGGAAAACTCCGTGGATGCTTGAGAAAATTTTTCAAGCTCCGGGAAAATTTTTCCGGTTACCGAGAAACGTCTACGGTATCTCGAGGAGATCGTGAACGATTTCAAACGAGCTGCCACTCGCGCGGAAAGAAAAGGATTGTTTTCATTTTATAATTGCTCGGGCAAGACTCTATTAAAAAACACTTTACGCGGCGGTAGCTTCGAAACGAGTAATATAAATTTTATTTCGTTTGGTCCTCTCTGCGCGCGGACGAGGAATATGGACGTTGGGTTCAAAAAGACCGGGTATCGTGTGTTTCTATGCAAATAGAACACTCGTTTCGCTGAGCATATTTAAATTACAAACTAGGACTCGAAATGAATTTTCTACATATTTTAATAAGTTTCGTTCCACGGGAGACCTAAATTTCATTCGAGAGAAAGTCAACGAAAGGCAGTTTCTTTTATAGGTTAAATCCGGTAACCAAACCGATTACTTAAATACGTATCTTTGTACAACGAGTTCGATTTAATTGTATCTTGTACGGTAGTCCAGAAACGCATATTTGAATAAATAAAATCTGTGTACTTTTAATATTTGAGGAATACAGAAAATTTCTTTATCGGTACCTAAATGTTTCTACCTTGCATTTCTTCCAAAGAGGGCCTGCACTTCCAAACAAATTTTCCGCACTTCTCGAATACCAAAACGATTTCCATTTTACTTTTTATCACACACCTCGAGCGAGCCAAAGAAAACGTGTTTCGATGAAACGTACGATCGGAGTATTGTCACGAAAAATCGTAACAGATTTTCGATCAGAAGTGTCCGCGAAAATTTTCGGAAGCAGTTGAGGACTTTTACGGAAAACCAGAAGCAACGTATCGGCTGTAGAGTGCACGAGGTACACCTTGTATAAAGGTACGTGTAAAGGCCTCCGGTCGACAGGCTGTGTAAGATATCAGCTAAGAAACGGGCCCGTCCAAGACTTTACGACCGCTCTTATAATTATCTCCAATAAATATCTCCGCGGCACGAGAGCGTATATCGAAATACTTCGGGGGGTCAGAGGTGAACTCCCTGGCTCCATCTTTCGATCAACGCGTTTCTTTTGGTCGCCCGGTTCTCACTGATAAATTTATAATGTTAAAGCGCGAGAGCCAGAGCCCGGCGAATGAGCAATGGGCTTGCTTAATAAGTCCTGTGACCACACGCGAACGCGGCGCCGATCCAGTACGCTCGCGTGGACCGACGGACCAATTTCGCCCTTCGAATCTCGATTAGTACTCGCGACCTCGTCCTCTCTTCTACACGGTGACTCCAAAGTATCCAGAGATCTCGAGAAAATAGAAAAATAATTTATACTCGTCTCTATTGAGAGTACAAATTGGTACTCGCGATCTTATCTCTTGTTCTACAGAGTGACTCCAAAGTACTTTGGATTTGGTGATCTCTGTAGAATAGAAAAATTATTTATATTCATCTGTACAAAGAGTATAAATTGGTACTCGCGATCTTACCTCCTGTTCTACAGAGTAGAACTTCTCGTACTTCGGAGCCACCCTGTAGAACAGAGAACGAAGTCGCAAGTACCAATAGTCTAGTAAACCTAATTCGTAATCTGCATATAAGAGAGTTTGTTCTCATGATTGGTTGAGCGATAGAGGGCGCTTAGAACGGGCTACCTAGAGATACGAACTGTGCACAATAGTCGGGAAGGCACAGTCACCCGGTAACAAAAAGTATCGAGCGTGTTAAAAAATACACACCGTTGCAGAGAAAGAAACCGAATCACGTTATATCGTATCACCTGCGTATTTATTTTCTTGCCCGACGGTAGAATAAGAGAAGAAAATATCTTTTGAAACACGAACCGACACAAAGCAACGAGTTAGCTGGCAGAGATTTCGACCCTTAAGTATGTACGTCTTGTACGCAGCGTATTTAATTTTTTTAATTTCGGTAAGAAATGGCCAATCTGTATCGGACATAAGTACGTAATGTATTCCAGTGGGGTCTTAATATAGGGGGTTCATTAATATAGGACTCATTTGTCAGTAGTCGTCTTTATCGTTGCAAATTGAGTAATTATTCATTTGGAAGTATCCGTCTCTCCTCTTGCGAAACTTTTTTTAACGGAGAAAAGTGTCTGTTGCGATATAATGGTGGATTGACACTGTGTCGGACAACCGTCGGTCGTACATACTTAGAAACATTTTTAAATGGATTTTGCACTTGCAAAAGGAACTCGCACTTTGTGTCTGGCGGCTCCTTTGAAGAACGTTTCAACGAACGATCGACAAATGGTTGCTCGATGAACATTACGACTTCACCTTGAGTCTTCGAGTACTTTGTACGTTTACGAGCGTACTCTTGAGTGCGTCGAACGCGTATGTGCGTCGAGCGACCGGGCTTTACGAACGCAGCTGTAGAATTTCCGCACAGTAGAGGTGCTGCGCGTTTAGATCCCAACATAGAAGAGGTCAACAACCCTGAAACCTTACCGTAAGTACAAACGAGATCTTACGAAACTTTATATTATTTTATAATTTTCTCTTAAGGAAATATCGTGTTTATACGGCTTCTTTCTATCGTCGGTGCGAGTAAAATGCACTTGTAAACTTCGACTACATGGCTGATAAACACCCTGCACACGCGAGCTGATACATTTAATTGCACGCGTGGCTCGCGTGTTGCGATCAACCGCGTGCCAACCTCGGACTCTTTGGAAGTCTGTCGATACATCACGCCACTTAGACGAGGCGGTTTACGATTGTTCTTTTGACGATTGATTCGGAAGTTGAAGTCGTTCAGAAAATGGTAATTAGAACACTTTAAAACCGAAGGATTTCGTTTGTCGAACGCGGTTTAAATGGATAATCACGGTAACTGGGTTTGTAGATACCTTGGGTACGCAGACGGCAGCCATTTTCGTATAGTATACTTATAAAAGAACGTTCCGAGTAACGCAATTTATTTTTTTTACTCGAACCGATGCAAATACGTACGCCGTTAAAAAATATTCGACACGTATTTTTTTTATTTCGTTTGCGAGCAAGAGGGTGAAACAACCCTTTCAAATTCGCTATCTTGAATAGTGTTCTTTTAACGATCAACTCCAAATTATTCGTCGAATCCAATTAATTCGTTAGCAAATATATTTAATAATGTAACGCTTTTAAAATAATCTTTCATACATTTATGCTAGTTCGAGCAAAAAAGCTGGTGGACAGTTTAATTGTTTATAACAGTTTTACTCGAGTTCTACTAGGTAAAAAGATTTATTTGAACGTCGAGCCAATGTTCCAAAGTACTAGCGTAGTTCGTTTCGGTTTAATTTGATCGAGAATTATAGCTTTTCGGTTCAATTCGAAGAGTCTCAGGATTGGCTTTAAGTACACCACATATTTTATGATTCTCTTTAAAGAGGTAGCTAATTGGAACTTTCAAAGGAGTAAATGAAACGAACGATCGTTTATCGATCGTTTAAGAAGCGCGCCTCGAATGATGAAACGAAATAGTAACACTTGATAAATTCAAAAAGAATACTATCGACTGTTCGAATTAAATATTTTTGGTACGCCTCTTTCTAAAACGAAGGCCTTGTTTATATCTCGAGGTATCTTACGATATCTTCGTAACCTTTCTAACCTCGAGACGAAGCTTTTCCTCCAAATGCAACATAATTTTCGATGTAAATACATTTTCCACGTGTACTTGAATCTTCGATACACTCGTATCGATCGCTTCGCAGGAATCACCCTGTACGCGTATCCCCATCGACGAAGGAATTAATCCTACGAGTTGCCTCAGCCGTGATCCAACGAGAACAAAGTGAAATCACCATTGCACCCGTGTGATCTCCGGCTCGTTAGAGTCCAGCGGGAGAACGAGTGGAAGGAACAGCTAGCGTAACGAAAAAGAACCATCAGTATCTGGGTTAGAAGTCGCCCGGGTGATGTCCATTTGTCTTCGCGCGGAGAAGAGAAGAAACCGCGACCACTCGCGGGCATCGGTTCCCCAACCGCTAATTAAACACAGTTACAGCCGTCAGTTAGATGCTCGGCGATCGTTTAATAACAACACGACTGATTCGCCGAATCGCAGACCCGGATCACGGGATCCTGTCTAACCCTTTGAAGGAGAGTGGACGTCCGAGCGGTTCGTTCGCGAATTTCTATACTTGAAATCGCAGAGGACTTCGCAACATCGAATCGTCATTGATTGTCTAAGACTGTCCAAGATTATTAATCCTACTGGTGGATCCTGTTTAGGTTGACACACTTTGGGCGGGGACATTGGGTCAAAGTCCACCTAAGAGATTTCATATGAAATTTTTAAAACGAGTTTGACTCTTTTGGGGGCTTTCTTCTAGCTTCCGAGTTTCCTCTTTTTCAGTTTAGTACATTTTTTAGGAACTCTCTTTTAGTCTAGATTTTTCATGAAATTTTTCACACTGGTATTATACCCACGTAGAATACCATAATAGGTACTATATCGGTACGGCGAAAACAATAAGGTATTTGGACGTTTATGGACCGATCTAATTAATTAAACTGCTCGGGTAGTCCATGAACTGCTTTCCATAGAGCCTAATCGGGGAACGATTACCGGTACACGAGGGAATGTATCGTAGGTCTGTTCTCATTGAACGAAACACAGGATACCTGTTGGATCAGCGAACACCTAGGTTCGGACGACGTCTGAATAATGATTCCTTCTGCAGTTATTAATTCGCTAATTATTCCTGATTCCTTCAGCTAACCCACCGGTGATGCGCAACACTTGATCATAAATCATTCAACTTCCGTTCCCACAAAGCTTTGATTGTTGAAAACTAGAAATTCCCAGATTCCGTATGCGAATAGCCACCGTGTCGAATGTTAGACTTGGGGAAAGAAAGAATTCCTCGTTCACCCGGATAACTGATCGCGTTGGATCGATCGTCAGGATCGGAACAAAGGACACGGGTCGATTCTTCTTTTGGAGTTTCGAATTTGGTAACAATAAACGAGACTTGTTTGCCAAGGATGCCTATGTTCGTCGTATCGGATGATAGATGGCAGCCATTATAGAAGAGATTTATGGGACAAGTATTTGTCGAGAGGTTGACTAGTTTGATTGGTACAGCCATCCATTCTCGTTCGTGTGATTCTTTTTTAAATTTTAAACTTATTTCGAATTTTGAATTTTGCACCCAGCCAAGGATGTCTACATTCGTCAAGTTGGCCATTTTGGAACGTTTCGTTCGAGAAGGGGAGAATTCGCCGACAGACTGGACAGTTTAATCGATTGGAACAGCAATCAGCGATCCAACGATCTCGTGGATCCTTTGTCTCTACAAGCGACGCTATCGTTAATTAACAATCGTTGAGACGACGCCTATATTATCTTCGAAAGAAGATTCGCGATCCAACGAGCATTGAAATCACCAATTTTAAGTCCAATTTCAAATGCGTTTCCCTTGCTTAATAATAGGTTCAACCTGGCACCGTTTTATATCTCTCGGTTAGGTATTTCCTTCCATGTATAATAATCGTTGCATACTCCAAGGTCCGAAGTATCCGATAAGACTTAATAATAATAATATCGAATCTTGGAAATTTAACCCAAGATTAATAGCGGTTTCTACCCGTGCACGGAAAGATCCGCCAAGAAAAATTAAACGGTACCACGTTGAACCTGTTAACCAGGAAGGAACACCTATTTTATCGTTACGTTTATTATTATTATTATAGCAATCTTATTATGCAGATGCAAAAGAGTGTACGCATTATGATAAAGAGTTGCTACACAGTTGTTGGTAAACTTAACCTCGAAGTTATTACACGGAACAAGAGATACAAATAGAGTAAGACAATCGACCGAAGAAAACAGAAAAATGTGAAAAAAACCAAGGAAGCTAGATAAACCGTTGGAGAATAAAGGATCTCGTTATATAATAATAACAACGATGGGCGCGTTTAAACGCGGAGTAAGTCGGAAGAGTACGTATTTCTGTAGCGAAAGACAGAAATTACCGAGGAGGCGTAAATTATGGTAAAAGATCGTCTTACCGAGTAGCAGTACCTTATGAAATAACCAACGACTGGGGAAAATCAGAGAGAGAAAGAGAGAGAGAGAGAGAGAGAGAGAGAGAGAGAAAGAGATAGAAGGAGGGGGAGAAAGGAAAGGGAACGGAGATACGGAAATGGATCGTGGTAAATGTTCTGTGAAGAGGGAACCGTGTATCTTGATCTCGTTACGTTGCCAACTGTCGTGCATAACGTAAAAGGCGATTCTACGCGGCGAAGAGACGAAGCGAACCCGAACCACCAACTTTTAACTCGAAGGAAAATCGGGCGCGACACGACTGCGCCCATAAATCGGCGAAATCGTTTTTCTGCGATAGCGGAGATAAAAATTTAACAAGTGCCCGATCCGGAGCGATTACCACCGGATTCTGTGCTCGATATATTCCGCGAATGGATTCCCTTTAGCGAGTTGCTGTTCGCGAAGCGAATGTAAACGAATACGAGTATCGAAATTAATTTCTCCTGAGTCGTGAAACAATACTGAGTCGATTTCTGCATACAAAGTTACGCGGTAGATTGGAAAATTTGCATTTGAGTCATTGTTAAGAAATGAGTTTCTCGGCAATTACCATATGTACGGTTTAATAGAAGCATTGTGAAAATATTCAAGTATCCGGTAGAATTAGCGCAACCGCTAAACCGAGAATGTTCGTGGTATCGGAGTAATATTGAAAATTAATTTTTCCTTTCGTCTAGAATGTAAACAAAATTGTATACATTAACCCTACACGATCACCCGTTGTACAGAGTGTACCACTCGAAACTGGCCACTTAATCATCTCCCTTATTCGAATGCATAGTTATTACCTGTCGTGATAAGAGTTGATAATAACACTCTGGTGATCCGAGCAAGCATTCAACATCGTTGAAAGTTTCAATCCTGTTTTAAAGTCTTTCTTTAGTAACGGCAGCTTTTTTGCGTATTAAAAGATATCGCTTCGAATATTATATCAATCGGTTTTAATCGGAGATACCGTTTAGAAGTTACTAACGTCTCCGGTAAAAAATATACCGCATTTCTCTACATTCTCGAGTGACCGATCCGAGTATTTCCTCCTTTCTATTTCAACATTTTCTTTATCGATGCAACTGTGAGTCGCCGATGACATTTGATTTCGAATTCTCCAGTTACAGTCATCGTAGAGTCACGTTATACCATAATATCGAATACGGTGTACAAGAGAAAGAAATATGTTAACACGAGTAGAAAGATACCGGTGTCCTTAACGCTTAAAAAGAAAAGAAAAGTTATGAGAAATTCTTCCAACGTATTCGCCAAAGGTTTCTTCTTCGTATCGCGGCGAGTCAACGAATGCGATCGTTTACTCGTTTCCGATGGACTACCCTGTAAAACTCCGGCTCGTAGCATCGGCAGTAACTTGGAAAATAACGCAAGATATTCTAATTGTTTCGACTGGTCACAGGCTCGTGCAATTCTGCGCCGTAAAACGATACAAATCAACGTTTATCGCTCAACGGGAACATTTTCGACGCGATTCCCCGTAATGAGGGAACAAAAGGTGGAGGGGCTCCGCGGGGAAGGGACAGACGAAGGAAAAAGGGGAGATCTCAGCTGTCCGAGATTCGCCTAATTATCCTTTCCATTTGGACTGCTTCTTTAGCCGAGCGTGTACGCGCGGGAAGGAGTCGTGTGACCTGGCGCCGCGCACCGGAACGAACCACGGCCTGTGCAATGCCTCGCGGCGCGGCGCGGCGCGGCGCGATGCACTTGCGCGTGCACGCGCGTGCGTGTTGCACCGCTGCGCGCCTAAGTGCAACGCGCTCCTACGCAAAGGACGCGCGACGGGACGGGAATTTCCCGCGTTGATCCGAGCCGCGTAACGGGAAAGCGAGAGAAAAATCCACGCGCGCGCAGCGAACCTAATTGACACGTAATTAAGTAGGTAACGAGAAGTTGCGCGACGAGCCACGGCGATCGTACGCTACAAACTTTCGCCACGTTCGAAACTCGAAATTCCGTGCTTTGTAAAATTATTCACTTGGATACGTTCGTGGCAATTATACAATTACAAATAAATCGAATGCGGTTTGCTCGGTTCGGCGATTACGCGTTTCGATCGATCGATCGATGTCGAATACGTTCGTTTATTTTTCTAGATTTTTCTGTTTAAACGAGTCATCGGGGACGACTCGAATATTTTCAACAAATGCCAAAGTTTTCGAAATTGAGCATGGATTCTTTTCTCGGATGATACTATTATAGTTTGATTAATTGGACGTATCAAAAATTGGGATTCTCGATTTGCATATTCCACCGATACTTCGTTTAAATAAGATTCGATTTGTAGTACAGGCACGATAAAAATGGTAAACATTACTTTCACATTGGCGTTTGAAACGTAAAGGGGTACATCCCTCGTCGTTCGTTCGTCGTTCTCCCATCCGACGATGTGCACTACTGGACGACCTTGAGCAGCGAAAATATTTGGCGGGTACCTCGGATCGAGAGCGCGACGCGTTTCCAGTCGTTCGCGAAACGCGCGACACGGTGCCAAAAATGGTGAAGCGGTCGAGTATTCGCGTATTCGTTCGACGCCGGACGCGAGCTTCGCAAGCGAGCGCGGATCGACGCCGTCGCGATTATTCACGGCAGATGAAAGGAGCTGATCACGGCGAAATAGGAAGCTGATTAGCATAAGGGCGAACGGGGATGATGGGAGAAGTCCATTGTGTGGCCACGGGGACGAAGGAGGACTCGGTTTCGGCCGGCCGTGTCCGCCGCGCCGGGATCCCGTCGAGCGTGTCGCGGCGCGATGTCTCAACGAGAGAGTCGGATGTGCCGTGAAAGCGAGTAGTGCCCCGTCCGATTCCTCTCCGTCATCGCGGCCCTCCTCGTCGCCCGGAGTCTTCGTCATTTTCACACGCCGCTGCGCCGGAATCGGCGCTGCTCTACTGTGACTCGCTTGCGTAACCCGAGCGGACGCGGTCACCCGAGCAGCCAGCCTCGGGTCGATGTCTCCTCCTTTCCTTTTCACCGTTTACGTTGAATCGAGACCGAGACTCGCGACCCATCGACTCCTCGATCCCAGATACGTACTTATAAACAACGAATCCCGGACGACGACTGTGTTTGGGGATCGACCGGGAGCAGGAACACCGCCACCGGACGAGTGCGTTTCGATTCGAGGTCTGCGCCAAATATTTCGGCCGCACGGGGTCACTTACCTAACCGTAAGTGAGACTAAAATGTACACCGTGGACCTCAGGTGTCCAGCGAACACCTTGAGGCTATGTACAGGACTGTGTACAGCTATTGTCATCGTTTCCACTGAAGAAATTTTTGCTCCCAAAGTAGGATCCACCGTTCGTCGAGCACCCTGTATACACGCCCGAAACGCTGGTCCCTGTCCCTTCGAAGGACCCGGCGTAGATTGTCGCCGGTGAGCAACGAATTCCAGCGAGGAGTAGCGCGGTGACTTTTATTCCCGATAATGACAGAGAACGCGAGGAGAGCGGTCCCTGGCACGGTACGTGATCAATTTTCGGGCCTCGTCCCCGTCGGTGGTGTAGCTGCGCGTCTAACTACGATTTCGGCGTAATTATATACGTCCGTCTGTCCCGGCCGTGTCCACGGTCACAATATCCCATAAATCGACCGGGATCCTCTCTCTGGAATCCTCCACGTCTTGTGATCATCGCGATAAACCGCACTCGACGGTCGAATCCGCGGTCACCCGATTACGCATCGGTTCTCTCGATTTTCGTGATCGCGATTGTTCTTTTGCCGGGCCAGGTTTCCCTCCTGCCGACGAATCACTCGGATCATAAATTCCGCGACTACTTTTTATCGGATGGACGCGACCGAGATCGTTAAAAACGATACTCGTTTCGTCCTTGCGGGATGTCCCGTAATTATCCACGTAGAAATTGATTAGTCCAAGTCGCGAATCAAGATCGGCTGTATCTTTCCCTCGGATCTTTCGTAAAACTCGTGTCTCGTTAATAGAACCTTTACCTTACGCAACGCGCGAAGATACCAGATACCAGAAGACTAGAAACAAGTGGTCCGTGACGTTCAGGGACAATGTCAAGGGAGGCTCGCGACAATCTCGATCCTGGTACCCCTTCCACTGTCCTCTCCGCGTCTCTGGTAACCGCACGCGGGCCTCGCGACCTCCCCTCTCCGGGCCCAACCCGGACCAATTTCATCGCCTCGTTGCCCGACCCCCGGCTCTCCGGTTTGCCTCGTTTCGTGATCGTCGCGACAAACCGCGGTCACGGTTTGGCTTCGTGTCCTCGGCTACGCGGCCGAAAACCCCCGATCCTCGAGGACGCCACAGACGAGGGAGGCGCGGGAAAGACCCGGAGAGAAGGTTGTCGAAGGATGAGCGGTCATCGGGTCTCCCGGAGGAGCAGATGGCCACGAGACGAACGTAATTGGCGAACCATCGAGATTATTGCCCGTGGCTCGTTCCTTCTTTCTCCTTTTTCACCCGCTGTTTCCTCTTTATCCCCCACCCCCCTCGACTTTCGAGGATCGGGGCTAGAATTCTCCGTTTCTACGATACCTAGAATCGAGACTGTCCCGGTGAACGGAACGATGGATCCGTATTTGTCTCTGGACTGGGGATGGCTGTCGATCGCTTCGTCGTGCACCTGCTCGGTTCCTAGTTCGTTGTTCGAGGGAACGAAGGGACGTGTGATTGGACGGAGCGAGGAGTTCGCGAAGAAGTAACATTTGGGCCGAGAGTTTGGAAAAAAATGTTACTTGGACGAAGAGAAAGAGAACGATTTTCTACCGGCGGTTCGGTGTTCTCCCCACTAGAACGACACCAACAACGCGTTCGGACACCAGAACGACGTTCAGCTACACCAGAACGACACTAAGAACGCATTCAGAACCGCTGCTATCACGATTAGCATCGACTCGGACGATAGTGTCTGCAATCTCGGTTCGAACACCGGCCGAGGTCGAAGCAAGGTTTCGCAAAGACAGGAAAAGACGGGGATCGCATCCTGGAGAGCGCGTTGCAAAAGAAGGAACGTCGAGCGCGTCAAACGCAAGAGGCAAGACGCGCGGAAAGACACGGGGCCAAATTGCCGACTATTAAAATACTTTGGCTCCGCGAAAGAAAGGAAAACGAGCCGCGTGTTTCTTCCACGCTGGTACACCGTGTCCCCCCGACTCGGGTTCAGAGGTGAGGGTCCGTGTCGAGGAATAGTTAGCTCCGAAGGCCTGTCCGGTTCTCCCCCGTGTACGGGGTAGCGGCGCGCGGGCAAAAGTAGCACCGAAGCGAAGGCAATCTCTCGACGCGGGCGAGCGGGCGAGCGGGCGAGCGGGCGAGCGGGCGAGCGGTCTCGAGACGCGGCGCGTTAAAAGTGCTGCCCTTAAAAGCCTAGAAGCGTTTCAGGAACGCCGGTCGTCCGCGAGTCGACAGGACGAGAGGCGAACAGCGACAGCGCGCGGCCCGACTCGCCGCGCACACGGGTCACCTGTCCCTCCTGCGAGCGTGTAAAGTGACTTTTACGACGAGCACTCCGTACCCGTCCGTTTGTCCACAGGAGGTCCGCGAACGGGGCTGACCTCTCGCCGCAACGAGGTGTCTCGTTCGATTCCGCCTGACACCGATCCAACCCGACTCCGTAAACGTCGTATAAATTTTATTCGGTGGTTTTATCGCGCGACCGTAATTTACGGCGCGTACGCAACAGCGAGCCGGCGTCGTCCTACACGCGGAACTACTAGACGCTCGGCGTATCCGCCTGGGAATTGCCGCTTTCGACCACGAATCGCTCCTCCTTGCGCAATCTGCGTAATTCTTGCGTAGAATCTTATAGATTTCCAGTGAAAAATTTCGCGTTATGTCTGAACGAGGTGCGACAAAATTATTGAGCTTCGAGTCGATAATAAAAGCTCAGGCTCGTTCGAAACAACTCGTTACCTCCGAAACGTTAAACGCGAATACGAAAGCCTCGGTGCGGCCGAAACATTTGTAGGTTAGCTCGCGAGGAACAGAAGAGTGGAATCGAACCGAACTGGCCGCTCAAGGTCATCGAGTTACAACCTCGACGTACCACTCGGACACTCCACCTCGCTTTTTATCCTTTCGTTTCGCCTTTGTTTCGCGATCGCTCCATTCCATTGCTTCGTTTAAAAACAGAAAGTGCTAACGCGCGTACTCTCTGTCTCAAATACGAAGGTGCAATTAACGGTAAGAAGACAAGCGATTGCCCGTCCACCCGAACAAAGCGAAGGCACGTACCGCGCGATTAACAGTAAGAAGACAGACGATTGCCCATCTATCCGAACAAAGCGGAGGCACGTAGCGATTATGTAGGAGCAGAGATAATTTGTGACGTCATTCACGGTCGAAGCGGGCTTACAGTCT
The DNA here is from genome assembly GCF_051014685.1 of Ptiloglossa arizonensis. Taxonomy (NCBI): domain Eukaryota; kingdom Metazoa; phylum Arthropoda; class Insecta; order Hymenoptera; family Colletidae; genus Ptiloglossa; species Ptiloglossa arizonensis. The sequence goes on from NC_135058.1 coordinate 16,270,504, forward strand.
TACCGATGCAAGCGATTGTAGGTTATGAATACTTCGTCTATTGTTAACGTTATTGGTCGCCCATAACTCGGCCTTTGTGCTCGAAATAAAGGACGTATCGAATTTGAGGTTGAGAGGTGACTCTCGGTTGCCCGATCACGTGGGAATGAATTGATTACAAATCGGTTCGAACCGCGGACGATTTTGATAACGTTTCGATATCCTTCGTAGAAATCTCGCCTCGATTGTTCACCGATCGAAATCAGGGATCGATCGGTACGGCCCTCTAGCGGTGAGATCCACCGAGCGTTTCGGTGTACGAAATTGTCGAAAAGGGAACAAAAATCGAAGCTCGGGGTACGTCGAAGAATTCGAAAGATGCGAAAATCGAGTAAAACGGAAACCACCGAACGAAGAGTAATTTTTGTTTCCACGGTGTCGATCGTTCCTTTGTACCTACCTGGTGCATTCTTCGAAGATTACGAGCGCCGTTCGGTGTTGCGTTCCGCGATACGTCCGACCACGGTTATCCGAATTAAGCCAAATTAACCGCAACGATCGTTCAAATTTACTTTTCTCGATACATTCTTGCGGCTGGCAAAAAAAAGGTAGAACTCGCTCGGGGATCCTCCTCTCGAAAGAAAGCCGAGAAGGACCGAGGAGGGAACGACAAGAGCAATTACGGCTCGAAAGGCGGACAGGGTAGAAGCGGAAGAAACGAAAAACGCTCCCCGTTGCTCGCCAGTCAGGAAACAAAAGCAGAAATCCTTTTAGGCTGCGGGCTAATTGCCCGACGTCGTTTTCGCGGACACGCGTGCACCGCGCGCGTTCTCGCGCGTGCATCTTTGTCGGCTGGCTCGCGTGATGTACGCCCGGCGCAGGTACATTAAACGTATGTACACCGCCACGAGAACATACGCGCCGTGCTCGACAACGCGCGCCGATGATTTTACGAGCCACGAACTGCTTACCTGCTTACCGCTTTCTCGGCGTGGACCTTGCCAGCGATTAAGCGCCACTCGATATCGCGAAACCTCGTACGCGTCTTGCCGAGGAATGCGAGAAAAGGAACCAAGGGCCGAGGGTCAAAATTTCACCTCGGTGCACGGTTATCCTTTTCATCGCGAACGTTTCTACGGTTCAAGGATTCCCGATGGAATCGATCGTTTCGTCGAGAAACTCCGCTGACAAAAATCGGTCGAGAGTTACTTGCAATTGGCGTTCGCTTCTTATTTTCTTCGAAATCAAATGTCTTCGCGATTCGTTCGAAATCCAGCCGAGACGAGTAAGGACCGTTTCTTGAGTTCCTAGAGCGCTCCATCGCGATATTTCTGCCCAAAATACACATCGATGAAACACACGTGTCGACCAAGTGACCAAGTGACCACGAAGCAAAGAAATCGAAAGAAAAGGAAACGCAGCTAGAGAGCAGAGCACCAACGACGCAATTGCCACCGAATGGTCGTTGAACGGTGGCACGGTTGGATCGTTCCGCTTTCCCGAGGAGGAACGACACCGAGCGCGTTCTCGAGTCCCCAGGTGTGTCGTTGGCGAGATAATTTCAGCGAGGTGTCCGCGGATCGACAGGACAACGGCATGCTCGACAAGGTGTACACGTCCGATTTTACGAGGCAGCGAGCTGGGGACCTCGCCGCTTTCTTGACAGGGACATTACGAGGAGAGCCGGTAGGCAGGCCAGTCAGCGAGCTGGTTGGTCACAGTGGTTGCTTCCGCGGACCCGACTCGCACGCATTTCCATACAATGGCAACCGCGCGCCATTTCCATACGCGTCGAGTCGCGCTCCCGTGTTTCACACGCGCCACACGCTGCGCGTTCGTTTTTTCCTATTTTTTTTTTTCCCCTCCTTTTTTTCTCTTCTTTTTTTCGCAACGTCGCCGCTCCGCGTGTGTGTACGCGCCCCCGCGGCTCGTCGCGGCTGTCACGCTTCTCCGATCTGGGTCAGCCGGAGCGTAATCGCGTCGAGGAAGATCCTCCGTGGATCGCGCACGGATCGGTGTTTCCGTGTTCCGCGTGCTGGACCAACTGGGACGACTCGTTCGAGCGACTCTTTGTCTTTTACGATCCTAGACCGCCTCCAGAATTACGATACATTTCTTCCACGGTGTGGATCGCGTTGGAAGATAACGCCTCTCCGATGATTACGAAACAGTGGAAGAGTACCGGCCAGAGATGGTAAGTTGCCAACGGAATCGAATCAGTCGTCCCACTTCGAATCACACGCGTTTCCTTCCTTGGCCAACACGATCCCGGATACTAGTCTATCGCCTGACGAACCTAACGTTACAAATTTTCTTTCGCACCCTCTTTGGACGGTAAGACACCCTCCATTTTGGAAAATACCGTTGCGACATTAACATTCTCGCGTGAATTTTTACTTGTACCAGAAAAATTACATTGCGTACTTCTTCGGTCGTTTGTACGTCCTGCGTAAACCCATTTTGTTTCGATAATTCCACAAGGCATAGGTGATTCTAAACCTAGGAATTTCACGTATAAACTTCTCGATGATTTCTTCATTTTTGATATCCTTAATGTCAGTTGCATTGTAACGATTGTCGGTGAAACGACTTGCCGCGCATCGGTGCATCGGTGCATCGGTGCATCGGTGCATCGGTGTATGGGAACAGGTGCCCGAAACTTTACGGGACGATCCTACTGATCGAAGTAAGATGAAAATCGAGAACCACGAAATTGCGTCGGAGGCTTCGCGGCCGAGTTATTAATTGCCGAAAATACGCGTAAAAGGCGTGAGAAACGAGGGACTTGCACTACTGCAGGCGCGCGGACGTCAGCTGTCTCGCGACCGAGACGCCTTTTGCGTGTATCTTCGCCGATTAAAAAGTCTGACGCAAAATCTCGAACGTCGTTTTTCTTGGTTTTCGTCTTATTTTTACGCGTAGCTCGACCCTTAAAGTTTTGCCCACCTGTTGCCGCACGTACATCGAAGTCTAGTCTAGTCCAATGTATCGTGCTACGGTTTAAAATCTAAAATAGTCCGTAATATTGCTCTTAAAGTGTAGCACAGGTTTTACATACACACTAACTACACTCACAGCGTCCTATTTTAATTCTATCTTTCGTCTTTCAACGCGCAGGAACGCTTAAGGTCGTTCAAGGTGAAATTTTGATAAACACCTTTCGAAACACACTCAGTCCCGAGTTTTCGAAGAAATATTATATACATATATCGTAGAATAAGACGCAGTTCCGATGCGCAAAAACAATAGAAGAATATTTGCAGAAATAAAGATAGAACACAGCGCAGTAGAAGCGGTCCCACGCAATAGGTGGTAATCCTTTGTTCTCGCATCGCTCGCGATCAACGAAAGCGAGCAAGTTGCTCGTAAACGCTACCGGATCAGAAAATGGCTACTCGCCGTGAATTTATAGACCTGCCTTCTGCTAACGATTTTTTTTCCTCCTCCAACCCCCACCCACCCCCCGGCCACCTCCGATTTTAGAAAGTTCCCTCCCGTGCTCCCGAATTTTGTATTCCTTGTTCGTTAACACCCCGCGTGATTAATGCAGCCATAACCGTTCCTGACTCTCCTCATTAATAGAGATTAATATTCGCGTTAACGTGAGAGCGGTATCGCGGACAGTACCGCTTAAAAACGCGTAGACGACAGTTATTTCCTGTTTCGTCGTAATTATTCACGATGACAGTTTTACGATTTTGGAATTAGAAAAGACTCCATGCATAATTCATGTTTTATCGTACATTTATATGTCTCGTTAACTCCGTTCGCTCTTAAGAAGCTTCCAAAACGCGCTAATTAGCTCGCGCGAGATTCGTCCAATTAACAAGGGAATACCGTTCGTCGATCGAAGCATCGAAAGCGTCCAGAGATTTGCATCGATCGTTCACTGCTCCTTCGACGAATTCTCGATAGCTTTTGGCGAGTCGTTGCCTTACCCGGAAACGTTTCGCAGCCGATGGAAGCGAATCTGTTCCCGGTGGATCGCAATCGATGCAAATTCGTCGCGATTCCCATGGAAAAACCGATTTGAGGAAAAAATACGTCCACTAAACTACGTGGGAATCGTTATTTCCTTGGAAACGATTCCAGCGGACTGTACCGCTCAATTAACATTCTCTGCAACACCCTCGGGTCTTTTCGAACCCAGACTTTCTTTAGAAATTAAACAAGATCGATGATAGAAAAAACCTCTGTGCATAATTTTTCCAATTCAGTAATAATTGTACGTACAAATATATTTATTTAAAATAAAATTAAAAAGTTCGCAAAGCCGAAAATATTCTTACGTATCTGACATTTTTTTTCAATCGAAAGCTCTGGATCTAAAACGAGTAACGTGAAACGAGAATGCTTGGTTTCCATATGGGTTAATATCTTCGTACAAAAATTGGCAGAGATATTGTTCAATGTGTGTAATTTTATCGTACGCGTTTATTCGGTTTTTCATATCGTTGGAAACGATTTTTCAAATGACAGCTTGTTTTCGTTTCATCTTTCGCTACCAGAGAATCATTTAACCGATCGATTACTTTCTCGGAATCAATATCGACTGAAGTCGGACTTCAGGACACGCAGGAGAAGGAATCCTGAGGAATCTGAATCAGCGTCGAGCAAAAAATTTTCTCAGATAGTTTCCGAACGGGTATCACTGCGATCGGTGCGAAATTTGCATGGAAATCGCACGACTTGCCACTGATTAATGCTCGGCTCGCCGCGTACGCTCACTTCACGCATATTAATCCTCTTCTTGCCGCCTCGCCATTAAACGTCCAGGTACGGCATCTTCTTATCTGCTCTCCTCCGCGCGTATCCGCGATCGTCGAAGCGTAATTAGCGGAACGCGACGGACTGGTACCGTGGACTCGCGAGAATATCCTCGACATTGTTTCTCGAACCTTTCGACGACAAGCCGAGTCGGATAACAGTCGAGTCAATTTTTATTGGAAGAATCTTTTACACGAGTAAGTTTCTCGCGAATCTACAGATGACACAGTATTGTATTATATCGGACACTTTTATTTGTATTTCGATTTACGTAATACACGTAACGCGCAGTGCGCGTTACGCTCCGTGCAATATCACGTATACCGAACGTATCACGTGTACACTATACGTCTCGCGTACCACGTAGGATACATTCGAAATATACCGCAGCACACCACGCGTACACACATTCCCCTGTTCCCAAGGTCTCGCAAAGGTCGCGCTGGTCTGCATCGTCTACTCGCGTCGACTATCGCGTCCATCGGAAAACCGTATCGATGATCCGTAGGGAGCATGTGGAAAAATTCGACCTTGAGAAAAATTCACCGCTCGTGGCAACGGTTGCCCCTTCCAACGAAATAACCTTCTCCGACGTTTTCTCCCATCGTCGAGACCACGTGGGATGTACGCGGTGCTCGAGTCGGCCACCCTCTATACAATTACAGCGCAAAGGTACATTTATATGCCGTTATTAACCTACCCCAAGCAGAATGGGACCACCGTAAAATTCCACATAAAAATTCATCGAGCACCGTATCGAGTCAGGGTAGCCGTATCCCCTCAGCTCCGTTATTCGTCAAACGACATCAGAGATCCATCCGCGTCAGCCAACGCGGGATCGTTTCTCCGTTAGAGGCTATCCCCGCGTATCCTCGTGGTTCTCGTTCGCTCATTCATTATACATTCGACTCCACGCGTTCTGGCCGCGGGATCCTCCCAGCGCTTCGGTCTCCGGTAAATCGACGGGATCGGGGGCGGAAACGAGGTCGTGAAGAAGCGCGGTGTCGTTTCCACGACAAAAGACGACGCGTACACACCGAAAGAAAAGGTTCGAGCGGACCGAGCGGGGAAGAAGCGAACGGGTGGGCAATAAAATTCGACTTGCGTCGTTCGCGAGCACGGTGGTCGCCGCAAGTGGTGTGTCACCTGCGAGACGCCGGTCGGACCGCGGGAACTAATTTCTACGGGGATTGGCCCACGACGGACCGGCACCGCCCAAACGAGCCCGTTTCCCTGATTTTCTACTCTACCTGGAACAAACTCCGGATTTTTCGGCCACACGAGTTACGAGCGACGACCCTGGCTTTCGGACCGTCCTCGACCCGGATCCGACCCGGCACAAAGACCGCTGGAACGCGCGTCGCGGGTTAATCGACCGACGTGAATCTCTCTATTTCGAGATACGATTCTCTTTCGCGCATTTCCCTCCGTTGGAATAGCATCGAACGATTCGACCAGCGGAGTGACAAGACGACGGACATTGGGAACGAAAGTTTCTTCCGGGGTACGGTACGGGTAGCGTTACGGAGAACGACATTGCCCGCTTAATTGTCGCCGAGTGAGTCGTTTTCAAGCACGGTATATCGTGGATAGTGTTTTCGTTTCGTGCATGTGGAATCAGGTTACAAAACAGACGTTTTTTGAACGTAGTTCATTCGTTGCTCGGTTGCTTTTAAGCGGGCAACGATTAAGCGGGAGGTACTCTCGGATCACCGGAGCTTCTCAAACTACTCTGTAACCAGTTATAACCAGTTATAGCGGTCCTTTTAATTAACGACGAGCATCCGAGGTCACGAAGGCCTTAAAGAATATCGCGACAGTCGTTATCGCGATAAGTTAATACAAATTTAATTTGTACTTAAAATTTGTTTGACTTTAAAACTGAAATCTCTGCACAACACTAGGTAGCTGTTCGCTCAAACCTGTTCTCACGAGTTCATTAAGTAAACGACGTACAGAACGACTCCGTCGTATAGAAGTCAATTACAGAATCCCATCGCGTCGAAAGCAGGATTTGCCGAACAACTTCGCCGAAGAGTCTACCAGCAGTTTTATTAGGAACCATCCGTTTCCACGGAATATTTTTAAACTTCATCGCAACCCGAAACGCCCCTCGTTAATTGCAAAGGTCGGCGTGTACACCGATGAAACGGTCGCTAGAATTACACATTGGTCAAATATTAATTCCGTTTAAATTGAAGAGAAATATCAAAGGTGGCGTACGTTCCGTTTAACGGAGTACAACCAATGCTCGAGAGCAAATTTTTACAAACGGTTCTTCAAATCGTTAACTTACCCCGATATTTTTTTAACGCAACGTGGTAATTTTCGCAACGCGTACTTTTCGCGTTAAACGTACTTTGCTTTTCGAACGTTCGCAGTGGCATTCGTTTCGAAATTGAGACAACTTTTTAAAAAATCAATAGAGTATTAATGGAACATAAAAAAACGTTATAGCGTGTACAAAAATGAATGATACCAAACTACTCGAAGACTTTTAAATATAATATAATTTAAAAGTCAACGCGAGACTACCGGAAGACTTCTAAAATGAGCCGATACCGTCGGTTAATATCGGTCGTCACCGCGCGGCCGAAAACGGCACCGCGTACAGGGAAAGAAAGTTGGTAGAAAGGTAAAACCGAGGCGACCGGACGCACGTCGTTCACAGGGCGAGACAGAGCCGCGCGCAAACGGCGTTCCACTCGCGAACCCGGTGACACGTTGACACGTGAAACGTGAAACGTGGCAGCTCGAAGGTTCCCTGGGTCGGCTCGGCCGACTCGGCCGGTGTTACGTTCGTGCATCTTTATTCGAGCCGAAAGGGATCGATCGCGAGGCTGAACGGTATCGTGACCGTAGGAGTCGGATGGGCGGTAGCTAGGGTGAGTACGGTGAGGAGGGAGAACGCTCGACGCGCGTCTTCCGGGAGGAGTCGCGCGATTTCACGGAGACTTCCGTTAATTTTGTTCCGCGGCCGCGTTAGTTTCCTATTAACGATCACGAATACAGACGCGGGACGGCCCCCGCTCTGTACCCCGCCCGACGAAACTCATTAAACGTCTGTCCGTTTGTCTCGATCCACACGCGGAACACACGCCGCCTCCGCCTCCGTCTCCGTCGCGATGCTTCACGTATGCGTCCGCCGCGGAAGTTGTAAACGAATTAACGACGTGTCGTAGATCGCCGAGCGGCATCGGTTCCGCCGTGGCGATATTATTCTCATCGCACGGAACAATTACTTTTCTCCCACGGAATCCGCGGGCACGTCGGTGCCGATCACACCCGCACCCTCCGCCTCGAGAAACTTTTATGATGTCGCGGACAGCCGTTTTCGCGCTTCTTCCGATCCTACGACTTATCGCGATTCAAAACCGGTGCAACGCGTGCTGGTTTTCGCTCGGAGAACCGTTGAGAACTTCGAAGAATCAATTTGCTCGCTTTCGACGCGACGCGTCGCTCCAGTTCGGGTAATTGTACCGAGAGAACTTGGAAAGATTACCTCCGACGAAGAACAGCTTTTGTACTCTTCCGATGTCGACGTAATTTTGCACGACGGTGGAATATAGGTTTCCGTTGCATCGCGCGATATATCGAGCGTAGATATTCGATAATTGGAATCATAGCCCCTAATTCTTGTTCGCGAACGATCGGATATTCGTGGAATCAGCAAAACGGAGCAATCACGGTGCAAGTTCGAACGAATAGATTTTTGTATCGCATTGTACCCTCGTTCGAGAGAACCAGTAATTCTCTAGTCGTCGGATCCGGCAACCGACATATGGCAGCTCCGACCACGACTGACGCGCGCCACGATGCCAGGCGACCTGCGGTTTCTGTCATTTATCGATAATCGTTCGCTGCTCGTCCCAGGATACACCGGGACTTCCCCCGTTAATACACGCTTCCGGTTTCGAGGTAAGTGCAACCATCTAGGACACGCGCTGTTGAACCGTTACGGAAATCGAAACTTATCGAGCTCGAATGCGAGTCTGTCGCGAAACCAAAAATTCGAAGACCGTTTCGGTAGCGACTCGAATAGAATACCGCGCGATGAAAAACTCGTTTACCGTTTCGATGATTCGAGGCCTAATGCAAAGATCGGTGAAACTCGAAAGTGTCGAAACAATCGTCGCGTCGACTTTTAGAATATTTTCCTTGGGTAATTTAAAGAGGTTAAAAAAAGAGCTCGTGACAAAAGTTCCCGATGCGCCCAGGTTGCACCCTGTCGAAACGAACGAAACGTTTCGGGCGTTAATTTCGGGTCTTCCGCCCTGTATTCTCTTCGACGACCGTGAAACCGGCCGAGCCTCGCTGGAAAAGTGACACGTGGCTATAGTAATCGCTACCTAGCCGTGTATCGCTCCCGCGCCATTCCCGGCCGACTCGGAAATACTTCACGGTGTTTATCTATTCTCAGCTATCGATCGTCCTCTGGCAGGTGCTTTGGAACTCCTTCACGGTGACGATGTCGCGCCACGGTTTCTACGATAATTCGTGCCAACCTCGAAGCCTCGAGTCACCGGAAAAAACGAACAGATGTTGCGCAATAAGAGGGCGATTACGTGCCCGCCCCGAAAGATCCCATTATCGAGGAAATATCTTCATTTCCAAGCTGAAAGACTGTAGAAATTGTCTGGTTCGGGGCTTCGTTTTTTTGTTACTTGTTTCCGCTCATTAGGCGCCAGGGTGCCATTTATGGAAGTTAGAAACTGACTTTTAATTGGATTTTAGGAAACGATAGCGCGTCCCTTTTCTTCCATTATAGAAAGCGGAATTATTTTCTAAACTTTGTTCCATTATACGGGTCCTTTATCCTTCATCATCGTTTCAAAATTCCTATTTAGTTACGGTTGATGCGCGTTGAAGTTAGCTTCGATGATACTATTTTGACCGCACCTATTATACGTCTTTATACTTCTAGTCGTTTGTATCGTATCGCGTAACAAAGATATTACGTAATAGAAAAGTAAGTTAGTTTCGACCAACTTGAAATTATTTTACTCGAGACAACTCGGCAGTTGATTAGTTGTAATTTTTTCTCTTATTTTATACACATAGGTACAATCGGTTTCAAGAGATCGATCGTACCATCCAACCGCTATATTCCATGGTGTAAAAAGTAAAGAATTTAACTTTAACAAACATTGCGAGCGTTCCGTTTCCACAATTCTCGTTCTAGGTTGAACGTTGCACGAGAAACGTTATTTAAAAATTGTTCCGCTCGAGCGACTCGTTAAATATATTACATCCGTGGGCAGCATGGTCGAGAACAAAAACCACCTAAATAATTTCCGTCGTCTCGTCGCGGAGCTGTCAGTCCGTAGAAACGACGCGCGGGGCGAGTGCTTTTCATTTCGAGCCGACTTAATACTCGTGTCGCACGCGAAAATGCTGCGGCGAGGAAATTAAGGACCTCTCGAGGCCGTCACGGCAGAAAAAGAGGTACACGACCGGGAACACGCTGTCCTACCCTCGTTTCGCCCTTGAGGAACGATACTCTCGTGCAGACTCTTACCCACGAAGCGTTCTATCGACGTTTCGCGAACCTTGGACTCCTAATCGAATCCCAAACAACTAACAACGATACCGAACTTTCACATTTTTCTCCGGAATAATCGTTAAGAATATTCCTCGCACTCTTCGAGGACAGCTCATTTTGTTCTAGGTCGGTAAAATAAATTAAAATCGAACCCGGATTTATCGGAAGAAAGATGAAAAAATGTCTATCGCACAGGAGCTACAGGATTATTCGCAAAGAGATCCTTTGTTTCGTACTTGTTTCGAAAGATTTGTACCGAGAGTTCTTTTATTCTCTCTCGATGTTCGTTCAAGTTTCGATCTTACGACCCACGGTTCCTCGATAAAAGTCCAAAAGCAAATTTATAGTCGTCTAAACACGCGAAGGGCAAATTGCGCGTAATTCACTCCTCTTCTAAAGTCAGTATCGTTGTTTATTGTTATCTTACCGTCGTATATTCAGCACCTCGGTGGTGGCAAACGAACCTCCCGGTAAAATAAATAAATAAGTTGGTCTCCTTGCAAGAAATCGTCGCTCGTACTCCATTGTGCGCGACAGGATCCGTTCGGTTACAAGTGTTCCCCCTCCGCCGAGCGTCCCGGTCTCTCCCGGGCAACACGGCGAACATTTAGCAGGGACGGTAAACATTCGGGACACGCAACGAGACCGTTCCAGTTCCTCTCTCTTTCTCACCGACTCTCTTCGTGTCTCTCGGAGTTCGCAAAAGGGGTTCGATCCACCCTAACGTTTCGTTTTTTCATAATAAAATCGTCATGCGGTGGCCCGATTGGCTGGGATCGCTCGAGGGGTCCCACAATGCACCGTGGGCTTGTCCGCGGCAATATTCGAGGGGTCGAAGGGGCGACGGAGAAGGAACCAAGAGGGAAAAAACGAGAGAGAGAGGGAGAGAGACTCCTCTGTCTCATAGTCGGAGGCTGTCGCTGTGTAAATAGGGCACACACCAAGAGACACACGCCCCGCGCATTGTGCGTGCCCTCTCGTCTGAAGGGGCACCCTTCTGTCCTGCACAAAAGGGTTGTCCCGGGGCCGGCCGGTTTGAAAACTGAATTTTTTATCCGCTCGACAGGAAAGCGGCCATCATAGGCCGTGTTCACGAGGTCCCTGTCATTTTTAGCTTCCACGAGGGCCCCCTACCCCGGCTCCTTCTTAACTCGTTTGGTACGCGACATTCGACGAATACCGTATGGCGTCCTTTTCGGGGGCGGTATTGTCTCGAGTAGATTTATACCCGCGCACCGTGATTTACTCGATCTTTCATCGTCGTAACCCATCTTCCCCGTCGCGACCTATCTTTAAAGGGGAATACCGTCTTTTTGATTGAAAAATTTGATACTTTCCTTTCAAAGTTCTTTAGATTTGAACGCTTTGAAAATATTGTATCGAAACATTGACACGTGGAGCGTGTGCTCGGACGTCGAAGAGACGACGAACGCTCCGTTTCTCCGATTTCACATTGTACACAGTCCGTGTAAACAAGTCTGCCCGTTCGGTTGCCCAAACAGATCAATTAAAGCGGAAGAGTACTCGGCGTTCCGCGAGCAATCGCGATCCCAACAGCTGCGTCGTCGAAAACCCCCGAAAAAGAACTCCCGTCGAATTTTCACAAGGGGGTGCACCGTCTTCCGCGGTGTTTACGAAGCCCGGGCGAAAACAATTACAAATTTCGAACCCCTCTGCAGTCCCCGCGCAATCCCTGCGAAATGAAATCATTCCGTACGAGGTGGTCGTACGATACGGGCGAGAGTACACAAAACCCAATGGCCGGGAACCTGGATCGCGTCGCTTAATTATATCCGCCCCACCCGCCCAATCCCCACCCCTCTGCCAACGCTGGAGAAATAATAATCCGGAGCACAACAGTGGCATCCCATTGTTTCGCGTGGGTCGTGGGACGTTGTTCGACGAAGGGACGGGTTTTCGAACGGGGCAAAGTCGCCATCGTCCTACGACTCTCGACTTCGTTCGAAAGTAGGGGTGGGTGGAGGACAAGGGCACCCAGGGTGCGCGCAGAGAGTCGAGGGGTGGAGGCGGGACCGCTAAGTACACAGATGCACGCGCGTGCAAGAAGGGCGCCTGCCAAAGGTACTTACAGCCCCGCGCACGAGTGATTAGCGATATTTTATTTCGCATGGGAAAGCAGAGGGACGAGAGAGAACCAGTCGAGTGGGAGCTCGGCTCTCTTTCATTAGGGGACCCTGTGTCCCATCCCCCACCCCGGCAACACCACCCTCCACCTTTTCTGCGCCGCTTCTAGAACCTTTCGCAATGCTCCCCGACGCTGTCACGATGGCGTTACGTCCAATATCCGCCCCAACTCGCCCGAGTGATTCAAAATGGACAGATTTTTAGGGGGACCGGTAGCCCGACCCCCGAGCTACAGGGACTAGGCTCTGGAACTCGAGATGGAACCGCGCGCAACGCTTGGATTTTACGAAACTTTTTTGCATTCTTTGCGCGATTGTGTTTATATTTCTTTGTAAATCAATGGGTTTACTGCCGGTAAATGAATAACTAAAAACGGAAACTTAAATCCAGGATTCAGGATCGTAATACGGTCACGATCCTAAGATTTCCAAGAAGATAAATACAAAAATCTCTATCGCGAGCATAGAGTGTACAATGTACGTAAGACGAATGTAAATACATCGTAGGTCGATTGTTTCCGGAAAATAATAAACGAAACGTGGTACGATTCACAATGGGACGTATCGATGGAAACGAGTACTCGAAGGACTTAACCGAATAACGTACCTCCGCGCAACGGTGCAACAGAGAGGGGGGGAACGGGAAGAAAATGAAACACGAAAGCAGGGACTTTTGATACGAAGAATCGGGATCCGCCATTTCTCCATCGGGCGTGGAATCATCCTGGAGGCTCGCGAGTACACAATAAACGTTCGGTGGTTCGCGCGCGCGCACATTTGTCCTCAACACCGAGACAAACCCGTCCTTGTCAGCAGCTGCGTAGCATCCCCCGCCCGTTACACAATACCCTCTCTGCGCTCCCTGAAAAACGATGGGTGGATTAATGACGTCACGGGGAACAGGGAACACACCTGGCCTTCCAGCCAGAAATCCACCAATCGAGGCGACCCACCCTTGCGTCGTCGCGCCATCCGAAGCTCGTGCTCGAGCTACGGTGACACGCGGCGTAACGCGATACCCACCACCACCCCCTGGAACCCCTCCTTCGCGTCCTAGTTTCCTCCAATCGCGTCGACAAACCCGCTCCTCGAACCCTGCACGCGCCCCGAAACGACCACTGCTCCTGGAACCCGGCCCCGGAATGAAATTAACGAGTTAATTGTAAATGAACCGAGCGCCGCGCCACGCCGCGCCCGCGAAACCGAGGGTCGGCGCGGAAATGAATTGAACAAACCGAGAGGGGAGGGGACCGATTGTTCACCGAACAGAGGAGACCCATCGTTGCCTCTTTAGCCGCGCATTGTTTCTACGCGATTATCCTCCGATGACAGATTTCACCGACGCGTCGCTGAAAAGTTTTCATCAGAGGTGATTAATTACAATCGGATCGCGTACCCTCGTTGCGATTTCAATTTTCCGTGTTTTATGGACAATTTTCCGCCGCCGATTATTCGAAGCTTCGATTATTTCATTATTTTTCTGTAAAGTCTAAATCTTACTTTGGTTTCGTAGAATATATCCTTCGTGCTAAACTTTCCCTCGTCGAGAAAGAGAACGAAAAATCTGGCGGATGTGAGCGCACGATGCGTTTCGATGTACTATATTCTTCGAATATTTTCCTACACTTTTGCTTTTCACGCCAATTTCCGATAATGCCGAGTTTCTCGATGAAAATTCGGACTTTCCGTTTGCAAAAAAGTTCGCGACTACGTAGAATTAAAAACGCTACAACCGAGTCCGTGCTTGAATTTATTTTTCATTTATCATTCCCATTAACTCCGTTAAACAATTTTTCACCGCGCCGCGATTTATCTTTGTTTTTCGAGTAACGCTCGAAAATGGTTAACTCTTGCTACCGAAACGTTTCGCCGTCGATGAAATCGTTGTTTTCCCAACCACTCGATCGGTACTACGTATTTTCCCGAAGTGAATCGATTTTTACGAACTTTCCAAAATTCGATACTCGGGCGCTCCTCGAATAAATCGATAAAATTAACCACCGTGTGCATTTCGGTCGCGTTTAACGAATACAACCCACCGGTGTGGATAAATCCATTGCTGGAAATCGGGTTAAAGAATTCACTCGAAAACGGGAATTACCGGGCGAGTGAAACGATCGTTGCGATTTTTCCAAGAGCGCGATAGCGAATAGAACCTCTAGCCCCGATCCTTTCGCCAGGAGGAGGCATTAATACTTTCCCCGGTCTTTTCTCAGTCTATATCTGCCGTGGAGTCCGCCCCATTAGCGTACCTAATTTATGCATCATCAGCGAAGGGGCACAACCCTTTCCCCTTCCTGCATCCATCTTTTCGGGCTGAAAAGTTTCTAAAGATTTTCACCCGGCTAGGATGGCGCGGGCAGACTCGCGTCTTAATTACGCCGAGAAAAGGTACCGTTCGCCGTCTTTTCAGGGTTGCGCAACGCGGAAAGCGTTCTTGCTCCCACTACCCTCCCACTCCCCTCGGACCCCTGTCTCCACCCTTTGCTCGGGGTGGCTGGTAACAAAGGGCCCAATAAACGGTAGGTAGCTGTCCGTTGAATTACCGGCCACCGCCACAAAGCTCCCCGCTATAAATTCATAAACGTGTCGTGGAGTTCCTCAATGGGGGAGCAACCTAAGGGATCGCGAGACGTCGCAATAAGACAATAAAACGTCTCGGGGGTCCGTAGATCAAACAGCGCCGGGACTCCTCTGTGAGGCGTCGTTGCACCGTCACCGGGACGACACTTTTCAAATTCTTCGGGAATCGGTCAATTCTTTCTTCTTTTTTTCCTCCTATTTTTTTTCCCCCGTTTCCTCTTCCGTTGACGCTTAACTTATTACTGTTTGCGTTCGTTCTTTCCTCGAAGAAACGCGTTACCCGTTGAAGAACTCCCCTTCGGGGATGCTTGGCGTCGTTCGAAACGATTAGGGCTATGATAAAGTTCTACGGAGGTAGAAGTAACTCCTGGGTTACGAGGGATTAGGGATTTTTATGCGCGGAAGAACGTCGATTATTGAATATTATAAGGTGGTTGAGTGTTTGAGTATTTCTGACGAATGAATTTTAGTACGGTCGTTCGACAATGAAGAGAAACGAAAGGGAAGGATATTTGTTGAGCGTGTGCTTGTGGAAAATGTGTTTTCTTCTAAACTTGAATATATTAACTCATTCGTAGAAGGAATTTTAAACGTTATTGTTTTCAACCGAAATGAATGTTAGTGACAAAACAAAGAAAAAGTAAGAAACTATCGATAAAAATGAACGCTTGGAGAACTTAAATCGCCAAATCTCGAAACACGTCTCCTTATTACCGTATTATATTCACGTCCGGAGGCATTCTTCTTCGAATAGGAATCGTTATCCTCGGGTAAAAAGATTGGCTTTTGTTTTCAATAAGAGAATTTCATCGAAACGGTAAAGGTACTCGCGGCTAGCTCGTTCCTCGGCCCGCAACGATCCACGGAGCCATCAGCGTCGAGTGCAATCACGATCGTGTACAGCAGGATTCAAGTCTGGTAGCCATTGTCCTACGAGGTCACGTACGCTCGAGTACGATCGGCCGAGAGAAGGTCTTCGCGAAGGCACTGCGAGCAATAATTCCGCGCCCCTGCCCCCCGTACCGTACCTTCCAGCCCCCTCTTCGCGAACTCAGGGTCGATCGTCGTCCAAACAACACCCCCGCCTGGGGGCCTCGACGCGTTTCAGGTCGTACCTGCTCTCCTCGATCGTTGACGGCCATTCACGGTCGGCGTTTCACGCTAATCAAGAGCTCGTATCGGAGGAATCATTAGGGGTGCCGTGATCTTGGATCGTTATCGATCGTCTTTACTCGCCGCGTTCCAAGGGGTTGCCCGGTATCGGGAATATGTTCGGACCTTGAATTCGGTTCGTTCCCTCGATTCGATAGCGAGGCTGCTTTCGCAACGAAAATCCAGAGACGGATATTTATCGTTCCGGGTTGATATAGCTCGAGAACGCGCAACAATATCGGTATATCACGGTAACAGCGTAGGTAGGGTTTGTAGCGATACAGATTTAATAAAATACTCGGGGCCGGAGTAGCCGATATTCTTACAACGAGGATATTCACAATCGCGATAACCTTGTTCTAATTTCTTCCCCGGTGTGAAATATCGTCGTACTGTCTCTCTTTGTAAAGTTGCGATTATTCTTGAAATAATCTTGCATCGATGCGTTTGTAAATCCCGATCGCAAGTGCGAAAATAACTCGAAAACGAAACGTTGACGAAAAAAAGAAAAGAATAGCTGGTTCGAGAGAGAGAGAGAGAGAGAATTAATCGCAAATGAAATAACCGTAATCGAGGTATCCCGAAGAAATTGAGTCTCCTGCGAGGTTTGGTGGGAGAAGGGGCGGGGCGTTCCCCCCACCGCGCGGACCTTTTCTAACCTCGGCCGAGGTGTACACAGTCGACAACCTCGCGAACAAATTACGAATTCCCATCGTTCGACGCGCGTGGAACAACGACGGGAGGACGACCATGGGATCCGCGATCCAGAAAAAGGCGGGAAACAAAAGGAAAACTGGTGTATTTGTATACACGGGCGCGCACACCGCGGAACGAGGCTATCGGAGTGGCGATTGGCTTTAATTTGAAGCGGGCGTCAAAACCGAGTCGATGATAGTAACCGTCGGAGTCAAAATGGATGGTTTTCAGCCGACGGTGCCGGGGACTGGCCGCCCGCTGATGTTATCTGGTACGGTGGGAGGCATCCGCCGATATGTATACAATGCCATAGGTCCGCCGGGATTATTACAGCCTTGACAAATTGCCGCGGTGAAGGCCGATCCCGGTAATTACGGGGCAGAGAGGACGCAGATATAAGGACCGAGCGTGTACACACCGACACGCGTGCAACACGTACCCGTTCACTGTGTAGATCTCTGTTCGCGAACGGTTACGTTCTCACTCTGATTGCCAGACTCCGCTCGTTCCTATTGGAAAAGGTTTTTCATCCGCGGCGGTTCACGACATCGGACGTGACGCGCTGCCCCATCGTGGAAGTGGATTCCACCCGGCGAAATTGCGATCACGATGCGTTCTAACCTCGCGTGGACGAGAGTTACCCGGTTGCTACTATGCGTGCCTCGGTTACGATTAGGCTGAATCGGTTGCTCCGAAGATCGCTCGATTTTACAGCGATTGCGAGAAAGGGATTCTTTTATTTTTATTTATTTTTTCTTCTTCGAGAGGGTCGGTTTAGAACACATTTTTAAAATTCAAATTTTCAATCCATTCTCGAATTCAGGGCGCGTACGGATCGTTCCAAAGAGTCGGCCACCCTAGCACGTTTTTCACTTCGTAATGAGAATTAACAATCGCGAGACCGTGCTGTCTCTGAGTCCTTTGGCAGGTTATAATTACCACTCGGGTATAAATCAACCATATTGTAACAAACTCTGCA
This sequence comes from Ptiloglossa arizonensis, assembly GCF_051014685.1. Classification (NCBI taxonomy): domain Eukaryota; kingdom Metazoa; phylum Arthropoda; class Insecta; order Hymenoptera; family Colletidae; genus Ptiloglossa; species Ptiloglossa arizonensis. The sequence goes on from NC_135058.1 coordinate 16,288,346, forward strand.
ATGCTAATGAGTCTAGGACGCGGATGAAACTACCCCTTGGGCGAAACTCGTGGATAACTCTTATAATGCCGTGCTCTTGCGGACGGGACGAGACACGGTAGAAAAACCGTTTTATTACACCGAGGAAGGAAGTTCTAATAGATTTCTAATTAACGTTCGATACACTTTTCCTCGGTTTAGGGATCAGAATGCGATTCGTTATTACATTTTTAGGTTAGATTAATCATAGCGTAACTTGCAACGTAATTGTACATCGATCGCTACTTCTCTGTGTATTCTATTTGGTCCTTCGATTCGTACCAGAGAAAACCTATTATTATTATATTGCGCTCTGTTCGCTTCGGTGCTATTTTTGTCTTTCCGGTATGGGAAATATTGTTTGAACGCGAAAATTATTTTAACGAACGAAGCTGCCGCTCGGATCCATGCCTCGGTCCCTAAAGATTCTATCGAGGATTCGTGTAGAACCAATTTCGTAATTTAATTCCCTGATAACTTTTGCTAGATTCGCTCTATGGTTGTAGAAACAATAGTGTAGCACGATGACGGTAAAATTCTAAATAAACGTAAAATAATAAAAATCAACTTTCCAATTACACGATCTATCGCGATACCAATTCCGATTCTTCTCGATTCGAGCACAAGAATTCATCTCTAAAGAGGTTGAGTCACCGACCACCCTTCGTTTCCAAAAAATACACCTCGTTTCAAAAGTGGTCGATCGCGATTCACAGCCATTGCAACGAGCCTCACCAGGTGCCCCCTTTTTCGGAGCAGCCTAGAAATACCACCCCGATTCGCCCTTCCACCGTTCCCGTGTCACCGTGTGCTCGTCAACCCCTCCATCGCAACCCTCTCCTCGAATCGAAACCGTTTCCAGCATCGAGGACCGTCCGCCTTTTCCATCGCGTCGTGTCAGGAAGACAGCCGCGCGGGAAAGGAACGAGTCGTCGAAAAGAGAGGAGAGACAGGCTGCTCGGATGTACAACGTGACTAGCCACATCTCTTCCTCTCCCCTCCTCCCTCCCTCCCTCCCTCTTCTTTTTTCTCTATAAAAGCCCCTGGCCGGATCTCGGTTAATGGTGGATGGCAGTTGCAGGGGCCAGGACGTCAGGTCGGCGCAACGGAGTGCGAGCATCCACCTATCTTGATGAGATCTTATTTTCCGTGGGATCCCCCGCGGCGCGCCGCGATTCGTTCCCCGTGTTCCCGTTCCCGTTCCCGTTCCCGTTCCTTCGCCGGAAAATCACCAACAGGACCGTACGCGTGCACACGTCGAACGCCCGATCGCGAACCACCGTGAGGGTGCGACAAGTCCTTACAACGATTGGAAATTAATCAAGGGAAGGAAAATTCGATCCTGATGGAAAACGAATCGTCGACGCGCGATGCAATTGTTCACGGTTAGGAGAGAATTTTTTCGTTACGTGCAGAATTGTCTCTACACGGATGTATTTTGTCGCTACTCTGTTATTGTCTCGGCGATATCTGACCCTGGGTCGTGTTACTCTACTCGACGTCCATCCTTCCGCTAATTCTTAGATCCAAGGTTACGAACTCTCGTCCATATGGAAACAACGCTACATTTGTATTCGAGTTCGATGTCGTTTTCAAAATACGAGACTGTGCACTCTTCGGAGCGTACGATCGTCAATGTGTTAGGATGTCTACGATGTATCACATGGTTATAGAATTCGTATACGTTAGACCTTTTTCGTTAGAAACGAACTGTAGAATACCCCTGGTAAATTTGTGTCAGGGATTTCCAGTCACCCAATATACAGGGGAGAGGGATGTTGCTATTCGACCGGAAGAAAAGTAAACAAAGAATCGCGGAGAATGATTTTGAGCCTTTTGTTATTGCTGCATCTTTTACGACGGTCTGTATACAGGGTGTCCCAATAGAAACGAAACACCTTAATGTCTCAACTATTTTAAGTAGTCGGAAGAAACGTGGCTTGCAAAAATTATACACTTTCGAGAAGGTGGTCGTAGTTTTTGTTTGAAAAATACTCGAAAATGTTCCTACAGTTTCAGAATTTCAGAATTCTACAATTTTCTCCTTCAATTTCAGAAACTTATTTGAATAGCTACTAAAAAAATTATTTTGCAGACAAATTCAAATACTCGTCACGATCTTGCAACTCCGAACCAGAGAAGAATTCTGATCTCGACACAAATTTCGAACAACGAACAAAAGTCGAACAGTTTCTGTCCGCTGGAAATAAAAATTGAACCGTTCGAAAAAAAATGTTTGCCCCTCTGTCCCGGAACAATGCGCAAATAATGAAAAATCGAATGGAATATTTCGAGCGGCTCGGTAACGAAGAAAAAAAAGAAAAATTGACAACGCGCAGAACGAAGCGGAATTCCAATCGATAAATTAAATCGGCCGATAAGGAAAAACGAAATGCAGAAAGGAGAGAGTCGACGGTCGCTCCGTTAACGATTAATTGCTTCATTCACTGGAACGTTGCAGAAATTCTTCCCCCTCCGGAGTAAACGAACCGTTTTTTCCATCCGCGTGGTGGCTCCGGGTCTCCCCTTCCGGAGGATGTTTGCAGGAAGCCCCGGAGATTCAACCCTAAAACGGCGCCCGACAAAAAAGGGGAAGACTTTACTGCGTCCTAATTGGAATGACAGAGACGTCAATGGCGGCGTCGGTCAAAGAGGCCGTAAACGTTGGTTACGGGTGTAAACTACGGATTTTAGTGTCACCGGGGGTTTCCCGGTACCCATAAGACGCCCTGTTTATGGGGTTGTGTAACCGCCCTCGTAAACTAAAGTGCGTATTAACAAATGAAACGATTACACGGTACACCGCCCGCGTTTACCTGTCACTTGTGCTCAAGGAGAGACGGCTCGCGCCATTTTCGTGCGTTTCGTTGACAAAATGGCCGTTGTCGCGACTTAACCTCCAAAGTTAACAGTACACGATACTCGTCTCGTTTATTCAACAATCAACAGAGGAGAATACACGATCTCTGAAAATTCCCAAAATAGAAATTGAACAACGAACAAATTGTATGGGCTCGAGAAATTGGTCCAAGGTTGTAAACTTGCCGCAGTCTGCGCATTTGCGTTAATCAACGGTCACCTAAACGACGCGGAGTCGACTTGGATGAATTTCATTCGCGACCAATTGCTCCGGTTTATTCGCAGGTGATTAGCCGCGGCGCGCGTTTTGTTCTCTTCCTCGTTGTTTATCCTTTTCGGTCGGTACAACCTTTCGATCGGGACTCGTGCACACGCGCGCGAGCACACGCACACGCTCAAACACACACACGGCCACGCACGCGTGTATTCCTCGTCCTACGGTCCGATTGTTCTCCGGTGATTCGCAGTCAATTACGCGGCGGTGCGTGCACGTGATATATTAATAAGTGGAATATAAATACTCCGTTGTCCGTGTACACGCGCGATCCAGGATATAAATAGTCCGCGACCGGCTACGCGCTGGTGGAATACTAATCAGCTTCTAGTTTACATCGCACCCGTCCTCGTAACGTTGCATACAATGTACGATCCCGCGAGCTTCAGACCGATAATTAAGTTCATTAGAATGGCTCGCCGAGCGATTATTATGCCCGCGCCTCGGTTTTAATTAATCCACTAATAAACGTCGTTATTGCTGGCATTGCCATCGTTATCACTGCGGAGTACGCGGGCCCTCGTTCGTTTCGCTCCTGGATCGTTGGAATCGATCGAACCGAGGTGAAAAAAGAGGAACGATATCGGGGATTAACGATGGAAATCAAAGATGCAAACGAATCCCGCCAGACGTAAGCGCTCGGGTGGAGGATAAGGGCATTTTTCCCTGACGACACCGTGCCCTCGCCTTTGTTCGTTGTTGTTCGCCGTTAACGAGGATGGTCTACCGTACGGACGAGTGATCTTTCAACAGAGCTGAACTTCAGACTGTTATTGACTTCGAAATCAAAATTAAAGTTTCTTCTATATTTTCAATATAAAACATAAAAATTATAATTTCTAAATTGAAACGAGTTCAAAATTTAAGGTGTCGACGAACATAAACGCATTGAACATTAATGACTTCTAAATAAAAGGTAGAATTTTTTTTATAATCGTAGAAGTATACGTGCTCAAAATTTGAGAGTCAACCAGTGCAAAGGAACTCCAAAACATCAGGAGCTCCTCGAGTCTTTTTCGACCCATCGGGATCTCCGAATATACCGTTTCTCTGTAACCGAAACTACTCTAATAGACACTCGTGTGAATAATATGTAGATTCTACTCGGACCTCTCGTTGTATTAAAGATACGAGTGTGCGCGTCCGAGATATTTTCGAAGCGAGAAACTTCGTACGTGTAGCCCACCGGAAGTACATTTTAAGGTTGACGCGAGATTGGTCGTTGAAAGACTCCCGGTAACCCGTTGCTCGGGGCCCCTGCGAGAGCCCGCTTTCGATAATTCATCCCTCGACACAGCCCCTTCGCCGTAGCGAAATTATCTGAAACGGAGCGATACTAAATCCCGCTGGAAAACAAGCGCGGGTCTGGTGAATATTAAAGAATAGAAAATTTAAGAGAGACCCCCTCGAAGTTGGCCGTACCGGGGAGGACGGAGCGGTTCCCTCACGGGCGAGGCATAAACAACGGTAATCGTCGTCGCCCGTGTCGATCTCGGGGGTCGATTAATTACGTGGCTGGATCCGCCGCGGAACGGAATCGCATGGATTTCGTGCCGGCCGTATGATAATCGCGCGTTTTGCTTTCTTGTAATTAGAAATTTATGCACTAGTTCGCGGGCGTGTTATTCAAATGTGACACCACACTTCGGCCCCGGCCCGACGCCGTGTATCCGCGACGGATAATAATATGCGATATTTATGCCCGCGCGGACGCTCGCCATTAATTATCGCCCTAATGGGACTCGGTGGACAACGCGCGTTACACGCGAATTAAAAACCTTAACCCTCCGGCCCTGCTCGAGGTCTCCCGCCCTTTCGAGACGCACCGTTAACCGTACGCGGTGGAATTTCATCGACGATCGACGCCTTCGAATCGAAAATGCCTACGAGAAACACAGAGTGTCCCGATCGTCACCGATCGATTTCAATTTCCCGCCGTTTCGTTTCCCAACTGAACTTTCGACTCGGCTCGATTTAATCGAGCACGTTTCGTTTTAAGAATACAGGAGAAACTTTAAGTTTTACGTTCTTTTCTATAAATGTTGAAGAAATTCTAAGTTTTATTTCAAAGTTGGTAACGGTTTGAACCATAGGACACTCGAAGGAAAATATATTTGTCCCGCTATGTTTCAACTTCGTGTCAACTCAGATCGTTCGTTAAAGTAGGGAACTATTTTCATGAATGATTTCCAATCGTTCCAAGTATTGCAAAGATTACGATATATTGCATCTAAATCGCCGCGATCCGTATCATAGCTGTTTCATATTCATCGTAGGAAACGAATAAATTTAAATTATAATTGAAATTAGCGAAAATAGTAGTACATTGAATCTAAATTGCCGCGATCCTTATCGTCGACTGTTTTACATCAATTGTAGACAATGAACGAAATTAAATTTAAATTAGCCGAGTCGTGTTACACGGCCGAAACGTCACTCGATTCAATTTCAATTAAACGATTTAAATTCATATAGACTTTGAATTCATTCTTCTGACTCGGATCGTGCGACTGATCAACGAAGAAACGCGTTGTATCGAATTCGAACGTAATTAACCCCTTGCCTTACGATTTCAGTTTCGATAACGCGTGTTATAATCAACATCAAGATCGGTCGCGACTCTAACTGTTCTCGTGAACGCTAAATTTTCATTTCAAAGATACTATACAAGGGATTTTTCTAATATTTTCGAGGAAGTATATTTGAAGTTGCGAATGTGGACAAGATTCGTCCCTGGTTCTTACGTTCGGTCCGATTTCCTTATCACGTGTGTCACACGATATTGTAAGCGAAAAGATTAGCCTAGATTACTGCGTTATTCTTGTAACAAACTTCAACACTGTACCACCCTTCGTTGCGCCAAATAGAGGGTGTCCCAATAATCACCGGTCGATTTACTTTATCTCCCGAATCGTTAGCGATTTTTCGTAATACGCCTAAATAATTTACACGCGTTCTTTCACCGGGTACTATTCCCCGATCAATTCCCCATCTGTCTAAATACTATGTGTCAAGTTTCGAGTTAATCGTTCGAACGTTTTAAAAATAACGCAAAATTGAAATCGACCGGCGATGATCGGGACACCCTGTAATTTCTACATCCTCTGCGGAGAAGAGAAACTCGCCAAGTAGTCGTGTCACCGAGAAAAATCGCTCGAAATCCCTTCCAAGGAGTCCACCCCCGAGGAGAGGAGGGGATGGATCGCAGCTGCCGGCTCGTAAAAGCCAATCAAGAGTTCCACGCGAGCGGTCGCTTTCAGCGAGTCTTTTAATAAAGCCTGATTCGAGATAGCGCGGTCAGGCCTTTCGCTCGGGTCTGCACGGTGTTAATGGCGCACCGAAAGACAACGGGGGGTGAAAAAAGGGAAAAAAGGAAGGAGCCGGCCGACAACCCTCCTCCCTTCGACGGGCAACCCCCAGGGCGAAGAACTAACTTCTTGACACCGCGGCAACAAGACCAGATAACGATCCCCGCAACGTATGCGTGCCGCGTAAACGTTTGTTACGTCGCGCGATTAGCAGCGCGAGCTTTCATTACCCTGACGCTCAGGGAGATTTCATTAGCCCGATTTATGGCGTTTGAAACGCGCGCGCTAGGTTTGTCGCGAGAGCGGCCACCGAGGCTGCATCCGCTGAATCGCGAGCCGTTGCAAATATTTCGATGGGAAAGCTTTACAGTCGAATGGATGGATGTGTACCGAGAGTTCGAAAGAGAAACGATTCTAGTATCTTCCGAATGGCAACTCGGAGGTTAGATCGTGCGTGCGAGGTTAGAAAGTGCTTTCGGATTGCGAGAGGAAACAACGGATAAAATTAAGGGCCAAAGCTCGAAACTCGAGCAGAATACGTTTAAGAGGGGAGAGGAAACATGGTCCATTCTAAATTAAAATTGAGTTTTTTTTCGTCAACGTTCTAAACAAATGCTTCCCCTACAAATCGATAACAGATAATTCGTACTCCGTTTCCGTAAAAATAATGTTAGATCAAAGTACGAACTATAAAAATTAATTTTTGTCAGGTACGAACCGGACTTTTTTTTTAAATTAAATTCAGAAACTATTTACGAGAAGTAGAATATTAAATTTTGCATCGTGTACAATCGATGGTATTCGTAAAGTTTATCAAATATCGAAACTTACCTTTCGCGATTATGGTCTGGTTTCCACTGCACCCTTGGTGTCGCGTCGCGAGACAGTTATTTTCAATGCGTCAAGTTTGTACGTTGGCAGCACTCACCAACCTGACCCGACCGTTGCGCGCGAATTTTCTCTCGCAACTGCGGAGCACCGAAACCGCGTCTCGTTCCGTGGGCATTGTCGCGATAATAAACACAAAGTATTCGTTTCTCTTTTGTTGCATACACACTCGTAGATTGTTGATAACCGCGACGCGAGCTCGAGGACACCTGTCGAACAACCTCGCGACAAGGATCGGAAAATTTCGCGATTCGTATCACGATCGCGACCGGAGCAAGTCGAAACGTATAAAATTAACGTAACAAGCTGACGCGGGTAATCGCGATACACTTTTGGTTAATTAACAGATTAACCGATCAAAGAAACCACTCGAAGCAAATAAATTCACAACACTTTCGAACTTTGTTGAAATTAAGTGCAATTTGTGCGTACCGTGTGCATCGTGACTTTCTTTGTTCTCTCGAGACACAAGACCAGTAGTACCAACGCAAACATGGAGAAACGAATAAACTGAGGGAGACGTTCAATGCTACCAACGCAATATGTGGTGAGATTTTTTTAAACGATATCAATTATGGTAATAAATTTGTATATTTGTAAATCATAACCGGTGCAAACAGTATTGACGATACTTATATACTCGTGATATACCGGACCCTTCTGCTCTTCTTTTTTTTTACATTTAAATAAATCATAAATAAACAACAAATATACAATTATTATTATTATTATTTTAGTACATCTTGAGAAAGAATACAAGATTTAACGTAGATGTTACCATCTCGTTACACTCGTTTCCGTGTCTGTGTCTCATTCTGGATATTGATTTCTTAGTAACAATAATAATACATTTTTTTGCACTAGAATTGCGTACAATATAAAATGAATCATTTCCTGAACGAAAATCGTATATATAAGATTTAGATACATTTACGATACAAAAGCATGGTACACCGCACACTGTCATTAATCAGATCTAAACTCTAAACATTCGAGTCGTCGACGAAAGTAATCAGAGACGAATTCCCCTCGGTGTGACAATAGAACTTCGAAATTCATTCTTTCCCTCCACCGTGGAATCTAAGGTGTTCGAGCTCCCCACTTTTCAAAGAATCTTTCCAGACGTTGAAATTCCAAAGTCACCGTATCGATTTCCCATAAAAGAATTTTCTCGCACCGTTGCTTCGTATTAATATTTTACAAACAATATCTGCCGTGTAACCTTCACTGATGAGTCGAACCAGCAGACTTCGACGCAAAACGCGCAAGTCTTTCCCTCGTCCTCCACCTCTCTCGTCCTCTACACTCCACAGACCACGTTAGTTCCATGAGAAAGTTCCAATTAAAGAACCTTTGCTCCGCAAACTCGCTTTTCGGCTACCTAGCGTGTTCTACCTGCGCGACACTCGGAAACCGTCGAGGATCAAGGTGGTTAACGAGGCGTGACGTCGGTGAATTTAGACGCGCAAACGATACAACCGTTTCGTTACCTTCTCGAAGGAGGGGAGACAACAGGGAGGTCGAAGAGAACGGGAGAAAAGAGTCGTGATCTCTTTCGAGACACACCCGTCCCGGGTAATCCGAAACGGGTGGGGACCTGGCCAAGGTGCTACGATTTCGCAGTCGAATCAACCTTTCTATCTGGTCATCGATAATGCTCCACCTGTGTGTATTGTTCTAAGAACGCTGGAAACTCTGATCCTTCATTTCTTCGTCGTTTTTTTCTTTTCTCTTATTCTTCCGCCATCGATCCACGATAGAGAACCGCGTCTTCGAGATCCGGCCGACCTTTCTCCGTTCCCACGCGTGAAACCGGGACAAGGAATGAACGATTTCTTCGGGTGCACCTGGGGGATTGTCCGGTGCATTGTGACTCGAGGAAGTTACTCGCGAGATGGTACTTGGAGCGTCGATTGGCTCGCGTTGGCCAGTTAGACGTATCTGTCGTGAATCGACAGCTCGAACATTTTCCTTCTCGAGACTCGATCGTCCGTAACGCGTCACCTGGACAATCGTATTCCTTGCGTTCGAAACTCGGCTGACCGTTATTGGGAGGATAGGTGGACAGATGGTTCGATCTTTCGCTATTAGGAATCAGATTCGAGTATCTTTAACTTTTTCACCGATAAATTAATCGAGTGGAAAATACCTCTGCGATAAATTAATTTCAGAGTCTTTTACCAACGACGATGCTTGCAAATATACGACGGAATTAAACAGAGAAGTAAACGATCTTACAGAATTGACCGCAAACATTGAAAAGTTTATGTACCCGGTGTTTTCGTCGAAATCTTGAACAATTTCCAAACTGATACTTATCTCGGAATTATTTTTATTAATTTTTCACGGTAAGAAGCAACGCAAACCTCGAATCCATTCCTCCTGTCCCTACCGTCCCTAAGAAATAATCCGAGCATTATCCACCGAGTCCACAGTTCCCACCGAAAGACTACATTCGCCAACTGTCGAAACTTTTGACCTGTCATCGTTGCAAACGGAGCTCCGAACCGTCTTCGAACGACTATACATTATTAGAGGACGCGAACGTAAACTCGACAGGTTGGCAGGTCATTCCTGACGCGAGCGGTACCGCGGTATACGGAGCAAGTGCCCGAAGAAGGAGATCCGTATCTTCACGCTGCGTGCTCGCGTTGCCAGAGATGGAACGCCGACAGCTTGACAAATTACTCCCTGATTCGCGTTTTCGCTAAAATCAATCACCCCGCGCCGTTGCCGTGTCACCTTTGCACTCCGCTGCGCCGGTAATTGCCAGATTCTCAGCTAATTACGTTCCATTGCCGCACAATGCAGCGCCGATTAGGGTTCCCTCCGAACGCCAGGTCTGGGTTAGGACCTGGGACTGACCGCGATAACAGTTCGTTTCGTCGTAAGCGATTGCATTTTAATAACCCGCTTCGCATCCTCTACGGAAAGGTTACGGTCTGGGTTAGGTTCTGGACTCCGATTCGAGGACATTTTCATCTTGAGAGACGAACGTCTCGGTACTCTCGATCCTTAACCTTTTTACCGTTCGTGAACTCCAAACGTGTAAATTAAAGGGAGAACATCGGATGTATAAACTTGGCCATCGTTGTGGCCTCCTGACGAACTCTGAAAGATCGTTGATTCTTTTTTTACTTAAATTTTTACACGTGTTTAGAAGTGTAATTGTTACAAGATAGATCGCGAAATTAATTCAACACAGAGGCTTTTCCTGCCGCTGATTAATTCAGCGGTGAAAAGATTAAGAAGCCTTCTCGTGCGTAAGAGTGCGAGGTAACGAAGATGAATTAATTTTTAAAAGTAATACGAACTTTGTACGCTTAATCTTGTGTTGCTGCACGAACAATGTGATAATCTTGCACCGTGAATAGTGAAAGTTCCCGAGGTTTCGTCGTTTCGTGAAGTTTCCTTTATGCAACGTATAGGGTTAACCGATAACTTCGAGTAGTAATCATTAATCATCGAGATGTGTGTTGGACAGTGCGCGATTCGGTAAACCGAATCGGTAGCAAGAAGATGGAAGATATCGTACCGCGTTACTGAACCGTTTCATTGAGTCGTTTCAACGACCTTGGACGACCTTGCGTTTGTATTTATCTTAGAAATTGCTGTCGAAGAACAAATACAAAAATATACAATTTTCCTGCAGAAGAATGCTCCAAAGGCATTGCGAATCATCTTCCATTTCATTCTGGACGTGTATTCGAATCGTGGGCAATTTTGAAACCCGGCAATATCGATCGCGAGGGTACAAGGATTTTTAAATAAAGTTGTGGCGAAAACATCGTTTCTTCCAGGGTTGCAAGGTGTTTAACGAGGAAACCAGCGCTACACCTGTCTGTGTAACAATTTATCACTTGCGGTGTACGTGTTTCTGTTGTTATATCGCGTGGGTTGGAACGAGCTAATTGAAAACTGCTGTTGGGAGGTAAAAGGAAGAGGCCGTGAAATCTTTAAACTTTGTGGAATATTTGCTTTCGAGCAAGCTCTAGCTTTTGTCCCGTGATACGCGAATAATTATAAATAGAATCTTTTTGAAAATTCGTTTTCGTTCCCTAAAATATTACCTACACGTTCCAGAAAAGTAACACTCTTCCATTAAAGGATCCCCTTGGCAACACGGTACGATCGATTCGATCGCGCATCGGAGGTAGAAAAAAAATGATAAGCCGTACCGAGCCGTAGTCTCCGAGTCGCCATAAATCGTCTCATCGCCAGAAATAACACCCGCTGTAACACTGTCGAACACACTGGCCGGACAACAGTCTCGGAACGAGATCACACCTACCGAGCCGTCTCTTCCCTCCTCCCCGTGAAAATAGAAAGCCTCCTTGGCCGTAACCGCCTGTCACGGGCTGCACGGACAACAAACAAACATTGTCATTATTTATAGAAAAAGGAAGGTGATAATTCCGCGACGGGCTCCGCCCCGCGGTCGTCCCGGTGTATCAAAGAGGAAAGTCGGCCTGGGTATCGGGGGGCGGCCGATATTGCCCCATTGTCTTTCTCGAAAGTGGCAACGATAGCGTTCCTTGCTAAAATTAATTACACTTTCGAGAGCCGCGACCAGTCTCGAAAGGAAGCTCGGGGAATCGTGCGGTGTTTTCGCTGACGCATCGTCAGAGGCAGCGCCCTCTTGTTCGCTCGCTCGCTTGCTCGCTCGCGCGCACGCGCAAGCTGATCTCTCGCGAGAAACCCGGGGGCCAGGGAGAAATCGGGACCCGGGCTCTAATAAAAAGATATAGGAAGACGATAATGCAGTCTCCAGAAGGTCCTTCGGAGGCACAATGGGATGTATCATGACTGGATGACACGGCCGTTTCTGTCAATGGCTACCCACAGCCTCGGCATTGTGCCGTAAGGTCTCTATATCTTGGCGCATTTCTTTCCGCTTCTCTGTTCACCTTTAGGTAGCCTCTCGCTCGATCTTGCGCGCGAGCCGCGCGTCAAACTACCAGCCTGACTCGAGACTCGCGGGAACGACCTTCGGTGGACAGTTCTTTATGACTTTGGATGATCGTTTTCGGTTTTCGCGAGTCGATGCCCATCGAGACTACGTTTCCAGGGGGTTTGAACACGACTGCACGCTGCTGGGGAAATATGGAGCGTAGCTTCTTGGTAAAGTATGAGAGTGCGTCAACGGGGATAGAGGGTGTTAACCTTTTCCTGAACGATATTGTACAAACGTGCGAAATATGAAGTCTATTGAAAAATTTCTTGGCAAGATGCGAGGGTATGTTGACAGTGACCAAAGGTAGAGTGTGTCAATCCTTTCCTGAACGGTACTGTAAAAATATAAAGTACGTTTAAGTAGTAAACGAAATGGTAGTCACTATTAGGATTCGTAAGAGGATTATTTTTTTTTATTAACAGTTTTGTGGTGTTCAAACATAGAACTTCGTAACCTAGGTTTTGTCACCTCGAATAAAATTATACGAACGATGCTATCGATCGGTAACCGAGTTGAAAAACACGGAGACGAAGCGATTGTCCAGCCTGGTTGATTTTATATAACAAATATTAAAGGTCGTGACATTTTAATTTTGACAGTCAGACGGTTTACGAAACTTTCAAGTGACTTGCGAAATTTTAAGCAAATAGCATCGCGAAGGCACCATTCTGCGTCTTATACGTCAATGAATCATGGAACTATCGGGCTCAACTCGTTCGTTCTTTTACTCTTACATTTGTACCAGCAAATTTGTTTAGAAATTTATTCTTAGAATTTATCCTCGTTACACCGCTGTTACTCGTTATTTCCGATAAAGTTAGACGCTACCCGCTCGAAAGAACGTTATTATTTCCAACTTTCGTTACGATTCCTTGAAACACAGCAGACCGCGTCGCACCGTACACGAAATCGCAATGTTTCGTAAACTCGAGGAGCAATAATGTTGCACCGGAGAGACAACCGAGAGGCAAAGGGGTGTAATGCGATTCGATGTTGGGAGATCCGGGCGTGTGGTCCCCCAGAGAGGCCAGTGACAGGGGAACAAAGGTCCGTGGGCAGGCTTTTGCGGGCAGGGCAGTGTTTTCCGAAATTCGTAGCAGCGGGCAGCGATTGTCCTAAGCGCCTCGGGGGCCCTTTGAAAGGGAGTCACCCGCTGACGATCGTGTTGCGCTCGCAAGTATACACCGTGTTTACCGCGCGGCATTCTCAGCCCAGTCTCGAACGGATCTCGATAATTTCGATAATTCCTTTGTCGTTTTTCCGGGTTTTGTTCGCTCGTCGCTCGCGCACGAGGAAACTCGAAAAGGGGGAACGGTCGGGACCGCTTGGAAATTTCACCTATACCTTTTTAACGAAATTGTTCGTTTCGCTGCGAACTGAACAGTCGCAGAGCTTAGTTTTCCAGGACCCACGGAGAAACGGGAAACGAACGAGGACGTCCATGGGAAGCGTATTAAGAGATCGCTCGACTCGAAGTTATTTTCAGGGGTTTTGTGTTCGATGACTCGAGAGATCCGTACTCGACTTATTTCTTCGCTTTCGATTGCGTAGAAAATTCAGAGACGTCGAACAGAAGATACTTTATCAAATTTTTCCCACTCGCTGTTAACGATTTCAATTTCTGATCTTCATAAAGACTATCTTCTCAGTGTAGACGCGTTACCTGGAGAATTTATTTACCGTTTCTTAATCGCTCTTACTTTCTTCGAGGAGTTGTTCAAAGAGTCCAACTTCAAAGTACTCCCATCTTCTATCCACGATACCTTAACAAAATATTTAACCGAACATCCATCGTACAAGTTGGTTCCCAAAATATAATTAAAATATTATTACTCCAGGTTACTTTACCCTAAGAATTTTCCAAACGATCTCTAGTTACATTCCAGAATCCTCGAAAGCTAACTCGAAAGTACTCCCATCTTCCATTCACGATACGTGGAGAAAATTATTCAGGGAACGTCCATCGTAGAACTCGGTCCCCGAAACTACGATAGAAAATCGATCGAAACGCGGGTATCGGCCGAACGCGAGCGATTAATATCTATTAGAGCGTCGGAAGCGAGGGGCGTCGTATCGCGGGGGGACGCTCCGGACGGATGACGCGCCGGTGACGTCACTGCCGGTCAACTACAAGTATTTCGCATTAGCAGCCGGCTGGCAACGTTAATTAATTGGGTTAAAAAGACGTTAGGCGAATTGATCGGTCCATTCAAGGTGGCCACCGGCCGAGATAAAGTTATTATTCGGCCGTATCAATTTGCCAGGGGCGCTCGTGCTCGCTCGTGCTCGCTGGTGCTCGCGCGCGCACGCCACCGAGATCGCGTGCCATCCCGCTATATCTCGCCTTATCGCGTTCGATTCGCCACGGCCACCATGGGAAAAACTGCCACGACCGGCTCCTTTTCCCGCAGTAAACTTTCGTCGGTCCAGAGAATCGTTCTCGGTGCGAGAACCGGACAACCGTTGTTCGTGGCCGCTCGATTTTATTGAGACGTCCAACGGAAGTTATACAAGACGAAAACCAGAGTTTGCTGCGTGACGCGTTCACCATCAACCACGCGAGAGTTTTCAACGGATAACCGGACGCGGGGTTCCATAGTTTTACACGGGGAATCTTCGCGACCAGTAGGAATATCGTCGACGTTGTCAACAGAGGTGGTCACGAATGAAATACTCGGAACGTTGAGTATTTCCGAGCCTGACGATCGTTAGCACGACGAAAGTAACCGAAATTCGAAAGAAAAACAAATGGCTGTACTCCCCCAAGATAAATATAATTTCCCTAAACAGGGTGGGAACGGTGTCCCTTGTCAGGGTTACGAGGTTGTTCGTTCCAAGACCCCCCAGCTTCGATCCGAAAGGAGAAATTCACAAGGCAAACAGAACGCCTCCATCGTTCCGCGATCGGCCGCCATCCGCAGCCCCCGTGGAAGAGTTGGCCATCGGAGGCGGCGGTGGCGGCGGTGGCGGCGGTGGCGGCCAACGAGACGGTGTTTAGAGTAGAAACAAATTTGTCCTCGAGATTTCTCGGCCTATCCAAACAGCCGCGGAACCGGCACCGGTAACCCCCCTGATCCTCGAGACTCGACCGCGCGTACCTGGCGGGCTCCGAGTCAACTTGATTTATCTTGGCCGGGCAACGAGGGATTGGCTTCTGTTTTTGCTAGGCTGCGCTGGAACACCAGCGAATCCGTTTAGCGTTTCGACTAATCCAGGTCTCGGCGATCGGAGATCTGGAAAAATCGACGGTGGACACTCGAGGGCCGGTTTCCAGGCAATTTCAGCTGGACGGTCGAGCCACGGGCCCACGGGGCCCACGGGGCCCCAGTTGACGGGGAGTTAAACCTATTATTATCGTGGCTCGTCCCCCGTAGTGAAAATGTCAAACGGGTATCGTGCATCGGTGATTCTGGTCGTCCCGAGGGGCCACGGTCGCGACGCGACGCGCCGCGGCGGTCACATCAAAGCGCGCGACGGCCAGGAGAAGAGGGGGGAGCCGGACGGGACCCAGGGACCGGGCGGTTCCCGCGAACGTCACGCGACAGGACACGTCGGGCCCCGTCGACCCGACTTGTCCCAACTATTTTATCCGGCTGTATCTCCGCTTCGTTCCTCGCGTGCGCGCGGCCACGCCGCGCGTATCGGGCCCCGCGATCGAGCTGTCCGCGCGCCCGCTTTTGGGGGAATTCCGATCGACCTCGAGGCGAACCGATTCACCGTCGGTTCTTTTTTTTTTTTTCAACCGAGGAGAACGGGCCCCGCGTTGCTTCCGCGTTGCGATGTCATCGGCTTTTTAACGTCTCGAGTAATTATTCGGTACGTCTCGCTCGCGGTGGAAATCGAGTCACGCGATCCGCTAGTGGTTACCATTTTCGAGATTTTTCGGCCCGCGTATCCCACGACGCGCACTTCGCTTTCGTTCGTCCCTTTTTACCTTGATTTATGGAGGACGATGCCCGAATCGATGTAATTATTCATCGTAGTCCCAGCGAGCGATTTATCGGCTCGTTTCTCGACCACGGGTTTCGGGCCTTGTTCGACGCGTGGGAGACTGATCGATGTAAACAAAATTTCAGGAATCGAACGGGAATCTTTACGACCGAATATGAAATTACACGTGAATGCAAGAGTTCAATATTTGCAATGCTACCTCTATCGAAATACTTACAAGTGTTTCCCCGAAAGAAAATAATACGAGATTCATAAAAGTACTGTAACGTGTCTAATCGGTACTCTTTGTTAATTTTTAAACTCGAAAAAAAAGCACACCGTCCGAACGCGCATTCGTTAACGGTAATTAATCATTTTCGATTGAATTTCTCACGATTACGTTAATATTTCCCTAGGTTCGTTATCGATATGCAGCGCCGAGAATGATCGCGCGCAGCTCCCGAGCGCGTATCGTTGATTTTCACAGATTAAACACGCGATTACTCTTGCGTACACAATGGGGTTTTCCCGTCTATAAATAACCAAACGAATGCAACGACCGACGAAGAACCACGGCGCGATTATCACAGTCCAAGGGACCAGAAAAGAACAGCGAGAACCGAGCCGAGAGAAGGAATCGTGGCGAGGAGTAAAGATGGCCGCGGGGGAGACGCGCAAGACCCATCGACAGGGACGAAACCGATAAAATCCAGCGGAGCGGAGGCTTCGAGACCGGCAGAAACATCAATCGTTGACTCATCCCATTTGGATCACAAAAGTACGTCGAATTGGGTCGTCTGGTGTCGGGTATAGGTCCCAGGGTATAGGGGGCCCCGAACTCATCCGACCAACAATTATTTTGCGGGTCCCCCCCTCTTCTCTCTCTTTCGTTTTCTCTCTCGTTCTCTCTCGCTCGCTCTCACCTTTCTCCCGTCTTCAGTTCGTTCTTTGCTTCGGGACAGAATGGTATATCCCGCAGCGCGACGTCCACCGACGCGCTGCAAGACAAATGGCCTCGTGACGGCGGCTACATTACGTTTCAAAACTAGCCTAATCGTCGGCTTTCTGGATGAGAAACAGCCTCGATGTATGTATAGAGAACCGCGGCCGTGTATACTACCTGCATCCTCCGAGCCCCCGGTGCATCGTAGAACGCATTGTCTTTTCTGCAACGTTGCGGCGATCCTCTTCGGGAGACTCCCGATCGGCGCTTCTTCCGATCGACGCCCAAAACGAACACGCGGCAAACTTGTTACAGCGATTCTCGGAAAGACGGGCCACGGTTTTAAAACTATCTTAAAATCGAACGTTTCGGAAACAAGATCGATCGGATTATCTTTGATAGAAGCATTTGCAAATATTCGCGAAAAGTGGAAAATAAAATTCTACGATCCAACTCTCTTTCTCTCGTTATCATAGCTGAGATTTGCTGCGTTAAATTTATCTCGTTCTTAAATAAAGGTGGAGAGATTGCACCAGAGCCGATGTAATTTTTTTTTAATACAACTGACCGAACGAGGAACGTAAGACGAGGATACAGAGTATTTAAAATATTGCAACGATGCTTTTAAACGCGAAATTTGTATTAAAAAATTAGCGGTCGGTGTTATCCCGATATCGGATAAATAATTCGATCGCGGTGTTTCGAAACGGCCCCCATGAATATTTCCGTCGAATTTTCTGCAACGCACGCGGCTAATCTTCCTCGAGAATAGCCGGAAATCGGGCAGTTGTTCGTCGAGCGTTGTGTAAAAAAAATAGAGGAGGCGCGAAAAAAATCGATCGTAACCACCGAAGGTCCGCAGGGACCCTGCGGATTCAATACTCTGGGCGATTCGCGTTCCGAAAAAACGAAAACCGGGAATAAACCAAAATGTCCGTCACGATGGAATACCGACGAGGGCAAAGGGAACACGACGAAGGAAATTGCATCGTTCGGCCTGCACAGCTTGCAGTTATTTAAAATGTTACGATTTTAATGGCGTGTGCGCAAAAAGGGGTAAACACTGTTACGCAAACCGAGCTGCGAAAGATAGAACGTTTTTTTTTTTTTTTGCCAATAATTGTTCGTTAATCATCGCGAAGCTCGGTGATCGATGCCAATTAACGATTCTTCGAAATAGAATGTTCGAAAACTTTCGAACGAAGGATGCCAATGGTGTTAATATTCTTGATTCTCTGTTCGTGTCGTCGCGAATAATCAGGAGATCGTAAGAGACAGTAGGAAAATGTTTAAATCAAAGTTTCGCGATTATTTTCAATTCGGGAGAATTTTTACAGCGTTGTAAAAATTTCATCGCGATTCGACCAGAAAGTTACCGATACGCTCGATTAATTTCGATTCGAAATTTCCTGGTACCCTTTCCGGTGATTCGTTCCGTATGATTTACGAATAACGAACGATTCTAAAATTTGATCAGCTCGATTCTCTCGAGTCCCTCTGTTAACTGGAACGATCGAAACGCCATTATGCCGTTGTTCTCGCTGTTATATAGTTCCGCGTACGTGAAAAATTCACTCGGCGAACAGTTGTTCGGTGAAGCAATCTACGAAACTGGCGAATCGACGATCGGAGAGCCTCGAACGGTGTATATACACGGGTCTTGTTCACGGGGCGTGACGCGTTTCCACGGGGTTTCATTGTCCGCGCTATTCACCGGCCAAGAATACCCCATAGAAGGTAACTATGGGACAGGAAAGAAAGATTTGCGCGAGGTATCGTTGGCGTAACTAAAGGCTACCGAATGGGGACCTGTCGCGGGCTCCCCCGTCGCGTATCAAAGGAGGGAAAACAGGGATCGACGTGCAAATTCCGCGTCACGGAGAAGAAATTTTCGACCGACCTCCGCGTTCCTTGTTTTTCGTCAAACACCGTTTCGAACGGTTACCTTCCCAGGTATCCCTTTGTCCTGCGAACGTTTCCAAAGAGTTCGATCGTAACGAGTTTGCGAAACCTGATCTCAATGGTATCAATTGTCTACAAATGCGACCATTTAACAATCGTGAGAGCATTACTAAGTAATAGACAATAATGAAAATTAATATACAGAAACGAAGATTCGTAGTACCGCGTAATGACGTGAGCGCGGCTCACTGCTATTGTTAACTCGACCTTTGAATCATTGCAACGAGGATACGAAAATAAAATACGTCATAATGGGCAAAAAAAATGTGTATATATAGAAAGAGAGAGGTGTAGAAAGTTTTAGTACGAAGGTTAACGATTTAAAAAATAATAGGAGAAGAAAGGTACGGCGAACGTATTCCAGTAATAAAACAAGAGAGGAAAAATTGAAAAGAAGGCACGAAATATTAGTCTCCTTTCCTCCGAAAGGAAAAAAATAAAAATTGTTAGAAAATATTACTACAGTCTCCCTTCCTCCGTCAAAGAAAGAAATAAAAATACTATTACCCGATAGGAGAAATCTAACGTGCAACGCACGAAGAATAAATAATTTTTACGATTTGAAGAACCTCGAGTACCTCGTGTAACTCGGTGCAACATGGCGGCGAAAAAGTCGCGTAACTCGGCAAATTGACCGACAACTTGTTAGCGATACTCGTCGCTCGAGCGCGTCACTGCGAGAACAATATCTCCGAGAGTTATTGTTTCTTTTCCAGCGCTTCCGAGTTCGAGACGGGGGGATTTGTTCCAAGAAGGAGAAAAAGACTCGGGGCCCCGACATCGCCGTAACTAACGTAGGGGAATCGTCGCGAGGAGGGTTTACAAATCATCGTCGAGCCTGGAGGGAAAGAGTCCATGCAAATTCCCGAAGGTTCCGTCGTAACAGAATTTCGTGGGCCAGCATTGTCTCAGGGCTGGCACGGTTCTTCCCCGGTCCGCGCGCCATCCGCTCGACGTCTTTCGGGACTTCCGTCCATTGTTCCCCGGGACCTGTCAACAGCTCGGTCACGCCGCGTTTCCGGAAGAATTCGCGCTTCACCAGGGTTATCGTGCACTTTTAGACAATGACCACGCACCTGCTGCCCATTGACACTCCGCGGCAGGTTAAAGGGACGCCGGCCCGAAACGGGCCGAACGAAAGGAGCCGCTAATTATCAAAACTATCATTTGTTACCGAACGGGGGGGCACCACGCTCTCTCCGCATGGGGCTGCTACGAACAGTATTCTGCCCGCGAGATACTCGCATCGTTAACTTCCTCTTCGCGTGAAACCGCCTTTTTGGTCCTTTATTTTCCATTTACTTCTGGTCTTTCTTTTTTCTTTTTTTTCTTATCCCTCCTCGTTGATGACTTTTCGACTTTCGTCGTGCCGGTGAAAAGTCGCTGATCGTGAACGATGGACGATCTAAACACATCGAGACCCGAAGATAATTGCTTCGAGAAGCACCTCTTTGTAACTTTTTACGAAAATATGTTTACCTTTCTGCAAAGTTCTCGATGAGTTCTCGAGATATAAAGGTAGCGTTAAAGAACATTTTTTCGATGCTTTTGAACGGAAGTTCAATCGAAGATCGACAGACGGGCATTACTGTGTAGGGGGCTAGAGAAAGTACTGATACTTTTTCAAACACTGTTCTTTAAATCTCTCTGACATATTTGCCTACAAAAAAAAACTCAGTCACCGTTACAAAGAAACTTCTCGTCGGTACGTTCGATACTTCGAAAGACGTTAATTTGTCGCTTGTTCTCCACCCCGTATACACGTAATAAAACCGTAACCATGTCGAAAACCGTGCACGAGAGTACCAAAGGCAACAGGTCGGCCAGCAATCGATGACGTAATTTCTCTGCCCGAGACCTCGCTTAACGTCTTGATTCGTTCGCGTCGAGGAGAGGGGGATAAAAAATTCTCTCGATTAAAATTCGCGCAACACGGTTCACGCCGCGCAGGATGTTCGTGGGGGGTCCCCGCGACGCGACAACGTAAATATCGATTAGTCCCTCGTAGGAGGACAATCGAGCGGACCGATCGATCTCCTCCGCGAAGAACGTGTCAGGGCTGACCGCGAGTCTCGGCCTTTACGTAACAACGTCTCGTTTCAACCGAGCGTTGCGAAAGAACATCTCTGGCAGAAGATACAGTGTTCTGCGACAACGAAACTTCACAGCATCTCGAGAGAGAGAGAGACTTTGGTTCACCGAATCTTTCGAGACTTCTAATACCGATTTTCAAAATTAAAAAACATTGTTTCTTAAGGAGGGCGAGTGTCGACCTAGAACCAAAGTCCTCTTGGGTTTCACCGAGGTCACCGTTTCCATTTTTAGACTCTTCGATTCGTTTCTTGCGTGCTGGTCCTCTCGTGTCAAATTTATGTGTTTCGCGAGTCGATCCTTTTACGAAATGCTTCAGTTTTCCTTCTGTTTTTGAATTCCTGGGACGGCCTACGACCGAGGATACCGATCCTGAGGATTGCAACGTTCAATGGAGGATCTTTGTAATATTTCAGACAGATTCTAGGGATGAGTCATGTAAAAATACACAAATTATTGAAATAAAAGATTCCAAATTAGGTGATTCATCTTTATTCTTTATTCAAAAGATTTCGTCGAAGTTTTCTCACAGCAAATACAGCTTCCAATGCAAGGGTTTAAAAAATTTGAAATATCTCGCTAAATAGTCGTTCCTCGAACACCTTTCTTCCTGTCGAGCACATCGATGAAGAAATAAAATCTGTTACGGTTTTAACCACATTTTTTTTATAAAAGAAAAGGATAGAACGAAATTAAAAGGGATAAAATCCAATTAGAAACGTTATTAACGGTTGCGTTATTTTTATTGTTCCGTTCGAGTAACGTTGCCCACATGGGAAAGCTCGGAAGGTGACGGGGCTTGGTTATTCGTCTCAGGAAGTCGACGAAGATTGCGCAAACGCCATCCTTGTAATCTACCTAACAACATAATAAGTGATTTCTTGCTTACTTTATGCGAACGATGTAATGGCACCAAGTGACGTCCGGCATCGAACTGAAATTGCCTGTTAGAACGCATTCGTAAGCGGCGGTAATAACGGAACACGATTAAACATCGGTTCTCTTCGACCGAGAGCAAAGTTACGATGTTCTTCTGACGTCTTCTGTGGGAAAAAGCTTAGACGACTCTTTCCCCGACGCTACAGAGACGCGCCGAAGACACGGACAATTGTACACGATATAAAACCAAATCCAAAATTCTAACAAATCCCCTTCGAAGATGCAGAACCACGTGAGCGGTAAAATTATCGATCGAAACGTAGATTCTCTCTCTCTCAAAAAAGAAAAAAAAAAAGAAATCACGTTCACCCTTGCCGGCTGGTCGTTCGAGCTCTTATCAGTCCCCGGCGATCGTCGCGATATCGCGAGAAGGAAAGATCGCGAGCATGGCGGCGACGCCGAGCAGCAGTTTGTACAGCACTGTAAACAGTCGGGTACCCGAGGTTACAGGGCGCGAGTAAATGGTATGTAAACCGTGGGCGGCTTCACCCTTGGCCCGAGAGCGTATCCCGGTCGTCGTCCCTCCTCGCACTCCGCAAACTCCATTAAAACATTATCCACGTGCCGATGCGCTCGGAAAATCAGACGCGACTATCCTGCCTCCGTGGCGTATTGATATTACGTCCCCGGCATCACGTCGCGTCCCGCGCGCTGGTTATGTATGCATGCACTCGAATCTCCATTTCGTGGCTGCCTGGCTCCGATCGACCGCTCTCGGTGTCGGGCTTTCAGTTCTCTGCCTCTGTCTCTACCTCTGTCTCTGTCTCGCTCTCTTTCCCGCTTCCTCTTTTTTTTTTTTTCTTTTTTTACCTTTTCAAAGGTCAAAAAGCACCCGCCGCGCACGGAACGTCAGGATTTTTGTTTTCGGGAAACGCTGGACAGCTGGCCCGGGACTTTTGGCCTCGTGTCGATGCCCACCGCTCGGTTGTTTTGGATTGCGCTCTTTTTTTTTTTTTGCTTTTTTTTCCTTTTTTCGCGTTTCCGAGGTTTCGAGACCGAGGGAATGTTTAGACGACTTTGATTTTCGATCGCGCGAGGGAGAACCTTGGTTTTTTTTTTTTTTCGATCGGAGTTCACCGTTTTAGGGATTCGAGTTCCGAGAGATTTTCAGACAGGTGGAATATGTAACCGCAATTTACCTACTGATTCTACCTGTGTATGGGAGGAATAAGGAGAAAGATTAAAGTTAACGACGAATAGAATGCTATTTAGCGTACGAATATATCGCGTAGAATAGTGTATACTTCTACGTAACGATAGAAAACAAAAGTCAATTTTACATCGAAAGGATTGATCGTTGATGCTGATTAGATATTTTTCGATCAGTACTGCAAACACTTAAAGACTTGGATGTCCTTTTACTACCTTGTACATACGGTAAATCTAAATTTTGAAACTTTCAAAAGAAAAGAAAGTAGGTAAGTAAAATGAATCATTGCGATAAAACTTGATATCGAATATAAAGAAGCGATGCAGCGTAGATAAAGATCTCGTGGATAAATTAAAAAAAATGTCGACCCTCCGCCGATGGAAACTGCAGCGTAAACATTGTCTTTCGCCAAGTCCGTCGATACGCAACTGAACAAAAATAAAAGCAAGCAGAAATCCCGTGAAATTCGACGGACGGGTGGCCAGGCCGCGTGCAACGTGCACGTCTCGCAAAAATGCGTTTCGCCCCCTACTCTTCCACGGCCGCGTAAATCCGACCAACACACCCGACATCGTGCCACCCTTCTCTTCCATCGACGTTCGTTCACGGGAAAATTCGTTGTCGCGCGCAACCACCGAGGCGATCCGCGAAAAATAGAATGAAAAAATAAACAATAACACCGCCGCGCCGCGGGAAAACAGATCAAGGGTCCGCGTATCGTCGGGACGAACGTGTTTCTGTTTCACTTACAATTAGCGCGGTTCGTTCGTCTCCCTCGTAATTACGATCAGCTTGTTCAGCGGAGATTATACTCGGGAAAATGTAACAAAAAATTTCCACTGGAATAAATTTCCTAGAACGAATTTAAATCAAATAAACACCGTCCGTGTTTTTTAACCACTTATCGGATACGTTTACCACCCCCGATCGCGGACTCTTTGGTAAATTAATTTTACAGAGATGCGCGTGGAATAATTATACGAATAATGCGTAGAAGTAGTGTAACGTTGTTTCAATTGAGCGATAGTGAAAGTATTAAATGCACCGAAGGAAGTTCGCAACGAGGGGCGAAAACGTTGTACGATTGAAACGATGTTCTTTTTTTCTTTCAATTTTGCGCAATATGGTAACAATAGTCGATTCACTTCTTCACGTTAAATCTGTCAAGGATTTTACTTTTTTGGGGATACGAATAGTTCCATGGAATGCAAACAACGATGAGAGTTACAACGTGTATGTGCGTACGTCCCTTGAGAAGGGATTGGGTCACTTTCGGTTAAAATTTTCCATTCGTTCGAAGAATTCTACGAAAGCGACGAGCACAATGCAGAGATTGAGCCGCGATAGAACAAAGAACGTCTTCTTGGATCTAAATTGTTCCTCTCTTCGATTAACATGTTCTGAGAAACAGAGTATTTAACCTCTAAGTTTCCCAAACATACTTAACCTCAAATTTTCAATGCTGCAGATTTATTTCTGTTACCGCACATCGCGCAATCCTTACTAATTGCATATATTAACATTTTTACGACACCTGTATCAGCTTTGAGAATATTTCAAAGTAATTCTCAGGGAATTATAATGGGGTGAAAGGAAGTTGGTGGGAGGGAGCTCTTACGAGCATCTTCGCCGTCTCGTTGGGCTCCCTTCCTGCTTTATCACCACTATCCCAGACTCTTCGATACGATGCGAGGATTAAACGCATTTTATCACTTTTATTATTGAAACGCAGTAGTGCCTCTTCCCAGGTTAAGCGGACTCGGTGCTTCCCCTGACCCTGCAATATTAAAATAATTTGCTTTCATACTGTAAACGATAATCATGGGAGTGCACCGTTGTTGGGTGCTTTAGCAGCTAATAATGAACACTCGAATAGAATGTATATAATTTTAGATTTAAACGAGCAAGGGTGATCTTCGAAACCGGGCAGGCTTGTAGCTCTTTTTTAATTGCAAGCTATTAGAGAGAAAATTAGTGTTGAAAATTAACTATATTTTCCTGCGATCGTATCTTTTCAAAAGACCCAGTCACTCCTACGAATTTACATACGCGCTACAAATACGCAACGTTACGCGAGCTACGAAATTTTCGATGGTACGGAATTATGATAAAATTAATTTCTCGCATTTTTATCGCAACATTATTTCCATTAAAAATACACAAAGAACTCGAATAAAGTTATTTACGTACTCGACAACTACCACTGCTGCTAACACTCTTCGCTCGTCTCGTTTCAGCTATGTACAATTCTTCAAAAAATTTAAATCATTCGTTACACTTTTGTACATAGAAAAACTCCAATTTAACGTCAGATAAGACATAAGTGGCGCGTGCTTCGTGAACCGATTATCTCGTAAAAAACAACTTATAGTTAAATGTTAGTTCGGAGTGAAATTAACCCAAACGATACACCGTAGTTGAGTCGTCGAGGTATAATTGATCGAAGAACAGGGAAGGGAATAACGAAATTACTGTTTATTTCAAAGTAACGTAAAATTTGAGGAAAACACCGCGACCGAAATGAGCTCGTTAGGTTCCCAAACAACCCTAATCCTGGTCGCCAAAAACCACGCCCCGTAGCTTTTAGTACCCACCGAAAGAGAACGGTCCGCGCTCGGTGAAAAAGCTCGTCTGGGCGAAGCAGAAAGTACCCAGTTAACGGACGTCGTCGGAACTCGTTCCAGAAAACGATTTCCAGGCCCCCTCCCCACTCCTTTGCCGCGCAAGAGGGGCCCGACGTCTAGGTGGCAAGATCGTCATCGCGGTTTAATTAAATCGAAAATCGGATAGTCATTAATGACAAGTGGCGCCCAATCGCGATGACTCCGTGGTTTCTATTGATCCCACGCTGGGACCGCTGCGAGGGTCGGACCGCTCGTGGAGTCCCCGAGGGGCCCCGATATGGCACCTACAACGACAATCATTGCCGTGGCCCCCGAGCCGTCCCGCGGCAACCGCGCCGCCCTCTTAATGTTATCGCCCGAACAAAAAGGACGCAGCGTAATGGATCCTCCCGCGTACGCGTACACGACCACTTTCCCATCGGCCCGATACGACAATGAGTGATTATCTTCCCGTGCCGGGGGCCCCGCGTTTCGGGACCAGCTTTGTTTAGGTTGAACGGCCTCCGACTCGCTCCGACATGCTCCGGTAAATCGCCGCCAGTTGGATTTACTTCCCGCTCGCGAGAACATCCAACAAACTCTCCACCATTTTTGCGTCACATTCTCAACAAAATCGGATTATTCGGGTAATCTAAAGTACCGGATATTTCTTCCAGCGATTTTACCTCGATCGAGCAAACTTGTGCGGAAATTATTCAAATCGTTACTCGACATTTGATCCTTTGGTTTTCCTTTCCGCTCGATGGGTTGCTTTCGCGAGATTTTATTAGATTTTGGAGCGGGTATAGTTGGATTTTGGAGTAATGAGAAATAAAGAGTATTCGTTCGAGCGATTTTACCTCGATCGAGCAAACTTGTGCGGAAACTATTCAAATCGTTACTCGACATTTAACCCTTTGGCTTTACTTTCCGCTCGATGGGTTGCTTTCGCGAGATTTTGTTTGATTTTGGAGCGGGTATAGTTGGATTTTGGAGTAATGAGAAATAAAGAGTATTCGTTCGACAGATTTAGACTCAATTGAGAAAACTTGTAAGGAAACTGTGCAAATTGTTGGTCAAAGTCTCGATCGCATTTGTAAATTCTCTTCGAAAGAGAAATATTCTTAATCGAAACGTTTCAAACGAAGGCTGCTTTTGTACGCAATCTCAAAAATTCGGAAATCGATGTTGGAAACGGATCGTCGGGAAGTAAATAATCTCGTTATTCGCCGTATATCGGATAATTCTTTTTAAACGCCCTTCGACAAAAATTCGCCCTACCTTCGCAATAATTAAAAACATCGAACCCGTAGATGGTATCGCGCGAACATCTGCCGTAATTAGAAGAATTAAACGCGGCGGTCGAATCGGACATTGATCTTCGAAAATGAAGCCATATATTCCCGGATTACACGATCGTATCTCAGACGACGAACATAATGGAATACAATTAAAACAGCGATATTCGAAATTAAGATACAATATTACCGTACGCGTAAATGATAAAAAGTGTATAAAATATACATTTGTGTAGAATAATGGAAAAACAAGAATCCTCCCTCTTTCAACGGATTAAATTCAATATCGTCGAGTAACACCGCGTACATACGTCATCGATGTTTCTAACAAATGAAATAATTCGCGCTGGTCTTTCATCCTGTTACGCCTTTATCCGTTTTAATATTATTTACCTACATCTGAACGCACATCGAGTGTTTCTCGAGTTGGATCATTCCACCCGACTGCACCGTTATCTCGAGCACCTTCCTACCGTTTGTCCGTGCGATAACGCTATCTCGATTTATCTTAATTTCTCACGTTTAAAGAAATTTTCTTAAAGAATACGTATATATAATTATTTATCTCCCGTAGGAAATTAATTCACCGTAAATTTATCGTACAAAATTTATATCTGTTACACGTTCGTTAAGTACTTCGCTCTCGATACGGTAGACTTGCGAGTCAACGATAGAAATACAGGGAGGAAAATTATGCTCGTCGAACGACGATATCGCAGGGAGAGGGTTGCCGGTGAAATTTTTGGCGCGAACTCGCGCGGACGGAACCGGTCGGCGCTCAAAGGGTTAATCGTCGCCTAGCGATAAATTCGCCGATGGTCCGTGGCGCGGAGCTGATCGATGAGTCCACAGATAGAGAGAGGAAAGATTAACGCGCACAGTTTCGATTAATGTTTTCGTCGTACGCGAAACCCTGCGACCGATACCATCGTCGAGTGTGTCTGCGCGGTAAGAAGGCCCATAAACTTTCGTGTCCCGAGATAGGAATCGTCAGGTGCGAAAAGCGTGACGGTACTGGAGGGAAAGCGCCTCGAGACCTTACGGGTGTACCGACAGACTATATACGAGCGGTGCTCGGTGTCTCTGAGAAAGCAACTCGGCCCCGCCGTTGCCCGCGGGCGTTTTCCCTCCGCGGAACTCCGCGCGCGATCCCTGCGCCGTTAATTCCGCCCCCGATGAATTGTTTGACGTTTCGTTGAATCCCGTTGACGCGGGCTTAACGGAAAAATAATTTACGGCCGTGAGACGGGGCTGGGGAGCGATGGAAGCGACGAAAGCCGACATCGGTGCCCCGGGGACCACCGTTTTTATTGTATCCGTATCGCTGGTTTAAAAAACAAAACGAATCAACCGAGCGCAATTTCGTCGAGTTTGACCGAAGCGCACAGGATTAACCTTGGATAGAAATAGTCCAATGTATCGTATGTGCATCGACTCGAGATTTTAACGAAAGTATCGTTTACAACTCTGATTTAAATAAACGTGGCGTAGAACGGTGGTAAAGTGCTCTTCAAAATATTTATTTCACAACTCGCGCACAATTAGTCTTCAACGTTTTCCATTTCAGAAGTAAAATTGATCTACCGATAAAAGAAACGAAAGATAACAAATAGTCTACCTTGCGAGAAACGGTTTCCACGGACGTATCGACTTTTGACCCAAGCTCCAAAGACGATCCAACGCAACTATACCCACGCTGGTAGAGGCGTACGAAAACACGTTGGTCGAAAGATTCTAGAAACGATCCGCACGTGAAAACGTTAAAAGGAAACACGTTTCTTCGCACCTGTTAAGCCGGAGTATCGCTCCTATTTATCGTATCGAGGCTGCAGGTGGAAAATACCTGGAATTTATTCGAAACGTTCTAATTACACCTACCGAGCGTTCTCCTGGAGAAGGAAAATTTAGGCTTCGAGATTGAAGCGACCGACCACCAAAATCGCAAAGGTCTCGAAAAACTTGTCGGGGTACCGAGACCCGAATACCTCGATATCCGAAGTATCCGCGTAAACGGTGTTCGCGGTTCCCTCGAAGCGATTCGGTGCCGGTAGCGTGCGCGCGGTAGTACGGGCGCTCGCCGTCTAAACCGCGACACCGTGGTGGCAGCAGCAGGTTGATGGACGCCGAGTCTCATGAGAAACTAGCGGTGGTGGGGATGCCGCGCGACTGCCCGTGCATTCCAGCTCGCACAGTATTGGTGGCGGGTATCGGTGTGTCAGCGGGAACTATCGCGGTGCGTTTTGTCGGTGACAGGGTCGAGGCGCGCTGGTGTGTTGTGTAGCCGGCTCGGGTGGGGGTAAGTCCGGCGAGCGTGGTGTGGTGGGGGGTAAGTAAGTACCCTCGGTGCCACGGCGACCCTAGGTTGCGTCCGTACCGATACCCGGAGAGACAGAAGCGAGAGAGACACACGGAACGGGTCGGAGCGGAGAGGTGGGTCGGTGTCGGACGGGGTGGGGTGAGGTGAGGCGAGGCGCGGCGCGGTGGAGCGAGAGATCGTCGGCGGGAGGGGGATAGAAGGCTGGCGGGCCGCGAAAGGAGACAGAAACAAAACGAAAGGACAGAGCGGCGCACGGGGTGGCGGTGTTGGCGGTGTTGGCGGTGGTGGGATCGCGAGACGCGGGGGTGGGAGGTACCGAGGACCACCGAGCGTTCGGTGGGGGGTGGCCGTTTGTCCACGGTCACCAACACAGGCGCTAATCCGTGGGGCGCGCACCGTCGGCCAAACAGACGACTCTCTTTCTAACCCCGTCTCCTCTCCTCTCTGTTGTTCCAGCGCTGGCGCGACTGTCGGGCCTCCGGCAGCAGCGTGGTGGGGATGTCGTCTCCAGCCCCCGTGGCACTGGAAGGGAGGACAAAAGCAGCGCAGGGAGGGCGAAGCAGGCGACGCCGACGACCACGGTGACGACGACGACGCCGACGACGACCGCGTCGAGGGAAGGAGGAGGCGGCGGCGGCGGCGGCGGCGGCGGCGGCGGCGGCGGTGGCGGCGGCGGTGGTGGCGGCGGCGGCGGCGGTGTCGGTGGTGGCGGCGGTGGAGGTGGCGTTGGCGATGGTAGTGTCGATGGTGGGGTCGGTTCCGGCGGTGGGGGTTGTAGCGGTGGGGAGCGTAACGGTGGAGGTGGCAGTGTCGGTGGTGGGGGCGGCGATGTCGCGGAGAAGGAGGAGAGGCCACCGGCTTCAGAGAGTGTCGAGCCGACGGCCGCGTTTGACGTCGCATCCCTCGTACTCTACGGCTCGCGCGCACTGCCGATACGCCTTAAGATCTTGCTCGATCAGTTGTTCAACCAGTTGCCGCACGCGCAAGTGACACGTTTACTAGCCGCTTTCGGCTGGACGTACGAGGATTACACGCGGGGATACATACTGCAGGTGAGTCGATACATTTCACGAAAACCGCGGGTACTCGTGGCTAGACGCTCGGTAAGCTGGAGACGGGATCGGGATCTCGGGGGAGCCGTGGACCGGGAGAAGGTTTTCAAGGTGACCGCGGTATTTCGCGGACGGGACCGGGGTATGTGACCCACTCGGACGACAGATTTTACGATGGACGTGGAAGTGACAGTTTGTGACACGGTTCGATAGGACGGTTCGGACGGTTCGGACGGTTCGGACGGTTCCACGGTTGTTGGTGATGTGGTACCGGAATAGGGCGACGCAGTGACAGCGGGTGGATCGGGCTCGTCGTCGATTCGGGAAGTTTGTTGATCGTCGTTGTGAAGGCTGTCAGTGTCGGTAGGTTAGGGTAGTGCAATCGGGGTAATTGACTGACGGACGGCGGACTGACAGGTAGACTAGAAAGCTCGGTTTATAGCGCGTCGAGAGACGGAGCACGGGCCGGGGGACGAGATACTATAAGACAGCTATCGATGGAAAACGCACCGCCGATTTATAAATACTCTTTCTCGAGATTCGAGGGGAATCGTAGAAATCTTGGGTGCAACGAACCCGGACCATCGCCGATCGGAGGATCGAAGTGATTCGCGCGATCCTCAGTGACAACGCGTCGAAATCGCGCCAAGTGTGTTCCGGAACCTCGCATCGATCCGACCGCGAGATCGACGATCGTTCTGTGCGAATCGAACCTAACGAGATCCGGAAAGAAGAAAGGACAGTGAGAACGTTTCGAGGAACGGTGTTTGAAAGTGCATCGCGCGGAGAAGTGCTCGGTGTGCCGGTTGGATCGAGATACGAGGCCGAAACGAAGTGCTGCCCCGGTCACATGGAAATCGGAATGGGAATTTCGTCGAGAGCATCCGGCGCAATGTCCTCCGCGCGCTCGACGAACGCGCGAACATTGCGGAACTCGACCACGAGCTTTCTCGAAAGCCGAAAAATTCGACGGGTTCGAGCGTCGACCGGTAGGACACCGGAACCTCGAGGAAATTGATCGTCGAGTCAATGGACCTTACCGGCGAAGACATTTGTCCCGAGCGACCATTTTTTAGAAACATCGCGAATCTATGAATTGGAAATCATTGGAAAGACACGGAATATCCTCGAATTCGATCCACCTAGAGTATCGATGGACATCCTTGACGGAGAAACGAATTTTTCTCGACGAATGTTTTCCGAGAGTCCGTTCAACCTGACCCAAAGGACCAGTGGACACCTTCGACGAAAACAGTGATTCCTCTTTATTTTAACCAGAGACTACCGTTCAGCTGGCTAGCGATCCGTCGAGAGAACGTTCCGAAATTTCACTCCTGGAATCGGTATCGGCGAAGGAAACGATTTGTGCGAAGTTTTGCCATCGACGACCAATATTTTGGAAGCTCTACCTGTCGAGTGGAAGATCGGACGACTCGATTCGCGAAGACGAACCTCGTCGACGAAGAGAGTGACCGTTTCTCGTTTCGAGAGTCGATCATTTTCTTGCCAATCCGTCAGATGGAAGATACGATGGACATCGCGAAATTCGAGTCGGAGGATGAACCTCGTTAGGTCTTTGAGAAATTTCCATCGAAAGACAAAGCATCGAGAATCGAGAGAAATTTTTCACCGCGACGAACGCGGAGAGGAACGTCCGAAAACTCGTCGATGAATCGGAAGAACCGGTAGAGAAACGAATCGGACGAGTTCGAGGATTATTTTTCGAGGAGCTCGCGAATCCGTCCGTCGAATGGAAGACGATCGGAAGATTGCAAAACCCGACCATTAGAAGGATCGATGTATCCGAGAAGGCCGATAGATCCGATCGGCGAAGAAAATTAATTGTTCCGGTTTCGTGTGTCGACGACCGGTTCTCGAGAAGCTTGGCTGTCCGTCTGTCTAACGGAGGACGACGAATACGAGAACTTCGCAAAGTCTGGTTTCAGCGCGTCGAGTATCGCCGAGAAAGAAAATCGTTTACCCAAAGAGCCGAAACTAGTCCTCGCGAGGACGGACTCACGGTTCTCGAGGCGTATCGCCGCGACCTCGTGACTCGTTCGAAAAAGTGTGAGAAACTGTGCGCGTGGAAAGCCCGTTGTTCGCAAATCGCGAGTTCGCGCCGATTCGACGATCTCGGCGATTCCGGCGACGACTCGCGGAAACGCGTGTGCCCGCAAGAACAACGATTTCGAGCGTAGGATCCCCCGGTCCCCGAACACCTCGAAAACCGTGGGCCAGAGTGCCGGGTACCCGAGACGTCTCGACCTCGAACTCGTATCGTCGAGCGGATTCTCACGGTGACTCGTCGATACCAGAAATCAATCTCGCGCTAATTAACGTGCCACGGAGGGGTCCGCGGAGAGCCACGGGTGGGGGGATGTGGAGGGTGTGGAGGGTGCGGGGGGGGGTTAGCGGAGCGGCGAGTGCGCGAAAATAATTAATCCTCGTCGATCAAGTCCGCGATCGAAACCGGTGTACGGGGCGAAAAGGAAGAAGAGTGTCGCCGAGGAGAGCCGCGCCGTTCGGACGAGAGCTCAATTAGCCCGCGAGCCGATCGCGCGGATGATTAAGATCGAAAACGTCGCGGGAGTGGCGGTACCCAAGGGACGAACGAGGATAGAGAGAGAAAGAGAGAGAGAGAGAGGCCCACGAGGCCCGTTCCTGGGAAACGCGGCGTAAATTCCGCGGAACTCGGAGTAGGTGCGCGCGTGCACACGCCGCTTGGACATTAATCTCGGCGGGTCCGCGCTAGAAAATGGCCAGTATCCGTGTAAACTGAATTGCGCCGATGTCAGCGTGAAATTAAAACGTACGGAGAACCGGTTTCTGGGCCCGATGGTGCCCCGCGCGCGCGGACGCACGCACGACGCTCTGTCCACGGCGCGCCTCTCCGCGACGCCCTGGAATTATAATCGGACGAGCGGAGGTTTCGCGCGGCGACCGGGAGACCAGTCCCCGAAATCGTCTTGATCTTTGACCGCCCCGAGCGCGCATTCGAACCGCGCGAGGACACGCGCGAAAGATCGGTGCATCCAATCGGAGGACGAACTTCGTGGACAGGTTTCCTCCAGGCGCGAACGAGTCCCTGAGAATCCCTCTCTTCGCGACTAGTTCGGGTATTCGAGGTATCGGAACGATCCTTGTTCCATCTGAATGCTCTCGATCGGGTCAGGGAGACCTAGGCGTCTTGCGCGGGAGAAGCTTCTCCGAGAACTCGTGAATCGTTTGCTGCGAAATCGACGCGAATAGCAAACTAGGCTTGCAAAAGACTCGTAACAGACTCGTAGGAGACTCGTAGGAGACTGGTAGCAGACTTGTGGGAGACAGGTCTCGCTACGCTCCGTTCCATTCGCAAAGTCCACTTGCTTTTCCAAGGTCTCGAGAATCATTTCGTGCGAAATCAACGCGAATAGCAACCTAGGCTTGCGAGAGACTCGTAAGAGACTTGTACGAGACTCGTTAGAGACTTGTCGCAGACTCGTAGGAGACAGGTCTCGCTACGCTCCGTTCCATTCGCAAAGTCCACTTGCATTTCCAAGGTCTCGAGAATCATTTCGTGCGAAATCAACGCGAATAGCAACCTAGACTTGCGAGAGACTCGTAAGAGACTTGTACGAGACTCGTAGGAGACTTCCAGTGGACAAGTCTCGCGCGCTCTGTTCCCTCGATCCAAGTCCCAAGAAATACACTATTTCTAACACCGACCGAAGCTAAACTATTCGAGATACCGAGATTTCTTCGAGTTTTACTTTTACGTGGTTTACCTCCAGTATGTTTGTACCAGACTCGTAAACGACTCGTAGAAGACCCGTGGTAGACAAGGCACCCGACGTTCCGTTCGTTCGTCTCGAGTAGCGAGGATTCACCATTTACCTATTGATCACGCGTTTCGGATGTCGAACCTTTATTTTTTACTTTTACGGTGCTTCAACGTTGATTGGTTAGGGACACCCAGGTCTCGACGATTAAATTCACGATCCGCAAGTTACTCGCGACAATTGCGTAAAATCGACGCGAGTGGAAACATAGACTCGTGGTAGACAGGTTTCGCGGATTTGACCATTTGCCTACAAGAGTTCGCGTATTTGAGATATTGAGACGTTTCCGTGTTTTATGGTTCCTTCGGGTGGGTCGTTTGGAAAGACCTCGGTGGTCCGTGCCGGGAAACTTTTCCAGAGTCTCGACGATTAATTGAACAGCGAACGTGATAACTCACGATCTATAACCCGCTCGCGGCAAATATGTAAAATCGACTCGAATAGAAACGTAGACTCGTAGCGGACAGGTTTCTCGGATTCGACCATTTGTCTGCAAGAGTTCGCGTATTCGAGATATCGAGACGTTTTTCGGTTTCGTGGTTCTCTCGATCGATTGGACAGATATCGGTGTTTCTGCGCCGAGAAAAATGTTTCAAAGTCTCGACAATTGACTCTCGATTCGCGCGACAAGTCGAATCGAAACGTAAACTCGCGTAATGGACGGGTTTCGCGACATTCTGTTCGCTCGTCTCGAGTAGCAAGGGTTTGCCCGCTTACCCGGGGAAGTTCCCGTATCGTTCGGACGTGTTCGAGCTTTACGATTCTTCGGAACAAGTCGATCGCGGAGACCTCGGTGTTTCGCGCCGGGAAAGTTTTCCAGTCCCGACGATTAATCGAACAGCGAATGTGATAACTCTCGATGTACGAGCTGCTCGCGGCAATTATGTAAAACTGACGCGAATAGAAACGTAGACTCGCAGTAGACAGGTTCCACGGCGTTCTGTTCCCTCGTCTCGGGTAGCAACGATTCGACTATTTACCTACAGGTGTTCGTGTCCGCGGACACACCGAGACGTTATTCGAGTTCTGTAATTCTTTCGAGCGCGTCGATTATAGAATCCGAGGTGTTTTACGACAAGAAGCTCTTCCAGAGACACGACGGTTAATTAAATAACGTAAATTCGTCCTTCGAATTAAGGTTCACCGATACAACGAAATCATCCACTCGATACACGACCGGTTGCGCATCCAAGTATACAACATTGCGGTAGGTTGTCGTTTACATTAAACTTTCCTATTTCTCTCGTTTGTTCGATTAGCGAGACCTCGACATTTTCTATGGAAAAGATTCCTAGAAATCAATCATTTCTTGAATAATAAGCGCGTGAAATTCGTCCTGCGTTCGAGTGGCGTGCTGTCGCGTTAAAATCTTCTCTATCTACGATCGCTCGCAAGATTTGTAAATTCAATGAATATTGTAGAACTTAGGGGACCTACGTTTCTCGAAGATCGACGCTCTGGTTATCTCGAGTAACGAAAGACCGACTACATACCTGTAAGAGTAAAATTAAACTTTTACACTTCTTGTAATTCTCTCTGCTATTTGGTTACCATCGTCTTACTGTTTCGCTCGCAAGACTTCTCTAAAATGTAACAGGACAACGACTGGCGTAAGATTGGCAAATTTGCAAAGGTTCGCCAATGGTTAAAATCCTGTGGATCTATGACAGCTCGCGAATCGTGTGAAATCGTCGAGAAGAGAAACGCGGACGATCGCGTTGCGTTCAGTCTTTCGATTGGATAGGTTCTTGTGGGCAAGTTTCATAAGATCTGACTATTTACAGGAGTTAATCTACTCGAGATATCGAGTTTCTAAAACTTTTACCTCCTCCTCGACTATTAGATCACTGTTACACCGATTTGAAACCGAAGACTGATATTTAATCGGTTCACCAATACGTAAACTTTGTCGTTTGAGCGACAATTCATTAATGGTAAAAGTCCTCTGAATTTCGTCCGAATCTTTCGATCAAAATGCTCGTAATATCTACTCGAGGATAAATTTTGCGAACGAGGGTAGCGTGGTCAGCTCGAGATTCGAAAAATCGACCGTTTACGAAATCCATGCCATATATTGAACTCTTCGCCTTTCTTTTCCATGACAGTTCGGTTATGGTCGTTTCGGTGATTTACGCGCGAAGGTTCCCTAGGGTCTATTCGCGAATCTTGGCGGTTGAAACGGAATCGTCTTGGTCTTGACAGTTCGATGATCAAAGCACGCGAGATCGTCGCGTGGATATGTTAGGACTGCAACAGTTTGCGGGAGTTTCCTTTGACAGTTCTGCCGTCGTCACCGTGGTAACGTTTGCGTCAAGATCCTTCAAAAATTTCAGCAAAGATTCGCGATTGAATCAAAATCCTCTCGGTACATTACCGCCTATAGGTTGAAACACCTAAGAATCGCCACGACGAAGAGTGAAAATCGAAGCTTTCGATTGAAAAAAAAAAACTTACGCTATTCTAACGAAACAGGGGTAATTTTTTCTCCTTTCTTCGACAGTTCCCTAGATACATCTCTGATGGTACACACGATTTTCCTACGGTAAAGGTTCCCTGGTTAATTCGACGAACACTGAAATCGGAAGATAGAGGTTATCGCGACCAAATGGACTGTCTTTTTCTTCTTCTTTGTTGGTCGAGCACCGTCGCCCCGGTTATTTGTGCGCGAGCATGCGATTCTCCCGAGTAGGCGACTCTGGAATTAAATCGAATCAGCGCGTGAAATTCATAATTCGAATTAAGGACTGGACGATGACGATAGCGCGAACGATAAGGTTCTAGCGAGCGTGAATGCTTTGGTACGAGGATAGATGTCCCATTGACGACTCGATGATCCCTTTGACGCTCGAACGTCTTTCTTGACAGCAGTTAACGATGATTTCTACTCGAAATTACAATTCCCTGATCTCTTTCGCGTGGTTCCACGGTTCCAGTCCTCTGTGTCCCGAACTATGAATTTTATAACGCTATCGATAATTCTGAATCCTTCGGTACGAGGAGAAATATTTCTTAAACAATTTGACAACTGGACAATACTTGGATATCGCAAGAGACGAGCTCGACGATTCCTGTAACGTTGTTCCACTCGTCATTTATTTCTACTCACCATTACGATTAACGTACTCGCGCATTGTACTCCCACCAGTCTCAGAATTTAATTTAACGACGAGTTTGAAGCTGCTCGAGGTCTCGCCGAACGAACGATGTCGAAAGAAACGTGATTTAAGTCGCGTCGAATCTTTCGGTTCAAAGGTAGACACACCGAGTAACTTCTCGAACCCGTGTATCGAACGACAGTAGCGCACCGTGATCGAGAAACAGTCTCCGAGGTTTCTCCTTTTCATCTGACAGCTCCGTTACAATCGCCACGGTGATCTGTGAGCGAGAATACGATCCCTCGGGTGGCAAATACAGGAAAATTAATTTTACCAAGTATTTCACCGAAATCACCTTGATCGTTGACCACTCGCGGCTCAAAGCGAAGAGGATCGTAGACGGTTTATGCGATTTCGAATCATTTACTTTGAGGCTAAGCTTTCTGGATGAATCGATAGAATATCTATTAATAAGACAGAAAGGCAAGGATTGATCTCACTTATCTTTACAAAGTACTCGGTGCTAGTGCGGCGGCCAATTAAATTAACATACACACGTCGGAAGGAAGAATCGGATATTCTCCTTTGTTCCTAGCCCTGTGATCTATCTTTGTGCAACAATAATCGAAATTTCTTTGGACGATTCGAAACGCTCTATCCTCTGTATTTAAAATACCTCGGACAAGAATGTTTCCTTGAATTAAACGTGTCGTTACTATCCCACGTATTTCACAATCTGTAACCGAATTTAAAAAAAAATACGAGCAGGATTTTTGTATCGATACTCGAATTGTCGCTCAATTTATTCATAATTCTTAATGATATTTCTGAAACGCAAGTGCAATCGAAAACTCTGAACAATTCGTACACAGATGGAGTTGCGATTCTTCCATTTCAGGGGTTCTTAAAATATTCGAGTTCTCGTTCGTTTCTATTCCGTTCAATTAATTCTTCTACCGTTCTGTCGTGCGACTACCGTCATGGCCGATCTATACGCACCTCGTGCGATCCAGAACGTTTATACGCCTACTCGAGATCGTAATATTCCCTCGGTGTCGCCCAGAGTGTCGTAGGTCGTGCGTAAAACGCGTATGATTACTTAAAACTGGCGGAACGTGTCCAGAATACCGAGCCGGGCCGTCCCTCGTTTCTCCGGCACGTTTTTTCACCGAGTCGAAGGCACCCTGAGGGCGTCTCGTACTTGAAATCATGATAACGGGTGATTACGACGCCTGGAGGGCGACACTTTTCCCAGAAGTTACGTTCCTTTCGTTGTAACGCGAGATTCACGAAACGTACACCGTTGATCGACTCTTTGGAGTTACTTATCGCCCGACTAGAAGCTCCGCTGGATCGTTCGACTCATTTTTTCGTTTTGGAACAAGTTATTTCGAAAATCAGAGCCACGAAGTTCCCACGGAAAATACACCGTGTACGTTGCAACGTATAAATAATAGCAGTGTTCCTTAAATGGGATCGACCGATTTCCTCTGGTAACTACGAACCGATTCTAAGGGTTGGTTCTTCATTTTTGACTCGGCAGTTTCGCAATTTAAATTACAAATGACGCAATTTCATGCACTGATACAGATTCCGACGTATAAACGTGTTACGCGTTCTATAAATGGGGTTAGCCGATGTCCTATGATAACCTTAACTACGAACCGACTTTTTTCCTCGAAGATGGCAGCACCAAATGAGCAGAACCATATACGAGCTTACGTAGAATAAAATTGTCGATGCTCGAGTTGCTTCTACTGTTGCGTCGAATCAACTACGTTTACATCCTCTCGAGAGAACGGTGCGTAAATTCCCTCTGTCCGAACCAAAACTGTACGCTTAGAAATACGATCGTTTTTCGTTTGTCAATGTTTCACGGTGTACGAGTCGATTCGCGCGCTTTAAGGTTTCCGACTCTTCGTTTTCTCCTCTACGGTATACGGGTGCTTACAGTTGATACGAATAAAAAGAACGAAAAATTTTTGTTTCGAGGAAATTGTAAAGAAAGAGGAGCAAGATTATTTTAAACAATTATCGAAAACAAGAAGTTGCGTTTACGAATGCGCGGTGTATGTACGTGACGATAGAAATTTTGTAAACGAAAAAATGTTAAATTCGTGTGAAAATGTACCGTATATCGAAGGAGACTCAAAACAAAGAATCAAAAACTTTATCGACTGGTACACCAACCTTTATTTTAACTCAAGCATGAACCATCATCTTTTATTTATGTTTTTCTTTATACCCAACGTCTTCATTATGCAACATACTGGAAGTAAAAATGCACGTTATAGATATACATAACGTGCTTGCAAATACAATGACTGTATAAGTGCGTAAGAAACTCGCTGCAGCTAAAGCGCTGTTATTAAACCTAACCTCAATATCGACCCTTTTACAAGAATACGTAACCTAGCCAACTTTGGATCCGAGTTCTGTAAACTTCTATCTTTCAATTGACGCGACACGCTATACTGCAATTTCCTCTTATACGTCGCGGGAAAATTTTCTCGGAATGATAAATAAATGAACGAGCTTCTCTTTTATCCCAGCGTGTGTCGAATCCTATCCGCGGGTTCCATCGGTTTGTAGTTTAGAGTCGTAGAGACGCGCAAAAAATATAATTTTCATTGTACGATAGAAATTTAAACTTTTATTCCACGAACAAATACAAACTCGCGTATCCATCTAGATAAGAATATTGCCCAACCGTTTTAAACACTTTTCGAGCCCTGTCGTTTCGTTTCGTCTAATTTCCCCTCCGTGATACGAATTCCAGTAGTTGTACCACGATTAAGAAGACGTTAGTTATCTATAAATCCGTTATTGGACATTTTCATCTAGATAAGAATATTGCCCATCCGTTTGGGGCACGGTAACGCTTTTTAAACCCTGTCATGGCGTATTAGCGGCCGCTCGGCGTGTATCTTCTCGGCGGTAGAAATTCGTTGGATGCGCTAATAATGCGTCCCGATGTTACCGGCCAAACGAGAAAGTCAATGGATATTTATACAGGCTTAACACGCGAAACCGGAGTTACATTCGGTACTTTCACTGGGGATCGCTTACGAGCGATCTGGCTCGCTGGCGTAATGTATCTTTCAGGGGAACAATTGTATCAGTACGTCGACAGTTTTCCACTCTCGAATTAGCAGCTCGGTTCGCGCGGCGGAATTCTGGGTGGAACTTGGCGACGATCGTGGAACGACGGACAAGTGGACGTCCGGATTGGTCACGTTGGTTACATTAAATGACGGATTTAGCATAATCGACCGTACCGCCGAAGGTTCTTCCGTTTGCTTCTCGTTCCAGCCGGACAGGCAAATAAACGCCGCGAATTCTCTAAAATAACTAATCAGGGGGATTTGTTTCGACGTGACGGACACACGGGTGGTCTGAAGGATGTTGTTTGACAATCTACGGGGAGGCTTGCTTCCGATGCGATGATAGATTCATCGCAACTCGAGTGCTTCCGATGGTTAGCAATATTTTTAGGTTAGACGATCCTTAAGAATGGTATTCGAATTCTGGTATACAGTTTTATTCACGGAAAACGCAAACCGTGTTCCTAAATTCTTTCGTGCCTCGAATATCTTATTTAAATAATTCTTTTTCAGACTATTCTTAAGAATACCGTTCGAATTTTATTGTACAGTTTTAATCGAACAATTATTTCGTTTTTTTAAATCTTTTCCAACCGACTCGCTTTCGCGATTCGATGGCCATTTAGTAGGGGATTAGTAGACAAACTTATTAACATTCGTAACATTTTTAGATCAGGAGTTCGTCGCTAATAGTACGCGAAACAGACTTTTTTACATTTAGATCGTTTCTTGGAAACGTAAATGGCATTTCTAATCCCTTTTCGCGTTTCATCTCGTATCTGCTGTTTAGTTGGACTAATGGATAAATCTCTATCCAGTAGATGGTGCCTTAAACGCGATTAGCAGTGTGACTAATTTTCTATTTGCGGAGCTTTCCAGACGAACTCGCTTTCGCGAAATAGATTTCTTCGATAGCCATCTAGTGGCGAATTTTTCAAACAATTTCCTCCTTCTAACTTTATTTAAATTTATTTCAAAACATTCAGTATCCCCGACAATATAGCAACCACACAATTTGAAGTTATAAGATCGTTGATTATAATATATCGGGACCTATTAAAAATCTGTTGCTTCTTGGAAATAATATTGGCGAAAGAAATGTTAGCTTTTCGGAGTATTTCTTGGAGACACAAGTCTCTTTTGCGTCCAATCTGCTATAGCTGAACTCGCGTATAGTTTGATTCGTGTATAATTAAACTCGTGTACAGTCGAACTCACCTAAAATTGCCTCCTAGCTCCGTTAGTTGTTCGTAACCCTTCCGAACGATTGGACGTCTCGATCGCTCATGAACCATAGCTGAAATTACAAATCCGTCGCGCAGGTCTAGGTAAATGTCAAGGCGACTGTAAACCTGTTCTCTGTGTACTTGGATTGACAAAATGTCTGCTCAGGGAGACGAACGTCGTCGGGGGGAACAACTTGCTGTCGCGACGGACGTTAAACCGATAATTTCATTCAAGTCTGAAACAGAAAAGAGCTTTCCACGAGCAACGCGATTAGCGAAATTTATCACGCTCGAAGAATCGTGATTCTCGTGACATAAAACGGAACTTTACTCGTCCGAGTGCATCGTCTCGTCGTCAACCTGTCGTACATACATCCGATTGTTGAATATTAACGAACATTGCGGCGTATGCTTGCTATACTCTGAAACGATTATCGTAATATTTTTGAAAGCAGAAGGTGTCAGTTGTGGGTTTCACCGTTATAGTTAGTCGTTTATTATACTACCACGTCCTCTAATAAACGTGTCACAGTTTCTAATGTGCAGTTACTCAAAGGCGTCAACGTTAATCGTGATTGTATATGACACTTTACACCGAATCTTTATCGGTTTCTCTAAATTTATATCACTGTACGCAGATATGATCTAGAGGCAATGATTTTGTTGAAAAATTATACGAAATACAAATGTTAAAGGTTAAAGGTTATTTTCAAATCGTTTCAAATTACACTCAATCTTTTTTTTCTACCGAAATTATATCGTTGCAATTAATTTTTTCGTTATACCTAAAAATTGTTCGCAACAACCAAACAAGTTTCACCTTCTTTACACCTTATCGTATTG
This sequence comes from Ptiloglossa arizonensis, assembly GCF_051014685.1. Lineage (NCBI taxonomy): Eukaryota > Metazoa > Arthropoda > Insecta > Hymenoptera > Colletidae > Ptiloglossa > Ptiloglossa arizonensis. Next base: position 16,331,018 of record NC_135058.1, read on the forward strand.
ATCTTTACTAGAAAAAAAAAATCAAATTAATATATATTTACAATTTTTTTGTTCGTAACGTTTCCTGAAACTATACTCCAACATGTGACATTCTATAGCGACGATTGGTTGCTCCGTTTCCAATAAAATTTGCATTATTACTATCATTACTTTAATGCCTCGATCGTGCATAAGATCGCAAGATATGCGTATCTACGTGTGAAAAAGGCAAGGAAAAAATGACTGCACGGTCATTTCGAGAGACTGTTGTAACATTTACCGGATCGAAGTTTCCGATGTCCAATTATGTCTTCATTGACGAACACATTGAAGTGTGGACTAACGATACCCGTAGGTTTTGTCGCTCGTTTATAAATGAAACACTCCCCTGGTACGCGAAAGAAGAATAGCCTGGCAATATGTTTCCTGTCATCATTTTGCATTATAACCCTCGTGAAAAACAACGAGAGGATGACGTTTTTAGACGTAGGGGAATGAACCAAGTATCACCAACGAAACGTATATCGTGTGTTTAGCACTTTATCGACGAATGACTCAACAGTCACTGTCAAATGAATTCCACTCGCCTGAAACGTCATACACTCGTTTCTTTTCCTCGATAAATGTAAATATATTTTTCGTTTAATCGTTAATTACCATTCTCTCTCGTGCGGTTACAGTTTCTTGTCACTTTTTCTGCCAATAAAAATGGGTTCAACGAGGCATTTTATATGCACAATTATTATCGTACTCGTCGCAAATAAGCGCAATTGCATTCGTCGGTAAGACTTTGTTGCGGTGATATTCTTTTCCAACGTATTATTACTTCCTACGGGTAACAGTTTCACGAATGCGAGATTAATCGATTTTATTGAACGTAGAGTATAACTGTCACCGCTGCGAAATAAGTCCGAAAAAATTTTGTCGACAAAGATGAATTCGAATTTAACCGAGTGTGTGAATCGTTCAGTGCGGGCCGTGTTCAGTGCAGTCGAAATCTCCTATAAATATCGCCGATGCTTCCGAAGCATTAAACGCTTCGGGTAGAAAATTAATAGAAACAGGTTTAAGGAACGACGGAAATAACCGATAGAATGCAAAACGGAGCAGCGAGGTTTAAAGACACGGTGAGCGGAATCAATCAAGTTTACAGTGAATTACTCGAGTCGTTAACACGAAACCGATGTGAATTCAAATCGCTAAATGAATCCCTAATGAAGATGCAACGTTCTGAAAAATTGTATACTCGCGCATAGAAAATGAAGAGAGATAAGCGAAGAATTATAACAAGTGGCGGAACAGGAGAAAGTGCAACGAATTCTAGAGAATCGAGGAATGCAATCAATCAAGTTGACAGTGTGTCTATTCGCAACTGGACTCATTAGTGTGAAACCGAGCATTAGTACGAAGTAAATCACGGTAGCCAGTGAATCGTTCAATGTGAATTATAATTTCCGTCGTAGCTGAAACCCCTTACGAGAATATTAAGGCTTCTGGAATATTTATTTATCTTATTTAACGCCTTTATCGCGCTGTAACGAGACACGAAACGGAAAAGGGTAACGCGAGAATCGAACAAAAAATAAATGAAAAAGAAAAAAAAACTATTATGCCACGACGAATTAGCGAGTTTCGACACAAGTGGTTTTCCAACCTAACCTTGGTATCGTTTTTCTAAACAAAAAACGAACGTTAGACAAAGAATTGGACGAAACAATAGTAGAAAGAAGAATGAACCTTGAATTATTGAAGTATAGGAAACAGTGAAGTTTAGTTTGTCCAACGCAAAGACAATATGTACACCATAGAAGAAGACTATTTAAATTATTGTTCGTATTTTTTATTGCACAAAGAAGGAACCATTTTGTAAGAATTAACATTTGTTTGCGGTGCAGTTTTAAGTTCGAGTGTAACAACACGATCTCGATGATCTCGGTTGCTCGTTCTTTAACGCAGCGATTTCAATGCGTGGAATCTATTCTCCGTGGTTCAGGAGCTCTTGGTGTTTCTTTCGCATAGAGTAGAGGTCCCGGTGCTCTGTTTGCATAAAATATAATACGTAAAACGTTAGTTTCGGATCGACAAATATTCAGGACAGGAAACGCCAGCCACGTTGATTACGTTTGCACATTTTCGCGGCGACAAACGTAATCCTACATTCGGAAGTTTCATTTTGGAAACTCGCTTCGATTCTGCACAGGAACAATGTTTCGCGGTTCTGATCGTTAACGTGTACTCGAAAAATGAAAAATTCGAAAGTTCGCGGAAGTTTTCGTGGTAAATTCACTCGGCTGTTCCCACGACGAACGTAATATCACGTTCGGGAGCGTAATTGAAAAAATTCGCTTCGATTCTCGTCGGTGAAGGCCTCGGAGTTCTGGTCGGTTAGGTTGTAGTCGAAAAATGACAGATTCGACGGAAGTTCGCGGCTCGTTCCGTCGTAGATCCTCTCGACCATTCCCGTGATTTTTTCGCGGTCGAAGGAGGGCCCCGTTGCGGGGCCCGAGCTATCGCGGTATCTCGCCGCGCGAGCGTAAGGGAGAGGTCGCGGACGTGGAAACGGTAAATCATATCGCGGCGTCGGTCCGTATCGAGTACGTTTCGCGTAGTGGAAGCCAATTTCGCACGACAAGCCGGCGATACAGGCCCCGTGGAATCCGGTAGGGTTTCGCTGGGAGCCAGAAGCGTTGCAGTTTACTGCGGGATGCCACGACGGAACGCTTTAGAACGTGAAACCGCCTTCTGCGCGTCTCGCGGCCGTGCCAGATTTACGAGCGAATTCTGCGCCAGCGAGCGCGTCGCGAATCGCTACGGCCCCGAAGCTCCGGAGACGGGTAGACTTTCGAGCGATGTCGATACCCCTTTGTCGATGCTGCAACACGCCTCGATTCTACCACGATTTTCGTCGGGGTTCGTTTCACGGAGCCGCGCGAGTCGAGGAGCTGCGAGAACTCACCGCTCGAGTACTCGGAACTCGATTCTTTTCGAACGTTTACTCGGGAATCGTTCGTCGAAACACCGCGAATCTAGACCCGCGTCGAATCATTGTTCTCGAACATTCGGAACTCGACTCGATTCTTTGTGGATCGTTTTACCGGACCATCAGAGTCTATAGTCACGTGGAATCGTTCTTGTTGAATATTCGGGACTCGAATCTCTATGGATCGTCCGATATTAAAATTAGATTCTATATTGAAAATTAACTCAAATGCTCGAATGAATTTTTAAAATGGAATATAAATATTTGAACGTTTGGATCGAGTACTATCTGAAAAATCGAAATCTCTTGGAATAATCGTTCGCGGTAATTGAAAGTGTTCAATTTCGTCTTATGGAATTTTCGGAAGAAGATACTTTTTGAGCAATAGTTTTTGTGAAAATCTTTTCAATTTTAAAGCGATGTTATCACTCGCTTTCAATTTGAAGCGAGTATACAATTTTTCACGGCTTTCACTTCCCACTTGAATAATTATCGTTATTACGGTTCTCACTTTGCGCTGTCACTTCACGGCAGTTCCAGTTTTCTTCTTTTTCGAATTCGCGCTTACCGAGCCACTTCGCGAGATAATTAAATCGTTGCGTAATTAATGTTCCCGAACTTGTCTAATTTCTTGCGTTATTTTGAGCGTTCTTCGAAATATCAAGAGAGCGGAACATATTTACCGTAGATGACAGCACAAGAACATTCTGAGAGTTGAAATAACAATTACAAGAAAAACATCTACGAAGCTCTCTTTTGCAACTGCATTTATTCCGCTAAAATTATTCAATTATCATAATATCTTTATCTTCGTAAATACTGTCACGTAAGTTAGATATATAAGATTAACCGTCGTCCAAACAAGATTAGGTAAAATGGACTATTTTTCGTTGGGGTTGTCGATATGTGTACAACATTGGTGTTAAGTGAAAACAGGGATCGAGTACAATCAATGTAGAAATAGTGCAATTTTAAGGGTAGTTTCATCCCTTAGATTTAAATATATTTTTCGTTTCTTTGCGCCGTTCTATACCTGAAAGGTTTCGAAAAAATCGGCCTTGAACGTTTCGCGAATAGTTCTTGCCGATAAGACGTATTAGATGTCTATCTTTGCTCGATAGATTCGATTATCAGTTTCCAAACGCAATGCGTCCTTGGATCGCCGAGTAAGCACCGTGAAAAGATTTAAGGCAGCGTCGCGTAACGAAACTTTGATAACAAAAACTGTCGGAATAAGATCAGCGGGATCGAAAAATTCCATGAACGCATTCGGCAATTTTTCGAAACGATGCAATTCAATGTAAAGATGTTTCAGCAAAACATCGGAAAATTCGGACGGGTGCAAATAACGACAACAAGAATAATAATACTCGATAAGAGTCTTTGTTCGGCCAGAGTTGCGTACAATATGAATTAGAAACCGTTCCAATAAAATACGACGCGTAGAAGAAGCGATAAGTATACAGTTACGATGTACAGGTGGGATATACCTCTGTACTGTTATTAACCTAACCTAGAAACGTCGAGTTTGACCCTCCATTGCATGAATTTTATTCCACTTTCTATGCTCGTAAAAAACTCGCATCGATGATTTAATTAATATTCGAACCGAATGATAATTATTTATGATAAAAACGGAGAAATTCTTCCTCGTTGTGTCGAGTATAATCGACGACGGTGAAAAAACAAATGATTTAGACTTTTCGAGGTAGTAAATAATACCCGAGCGGTTGAATCTGCGATAGATTTTACCATATGTCTGTTCTCTCGATGCACCTTGCTCGCTAGGAATTTCTTTTACCCGATTGCACTTTGTACAAGGTTAACCGATTTTCTCCGGGTAATAAATTAACGCAGGTTCGATTGGAAGAAAAATTATAATCGCGAAAACGAATTGGGTTAATAGATAATCTCAGATATACTCTTACCTTATTTCTTCCAACGAGTGACATTTTATGCGATAGAAAAATAATTGATCTTCCGGTCGAGGGAAAAATTATAACGAAGAAAAGGAATCGAATTGCTAAATGTTTCGACGAGCCTTACTCGCTAGGGATTTCTCTGATCGGGTGACACTTTATTCGATAGAACAGAAAACGACTCGCGTTACCAGACATCTCGTTGTACCTTACTCTTTGAGGATTTCTTTCATCGGGTGGCGCTTTGTACAAGATGGTAAAATTTCTGACCAGAAAAAAGATTGCGATCGTAAAAACGAGTTGAAACGATTCCATGAAGAAGGTTAAGATCGCTTCCCAACGAAGGTTGAGCGAATCGTAGCGATCTAAAAGTCAATGAAATCGAACGTCCAGCTGGCGATCGCGGTCGAGAACCGATAATATCTCGATCCGATCGGAAACCCCGGTTTATTATCTCGGTCTTCGTTGACAGCCGTAATTGTATAACATATATATATATAATATAGATACACATGTATACGTATACATATTTTTTGTTGTTCTTTCTATTTCTTATTAGCGCGACTATTCATCGGGCGCGACGGTGATTTTTCCCCCTAGCCACGTCAGCCGTGAAAGGGCCGCAGGCAACCGTGACGAATTTATCCGCGAACGCTCGGAACGGGCCGATTCGAATGGAAAACGAAAGCGACGAGCCGATCGTCGACGGCCGCGTGCATGTTCCCTCGCGAACAAAGGACGGATCGGGTATTTTTTCCGCGAACGGTCGCGGGTTTCGCGCGATCGCGACGCACCGCGTCTCTCCAGCCGAGCGGAAGCTCGTTTGCGCGGATCCCGATGGTGTCTTCATCGATCTTGCCGATGTTTTGTAAGTTTTTCGCTCGAGAAACAAACGCTACGTTTTTCCTTGAAATTAACAGCACTGCGGATTAATTCGTTTTTAGAGCTTTTCGGTCGAGTGCGTGTACAATGTATTGTAAGGAGAAAGAAAAATTTCTACAGGGATTACAAGTATCGCAAAGAGAGCACAAATGACGATAATGTTCGTTTATCTTGATTTTTTCGATCGAGAAAGATACGCAAGGGGAACATTTCGTTCGTTGAACGAATCCACGCATAGAACATAAATTTTACGAAAAATTTTCCGAACACTTTACGATTCCCCCGTTCAACGGAAAGCGAGTGTCGGAAGTACAAGTATCGTTAACCGATTCGATGGAATATTTGTAAGCTCCGGTATTCGAGGAACCGCGACTCTGTAACCTCGCACCGAATTCCCGCGGCTCTTACATTCAACGACCCCCCGTTTTCGAAGCCAGAAAAGGGCGAAAAAAGCTCGAACAAAAGGAAGATCGGTGGTTCGTTTGCCGCATGAACGCACACGCGCGCCCGCTCGCACAGTTTATCCGGCTCGCGGTAATTTCAAGTTCACCGTGGCTGGACAACAAGAAGACACGGTTTCAATCAGTTACAGGCCGCGGGGGGAACACCGTGATTACGCGCGGACGGTATTAAACACTGGCATTACGCATTAGTACATTAACAAAAAATCCGTCGACGCGTTATCGATCGCCGCGATCGGCCACCGAATCGGCCCCCGCCTCGCTCCTCGACTACCTCCTCGTCCCCCGATCGTTGATAGCCACCCCCTGGGTCCTGTTGTTCCGCGCGACGTTCGGAAATCGGGAACGCCGGCGTAAAAGCGGGACAAAACGCGCACCGGAGAACCGGCCATTAACGATGAGTATCGGGCTCGAGGAATTTTTCCATCCTGCGACGACGACGCGACTCGCTCGCGATCACCGCGAGGCATTGCGCTCGAACGAGCGAGCAAACCAGCGAGCAAACCAACGAGCAAACCAACGAGCAAACCAGCGTGCGCGGTCCCCGCCGGTCGAAAGATGAACAATGTGACTTTGATCGGCCCGTTCCGTGCGTTTAACACTGCCATTATCGCGGACTAATAATAATTCCGCGTACACCCGAGGCGACTCGCTTCGAAAACGTACCCCTGGGAATCGTACGCGAGACTTCCTTTTCCAAACGCGGGAGACTTTGCACACGTGAACGATCGATACCATTGGTCCTGAAATTTTAAGTTCGTGGCTCGGTACTACCAGTACGAACTGGAAAGATGACACTCGATGAGGATTGTAGAGACGATTGGGACGTTTCAGTTGATACGGAATTGCGATTGGAAAACAATTGCTGGTCCCTGTTCTCCTTGTGCGCGATACTAGTGTCTGTCCGCGAGAAGAAGGCTGACGATTGCATCCCCACTCTAATTTAGAGTCTACCAGCTCCTCCTACCACGCATCGTTGCTATTGGTCGAGGAGAGCGACGAAGATCGACAGCTGCCAATAGCGACGATACAAGTGGTAGGGAAGTTGGTAGACTGTAAACCAGAGTAGGGGTGTAAACACTCGTTGGTCTTCTTCTCGAGAGCATTCCCCTTGATCCAAGTGACGTTATTATAGTTCTCCGTGGTACGTGTTTCGATGATTATCGTACGAAAATCTAAACGCGTTTCATCTTGATTTTCTCGTTTAATACGAATGGTTTAACATTAGAAAGGTACGAAGATTCCAAGTTCGAAGGATCGCCGAGCGTTGAATATTCGACGAGCGATGAATTCAAAATTGTGCATCTAGAAATTTTTATCCGCGTAAGAATTTTTCTTACTTTTGCTCGGTACGAATAAAATCAATTTCACGGTTCGTTCGGTTAAAAAATGTACACATAGAAAGACACTGTCACGTCGTTCCGTTACCAACGTAACTGCAATATCGCGCAAAGTTACAATATTGAAAAATGTTGTTCACCGGTCAATCTTACATTTAACTCAAAACCGGTAATTACGCAGTGATCCCTTTGCGATACTAAACGCTCGTTACGTTACGGTGAAAAATGATTTCAATATCGTCGTTTTCATTGTTCACCGGTCGAAAATTGCCAGGTGCAAGAACCGATCGAAAAGTTAATTAAAACACGGCATAGGGATAAAAATATCGAAGCTACGTGTCCAAAACTAACGAGAAATGTAACTAAAATTATTAATCGCATTATTATAATGTACGTTTATGCAAGGAGAATTTATTTTACGGCAAAGAAACGGGATATTGCTCGCACGATCGCATCAATTTGGCCGCGTCTGTAGGTACGAAACGTGTTTTTCGTTGGACCAGGGAGGCGTGGCGATTTTTGACAGGCATCGGAGACAACGCGACGTGGATCAACCGACAACCGGTACACCTTTTGCCGACCAATAAAGGGAGACTGTCGCCGACAGTCTCACGAAGCTCTCACGACGGTATTCGTGAAATTGATGGCCTCACGAACGCCTCTACGTTGCGCGACCGTGGCATTTTTGAGCGCCGGGCAGTCGCTGAAATTAATAGCGAAGCGTGGTGGTCCCAACGCGCATGCGCGCTCCAGTCGTATCGCTTCGCAGACCAAACTCGTTCCACCCGGGGATCCAACGCTATATTCGGCTATCCAGCGACTCGTAGATCCAATTGAAGCTTTATCGATCCATTTTACAAATCCTTCGCCCTCTCTGAGTACGTTGCTTGAATAATTTTTTCTAATAAATCAATTCATCGACGCGTGTTTCGTAAAAATTCAGCTTATTCTCAAAAACGTAAAAGTTTTTGCTCTTTTGGAAATTCTCACAGCTATCGGTTTGCGTAACATTTTATCGTTTCTCAAATTTGACAGATTCGAGGTAATACGAGTACTTTTACGTTCGTTTCCGATCGAAAGTTATCGTCTATCTTGTTCGATCTAACTTCGGCGATTGAATACAACGAATCGATAAACGTCTCGCAGTTGGAACGATGGGACTGTGTTTACCTGCGCATTAGATTATGTTAATAGTTCGCACGGGGAAGTAATAACTAAATAAAAACTTGTAAAATTACTCGATATATTAGAGGGAAACATGTATGTTTTTTATCGGTACCACATAAATAACTAAACCATTAACGAAATGGAATGTTGAGTTTCAACTCGTTAGTCTTATCTTTTAAGGACACTTTTTACACGAGGTAATTCGTATAAATGCATGGCAATACTTTGAGGAATAAATATGGAGTATAAAATGAATAAAAAATGATATACGAACGTATATAAGTCGTACGTGCGCGTAGTTTCTGAGTTATAGAAGAATAAAATAATTGCTCGGTATCCACGTAACAGTATTTGTTACAGTTTAAACACTCTGTACTTAGTTTCGTACGTTGGAAACTATTTACGAGAACTTTCGCAAAGTGACTGTCCCAATTATCGACACCTTTTCGTCTTAAAATGGCAATTACGATATTACGAATATTGATCGATGTAAAAGTATACTGTTTTCTAAAAGTGAAACAGCTGGTAACTTACCAAACTGTTAGCAATCGTATTAACGAAACCGATGAAAAGTGTCGTCGATTTTTCGAAATTTTCGGATTTTTGCCACTCGGACGACACTCGTTCGCGAACAAGTATTGTCGGTCTCCTGGTGTAGATCTATGCAAAGATCGTTGAAACGATAAGAAATTCTGTTCGTATTTAGAAAGCATTAACCGCGTCTTGATTCTACAACTTTATCATGTTCCGAATGTAATTAATGTCAAAAGTGAAGCTTAACAAGCGATCTGCACGGAGATGGCTGCGTTTGTTCCGGTTTCGAGCGTGACGCACAGCATTTCGATTCGAGTGCTTAAGGAAATCGTTCTTTATTAATGTGCTTTTTAATCCAAAGTTCCCGTTACAGGTATTTTCGCGTGGGTAACATTAATACAATCGTCACTGGGATCACGCAACGAATCTCGCGCTACCGAAACGAAGCGAGCAGCAGTTATTCATCCTCAGTTCCGCATCGAATGATATATCTATGACGAGTCCAATTTATAGTTAGAGAGGAGCAAGCTGACAGAAAAAAATAGACTTCGACATTCTGATCGAAAGCTCTGGAGAATCTTTCGAAATTATAAATTTCCACCAATCGCGATAAGCAAAATCGAAGAAAGACTGTGTTTTGGGAAATTTCACTTCGGTCCTTCAACGGTACCATCATTCTTAATTCATCGGTGCGTTCTACTTATTGTTACTGGTTGCTATATGATGCATCGAAAACGTAAAATCGAATTATTCTCTAAAGCCTTCTTACCCGATCGTAAAGCTACAAATGAACTCCGATAATCGAAGCACCAAACTCGTCTTTTTCGCCAAAGAATCGTCGCTAAAAAAAATTGTACTTTCGATTAATCATCCCTCCGCGGAGAACTCTAGATTTATACACCCGAGTGGAATAATTGTTCAATCCTCGAGGAATCGATTACCGTGCACACATTGGCAGCATCGTTGTACGAAACGGTTAGGGACGGTACCCGAAACCGAGAAGGAAGATTAAAGAAAGTAATTATTTCGTATCGCGAGAATCGTGGTCTTCGAACGCCCATCCCGTTGCGGAACAATGTGTCCCAACCTCCGCCAAGTTCCAGCAAACCCGCAACTCACAATCGGTCGTTGAAGGAGTTCTCCGAGCGATTCTCGGCGGAATCGAGACGCGTGATTAACGATACGCGGCAACACGAATGGCGAGTTCTCCCAGGACTCGACCCTGGCCTGGCCTCGAAGCACCCCGTAATTTTTTCCGATTTCTGGGCCTCGTTCGTTCTTTTCCCTTTCGTTCGCTCGCCTCGTGTTCGCTTCTGTCTCTCGGTGTTCTCGGCCCCCTCTTCTTCGCGTGTGTCCCCCTCCCCTCCCCCCTCCCCTCCTCCCCCTCCACCCTCTCGGTTGCCCCGTGGTGGATTCAACGGATCGGTAGTCGATGTAAATGCCACCGTCGGAGTTTTAATTTCCCTCGACCCGATCGCGCGCGCCCGCTTTTGCGTTTCCGCTCGAGCGATCGACCCCGATCCTCTTCTCCCCCCCTACCCTCTGAACGAGTAACAGACCCTCCTGTCCCTCGACTCCTCATCCCCCCCTACCCGTCCGGGTTCTCCCGCCTCCGCGCTGTCTCGTTTCAGCCACTCGTCCCTACGATCGTTTCCCTTCGCGTATATACGCGTCGTCTCTCCACCAGGATGCTCTGTAATTTACGGTTTTGGATCATGCTTCTTCCATCGAGGTGGAGTAATGACAGGTCGATCGGCTCCGGGCTACCATCTTTGCCCGGTTTCCGCTCTCCGCCTCGCGTCTACTTACCGTTGCCACTTTCGATCTTACGAATCGGTCCAGGCTCCATTTTTTCCACGCTCTCGAGTTTCGTGGATCCAGCGGGATCTCTACAAACACCGAGATACACCAGACGATTTGGCATTATCCGCACGAAACGCGGTCAACTCGCACCCGAGGACGGGGTGGAACGATTCCTCGGTTGCTCTGGGAGGAGTTCTTTGTCCCAACGTGGCTTCTCGATCGGTCGAGATTTTCAATCGAACAATCCACGCAACGACGAAATTTCAAATCGAACGATCTGGGAAATCTATACACTTTAAGAAGAGAGGAAATTTTTTGGAAAAAATATCCAACGATCGATGACGAAATGAACGTTATTAAAATAAATGAAAATCACATTTTTAACGTAACGACTGAAACTTTCGCAAATGGAAGAAAATAACAAAGGCTATCAACGGAGTAGAATGTTACAGAATTTTTTACGAATCGCAACTTGCGCTTGTATACTCGGCATCGAAGTCTCCGGTTTTGTATCAAACTGGATCAATTGGAATAGCGCGTGTGTAATTTGTGTAAATCGTTTTACAGTAATCTTGTAACCAATATCGCGTCGATATCAATATCGTATAATTACCACCAAGTATTATTGTAAATTTACGGAAAAATAAGAAACAACGTCTAATCTAGTTCGGTACGAAATAAGCAGTTTCAAGGGAGTACAACTTGGAGTAATTACTTTTACCGCTTAGATTCCGTAATTACTTGTAGTCGTATCTGTTTACTCGCGCTGCTCGTTTTATACCGATTAAATTTCGTTTCTTTAAAATTCAACGGCAATAAATTTTCGCAATTGGACAACTTTATTGCTGGTAGTTACATATGTACGGTTGTAAGAAACAAAACTTACATGGAAAGAGAATAATAATCTTTCTTTTTCTTTTTTTTTATATAAATTTATCGCGGTTAGTTTGGATCGCTCCCGTTATCGATCGAATATTCGTCGTTACGGTATCGATCCGCGTAGCATAATTTTTCGAGCAACGCAATTTCGTTCGCGATTGAAGGTGTCGGGAAAATTTTAGCGAAGAAAGAGGGTATTGTGATGGTGATTAAGGTTCTCTGGGTGTTGTTTGGACGTTCGTTGGTCGAAGTACCGTTACTTCGAAACGTAAATCGAACGAAAGATCCATCAAGAAGAAAGCAATGTTGCCTGTCACAATGCAAGGTTAGACATCGTAATCGCAATCATCGACGAAGCCATTCAAGAGCGAGTAACAGCGAAAAAAGTGGTGCCTACGCAAATAGTTTAGACGTGAAACGAACCAGGTTCAAAATAACAGACTTGAACTCGCGCTATTCAAAACAGTTTCTCATTCGATAGCTAACAGATGACGGTATATCAGCCGTCTCCGTGGAGAATCGAACAATTTCTGCGTAAGGTAATTGTCACTTTTGAATTTAACGTATCTCCAAGAAATTAGTCATTTTAGCGACCCACTGTTTCAAGAGCGCGGATTATTATTTCGATAATTCGCGATGTCTGAAGTGTCTCCGCATTTCGATACTTCGACGACACTGGATTTTAATATTCCGTTGTTCCACGGTTCACGATAGATTCTAACGTTATTATTAGAAGTTTTAAATACCTCGATGCCTCACCGTTTTCGCGTTTCCGTATTTTAAAACTCCGCGACTCCCCTCGGTCTTCTTCGTCGAGAACTTCTCGACGCTCGATAATCGCGATGTCAATATTTCTACTTTCCAGCGCAATTAAAATTAATTTATCGTTCAGCATCGTCGTTTAGTATTACAAATTAGTGAAAAATGGCTTTTTAGGTTGAAACGTGAATTATTCAATTACATTTTAGCGTTGAAATTGATCGTACAAACGGTCCAATTAAGTTCGACTTTGCGCCGACATTGAAATTAATTGCGATCGAAAAATGTTGCACTCGGGGGTTCGTGGAAATAATAATTTTCAAAGGGAAACTTTCGGTCCGATCTATTAAGCAATTGAACTACTTCAAAAGTATACGTATCGAGAAACGGACGATTATTATGTCCTTGTTTTTGCGTAATTGCAACGACAGGCATCGAAATCACCGAGAGCAATTGCGGAGCAGCTCCGACGCAACGTTGCATCGATGTTGCGCATCTTGGAATATTAAAAGTCCGATATAATCGAACATAAATTGCCACTACATTGTAAATAATAAGGTTCCGAGTCGAGCTTCGATCTGAATTCCAGTTCTCTGTCCTTGTCGACTGAAATGCCTACACTCGCGGTAAACAGTGACACGCGATTGTTTTATCTCTGACTTATCGCAACGACAGGCGTTGAAATCACTCGAGAAACCTCGCGATTGAAAATTTTTTAAACCCCATAGCCACGAGGGACCGATGTCGAGTGACCGGTAAATACACCGAAATACAAGACACGAATTGTTACTGCTTCGAATAACGGCCATCGGATCGAGTACTCGATGTCGATTCAATTAAACCCAACGAATCGCGATGTACGAATTATCGTCGATGGAAATAATAACGTTTCGCGGCGCGAAGTTCTTTCGAACCCGAGTGTACTTCTCCGTCCACGTCGTCAGAGACATCGACAACGAGAAAAAGTTCTTTTCTGTTTATCTTCGAATAATCGCTACGACGTGCATCGAAGTCCCCGGGAAAACCCTCTAAACCAATTAACGCGTCAATGTTACGTATTTCGACTGGCAAAGAAATCGAAAGGTCGTCAATTATTACTCGCACGGATAATAATTCGCAAAGAGGAATAAGAGAACGCTGGTAACTCTATTTCCCTCGATAGGCATTCAAGTCTCCCGGAAAATCGTTCGAAATAAATCGGTCGAGAAATTATTGCAGAATTGCCATCGTTGCGAATAATTTAATACCTCCAAAGAGAGACAAGAGACAATTTCTCTTACGAAGTAACCGCGCGATCGGTAGTAAAATCGGCGTCGAAATCGGTCCGCGCGCGATACTCGAACGCGCGAAAATTGCGCACGGTCGCGCAACACGTAACGAAGAAGACGGAATATCGAAAACGGAACGAAAAAAAAAAGAAAGAAAAAAGAAGAAAAAAGAAAAAATCACATCCAGACAGAAGGAGAAACGCGTCGGGAGACGGAAAAAGCCCCGAGAGGGAGAGAGAGATACGGTTAGGTGGGGGGATAGACTGCAGGTAGCTGCAATCCAATTTAGAGGCGGATATCCACGCGAGATCTTCACGATTTCTACACACGAATAAGACGCGGCGAGCATCGGCCGTGAAATCGTATGCGGTGTCCAGTCACGGATGGCATTGCCGTCGCGATCGCTGTCTCTCCTTTCGAAGGGAAAAGCCACGGCTCGGCTGGTTGGCGATCGCGCCGACAGATGGCGCCAGCCACTGGAACCGAGGGTACACCGCCGTTCACTCGCCCGTTCGGCTAGGTTACGCTAGCCGAGCTCTTAGCGCTTAGCGCGAGCCCCGGCGCGTGCACGCGCGAACGCGCGAACGCGCGAACGACCGACCACCTCGAAAGGAGACCGCTCGCTCGCTCGCGTCGCCCGACAGTTTCGATCGAAAGCGATTTTGTAATTCGCGCGCGACGCGCTCACGCAACGCCACTCTCGGCTTTCTTCCGATCGGCGCAACCCACTACTATTTACACTCCTATGCGAATATTCAATATTATTCCGATTATACTTTTCCTTAACAATTTCGAGACTTTGTTCGCTAGACGAATACTAAGTTGTTGGATAAGTTTTGTCGTTCGATCAAACTTATTGAACAGAACTACATTGAACAGTACTATTCAATAATAATCTATTAGTACCACGTAGCCCAGAACGCCAAGTGGATCGATCGAACGATCTCTCTTCGAAGTGTTCACCCTTTTTTAAGAATTTCGGAATTTTAGAAGTACGTGCTCGATATATCGCACAACACAGAACTCTTCCGAATGGGTGGAATAAGTATTCTGTGTTTTGTTCTTTTTTATGTTCAACTTATTCTTCTCTAATTTTACCATTAATTAAGTGGATCGATCGTTCGTGAATTTCCATCGAAAACAAAAAATTGCATTCCTTCGCTATTGTGTCTCGTAGTCGGAGAAAAAAAAAAAGAAAAGCCCACTCTGGTCCTACGGTGCGAATGCTCGGTTCGCAATTTCTTTAATTTATGTTAAGTTTACAAAAGCATTTAGCCCGTGTGCCTCGCTTTCGCATCGTAATTGCGTCTAAACCGCGTTCTTTTCCCATCTTCTTCGTTTAATTGCTCCGGGTAGTATCGTATCTCATTCGGCGCTATAAAGACTTTACCATTATTACCGGTTTCGTTGTAAAATTATTAATTCGATTATTACTGTGGGAGAACGTTTCGATTAGTGGATCAGCGGCCGGTCGACGCGGCTTGTTCAAACATCGTCGAGGGGAATTCGTGTTTCATATGGAAAATTAGTTCCCCGGGAGCATGGGAATACATTGCGCTACAGTTGGAGGCGTCAGCGACGCGCGTTCCATTGCGCAACGCATAATCGCGCGGGTGCAGGGACCAACCGCGATCCTGCGCGTTTCGTTTCCCTCCGTTTCGACGCCTACGTTCGCGTTCAATCGTGCTATCGAGATTATTATTCTTGGCCGTTGTTGCTACTAGCACGGCCGCCCTAACTTTCGCGCAACACTTCGAGATCCTCGTTCAGGATCGAGATCGCGATCGCCCGAAAATTTTCTCAACCCTTTCGAACGTTCTGGAAAAAGAAACGCGGTGAAACAAATCGAGGATAAATTAATCGTTGAAACGAGTATCTAGACGAAAGTGCGTTCGAAATAAATATTGCAGCGCAGCGTATACAATCCGAGCATAAGCTTGCTTATTTAATATAAACGTTTCGACTCGTAATTCGAATCCTTTACCGAAGATAAAAATCGACCGTCGATAGCCAGAGATACACGAGTAAATGAATCGCGCACAAAAGTTGCATTTTCGAAGTCTTAAGATTGTACACCGAATCGAAATATCGATCTAAATTTTTCGTACAATCGGTTTGCAAACATTTATTCATCCGAGCATCTAACGATACCATCCAAGTCTCGTAATTGTGCTCCAAAAGTCACTCGATGTTCGACCAAACGTTACGGATCGAAACGTTATCGTTAAACGAACCTACCGTACACGGAGGAACGATTCGGTGCGGTCAGGGCGGTTCCGCGTTGTTCTCGAATCCGCGATAATGGTAATTGTTGTACGATTTCATTAGCCGTGTCTGATTTTTCCGTGAGAAGACCAAGAGGGGAGAGGCACGGCTGAACCACTTGAAACGGGTTAAACGCGATTCACATCGTTCCGATTCTCACCGGTCCGTATGATTTATTTTTTGTTTAAATTAGCAACCATCCTAGTCAGCCGGTTTCCTTTCTTTTGTTTACGCGCCGGATTGCCGGGGCACGATCGACGCCCACGGTAGGGAAAGGAAGCGAGCGGTGGAGCCTGTGTCGTTAATTTGCAAGGAGGGAAAAAAAAGAAACGAAAGAAACCGGGAGGAGGGAGGGGAGGGGAGGGGAGGAGGAGGAGAGGAACGTTGGCTCGCGCCGATCCATATTTTACGTCGGAATGATGATTGATTTATTGCCGGGATGATCGCGAAATGGAACTTTATGAAAATTTAATTGGAAAAGTTAAAGAGAAACGGTACTTTGAAAGTCGCGCGTATCCGGAGAAAACCGCGCGCATTCTCCGGTGTTATGCAAATTCTAAGTACGGCGAAACCTACGACGACGCGGCCAATCGAACCGAGCAACAATTACATTAATTCTCGAGGAAATTTCCATTAATTTCCATCGACCTCCGTGCGATTAATTTCACCGCGAAAGATACGCGAAGCTTTCCAAGTTTAATTCGATGCTTGTTCGACCGGATAATTATTATTCGTTAACACGAACGGGACACAGAGCTCGCGATACGACAAAGAACCGTAAACGAAGCACATTTAGACGAATGAAACGATATTTGAAAAAAATTTTCTCGTCAAATGTACTGCGCGAGAATTAAAAGAATGGTCTTCGAGACTGTATAATGATCTTTAATTTTGTATCCGTTCGCTTAAACGGCAATCAATAGCTCTCTGATATCGCGTTATTCCAATTGAACGAGGAATCGTTGATCGATCTGACTTTCGATTAAATATACCATACTCGTAGCGCTTGTAATACACGCAATTACTTTATTACCGATCCTCTTTGAAAACCAAGTATCGATTATCAGTAGTTTGACTTTGGTGTTTCGTCGCGTTGATTATTTACGAAAAAGATTCTACTCCGTTGTAAAGATTCGCCAAAGTATTTTCAATTACGCGAGTACTACAGATACGACGCTAGTAACTATCCCGTAATTTCTTCTTGCATCTGATCCTCCGTGCAACGATGTAAATAAATTCCAACGTATTGTTAAAATGCTAATCGATTTTCGGTACTCGAGACTCTTGGCTCTTTTTCCTCGCCTTCCTTGCTCCGAAAGAATGACCAGGAAGAGGAGTTTCAACGCACGATGGCCACAGTATAAAACACACAAGAACTAACCGCACCTGAGGCGATTTAAGAGACAGCAAATGGCGCATGAACGGTCCCGCTGACAGCGGTGTTGTCAGCTTGACGATCATTTCGAACCGTAGTCAGTTTTTCGTGTTTGCGTTCCAATTACAATTTATCGTTAAATCGACCCTCCAAAGCCTGCCTTTATCGAAATTTTAGGTTAGATTTGCCGATAGACATCTAGCGGCGAATATACCAAATGTTTTTCAAACGCAACGTACAAAAATTTGTACGAAAACGTTGCAAATCGAACCTAGAGAAAGATTGCGAGTAAATATAATCGAAAAGAGGTCTTTGCTCCGTTTTACGATTTACTTTCGGGATCGAGATCCGTCTTAAACGAACGCATCGAATATCATTTAATCGTCCTTAATATGTGTTGGAATAATCTCTTTGGTCGCGAGCGTTCGTTCTTCGAACTAATGAAATCCAAACGGAGGAGGAACGGTATACGAGTTCATCGGCCAACTTAAAGGACATTAGATCGTCGAAAAGGCCCGAAGACCGCAGGGAAGAGGCAAGAAAATGATCGCCCCGAGGAAGCAGTCCGCGCGCAAAAAGAGACATTCTGGCGTGCAGAAAGATACTACCGATTACACGGCATCAACAATTTAATGAACGCTCTCGCGTACGCGTGAGTTCGCTAATTCGACCGTTACCGGTAGCACTCGGATTCGTGTGAGCTCACGGGTTCGATCATTACCAATTGCCTTCGAGCGAATTCGCGTGTTCGGTTTCGCATTCGTTAAATTTCGAACCGTTCGTTTCTACTTTTTCTTCTTCGCGATGTTGCTCTCGAGGTCCTTGCAAGGACGTTTCTGCGCGCGAGTGTTTATTCGAGTACGATGTTACGCTCGGACCGACACCGGTATTGACAAATGTATTTATTTCGAAAACCGATAAGCAACGGACTATACGAAACTTCATCTTCGAATCGTCCCACCTAAATTCACCTATCGTTTCTTTTAAGTAGAATCACACAACCTCGAATTTGTTCTCGAACCGTGCGTTCGTGTTCCAGCGATCGTATTGGCGCAGATCGTCCACGATTTAACATAATTACGTAACCTCGAATTTGTTCTCGAACCGTGCATCGGTGTTCCAGCGATCGTATTGACGCAGATCGTCCACGATTTAATATAATTACGTAACCTCGAATTTGTTCTCGAACCGGATCGTATCGATGCGTTGGACCGATCGTATGCGTGGCAATCGTCAGCAATTTAATATAATTTCGTAAGCTCGAAGTTGGTAAAATATTTGAGGAACCGGAGCCGGCGTATTCCAGCGATCAGACGAAGAGGATGGCTGGTCTAGTAGCTCGAACGATCTCGAATCTACGGTATCGCTCGCGTGCGGAATGAAATTCGAGTCCCACGGTGCACACGGTAGTCCCGCGTTCTCAGACACGACCGTTTAGGTCCTGGCGTTCCTTTCGCGTAACGACGAACAGTTTAGTCGTTTCGCGGAACACCTTTTCGCTCCGCGGGCCACCGGTGATCACGCACACGCGCGAACGATGACTCGCTCGAGCTCGAGCGATTCCTAGCTAGGAACGCGGTGCCCGGAGAGGAAAATCCGCGTGGGAAAACAACGAGGAAAGATCGCGAACCGTAGAGGAAAACGCGCGAGTTTCTTCCTTACGGTTTCGGATTCGACTCACCGGAAACCGGCTGGAAAAAGTGTCTTTTTTTCGGATCGCGATCGTTTAAAGGTGAAAGTGGAGAGTTCGAGGGAACGGAACGTTTTTGTCGATGGAGTCCCGGGTTTTCCCAGAGACAAGTGTCGTTCCTGGATATTACGTCGGTGCCAATTTAGTCCTTAATTGTAACTTTCCCCTCGGTTCTTCGCAAACAATCTACAACGAACGTTTCGGGCTAAGCTTCGACCGAATTTAACAATCTTGCGCGTCAAAAATTCACAACGTTCGAACAACCGTTCGAATCGTGACGAACCACTCGGCTCGTTTCCACCTGCACCTGAAGTAACAAATTCTTTTGATATTTTTAAAACCGTGGCTTCCGATACGTAAACAGTAACGAGACGGTCTCTTTTTATCAATGGAAAGAATTTTTTTTAAGCTTGAATTACATATATGTACGATTACTTGGACTCGATTGCGAAATTGTTGTAACGGAACGGATGTTTTTTCTCGTTCGCGCGAATTTGAGACGCGATCGATTGCGTGCAAATCGATCGAACCGATATCGCTACGTTACATTCTTTATTTCGTTGCGATAGGTCGTCCCGTTAATTGTCGTTAAATAAAAAAGATATCTAATCGGGGGGAAGGGAACGAAGACATAGAAGAGAAGAAAAGATACCGAGGAATGCGATACAACAGTTTCTTTGAGGCCAATTTGTAGCGTGACGGAGATAAAAACTATTAAATCGCAGCCTCCGGGAGTGTCACGCCAGCGTCTCGCGTCGTCATTGCCATAATTTTCAGCGGATACAGCTCGATTCACAATATCCGTCGAAGTGTTCTTCCACGGAACAAAAATCTGCGTTGACAATTTCTCGTTTCGTAGGATCGATCTCTTTAATTGCATTTAAAATACGCGGAGAGACCTTAAACTTTCGACGAACGCCACTAGATGGCGATGCATCCAAGCAGTTTCCCACAGACATTAATCACCAGGCAATTCTACATATAGAAATCGATCACTTTACCCACTGACGTCCAAGTTGAACGAGCGTTGCGTTGTACTCGAAATAATTTTTAGGGAAACTGAACGTTTCCACAATTTCTAAAGTTAATCTTACCCACTTTTTTTTTTTTTTTTTTTTATTTATCAATTGGTCATTTAAGTTTTTCTTATTTTAAACATTGACTTTTTCTCTTTGCGAGCGAATAAAATCGAGTTAACTTTAACGCGAACGTTAACTGGTTAAAATTCTGAACGTTGCGCATAAACCGAAGAGAGCTCAATTTTACATTGTTCGGTTTTGTAAAATAATTTGTAATCTTATTTTTCCAGATTAACGATAAAGTAAAAAGTATTTTTTAACAATTTATCGCGTTTTGCGGAATGATTCGACCGAATAACCAACTTTTTTTAATTAAATTGCAAAATGTATTCGCTCTCGAGTAACTTTTTCGAGTAGAGTACGAGTCCAGCTGAACCCACAGGACCTCCGTTAACTGTAATTCCCTTGTTCGGTAATTCATTATCGCTCGGCCGCGTCGCAATTAGAACGTCGGCTTTAGTCCGTTGAATAATAGCGTCCGTACGACGATCGACGAATCCGTAACGCGTCACGGCGCTAGGTTTCGTCGAACGGTATTATATTTAGCGAACGTAACTGCAAATCGCGAAAAGAGACGACGCCGGTCCGCGTTTTTGAACGAATCAAAGTCCGGCGCTGCGTTTGGAGAATCCTCGGCGTCTGGTTTCTTTTACGAGAATCGATTGTTGATCTCGGATTCCTCCCAATTATTTAAATTCGAAGCCCGCCTAAAAATTGTACCGGCCAAAATATTACGTTCGAATTTTATTTTTAATCGATTCCGACGAAGAGGCCACAAAATCGGCCTTCGTTCCGCGAGACGAGACAACAAAGTAGGGGCACGTGTTGTGCCAGTGTCGCTGAAATTAGAGAGTTTCTTTGGCGTTTTTTCTCTCCTGTTCTCACAATTTATTAACAATGTTTCAAGGCGACACTTTACGGGACCGTGTTAAAACTGTTGCTTAAAATTCAACTTTCTGCCGGGTCAGTGTCCTCGCGTCCTGAACGTGTCCCGTAATCCAGCGTTTAAGGCTCGACGCGAAATTACAGAGTACCTTTCTTCGTGAACTGTAGCATCGTTCGGGTGGGTCAACAAATTAATTACCCGTAATTTCACGGGAAGGTAATTCGATGCCTCGATCGGTGCTTATCGTATAATTGTTGCGTCCCATTAACTCGTACGATTTGGTATTTTCTTTATTTTTAACGAGGAGCGTTACGATAACCATCGGTGGAAACAACGAGTTTCGAAATTTCCAAACAAAAGGTTGCCTTCCAATTATAAAGAAATGTCTACGATCGAGCCAAGAAAGTGAGACGATGCGCGACGTATCTTACAAAATGGATAGATTTACTGTTTACAAATCTGACACACGAATCTGTTGAACGAAATAAACAAGTGTATCTGTGACTTTGTTGAACAAAGTAGATAGGTACATCAATTAGCCTGGGACCAGATATTGTTGTGTAAATTTGCACCTACTTTACACGTTACCGGATAACAATAAGGTATGGTGACTAATGTTAAGATCCGATCACTATTATTTCTCAATACCACGTAATACTACGAGAGCTAAGATTTTCCAGAATCGTAGCAGATGCATCGTTTCTTTCGAAGGAACTTAACAACGTGATAATATAATTTCGCAATACACGTATAGTATATTATTAATTCCAATGTTTCGTCTCTGAAAAGTAGCTGCGATTAAGGCCGTAAAGTCGAATAAAACTTTTCGCGATGTTGCTCATCCTTGCCGGTAAAGAGGCCACGTGTACATTAATTCGAATATTCGCGTTACGAGCAAAAATGCTAATTATATCGCACAGATATAAATACAATCGCGAATAAACAGAAAGTGCTATGAATTTATTTGTCGATCGTTTGGATTTCCATACGTTATTTATATATTTCGTAAATTGTTTGAATTCGAATAATTTAATTCGACGGGCGCCATTGTTCGTATTTTACTTTGTTTTCGTACGTTGAAAGTTTACCGAGCAGTTTACGTTTTCACGGCCACTGTCACGCACGCGTGATTTCACTCTTTCGGCCGTCGAGATGCGTGCACTTATCGAGGTAATCGGACAAGTAGCTGTACACAATGCGGGATGTAAAAGTCTGGAAAGTCTCCGCGTACTTTAATCAAATTGTTCGAACGTTCAACGCCACACCCTCCCACGATCGTCGGTTATTTATCAACGATTTTTGTTTCAAAGTTTCAAAATTCAAATTTCAAATGTAATTTTTTTCTACGCTCTCTCGTTTTACCAACGCAACGCAACGCAGCGATCGAGGCTCGTGCGCAAGTATCGGGGTTGCGTCCATCAAGGTTAGCCCGTGGCCGAAAAATAAACAAATAAATCTCGTTCGGCCGACAATATCCCGGAAATCGGGTCGAGATCCTCGATTTCGCGGAACGTCGCAATAGGATGTAGATCGGCGGTTGCGACGCGAGCGAGTAAGCGAGTAAGCGAGTCAACGAGCTTCCGTCCGCGCGACAAAGAGAAAATGGCGGTTGTCTCGTGTTACAGAGTCGCGGTTTTCGGTGGTGCGGTCGGCAAGCTCGGCGCGAAAAATAACGCAACGCTTTCGGCGCTCGTGCGAATTTGGAGTGGCGTCGGTCGTGAGTTCACGCCGGCCGTATGTCGTTGGGCGGCCGCGTGTGCGTGCTTGAAGAAATATACACGGGACGCGGGCAGAAAAGCGTCGCGGCGCTGGGCGTCCTGCGTTACGTCGAGCCCGTCGGTATGCGTAAATATACAAGCCCGCGAGAGAGACAAGCTTACGGCCCGGTCTATATACGATGGCCACCCCGATTTTAGAAGAACCCGTGACTCCGACAGTCGATACGTGACGTTCGAGCGAAAACCCTCGAAGAACTGGACCGCGACCGGAATATCGAACAGCCTTTTCTAGGTTAATGTCGATGAAAATCGGAAACGTAACTCCACTATCGTTCAAAAATTCGTCACGATGCGTACAACTATCGAGTAACGCACGAGTACCTTTGTTTTCGACTTGACGACCAAGTTGACTTATTTCGACAAAAAAAAAAAAAGAAAAAAAACGCGATATTCGTTCAGAGGTGAACAATCAAAGAGGCAACGAGCTGCAGATTTTATTTCTAACTTTTCGATCAATTGTTTTTCACTCGTTGTCTTTTTACTTTATTTTCTATCGAAATAAGTTACCGAAGATCGCTCGGATCGTTCTATAGAAATAGATTACCGAACAGGACTTTGACACCGATTCCAAAATATCGTAAGAAAGAAAGACAGAGTTGTTCGAGCCGGCTCGTTCTCCAAAGTATTATTTTTCAAACACAAACACGGACCACCGTTATTTGGAAATTGAGTTAAGAAACTAAACTCCTAAATTCAGTGGCACCGATCCGACCACCGGAATCAGTGATTTAGCCAATGTACTTGACGTAAAAATAGAACTTTTTGGAGAGTCATTGCCATCGTTTCTATCAGAGCCACCTGGAGTCGTTGCCAGCTACTGGACATCTGCGCGTACTTATTTTATTTTAAACATCTCGAATGTGCATATTAACGGGTATAATAATATTATTATAATTATCGGACCTTATCGCGCAATTTATAAGAACGTTTGCATATCGAAACGGAAATTGATCGCGGAAAGGGGCGGTTCGGCCGAAGGCTCTTAAACCTAACCTCGAACTTGTTCCACGGAACGAAATTTAATACGAAAAAAAAAAGGAAGATAGATAAAAGGACTCGGAAAGGTACAAATAAACGAAGAAATATTTTAAGAAACTTTTATCGGTTCCGTTAAAATTTTCATCTTTCTCGACAAATTTATTTTCGTTGTTCGCGTTTATTTCTTTTTAACTATCCAAAGTGCTTATTCGCGAAACATTACAGACGATAAAACATCGCGAACAATGCAGCCCTCTCTATTACGCGTATTACTTTATCCCAAGTTCGTTGTTGTTCGATATTACTCAAATTTTATTCGAACGATAAATGTAATTCGCACCAAGAGCTACTCATCTTTTATTCGTCGCTCGAAATTTATTATCGAGATAAATATTTTCCCCGTCTTTGCCGAAAACCTGTCGAATTTCTCGTCGGAAGCTGTCGAACGAGAATTCGTAGAATTCGGAGCGAACGAAATCTCGCGTACGAGAATTTCTAATCGAGACCGATGATAATTGTCGTTCCTGAAAATCGGGAGACGATTAAAAAAATGTTACGAAATTTCCACTGGCTAATTGTATTACCGGTAATTAGAAAGTCCGCTCGGTGGGAACAAATCGATGTTACCCGGTCGATCCTCGATCGAGCCGCAAGAACCGAAAATATTATCACGCCCTGTTAATCGGTCGCTAAGAAGTGCTCTTGACTTTCGATGCGGCGCCGCAAAGAACAGGTGTATCGAAATCAAGAACGCGAAAGAGAAACCCGAGAGAACCACGGGACGGCCTTAACTGAATTCAGGTACCGTCACACTTTTACGAACCAGTTCTACGAAAACATTGAACCCCGCCATTGCGAACCAAAGAACCGAAATAGATCGACGTACAACGGTTGCACGAATTGTCCATTTATTTTCTAAATCGTGTGTACGCGACTTTCTTCGGTAGTACCGCGCGTTACCGAAGAAACCTTATCGATTTATCGTGAAAAAATGGACACTTTTACGATCGCCGAGGGATTAAGAGCACAAGCGAGAAGATCGATATTTCTTATCGATCGTGAAAGAAAATTCACCAAAGAATCTGAACACGTTTTAGAATCGAACACCTTCAGAAAACTTTGCTACACTGTCTCTTGCATTCGCCACCGGATGCTTTTTCCAACACATTGGGTTAAAGATAGACCAACCTCTTTGGAAATATCCGATGATACTAGTTTCTGGTCCTCTGATCGCGATATCGATCACTCGTACACCTTCGTGCACTCTCCAAATCTAGAACGATAATAATTTTGTATCTTTCTTTCATCAAGTTGCACAGAACGTGTACGTCCATTGTACCCAACAAGTGACAGACTCGATCCTCGTTCCAATTGGACGATATTTCTTCCTAAATCGTCCTCAGCTTTGTCTCGCGCTCCGGTGACACGTACCGTCGACAACTGCGTTAGCTCGTCCCCTAATTTTACTTTCGGTCGGATCATAATCGCGAGTAACGAAAGGAACCAAATAGGCTCGATACACAGCAACGTCGAGCCGGTAACCCGAGCTGGTGGCGCTCTCCTCGACGCGACAACTGAAGCAGAACTAATTGCACGCGCTGCTAAAGGGAATAAATTAGTTTCATTATTCATTGATCCGCTCTTATTAATCGTCTCGTACATTGTACGCAAAGTTGCGCAAACGGCCTTCCACGATCGTCGAATAACGGAAGTGTTTTTATCGGGACGCGGAATTATCACGATCGTGCTTACCACGATCGCGGTTTTTCAGGCCGATTAGGGACAAAAAGAAGGAACGCAAGGAGAAGACGCTAAATTATTTATCTCGGCGCAACAGTGTAACCGTAATTACGATGCAACGAACGAAAACTAATTTTAGAAAAACGAAGAACCGTTTCGCTATGTATCGACGTACGGTGATCGTCGCTCGACAGTTGTACCGTCTGTGAACGCGGAATCATAGTTACGCGACCAACGCACAGAAAGTTTACAAAACACCGCAAACCGATAATTTACGTAACGCTTCGCTAACGGCCGACCATGACACATTACGTTGTTTTTTTTTCTTCCTTTTCGCGGTAAATGCTTTTTCTCGCACCTATAATCACGCCCTCGAGTTTACAACGGGGAGATCAACATGCTTTGACCTTTCGTTCTATTTACTCAAAGGAAAGGAATCTTATTATACGAAATTGCACGGAAGAATTTTTTCCAACGACGATATTGAATATTAAATCGTATCGATTGTGTCGTGCACGTTGCGCACATTCAACGCAAAAGTTGATACGTATTCAACGCGCGACCGTTTTATGTATTATTTCGAACGAACGAAACTGTCGCTTTGCGTAGAAAAAATTTCAACGTTTCACCCATCGTAAAAATAACGTAACCGTTTGACGTTTCGTAATAGTTGTCTTTTATAATTGTAAAACACGAAACGAAGGAGCGTTCCTTCGAGTCCTTGAACGAGTTCACTCTGTTCGTTCGAATGTTAGATCAGCGGACTCGAAGACCGTACTAACGCGATCCCATGGTGTGTCCTCAGGACTCGCAGAACGGCCCGGTGCTGGACCGATGGAGCATCTGCTCGCCTGAAGAGGAGCCGCTGGTGTTGCAGCAGTTCCTCAGGTTCGCCGAGACGCGTCCGTTCGTGCAGCAGTTGCTGCTGGCCGCCGGAACGCCGGGGACGGATGCTATGTCACCGAGCAGACGACCTTCGCCGCCGACGATGCCACTAGCACACCTACCGCCTTCGTTGCACCTCCTCCACTGCGGTCTCCCGCCTCCTGGTTCGAGGTTGCCGCCCCCTCTGCCCCCGCCGCCGCCGCCGCCAGCCTCCGTATCCCATCCGTCTATGTCGCCGACCGCCCAGAAGCACTACTCGACCTCATCGGGCGGGAACACCGTCGGATTGACGAGTAGCGCCAACTCGCCACCGAGAACCCTCGACTCCCATCTGACGGTGTCGCCACTGAACAGACTCCAGAGCATGCAGCCGTTCGACTTCCGTAAACTGGGCACCTTGGGTCTACCGGCGTTCCCACCGCTACCACCCCCACCCACCGCGGATCAGCTCCTGCAGAGCAGAAAATCCATGAGGAACCCCCAGAGTCCGCACAGTCCGCCCCACCACTCGAGCACCAACCACCTACAGAGGCATCACATGACACCGGTGGCACCGGTCTCCTCGTCCGCGCTCAACTTCGGACACCCCCTCTCGGTGGCGGTATCCTCCGGTGCTCTACCACCGAATTTCCCCGCTCACTTTCCACCGCCGCCTATGGGCAAGTCCTCCGGATGCGTAACCGGCATCACGATCCCCTCGGACGTGCACAGCGGTGGCGAGAAGAGCAGCGAGTTCGGATCGGAGAAGGACGAGGACGACGACGAGAACTCGGACAGCGCCCTCAACCTGAGCAGACGCGACACCGCATCGAAACACGCCGCCGAGCACAGACACCATCCGGCGTTACCTCTCCAGGCCGCACCTCTGGGCAGGCCACCCGGTATACCCGGAAGGAAACCTCATTCCCCCGGGAAACGACCGGGCAGCCAATGGGGCGGCTCCGCCAACATACCGCCGAATCTTGGGACACCGTTCATCAATCCCACCACCGGTAAGAAGAGGGTGCAGTGCAACGTTTGCTTGAAAACCTTCTGCGACAAGGGTGCCCTAAAGATACACTTCAGCGCGGTGCATCTGCGGGAGATGCACCAGTGCATCGTGAAAGGGTGCAACATGATGTTCAGTTCGAGGAGGTCGCGAAACAGACACAGCGCGAACCCGAACCCCAAGCTTCATTCGCCCCATCTTCGAAGGAAGATATCCCCGCACGACGGTCGTTCGTCGATGGCGCACGCCCTGGTCCTTCCCCCTCAGGTCGGGTTACCGGTCCCGGCCACGGGCTTGAATCATCTACCGTTCACTTCGTTCCCGTTGTTGACCCCGCCGCCCGATCTTCGATCGCCCGCCTCGTTGTGCGCCCTGGACTTCAAGCACCTGGACCTATCGTCCAGCCAGAATCAGGCCAGACCGTACGACGAGTCGCTACAGCAGCGCATGAACGCGACCGCGAGCGCGAACCTATCGACGACCACGGTATTGACCACCGCCACCGTCGCGATGACCACTGCCGCCGAAATACCCAGCACCGCGGTCGCGAACAGAGGATCGTACTCGAGCGGCAGCGCGGTGGACACCGTCTCACCGTCGACTCAAGCTTCGACCGCAGCCCCCGAAGGGGACGAAGACGAGGACGACGACGACGGTGGGATCGTGATCGTCGCGGAGGACGACGCGAGCAATCTACCATCGAGGCTCCCCCTTCGTTCGGGGGAGGACGACGACGAACAACCGGCTGACTTCAGCCTGGCGAAACGACCCAAGTTGTACTTCGGGGAAACCGCGGACGAGGATCTCGTAAGCAACCCGGACAGCAACGAAGACAACGACTCGATGGGCACGGTCGATCAGCACAGCTTCTCGACGAGTCAACACTCGTTGAACTCGACCTCGTTGCACAGCCGGGGTGTACGAAAGAGGAAATCTCAACACCCGACCAGGTGCGCGGTTCTCACCGAGATGCATTCCTCGTCCACCGACGGTGACTCGTCCAACGACGAGGAGAGGGTCCAACGGCGATGTTTGTCCGAGAGCGCGGGCATCTCCTCGATGAGCGATTTCCAGAGCCAGCCGGAGGACATGTCGATGTCCCGGCTGGAGGCCGAGGAACGGAAAGCCTCGCCCCACTCGCCGAAGAATCTCAGCTTTAACGATCAGGAGTCGAGCTCCCGTTCACCGGAGGTGTGTAACAGAGAAGCAACGTTGACTGCGGGGGCGGCGACGGCGTCGGCGGTGGCGGTGGCGGGGACGATCGGCGGAGCTCGACGCGACACCGTCTCCTCCCAGGACAACGGGGAGGATCTACCTCAGGACGAGCCGCGAGATCTGAGCTCGAGAGCGAGCAGCGTCAAGTCGCCGAAAGGACAGATCAGTCCGGAACCAAAGACGTCCCACGACGCGGCGGAACCACGTTCCGTGGAGGCCGCTCTGCCCGGCTCGGCTTCGAAAGAGTCGATCGTCCCGAAAGAGTCGAGCTCCTCGGATCGGGCCGAGAGACTCGGGAACGAATGCGAGGACGCGAGCAAAGAGGACGAGCCGACGAGGCCGAAGAACGTTAACGAGACCGAGGATAAAGCAAAGGAAGAGGAGAACCACGAGTTGGACGAGGAGGAGGAGGAGGAGGATGACGAGGATGGACCGATGGAGGAAATCGAGGAGGATGATGAGGATGAGGAGGTGAACGACGCGCTGCGTAATCAAGAAGGTGAGCATTCCGATGATCCCTCCCGTGCCCCGAGCTCGGTCGCGAGCCGTCCGACGACTGCCGACGACCTCTCCCACACTTCCTCGACCAACACTTTGCGTCAACTCGAGTCCTTGTCGCAGGGTCGCGCGATGCAGTACACCGGGATGCAGCGGGTGGCTTCGAGGTCTGGCCGCGACTCTACCTGCCCCATCAGCCTTACGACGCACCAGGAGACCACGATGATCAACTCCTCGTCTGGCTCTCGTTCATCCTCACCCTCCGCAGCAGCCATGGATACGGACAATAGCCTGATTACCTATGCTCGATACGAGAACGGCGGATTCGTCAGTACCCAGGAGGTGCCCTTGGACCGGGACAATCCCCGTCGTTGCACCGCCTGCGGCAAGGTGTTTCAAAATCATTTCGGTGTCAAGACCCATTATCAGAACGTCCACTTGAAGCTGATGCACCGGTGCAGCGTCGACGGTTGTAACGCCGCGTTCCCATCGAAGAGGTCACGGGACAGACACTCGGCCAATCTGAATCTTCATCGGAAGTTGTTGTCCACGTCGTCGAGTCCACCGTTGTCCTCGAGTCTGCCACCGAGTCTCTCGCCACGGATCGAAGATACCCAAATGAATCCCCTACTGCACAACGAGTTCCTCGCGAGATTGTACGCGGACGCCGGGATCGGCGCACTGGGTGGTTACCCCCTTACACCCGGACTACCCTCGGCGGTCGATCTCGCCGCGAGGATACCACCTCCGCATCCTCTTCTGCTACCACCGCACCTGGGAGCCACCTTCTCGGGCCTCTCGTCGTTCGCCTCCCACCTGGCCGGTCTGAACGGACTCACGCATCAGCATCTGAATCATCTGACCAGGATGTCCCAGGAGCAGGGGAACAGACACGCCTCCGGCTCGGGCTCGCCGTTGTCCTCGCCGGGATCCGAGGATCGAAAGGAGGAGGCCAGGTGCACGGTACCCGGCTGTGATCGGGTTTTCGGTTCCAGAGCCGTCAGAGACGCTCACTCGAGGGACCCACAGGCCCACCGCGACTTACCGGATCTCTCGACCAGTGACTCGTGACCGATCCCTTTCTGCGGCCGCTACTATTACCCCCTACTGTGATGCCAAAATTACGACGATTCGACCGATCGCCAATGATCTCGATCGGAGAGCCTCGGTGGGAGGTCGGGACACTCGACACTCCGGCCGAACACCGGGCCCGTTCTTCGACCCAAACGTGCAATATCGAACGGGACACCTCCGAACCTTGCACCACCTTCGGAGAATTTACCCGCCCGTGTTCCTCTCCTTTCCTGCGATCGTACCAGCCGGTTTCGGGTGCACGGCCAACCACGGTGCGGCTCGGTGGTTCCCAACCATTTTGCAAAGCAACTGCTTCGACGTGCGACCTCAATTTTCGCATTCGACCCCAGAGGCCCAACGATCCCGTCCCTCTGGACCCTACCTCGTAACCTAACTCGAAATACCGTTCATCGCGTAAAATTCCCTCTGTGATAACGAGACGACGAACGAACAAATTGCTCTCTGCGCAAACGAAAACGGTTCTCGAACCGAATGCCGGAAAATTTTAAACGCGCGATTCTCTTCAACGCATCGGGAATACCAAATTGTTCATTTAATCGGAATCGTGAAACGTTAACAATGTTCTCGTCCTGGAAACGACGCGCGCACCGTGACTCGACCGTGTTCGATGTGCGTCACCGGTTTACAAAGCCGCGAAACTGCCACGCTCCCGAGTTAGGTTAGGACTCGCCCCACCTTTCCTCTCCGTACCTTTCGTTTCGTTTTCCGAATTTCAAGCAAATCGACGAAATTAATCGCAACGGGGTGTTGCGTTTAATTGGGAACCACCGATCCCGTACGCGTTCTTTTCCCAGTTCTCGAGTTGATTTTCGTTAAAACGTAAGGTGCTCCAATCTAGTCAATTCGGAAATCTTCAGCCACGGCGCTGGAGTGGAAAAAAATTCATTCGCTTCGTCCGCAGCAACGCGCTCGGCCCCCGAATTCCGACGATGTTCCTCGCTTCGAAGATCGTAACGTTCGACGATCCGTGAACGAGAAGAGAGTACACGAAACGGAAAGAGAAAAGAAAAAAAAACGCGGTGCAAGAGTCGAGAGGAGGAGGGACGCGGTCGAGTCGCGCGACCGAGTCACGCGCGGGGTCACGAGTCGTGAGGCTCGGGTCGCGCGACTCGAGTCACCGAGCGAGTCACCGAGGGAGTCGCGAGCGTGGTGCATCCGTTCGATATCAGTGAGGTTCCCGTTCCCAGTCCGCGCGTCACGAAGCACCGAGTAGAAGAGAACCGGTCGACCGAGGAGCATCGATTCGTTGCTACGTCACTTGTCTCCTCGGGCTGCGTCGATTCCGTTGTCCCTTTCGTCCGTCGATCGACGAGAACGGACGAAATTCTTGGGGTGGATAGGGTGGACGGTGGGGTGAAACGAGGGCCGAGAAGAATCGTACACGATTTCGGCCCTCCGGCCGATTTTATCATCGTTGTGATAACGTAACGTTTAGTAAATATGCCACTATTTAATCAGTAATCAATCGCTACTGCTGTATATATAAACATAGTACCTTTCGATGTATCGCGATTATTAATCAATTAAGCTATCGACGCGACCGACGCGACACGAGAATCTCGTACGGAGATACATACGATAGTTTTGTAAAGGCGGGCCGATCTGGGCCGGGGAGATCGAGGTTGAGGCATCGACGAGTCTTAAACGGCAGCTAGGAGTGCGCGTTGACGCGTTCACTGCTCGGTACGCCATCTTGGCGAGCGCTTATCGCGAACCTGCGCGAAGTCGCTCGACGAGGGACGGTAGCACTCGTAATTTCGAAATTGGCGCGAAAGGTCGCGAATCGGCACGCGAGATTGTAAAACTTTCGATCGTAAGATTTTTCGCGTTTCGCTCGTCGATCACCGACCAAGAGGCGTACCCGTAAACTCACCCCGGTACCAATATCAACGACGCTCGACACACAGCCGGCTCCTGTGGCGATTCTCGGAGATCTCGATCTCGGCAGTGAACGCGTCGAAACGGAGGAAGAACCACGAGGGGTGAAACGAGACCGAGTCGAGCCGTGCGATCGTTGCGGCGAGCGACCACCGGGCACCGATCGACCACCGAATCAAACCGACGGACGTCGTCGTCTCGCGCTAGATAAATGAGAATAGATAGATTTTATTTATTGTTTCCTAGGAATCCTACACGACACACACAGTACCAGCGGCCAGTAGCGGGCACTGCCGCGGAGACTTCTTTCTCGTAGAGTCGAAACGATCGCGGAATCGTGTCTCGAGTAAAAATATCTTCGGTGAACGCGGATCCAGGTTCTCGATGGATCGCGAGCGAAAGCGCGACCAACGCCACGCGGACAATCGAGGAACTACTAGGCGGCGCGCGGGACAATTCGAACCCACGAACCGCCCACGATTCTTTCTTTCGGTTGTACATAACTTGTATACCTTGTTTTTTTTCGTAGTCTGCGCGTCGAGTTTCTTTATGCGCGGCACGGCCAGGACACCGAATCGGACGACGAAAAAATAACCGAGTACGATGAACTTTTTTCTACGCGCCTGAGCCTACGTTTTACACTCTCGCCTCGCCGTATGGCAGCTCGCGACACACGACGAACCCACTACTAATTACACTCCTAAGGACGAAACCAGATTTACAATTGTAATTATGTATAAACCGAATGCTATGATGTATGATATTATAGATCGATTATAAAGAACACTCATCATTATGAAAATAAATACCTATCGAAATCAATCGAGCCTGCTCTGAGTTTTAATCATTCGCGCACCTGGGTCGGAGGAGCTTCGTTGGTTGGCGTTTATCGCGCAGTCCAAAGGCGGTCCACCGTTGGGTATGAGGCGCAAGATCGGAAGGAGATCTGGAGCAACGATTGAGGTAACTCGGAGGACATTCCTCGATGGAAATAAATTACCACAGAGATCAAAGTACGCCTTGCACTTGGTCTTGGTTCTTTTATACCAGACGACAGAGGACTCTCCGATAGTCTTTACTTTTGCAAATTTTCGTCTATCCGAATGCCTCTGCTATAATTGTAGGGTTTCTTAAATATCAAAAGGACCACTAGCCAATCCAGAACACCTTAACTCTTTTAATTTTGTGTTTGCAACGTTTCACAAATGCGAACACTCAAAGCTAGATTATCACGAAAATGTCGTCAATAGCATTAGGTTAGATTAACGATAGATCGATAAACTCTGGAATGATGTAAAAACGTACGCATCGAGTAGATTTGTATCTCCTTTTTGCATAATCGACCTGCTTCACCGGATGATGCTCAATTTGTCGTTTAATTCGTTCAAAAAGAAACCATAGACACTCGGATGTTGCGAGAGTGTTCTAGTTCGCAGCCGGAAGTCTCAACGGAAGCTTTGAGAATTCGTTCCGAGAAGATCCTTGACAGAAGGGTACCTGTGACGCCATCTACGAGTCGTCTAAATTGCGTTCGAAGTAAAATTGCAGGAACGATCCGAATCGCTCGCAACTGAACGCACTTTGGACTCGCGATTGAAAAATAAGTTGCGTCGAGGCTACCCGTAGTCGCGAAAGTTATCGTTTCTAACCACCTGCCGTTTATTTTCAGGGAAATGTCGAATATCGATCGGCTATGCACGCGTCTCTTCTTAACGCAGAAAACACATCTACCCTGTCCAGCTTCCATCTCACGGTCCACGGCAGATCCAGTTCCAGGTTCTGCGAAACGCGAGGCTCTAATTTGAATATACCCCGCGATGGTTCGTGCCTGCGTTCCGCGTAAGAAGACCCCTGCGCCGCAGAAGGATGAAAAACCGTGGACCCCGCCTACGACCTCGAACGCTCGACCTCGTTTCCTGCGAAAGAAATCCTCTCGAAACGAGGGACGTCGGCTCGTTTATCAGGAATCTCGCGGGCGTGCACACGCACGCCTACCAATCCTCGGTGCCACGAGGAACCACGGACGAATAAGAGGAAGAAGAAAGGGAAAAGGTTGGACGAGTGGAGGAGAAAGAGAGGGAAGAGTTAAAGGAGTAAAAGAGGTGGACGGAAGAGAACAGGGCTGAAGGAGTAAAAGAGGTAGAGGAAAGAGAAAACGCTGAGGGAGTAGAAGAGCTAGAAAAAAGAGAAAAGGCTGAGGGAGTAGAAGAGCTAGAAAAAGAGAAGAGGCTGAAGTGGTAGAAGTGGAAGGAGAAAGAGAAAAGGGTGAAGGAGTAAGGAGTAAAAGAGGTAGAAGAAAGAGGAAAGGCTGAAGTGGTAGAAGCGGAAGAAGAAAGAGATATGCCTGAAGTGGTAGAAGTGGAAGCGGAAAGAGAAAAGGCTGGAGGGGTAAACGAGGCAGTGGAGAGAGAAAACGGGGCTGGAGTAAAAGAAGAGATCCCGCGTGGAAGCGGAGAGGAGAAAGGTTGCGAGGAGGTTGCCCGAATCTCGCGACGAGCGACGTCGAGTCATGTGGCGAATTCCCTGGCAAAGAGACGAAAAGGTCCGCTGACACCGGGGCCACGGTAATTAGAAGTGTCCCGGCGGGGTTCACCAGGCAACGAACGCGGGTTCGGTTAATTACACGTGCGCGAGGGGACCCGGTCCAGACGCGAGCAACATGGCCCGGGCCTCCCTCACGGAACTCTACGCCGGCCTTTAATCGGCCAGGCAGATTAGATTAGCACCTTCGATTCCCTGGACCGCTAACGTACGACCTGGCCGCATAATAACGGGTACACGCGAAATCGAAACCGGCCGGGACTTGGCTCGCGATGAGTCACGATTAGAAGCGTAGCATTGTTGTGCAATTTCTGAGCAAAGTAATGTATTTTCTTGGATCGTCGTCACTCGGAGATGTTCTTCGTAGCTTCTTGCACAGTGCCTTTACATTTAGGGGTAAATATTCTTCCAAGAAGTCTACTGGGTAATCGAACAGTACCCTGGTGGTATTCCCCTTCTTGTTATTACTATTGTAACATCATTCTTCGTGTACATAGGGGGAACGATTGCACTCGCAAGGAACCTTTCCTTCTCGAAAGGATTCATCGACCCTCAACTGTCCTAGACCGTTCTTATTTTCCCCCCGATATACCGTACGACAGTTTTCTCTAACTCCCGTGGACTCTCGATACTTATTCGATATTTGGTTCGAGGTGACCGCGCAGCGTCGAGTACGCGTACTCGGCCGACTAAGTAGAAGTTTACTACCACCTCTCCCGCTGTTCGGACCGCGCACGACAGGTGTAGCGTGGGAGAACGAGGGTTGGAGAGGTGGGGGAAGGGGAAAGGGTTAGAGAGGGAGCAGAAGCGCGTAGACGGCCAGAGAGCAACAGAGGAGGCTAGGGAGGACGGAAGAACCGGAGACCGGGCGAGAAAAAGGAGAAAATGGTAGAAAGAACGAGAAGGCGGTCTTCGGTTAACGTTGGCTCGCCCATCGATCCCCCGCACACCCCCGTCGCGACCTAACCACCATGCTGCCACCTCGAACTCACCCCACCATGCGTTTCGCGCCGACTACTTCACCCGTGCTGCAACCGTGACAATGAAACTCCTGGATCTATCCCAGGAGTGCCTGGAGGACGAGTTCACTCGTCGCTGGAATGCACCGTAATGGGTGTGCCAGGTCCGCGTACCAACAAAGTTTAATGTTCGGTGAACGTGGACGTTCTCGCGACCGGAACTATTCTCACGGAAAGGTGGAAATCTCGAAGAAGTAAAGATCGAGGGTCGACGAATGACGTACTCGACGAAACTAGGCACGACGGATCGCGCAAATACGAGCTAGGAACTTTTAATATAGTTACGAGTCTCTAAATGAACGTACAATGTTGCGGTAAGTGTATCAATTAACGTTCAACGTCTTTGACGCAATATTACGCGATCGTATTGCGATAGAAGCGAATATTTTCAAAGGTTATAGAACGGTAACTAGGATATTCGAATCTCGTGTAAAAGTGATATACTATGACAAACGTGACGCGTAAAATTGCTCGGTTCGTTTTTCGAGAAAATATTTGCCCGTAATGTGTCGTATTTGCATTGGTTCGGTTTACATTGCGTTCACCGTGTCCAGGACGAGTTTACTCGTCATTACTCATT
Source organism: Ptiloglossa arizonensis (assembly GCF_051014685.1). NCBI lineage: Eukaryota > Metazoa > Arthropoda > Insecta > Hymenoptera > Colletidae > Ptiloglossa > Ptiloglossa arizonensis. Next base: position 16,367,479 of record NC_135058.1, read on the forward strand.
TTTAAGCGGCACGCGCGAGGGCCGCTCACGATCGACAAATTTCTCGCTCGAGAGGTTAACGCGTAACAGTTTTTACGGGGCCGGTTAACGCTCGGGTAATTAAAATTGCGCCGAGTCAAGGGCAACATTATTCTTGCCGCGAAGCGAACGACTAAGGCCAGTAATTGCGATAATTCTCTTTGACGAATGCTTCGGTCACTTTTCGGTCGTAGAAACCAGCATAAAAATAAAATAAACTATATACGAAATTATTTATTCGCATCTGAAATTAAACGAAAGATTGTTCGATCGAGTAACGAAACTATGGCGGGAAAAATGACTTGCTCGTCCGAGTATACTAACCTAAAAATACCAGAAAATAACATCCGATCATAAGCGGAAGTATACAGATCCACTAATCGTGTCCGAACGATACCGAAATAAAACGTTTCCTTTGTTTCGCCGAGCTCCAAGATAAACGTATATACTTTCCGTAATAATTGTTTTACAAACACGCGGAATGATATTCGTACACGGTGCTCGTGGCGATCATCGTCGTATTATCGTCTTATTAATCGTCGATACGCGAGCCAATTTAGACGTACCTGTGCATCACATTTAAAATATTCTGTTCGTTATAAACAGATGAAGGATTTTCGGGACAGTTTTTCGACTAACAGTTTAAGTACAGAGTGCAAATGGTAATTCGGTGCAACGACAAGGGCGCAGAAAGCTCTTCCTGAATTCTCGAACCTGATCGATGGTGCCTCGAGGAAACACACGGCGGCAGGTTCGCTCGGGGGACAATAAATTACCAGTTTTTGGGATGCTCGCCATAGCGAAAATTACCCCGCAATTATGACCCCATCTCGTCGATGCCCGATAAGAACAAAGTTTTAACAACGGACCGAGTTCGCGCAACGAAAACTGCCATCGAAGTCTGTCACTTTTTCTTACCACGTGGAACCACTGTTCGTGTCGATCGGAGGATGTCGGGACACCTGCAAACGTCTAGATCCCTATCTGCGTGGCAGATTAGACGTCTCGCGATCACCGAGCATTAACCGCTGTAAAGTAAACGCGAGAAGAAAATATTTCGTTTCTTCGTTTTTTCTATAATTTTCGATGCGTAAGAAATTTAATCGCGCCAGATTATCGCGCGACCAACGTTCTTTTTTAACCACGGACCGTAATTAATAATCGAGACACGGTAAAATCGAAATGACGAAGCTTAAGCAAGATACACGTGCGCAGGAATTTAAAATAACGATCGAACGAGTTCTATTTTTATACAGAACACAATAATGTTTATGGGCAGGAGGGTGTACGTGGTAATGCTAAAAAGAAATGTATCAGAAGAAGAAATAATCAAGTCCCATCTTTGTAGATAATCGAACAAAGTTCCATCTTTGTAGGTAATCGAACGACGTTCCATCTTCGTAGATAATTGAATGAATTTCCATCTTGTAAAGTTCCACCTTTTTAAACAATAATCGAAGTTTCATCTTAGTGGGTAATCGAACAAAGTTCTATGTTTATAAGTAATCAAACGAAGGTAGTATCCTTCGAAGGATACCATTACCCCGTAAGGATACTTATTCTTCGAGAGCAATCGTCGGAGAGAATGGTTGAAAATAATCGGCATCGTAAGAAATCAGAGTTCAAGAGTTCCGTACTTTCGTGACTTTGACGATATTGAGTCGAATCCCGATTATTCGGGTGTGTAATAATAGAGAGTATACCTGTTCGATCATGCCATATTCCAGTATGAGAATTTTTGATTACATACCCGGATAGTCGGAAAGTTCGGATAATTGGTCCCCGAATGATCGGCATTCGAATGTACGTACAGCTTCTGAACAATTTAGCAGCGACTCGAACCAGCATTTATTAGTTCCTAAAACTGCCCCTAATTGCCAACGGCGAAACAATTATATCTCGCAGTGTCTTCCGCTTAATCGTGAATCGATTGCTCGAAATCGACCGAGACCGGCACTTCGTTCGGGTATGCCAACCGTGGAAAATGTAATAATACAGTTAAAAGTCCTGCATTCCGAAACGATCGCGAATAATAATAAATAAGGTCATTACCGTAAATCAGCGCGCATTTATGCGTAACGTTGTCCATTTGTATCGTAAATCCGTGTTGTTTTCATTACGAGTCATTTCCCCCTTTATTTCGTTCCATCGGTCCAGATAATTCTACTTTCAACCGAAGAAAATATTCTTACCATAAAGACCGACTATTTCTACTTACTGTTTCTATAAATTAAATTCCGTTTCGTAATCGATATACAATGTTTACTTTTGTAAATTAATTCCCCTTTCTCCGCTCGATGCTTAATTTCTCTTCTATTTTTTCCCGCGCAATGAAAATGCATCGTTATCGTTTCGAGACGAGGTAAATCACCGGCGGGAATACCCGCATCGAGAAATCCTTGTCAAAGTTGTGCTCGTCCTCGTGGGGGCTGCACGTGTAGAGTAAAATAAAAATTGTTCGTCTTCCCCCCGCGATTATTACGGCAACTTCTTGACCTCCCTACGTATACCGAACTAATCGAGGTGGTACGAGCAGGTACCACGGGCCTGGGCCCCCGTCCGTGGTGTATAGGCGCGCTCTAAATACACGTTAGAAGCGCGTGGCCACTCGGTCGTTTAATCAGACGCCGCAGGCGAACTTCCATGTCGAACCGTGAATATCGGCCCCTCGTATCTCGGCCAGATAAAAATCGCCACGGTAATTTCGGCGTCGTGCACATGTCGCGTCCCATCCGGTCTGGCTAGCGGAACGCGTTGCGCGTTGCGCGCGAGGACCCGCAACAACCAACGTGGACGGTGTTATCGATCCTCGAGGATCTATCGATACCGATCCACGGTGTCGATCGCCACGGTGCTTCTAATCGGCGGCCCACTTAGACGCGCAATTTGTAGAAAGACCTACGATTCGTTCCTCGATTCTTCGGAGGAGGGGAACAGCAGAGAGAGACAGAGAGAGAGAGAGAGAGAGAGAGAGAGAGGCTCCGAGGAGCGCAGCTGCTGGCCCGATTCGCCGCGAGTTTTTTTTTTTTCTTTTTTTTGGAGGGATTCGGGTACAGTCGAGATCTGGAAAGAATGCTTTCGATGATTATCGCGAATTAACGCGGATTTGTTACACATTGGATTTGTTACACATTGTTAAATGTATCCAGTATCTACCTACCTATTTATCTATATTCTATCTTCTATATGTATATTCGAAAGAACAAGGAACAATTTTGCGACAGCTGTATTGCCCCGAGCACGTGCCCCGAAGTAGACAATTGGGGTTTCGAAAGGTCTTAGCTCGAAGTGCTATCTTTTCGAGGTTCCAAATCCCCCCACTTCCGGTTCGGAAGTTGCCAATCATTTTCTAGTAAAGACGTTTCGTCAACGTGAATAATCTACGAGCACGAAATCGTATATTCTTGAAAGAAACTTAATGAAGGAAAAAATCATGAAAACTTTCAAAGACTTTCGTTCCAAAATGTTTACCAGTCGAAACTTCGTCAGCGCGAATAAATTTACAAATACGAAATCGTATTTTATATTTTTTAAACAAATTTACTACGACGCAATTCTACGAGAATGTTTCTGTTCAAGGAGGGCAAAAAAAAAATAATAAAAAAAGTCACTTTTATTAATTTACAGGCTCTTTCGGTCACACGGTGACTGTTGGTCGCTTGTTACGCTCAACGCAGCCCCAGTCGTGTCCAAAGAAATTTGCATTTTCCCACGGTAGTCTTTTCCAAAAAGGCCCGCTTCCCTAGAACGAGGCTAAAAGAGTCCACGCATCCATTTCCCAGAAAGTACGCCCCTCGTACATTTTTATTTCTTTTTTCAAGGGGAGCAACGAAATCGCAGATGACAGGCGTCCCCGTAGAAGGTGCATCTTTATTGTCGTAATGAGACCGTTTTAATGCCGTTCGGAACGAGCCTAACGGTCATTAATGGTAACAGACTTGCCCACCTTTATCGTTATTACGTGATCGTTAACGCGTTCACGCGCACGCATCTACAGGGTGTCGCGTTTTAATCTCGTCACGCAATTATCTCTTAAATTGTCGGTCGGTCGAAGCACCTTTTCAAATTACGGTTATTCCGCGTTTAGAACCGGGATAACTGTTTACTTTAATCAATGCGCAAATACCACAGTACGCGACGCTCGCGTAAATTATAATTACACCTTAGAAAGGGACCGAGAGTGAATTTTTAATTCACGAGAGACTCCGAACTCGTCGATCCAAAAATATGCGTCGAAAGAAAACTTATTCCACAGAACTAAGTCAGGTCGATCGAAAGATACCTCGAAACGGAATAATTTCGTTCGAAGCACTATTTCTTCGAAATAATCAACTTCGAGGCACGATTTAAGGGACTACGAGGTAACGATATTAACCGAAATGAAATTTAATTCGTTATCGAGCGCAAAGTTAATCCCAATCCCGATGGAAGAGGTTGTTTCAGGTTCGAGGTTTTGGTTCGTTCGAGCTTTCGAATTTCGGGAATATCGCAAGGTCCGTGTATCGGCGTTAAATCTCTCGAGTGGAAAACAACGTCCGAGCAAACACCCTGGGATCCGTGTTCAGTAGCAAATTAGAAGGCGGATGCTCGACACAGGAACGACGATGCATATAAACATTGTCGGCGCGCGAAGATTGAAGCGGACACTTTGACAAGAGGACTTACTTGTAAATCAATTTATTCGTTGACGGGCCTCGTGCTGAGGGACGTTGCGCCGTTCCTTATTAAAATTCGGGACGCGTGGTCGATTTTAACGATCGAGGGATGCCGTGGAAGGTGCGCGGAACGGGACAAGATGTAGGTCGATAAAGCAGAGGTATTTGTTTGGGAATATGATGAACTGCGCGGAGGAAGTCTGACGGAAAGTCAACTCGTCGGAAATTATGAAGCACTGGCGTGGAATAAATTGATGCAAAAATATGGAGGGGTTGTTTGAAGTAAAATATTATTTAATCCAGATCCATGGACGGGGTATAAGATTGCTCCCTCGAGTAAAAAGAAGGATAACTTGTCGCGCTTTTGTACCGAATTGGACGACACGATTAACGACTCGAATTACGATTCGATCGGTCGTAAAATCGTGTAAACGATAACCTAAGTGCCAAATCGTCGATATTCGTACACGTATGGTTATCGACCGTCGCGAATTATTTTCTCGGCTGCGGTCGTTTACTCGAGCGTTCGAAGTTTGTGTTTCCGGCGGGGCAGCTTGTTCCGTGCGCGTAGACCCCGATTCCATGTAATTGCGATCGGTGCGTATTCACATTCTTGGTACGCCTTCGAAACTATTGATAATTAAGATCCAACGTGAACACAAATTATACGATAAATATATGTAAATACAGTGTATGTATAAATATAGTATTTTCCAAGGTATTCGACTACCAAGGTACAAGTATCGTAATTTACCAGCTGCTGCGTCACCTATACCTCTCGTAACCGTGTTGAACTTACTTTTCATTCTTCTTTCGAATAAATTCCTCATCTACGTAATCTTACTCCTACTTTTCGTACTTTAGAACCTTTACAACCGAGCCACCCATTTAACAAAACGTGTTCCAACGTGGTGATCTTTTCGTTACGTTGAATTTAATAATTTTGTAATTTACGCAAACGCAAATAATTGGTAATTGTGGTCACCAAATGACCAACCGACCCAAACCGGTAATTGTGGTTACCAATTACCTCTCGAGGTTGAAGGAACCTTAATAAGATTCGATGAAGAAGAGATCGGGCATTTTTTGGATAATTTTTCCGGACTTTGCTGGCCGCTCGAGTAGCCATTGAAGTAAAAGTAATTTCAATGATCGAATTCCAGTATCGTGAAACGTATCGAGCTCAACGGGGATCGTTGTCGCGTAGACGACACCGTGGTCGCGATTTGAACGAAATCTCGGTAGGATCGTTTCTCAGGCTCGACCGCAGAGCTTTTCCGGTGCGACCTCGCGTCAGCTGGAGTGACAGCGCACGCGATGCACCATGGCCATCTGGTACCGTCGCGATCGTCGCTCCTCGAACGTGACAAGTTCTCCGGTTGACCATCGATCGTGGCGACGCGATTTTCGAATCCCTTTTACGGCGATCGGCCGAGGACACGCGATACCTACGGTTCCCCAAGGTTCGTTCACCGCGACCACCTTTTGTCCGACACTTTCGGAACAAAGAGTTTCGCGCGTCGTCGGTGTCACCTACGGTGATCTCTTTGCTTCTTTTCCTCTCGTTCCCCTACGGGGGTACTCGCGTGAAATTCTCTTACGACTTATTCGTTCGTGGGAAATTTTCTGCCGATTTCTACGGTCTGCGAAACTTCTTACCGATCGCGTGGTATTGAGAAATTAAGAGACGGAGGATGAAGTGACAGCGAGGGACATTTTTGTTCGAGGGACATTTTCTTATTCTAGTAGTCTGCTGGTGAAAGATAATAAACGAAGAACAACGAAACGCGTTGGTTCGAGGATAGACCAAGTTCGTTAAGAGAAATAGATTCGTTCGTGAGTCTATCAATAGCCTACGAAACACTGTATCGCGTTTCGATGGTCAAACACACCTGTAATAAGAATAAAAAGCGTAATAAAGGTGCCGCGTCCGATACGAAATCAAAATCGATAAAGAGAAGTATGAATTTACGTATCATTTGCGTAATATGAAAAAATGATACGGTCACGGTCCTATATTATTTGGCCATAGCCCGCACCTCGTCCTCGATGATTGGTAGCGCTGCACCTGCTAACGGTCATTAGCAAACAATCACTGTATCGATCATCGAAATCGAGATTACCATAATTTGATTTCGAAGCACGAGACCACAGCTTAGGGGGATAAATATGTATTCGTGCGAGGGTTCCTTTTCAATTGCCCCCGACTACTTCGTTTAATTATTACCAACGAAATCGTTCGTAAAAAGAAACGGTGCACAAAACAACCGCGACACCGTATACGCGATCGTGGCGCCGCACCGATTCAATTTTCTACCGTATAACCGAAAGTTTGAATTCGAAAGTCCACAAATTTCGTTAAATTGTTCGAGCAATCGACGCGTACACAATTTTCCAATGCTTGGAACGTTACAAGAAAGAATGAAAAATTGTTGAATGCAACATTCATCGATCTCTATACTCTTGAACCCAATTTCAATCGAGAAACACTCGTTCCTAACACGGTTGATCGCTTTAAACCTGCGAAAAGCTCGAGTAAAATTGCCCTCGTACCAAAAAATCTAAAATTCGAAACAATTTTATTATTCGAAACAACCGTTACTCCACACACATATCGATACCTCGATACCGAAAATTCAAATAATACTCCCCACACTTGTCCGTAATTTTTTACGTTAAACGATGACTACGTTCTTATCGCGCATTACACTCTCGTATAAGGGAACGAGGTGAATAATTAAAAACAATCCTTATCTAAATTTCTAACCGGCGGTTCTCGCGCCGGTTAAAGAAGCGTTCAAAGCGAGTCCGCGTGGGGGCGCTCGCGCCCTCGCCGGCCATTAATTCAAAGTGGAACCGTATTGCCCGTTGATTACAGTTTCTACGCAAAAATGCCAGCACTTTGTGCCACCGTCTGTGTCCGATTAGCGTGTACAATGCTTCTCGCGTACTTAAGCCCGATAAGATCGACCCTTTCCGCGAGAGGACTCGCCGCAATTTTACCGTCACACCCGTGCACCGCGGTTGATGCATTAGCGCGATTATGGAGCCCCAATTTGTTGCTGTTGCGGATAGCGGGCCCGCTATCGACGGCCACGATCGTTCGAGCTTTGCGCTTCGCACGAAATCCAACACGCTCACGGTTTACGCCACCGTACTTATGATTACGTCGCGTCCGTGCACGACGAGTCCCTCCCCACCATCGCCGAGATTTACTTCTGGTTAACCCAAACTACCCACAAACGTCGACCACGCGCCCTTCGACCAACGTTCCTCCAGTCCGAACGCTTCGAATCAGTATTTTTTAACTTTGAACGTAACGAGAGGTACACGACCGTTTGCAATTATTTTATTTAGCTGAGCGTTCGTGTATGTTCGCGCTAATTTTTGTAACAGAATTTACAGATGATTTTAAAGATGATAAAAAAATATTCCTGTATTTAACTTTACAGTATAATAAGAATGTAAGAGGAGCACGGAAAAGAAATACGTTGTCAGAACACCATGGGTCGAGAAGAACCCGAAGAATGCACCAGGCTTCAACGACTTCCCATTCTTTCGGCAGAGTTCCTTGTCTCGTCGCGAAGAAAGTTCTCCGATTTTTCGGTAAAGTATTTCGCAATGCTTCTTTCGCGAATAATAGAAAAAAAGTTTGCGTTCGACTGTTCCAGGAAACTTGTTCGTCGCGTAAACTCTTGATATTTCCTCGCCGTGCTTCGATACCAGAGATGGGCAAAATTTGATTCGAACGGAACCAACGTGCAGCGATTGATTCGCGACGATTAGCATACTGGACGGCTAGAGAGAATGCATCCGAATGCAATTCCGATTCGGCGATTAGAATTATCGAGAAACGTTGTTTCCCTATTAGTCGAGATTTTGTACAGATCGAACCAACCACTCCCGGCACCGCTACGATGAAAACTTCGAAAGGATGCACTCGTGTGCATTCTTCGAAGCTGCTCGCAGTACTCGAGGCTTCGATACCCGCCGATACTTGCCGTATCAAGTGCTTCTACGAGTACCGCGTACTCCATCAGTCTCGTAGCTACCCAACGGCAACTCGAAACTCGTCCTTTCCTCTCGAAACCCGATTCCCGCGCAAAAACGGTACAACGCGGGCACGTGTCTTTTTATCATCAACGACCCGGACTTTGCTCGAGCTTGTCCTTTTGTTCGATGCAGAAAAATATCACACCTTGTTCGCACTTACGGTAACTACGGTACCACCTCGTGAAACTTTTCCTCTCTCCTCTTTTTTATCATTAACGGTAACTCGTTCTTTTACTTAACGCGCAAAATCATACTGTACGCATTCATAGAAACTTTGTTATCGCAAAAGTATCGACTTCGTCCAAAATTCCGGTACCTCGGTGGAGTCGTCGCGTAACAGCCCCCCTCTCGAGCGTTAGGTGGGCCAGGGGGCGAAAGTTTCGCGAACCGGTGCCCCTACCAGATGCAATTGTATCTCCCTTTCCGTTCGGGCGGTAAAACGATCAGTTTGGGTCTCCCTAGCGGTCTACCTCGGCCCCCCTCGCCTACGGTGGATCTCTCGCGCGTTTCGCCGGTCGAAATTAGAAAAGTGCCGGTATAAAACCGAGGGAACGAGTTAGTTGCAAGGTATGGTCGAACAGCTGCCGCGGTAACCGCGAGTCGAACGTCGAGATATCTCGCGCGAGAGAGACGAAGGGTAGGAGGAGAAGGAGGACGCGGCGGAGCACGAGGATCGGAGCGGAAGAAAAGAACCCGAACGTGCCGCGACGAGTACAACCGTCAGACGGGGAAGAGGAGAGGAGGAGAGGAGAGGAGGGTTGGTGTCTGCCGAGGCCGAAGACAACGACCCGCCACTCAGAGCCTCGTAAAAAGGACGGAATGTCACTGAATGACGGGCCGCGGGTCCATCGAGACCGGTAAGTAATTCTTCGCCAATTACATAATTACTCGTGGTCGGTGGTTGCGCGTTAAGACGAGTCGGTGGTGCTGGTCGCGCGGACCAAGAGCGGTCGTTACGATATTTACTACTATATAATGGCTGCCCCTGCCTCTGGAAGAAACGGGCCGCTCCGAGAGACGAGAGAGGAGAGAGGAGAGAGGAGAGAGGAGAGAGGAAAGACGAAAGGCGAGGCGTCGTCCTCGAGCGTGCTTCTTCCCACCAGGGGGACAGGTGAGCGGGCGTCCCTCTTTCCACGAACGGGCGTCTTACCCGCGCGAGCCAACTCGCTCGATTCTCGATTCGTGTCCCGGGAGGTTCCAGAGACGATAATTACCCTCTCGCGTTCCGGAGCGTATCGGCTCCGGGGATGTTTCTCCGAGCGAAGCTATCGGAACGGAGGAAATCGTTTCGACTCGTTTCGATGCGATTCTAATACTCGAGGATTCCTAACGCTCGTTTCTTCGAGTCTCGAGGAGTCGAGAAGACTTTTGAGAATCGCGAAAACCGGTTTCCGTTTCGCGTCTCGAGATTCTAAACGCGATGTATCGCGTCTCCGTGCCGCGGTTGATAAAAAATCGAAGAAGTTTCTGGCAACGTTCGTTTCTTTTGTTCCAGTCGGGAAAATTGGTGGTTGCCCGGTTTCCCTGGTAATTATCGTATCGAACGTTGGGATTGCGGCCAATGTCCCGAGACTCGTGACCATTATCGCTCGCGATTGATAGCGGAAGATTCCAGAGCTCGTGGGGAACTCCGTGGACGTTTCTTACCGGAGGACGAGCGGATTACGTGGAATTGATGTAGCGTTACGAACACCGCGACGGCCGTAATGAATGTACTGCTGCTGGTGGCGCACGATAAGCCGCGAGAATGGATGCACTTTTCACGCATGTAGCTTTCGCTCACGGCGATGCACTTCTCGCGCCGTTGCAGCTGGTTTCCGTGTAATTGTGCTCACTTTTCTTGCGACAGAGGGCGGCCCTCTATCGTGCAAGCTCAACGAAACGAGAACCTCCCGGACTATTTAATAAAATGTCACCCGTCGCTTGTTTCCCTTTGTATCGTTACGCCGGTATACAAATTGCCGGTCTACACATAGACGTGGAAATTTATGGAGAAACAGGGGTTGGGTTACGAATAGACGTAGACGACGGTGATATCGATGCGCGTTACGGAAATTCGTTTTTTCGAATCTACGGTACACCATTGGACGTAGCGAAAAATCGTATCTACAAAACAATACCAGAAACGATTAGAAACGGAATATCGATTCGAAAGAAACGTGACTGGCAATGGACGAAGGTGACGTAGATTCGTAAAACGGCTCCCTGTGTTAACGACGTAACAAGCGATCATCGAGAAACGACACGTACGCGAAAGTGCACGTTGCGAAGTGGTTCGAGCTTAAAATGGGAGGGTCTCGACACCCCCGACCGAGGCTGCATCGATAAAGAATCAACAAGTAACGCGGAGAGGTCGACGACGACGAGGACGAGGACAACGGTGGAACGCGCGATGTAAATGGTCGCCGAGCGGCGGCGGCGGTGGCGTCGGCTGTGGCGTCGGCTCGTAATTTCCGTAATTCCGCGCTTTACTCCCCTTGGCGAGAGGAAGGTGGTAGCGGTGGTGTATCGTGAACGTTGCAATTCGCGGGCCGCGCTGGCAACAGGCGTCCCGAGGAGCACGCGAGAGCACGCGAGAGCCGCGATTAGCAATTTGAATGGTTACGGCCGTCATTCCCACCGTTCTCGAGGCCGTTCCCTCGAACTCTGTACCGAATTCCGAATAAGAGAACGCATTATGGTCCGAGTTACCGCGAAACGGGCTCCACCGCCACGGTGTTCACGTGCGTGGAATCCTTCTAACGATGACTTTTGTACGCGGACAGCAGGTAAATACGGCCGCGGTCCCGACACGAGCAAAAAGGATACATGGAAACGAGACGGACGCGGCCAAGGAGGAAAAGAAAACGCCGCGCCGGCCAAAACACGCGTGACCTGTATTTAAGGTGGTTTCTCCTCGCTCTCGTTCGCCCGGCCCCTGGACCCGGGCTTCCCACCTTTTTTCCTTCTTATTCGCAAACCGCCCTCTCCGCTTCTCTCTGTCTCAGCTCTCCGACTATTTTTCCCTCCCTGCTACGGGTTGCACGCGAACGTGAGAACCTCGATCCGTACGTTTGCCGTGCAAACGCCGCGAGATCACCCTAGATCCTTCGCTACGTCCACGGGGGGGCTTCCTTCGACGAATCACGAGACACCGGGACCTGGACGATCCTCGAGGGACGTGCGAAACATCGTCCATCGATGGATCGAACACGGTGGAAGGTCTACCGTCTACTCAATTTCGGGACCTGCTTTCGCTCCGTCTTTGTTAAAGATCTCGAGGAATCTGTGAAACGTTGCGCATCGAAATATCAGAGACGGTGGAAGGTCTACAGAGAAGGTGGAAGTGAAGTTGAGGACGACGCTCGGTAGTCGGTGGAATTCTTTCAAAAGCCAAATTCTCACGAGAGCAGTTCTCCTCGATCCGAGATTTTCCTCCTCGATTAGTTTACGTACAGTTGGTATCTCGCTGGATACCGGGATGTATCCATTGTAGATTAACGTTTCGGTTTCTAATAAATACGATTCGTTACGAAGTAAAATGTGCAACACTCGTACCTAACCCATGGAAGGGTTCGATGAGCGCAAGACCTCCTCCTCCTCCTCCTCCTTCTTCTCCTCCGTGAACCGGGCACCGATTCTCTCCTCGCAGCTCTCGGCAGCTGAATCCCATCCCGAGCGACACACGATGGAATCCACTCGGTGCATCCGTAGCACCCCCTCTGAAACGTACCAACAGCGAGAAACGCATCGAGGCGAGCAATCGGCTTTCCCGATATTTATTACAATAACCTCGTGACTGACCCCTCGCGCGCCGGTACCAACCCCTAGCCCCGGGAACCGTGAGGAATCATCGTCGTCGTTCTCGGAGCCGGGCCTCGGAGTCCCGATCCCGATTCGATATCACCGAACGCGGAGAAAGAGAAAGAGTATATCGGTCATCGGTAATAAATTTAGAAACAAATTGCCGGTCACCCCGACGACCCATCGCGGCTCGAGTCGACGAGGGTTGAACGGTGGTGGTGGTGGTGGCGGGGGGAGTATGGGAGGGCCCCGACGAAGAAGGAAGCACTTGCACGGGTGGGAGAGCTGCAAAGCAAACAACAATAATAATTATTCGATAGGAACGAAGGGGGGCCTTACGCGGCCCCGTAATATCTGTAATGGGCTGTTCTACTCGAGTGACCTGTCAGGCGGCGCTGAATTAATGGCAGCCGAGATTTCGCGTGGAAACGAGACGATCGACGTCGGCAGCGGGGAATAACAGACGGGGGAGGGAGGAAAGAAACGTCCGAGGTCCGTGGCCAAGGCCCCCGAAGTCTCTCGAGGCAGCCGGTCTTCGGTACGCGGCTTCGCGATCATCTCTCTTCGAGGAGTAGCGGACGGGGGACCTATACGTACCCGCGGCTCTCGCGATCATATTTCTGCGTGGCGGTCGTAGGCCGGAGAGGGGCCACGAGGCGTACCGAGGGGCAGGAGGGGCACGGGGGGCAGATTGAGCCGGACTTCTAGGCGCGCTGCTCGTCGATACGCAGGCTCGAGGAGTCGTTCGCTCGGCCGTATCCTGCTGCTTCTGGCTTCGAATCGCGGAAGTGATCTTGTTCGTTTCACGACGAGTCGCCGCGGTTCGTTTGTTCGTTTGTTTATTCGATAATCGAGGTGTCGGGACCCAGGGCCGTAACCGAAGTATTCCCCACGGGGGAAGTTTCTTGCGTACCACCGTCCTCCCCTTCGATAACGTCCAATCTACGAATCATCGATCGTACACTTGTTTCGAGCGAAACTGGTTTTGCTTTTTCACGTTGGAACTCGAATTTTCAATCGAACCTGACCCCCTCCTATTGCACGACACTGGATTCGTTGGACGGGGTAAAGTACGAAAGCCCCCTTGGCACCTTCGATGTTTCGAAACGCGTGGGAGCAGAGGAGGAATTTGTCGGGAGAATATTGCACGTAAGAGGGTTAATGAATAAAATGAAAGAAAACTGGCCGTACGCGATAATAACGATGATACGTCTTTATTGCGCCGAGATTGTATACATTGTAAAGAGCAGTACCGAGCACGGAAGGAAAATGAGAAGTTAACGCGCGGAGGTAAAAATCGGTGTACGCTCGGTCCAAAGACGAGGTGCAGCCAAATGCTGCCGTTAACCTAACCTTGAAAATGATGTAACGGGAAGGCGATAAAATAATATAGGGTAAGGGAAAGAGAAGGGAAAAAGAAGAAGAATAGAAAAGAAGAATATATACACATATATCTATATGTATAACAGTGAAATAAACGGTTCGTTCGATATAAATTAAAGTAAGATTTAATAACAGCACTTACAACTGTAATATGTGCCTCTTTTCCTTTGTAGTGGCATCACTTTTTTTTCGAAAGAGCACCTCTTTATCTTTAGAAGACTGTTTCTTTTCCTTTGGAGGACACCTTCCAAAACATTTGAGAACCCCTGATACAACGACTACGATAACGCGTAAATTTGTGAACAACATTTTTTAACCCCTCCATTTTTCTAATCACCTTATACGGTCCCTTTATTAAACCAAACACGTTTCCACACTTTCTCTTCCAAGGGCCACCCCTTTATCTTTAGAAAGCAGTTCCTTCTTCTTTGGAGGGGCTTTTTCTTTGAAGGGACAGCTCTTTTTCTACAGAAGTGTGTTCCCTTTCTTTCAGAAGACACCTTCCAAAAAATTGAGAACCCCTCGCTACGATAACGCGTAAATTTGAAAGGATTTTTTCACCTCCTCCCCTTCATGTTTCTAATCACCTTGTACAGGTCCCTTTAATAAACCAAACAGCATACAACATTCATACGATGCCAAGGAATGGCGGTCCGCCCTCTCGATCAGCAACGCGTTAAGACAGGAAATTAGCGCGCGATTCGCTACTTTGAGACGTTCAGGCGAAGCGAGGCGAGGACTCAGGATGGGTGCCTCCCCCGACGCTGTTTACGATTATGAGGCTAATCTCGTTTTAATGACAGGGTCCCGCGTGCTGGACGAATGATGAAGTGTCAAATCGGGGCCCCAGGTGGGCGTCGGTTTTCGTCCACGGTCCCCGGTTCTCGCGACCGGTCCAGGAATGGCAAAGCCGATGCGTTCACGTCGGCCAGATTTTTAATTACCACCAGGGTGGATCCTACCCCCTTTTGCCGCTGCTCTCGCCGTGTCATTATACCTTCCGACTGCTGACGCTGCTCTCCTGGTCGGAAAACCTGCCCGCCATATGCGCACACATTTTTTCTATCTCTTCGGCGGCGTTACGTCCCACGATGAACGACCATGGTGGCATAATTCGTCGAGGAACAACTCTTGGAAGAATAACGACGGTCTTCGCGAGGGTGGTAGTATCACGTCGAGAATTCGATAGATTTTATACATCGAAACGTATCAACGAGGCGATTTTCGTCTCCCAGTTACGTGGAAATAAATCTCAGGTGAACCGTTTCTTCCCGCTTCGACTCCGTACTTCTTCCTCTACGGTTTGTTTTCATTCTACCCGTGGAATTTCTTCGAGATTTATTTCTACGGGAATGTAAACACCTGGT
The DNA here is from genome assembly GCF_051014685.1 of Ptiloglossa arizonensis. Classification (NCBI taxonomy): domain Eukaryota; kingdom Metazoa; phylum Arthropoda; class Insecta; order Hymenoptera; family Colletidae; genus Ptiloglossa; species Ptiloglossa arizonensis. The sequence goes on from NC_135058.1 coordinate 16,382,738, forward strand.
GCGCTAGTTTACGTATGCTTCCGTTGCCTTCGCGTTCCACTCTTTTGAAACCGGACTTTATTTTCGACCGTGTATAACCTCCGGCTGGTTTTTTCCCCGAATACGAATACAATGTAGCGGGAATGTTTTTAAATTGCGTTTAAATTGCATAAAAGTGAGCGCGCGGGGCAAGGTTGGAACTCGGGAAACGACAAATTGGATTAGGTCGATGAACGTTGAATAGATTTCCGATCGATCGATTCGTGGAATACCTAGACATTTCTAGCGCGTACTCTTTTAATCGAATGTGTAAAAATATTGATCAATCTTGCAAACGGTGCACCTCTATCGACGAGGCGCGATTTCAGCTTAGCGTACCATTGGCCAAAGTGATCGCACGTGTTAACACTAGCTAGTTGCATAGTGGGGATATGTGGAGCAAGCGAGAGACCCCTTTACCGTCCCATCTGTCTTCTTTCCAGCTTCGCATAGTACATATTAGGTTGTTCGATAAGTTTTGTCGTTCGATATAGTAGTATATTTTTGTAGGGACTTTTTAAACGTCCAAGAAATCACTTTCCGAATAACCCAATATATAAATGTACACGATACATAAAAGGTATATACACGATATATAAAAGTATACATCGAAAAATATATACATGTACACGATACATAAAAGGTATATGCAGGATATATAAAAGTATATACCGAAAAATAAACACGTGTACACGATACATATTAAAGGTATACGCACGACGAGTGGATACGGAGAAAATGGCGGAGAACTGAATCACGAGAATGAACGGGGCGAGGAGGGGGTGAAATTTTCGAGGCGAATCTCGTCTCGCGAGCGAACAGGACGGACGCGTGGCTATGCGAAATAACAGCTTCAAGCCGTGTTTCGAGGTTGGCTGAATATCGCGGCAGGACGATGCAACGTCGCGGGCATTCAGCCCAATCCGCCGAAAAGGAACGAGGGTGGCGTTCCTCCATCTGGCTCGTGGCATCCGTGCATTGTGGATCCGCGCATACGTAAGTGCCTGGCACACGGCGAAACGCAGAAAGACGTCCAGCTTCCCGGGGATTAATGTCACGCTTTGGTACGGTCCACTCGATAGTGGCGAGGAACGTAAAGACCGATAATGCAGCCTCCGCGGAGGCAAGAGGTTCCGGGGCTTTTCAACGTGTCGCGCTACTTGATATTGCGCGAGGAAAGCGCTGTGGTACGTACGAAACGACGATGGAAAACCTCGATGGTTATTTCAATACAGTTGATAGATAACACCCTATTTGAAATAAGTTGGCTACTTTTTGTTCGATCAGAGTTAGGGTTTCGGTACAGTAATTCGTTGAACCTCATCCTATCGCGTTGTTTCCTCCACTGTTACGTTCTCGTGTACTTGTACCTTCTTTCTCCATTATTGGAAAGGAGCAAGACAGTTGTTCAAATAAGTTGTAAAATGAAAAGTTTCCTGTCCGTTCTGGAACAACTTCGTACATATTTTAATAGCTCAAGTTACTTTGACAGTTCGATACAACACACAAGATTACATACTTTGCACGAATGAAAAAAAATAGCAGCACCCATTCGACGTTCGACGCGTCACGTGACATAACCTCACGCTCAAGAAAGGTACCCCAAAGTGAACCGTTCTTTTATACGGCCGCGCTTTGAGTAATTTAATTAGATGGTCGTCCTTCTATAAATTTCCATCGCGCTAACAACCTTGGCACTTAAAACTTAAACGGCAGCGCGCCTTCCTTTGAACGCGTATTCTCACGGTACAGCAGCCATCTTGGCAATTAAGTAGAGCATACTATAACCTAAACACAAATTCTCGGAACTGGGCCATTAGTAATGCCAACTACCCGAACTAAAGTTCGCCGAGGTACGACGATGTTAGGTCCACGCAACGTAACTTTTCTCGCGTTCGCGTCTTCGTTTAATCGTCTTCCTCGCCCACCCCCCAGCTATTCTTCCTTAAAATCGTTTAATTGGCTCCCCCGTCCGGTCTACAATTTTGAAATTCCTACGTGCTACGATGACTGATGCCAGACACGCGAAACGACCCTAGCGAGCCCCGAAACGAGTCCTAGCTACCACCGACTTTGGACACGCAAAAGTTTGAGGTTAGGAGCGCGAAGCTTTTACTTCGTTTGTCGTCTTCTATCGATCGATCGATCATCGGTGCAGTGAGTTCTCGATTACTTTTGGAGCTTTGTAAATAAAACGGTACAAATACATAGATATGTATCGCACGGAGAAAGAAAAATCGGTTTAGGATAAATAAACAACGCGGTACCATCGACGAAGGAAACGCGAAGCGATGTTTGCTCAGTTACGAGTCTTTCGAAGAACGATTGGAACCGATTAAAATGTCTGGCCCAAAATTTTATCACTATATGTAATAAAAGTTAAGCGGATCTATGAAAAGAAATAATAAAAGAAGAAGAACTTTATCTAATATAAAATAGACGTAAGTTCGACTCACTGCATTACTCTGTTGAACTTTTTTTCAAATGCGTATTCGATGTTGCAGCAATGTCCGGTGAACAATAGACAACGAACGCGTGCAATGGATGTTAATTCCGAAACTGAGGAATTTGCGAATTGGAACGTATCTCATTAGTGTAAACCCATTATGCACTTGTTCATCGACCGGACAGTGCACGGAATTCGGTTGTACACGTTGGTCCATCGTACGTCCACAGTTTAATTTCTTAAAAACTATTCCCGGTTCGAAATTCGACGATTGAGTGCCAATAAGAACCTCTGCTCTTCGATGTTACGTTGAAAATCTTAAGCGACGATAAATCGAACGAATTGAATTGCTACCGTAACGTTTGATCGTGCATCGCGCAATTGTTTGGCATCGTTGGCAAATACTAGGGTGGTTTCTCTCGATTTTGCGTACTTTATTACGGTACTCGAGTTTCTTCCGTGGTTTCGTATTTCCAAACGTCACCGTGCACCCTCGACGCGATCTCGGGTCCCCGAAAGGGTTGAAATTCGCGTGGTTCGAGCGGTTCCGCGAATCCAAGGAAGATCCCCTCGCGGCTCGAGTAAAATCGAAGCCGTAGCTCCGAGTTACCCCGATCGGGGTACCACCGAGGTAGGAACTCCCTCGAAGTCCCCAGGAAAGTGCAGGTCTCGGTTTCGCCCTCTGTCTTCGTTGTACGTTCCGGTGCCGGTTGTTCCCGTCTCGTTCGCGAAAATGAGAGTTTACTACCTGGCAGCGCGGCCCGTAGGAGAAGAACGCTCCTTTGTCTCTTTATGGTCCGAAAGTGGCCCGTGGATGGAGCGAGGCTCACGGACGGCCGTCGCCATCGACGTCCGGGGCCCGTCTTCTTCTTGGACGCCACGAAGAAGTACGGTCGGATAATAACGAGTTTCGCTGTCGTCCCTTTCGCCCTTTCGCGTAGCGCGAGTCGTAAAGTCGGCTCCGTTCCCTGCCCTCTTCCTACCTCTGTCTCCCTGCGTCGACCGTTTTTCTTACCCGGCCACGGGAGATGCGGTGGACGATCGTGTCAAATTTTTATTGCGCCAACGAGGCCGTCTCGCTCGCTAGCTAACGCGATACACGAGCCTTATACGGGGCTCGGGGTGACTCCGAACGGAGAACTTCGATCAGAGGAACGGTCATCTACCTTCTCGATGCTTTTCGTCGACTCCTGAGGATTCTTCGAGATTCTACGCGAGAGAAGCCAGCGTACCGTAACGTATCGATGAACGATCTCTTTGGACAAGTGTCCCCCGATTCCTTTTCTTCCATCGGGTCAGTCTGAATCGACTCAACCCGGACTCGAGATTCCGAAGTCGCTACCCCGTAGTTTCCTTTTCTTTTTTTCAGTATTCAGTTAACTTCCATCGGTTAAAAAGGAAGAAAAAGCGAAAACGCGGACAGTGGATGCCCCGGGGTCCCGCACTGTAAATATTTTCGCTCTAACGATCGTATGATTTTTATTAATGAACACGGTGGGATCCTCGCGGCTTTGTCCCCCAAATATTATGGCGGTTGAAAGGTTATTCATCGAGCTTCCTCTTTTTGTTGCCGCCGGTAGCCGTGACGGAGTCACGGAATCCGGGATATCTGTGACCGGCGATCGATTAATCATCGTTCCGCCGCTGACATCGACATAATACTGTCATCGTTACGCAAGAACACGAAGGCGGGGTTGAGAAAGCGCCACTTGCGACGATTCCTGTTGTTTATCGAGTGTTTCCTCCCGTTTTTTGTATATCGAAAAGAGGGTCGAAGAATTTTTAAAAGTCGCGAAAAATGCTAGGAAATGCTTTCTTTTATGTATACGTGTTTCGTGTACTACAAAATTTGTTAAAAATGAAGTGGTTCGACTAAACGTTCGTTCGACGTGAAATATAATTTCATTGTACGATTAAAAATTCTGAATTTATAAAAAATAGAAGATCGATAGACATTTTGTTCGAAACTTTATCCGAATCAAAATTTCGACCATCTTTGCAACAAACCGGGTAAAGCGTATTTACTTTCGGTGTGGAAAAAATTATAAAAGAAATTGGAGAAGAGATCATTCCCGGACAATTGAGCAGGGACTTGCCGTAGGAAGCCAGTATCGAGTAGGTGCTCCGATAAGAGGCGAACGGAGAGGAAAGATCGCGTACGAGGGAAGAAAAATCTCGAAGTAGTAAAATTTCTCGTCGGTTCGGTCGTCCCGTCGATTTACATCGGTGCTCGGCGCGTTTCGTTGGTGAAATTAACCTGGAAAACGACGGGCGCGGGTTCACGGTGGCAGGGCGATATTACGGTGTGGGTCGAGCCACAACACCGACGGTACACAGGGGCCAACGCCGGTTATCGGGAAAGCGGGCACTCCAATCAATGCAAATCAAATCGAGAGCCGTGAATACGAAGCGTGTAGTCAAATCAACCGAATAAAAGCTTCATGAATGTAAAAGACTGGTGAATGAGAGCGGCGCGAGCCAATCTGGTAATGCGTCTTCGCCCCGCCGCGCCGCGGCTTTCCCGCCCTCCCTCCCTCCCTCCCTCCCTCCCTCTTAACGGACCCGGGGGTGGGAAAAATAACCACCTCGGAGTATCGCGTTACGGGGCCCCCGCTTCCTATGGACGACGCGTTTAAAAAAGTATCGCTTCTTCTTCTTCTTCTTCCACCGTCGACCGGGAGATGGCTTCCGGTACCCTCGACTCGCCGTGCACTGATTTCGAAACGGTTCTTCGGGTTTCAACGACGAGCTCCAAGAAGAGGGACTCGAACCTAGAAAAAAAATTCTGTTCCCTTGTAAGAAGAGACGTATCGTTCGATGAGTGTTTGCGGGTGTGTTTTTCAAATGTTGAAAATTTTCATCCGTGGAGTTTCTCGGGAACTTGGTCGCGCTTCCAGGAATCCACGAGAGAGTGTCACCTCCTCGGCTATCCTGTTCTCCCGATGCAAAGTTTTAAAGTCGACCGAAAAGTTTTGCCCAAGTCTGGAACACTTTGATTCGCGATATTTCTCCGAACGATGTCGGAGTTCCAGGAAATCCGCGACTGTTTTAATATTATTTTTTATTAAAGCACGATATTTTAGAAACAAAAAACTCGCGAATAATAATTAGAAGTTATGTAAACTCGAATTTTGCGAACAATGTCAAAATCGTTCTCTTTACCTCGTAATACTCGTCGGAAGCATTCTTCTCACCTGTGAACAGTACTCTCAAATAAGAAATTTCATCCAGACATTGATCAAATACCAAGTATAACTCTGTGTTGTAACTGTAAACGATTCCCACTTCTCCTGCCTCGTGAAATCCTTCGGAAGCATTCTTCTCACCTGCGAACAGTACTCTCAAATAATAAATTTCATCCAGACACTGATCAAATACCAAGTATAACTCTCTGTTGTAACAATAAAAGATTCCCACTTCTTCTACCTCGTGAAATCCTTCAGAAGCATTCTTCTCACCTACGAACAGTACTCCCAAGTAAGAACCACTTCGTTCGAACAGCCATCAAAGCTCGAAGGTATCTCGATATTGCAAGAGCAAACGACTCCCATTGTCCCCCTCGCCCTCCGAAGGTTCGAGCAACCTCGATTGATAGATGTTCCCCCAGCTCGAAGTCTACCCAATGTAGATTTCTCGGGCATAAAAAATGAGCGGAGAGTCGGTCATCGCATCGACTCGCGAGAATAGCGACGCCATCAAAGGAGGGTTAAGCGGGGTGGGGATGAAAGCGTAAGGAAAATCCGTCGTTTAATCGTCGCGCGGTGAGTTTCAAGTTTCTTTTTCTTTCTCGTCGAGTCGGGGGAGTGGGAGGGGGTGCGGTTTCGAAAACGGGTCCACCTGGGAACTTCTCAGATGAAATTGATTCGTACGCGAGCGTTTCGCGGGCGATCCGACGGTGATCTCGTGTTCCCGCGGACATCATTCATCTCGCTGCTATACTATTAGTACAGTTATTTATGGTGAAAAAGAGTATAGATCGCCGTCGCCTATTATGTATCGGGACCGCGGCGTCCCCCGGGTGATTTATGCGCCGCTGCAAATTGCCGCTTGTCCTTTGTGAGAGCCAGCAAAGCGACTCTGATTAAAATCCTTTCGCCGGCCGTAATTTAACGATGTTTAGGAGGCGGTCTCCGGAATCGGGGGCAGGGGGAGGGAGTAAAGAACCTCGCGCTCCGAGAAACTGGAAATCGTGCCCGATTTGCTCGCGGAAAATCTTTACCCCTTGTGTAAGGACACCCAGGAGCAGCCGGAAATTTTAAATAGGGGAGTTTATGCAACATTTTTTTTTATATCGGTGTTTAGACAACGAGTAAGAATCATTACCTCAATGTATTCAGAATTACAGAAATGTTGAAATAAAAATATTATATATTGAGAAAAGATAGCCCCCTTGGCCCCCTGACTATTTACGCCAATGGTGAAACTTCATTTACGAAATATTATTGAAACATTTACTGCAATTCTTTTTTTTTATTTTATTTTCATTTTATTTTTATTTTATTTTATTTTATTTTTGGCCGAATATTACGTTAAATTCACGATTGGAGAGAACTTTGTTTACAAACCGATGCGACTGGAACTTTTAAAAACGTCCGACTCCAAAGTACCGAATCTGTTAAATGGTTAATACTGTTAAATGGTAAAATAAGTATTCCATTATTTCGGTAGAATTTTAAATTTAGTACTCGAAATAGCCTCCAGAAGATAAAATTTGTCGTTCGAAACATCACTGTACAAACATTAATTATGTGGACGATTCGATGTCCACAAAATTTTACTTCCAATGAGTAAATAATCGTGGGAAACTTTTGGGTCATAAAATAGTTGAAAGACCCGGATTAGCGTTTATCGGTTGATCGCTCGTTGCCAGAGAGAAAGCGTAAATACGGGAAATATATTTAAAAACGGTAATTATTATTTTTACTATTTTCGCGTTTCCTTGAACGAACAGAAACGTACCGACAAGTAAAACCGAGCGCTGAAAGGCTGTCCTTTCGATGCGAATGGCGCTAATTTAATTGCAGCTAATAAAGACCCTCCAAAATAAACGCATTTACGTCTATTTCATCGAACGACGCGCTCCGATCCTACTTCTATTCAGTCGAATTTATCGCTTTGACTCGTTAAATAAATCCGACCCATCAAAGCTCTCAAAATTCTCTAAATTGCGTAGTTCTATTACGATCAAACGCTCCCGTGTAATTATCGAAATTACGGGATCCTTCTTTGGAAATTTACATCGATCTAGTTGTGCAGTAACATTTAACGGTCATTAACAGGGATTGCAGTATGGTACAATTTGTGGTTACTAGATTCGAAAAAAAGGGAACGTTACTCGCCACGAAACATTGTGGGAACTTTTATGAAAAAAGTAAAGTTACGAACGATTGAAGCTGCTTAAACCGTTTTTGTTTATTTTTATTTGTACCCTATATAATAAAACTATCGAAACTAGATCTAGCTACAATGGTATTTAAATACGAAGTATTCATCGCTCCAAAGAATTAAGATTTATTGATAAAGAAAAATATATTCCACAACGCTCGAAGAAAGTAGCCAACGTGTATAAATGGTGTGCCCTCCGTAACGTAATAAATACAAAATCTAATCGAGCTGTAAATCCAACGCCAGATGAAACTTCTTCCTGCTCAGACACGCTGTCGAACGAAAGAAAAGAATATGGATGCAAACCTCGATACCTGAGTATCATTTTCAGCTGCGTGTAATCGCAGTTCATTTCCTCGACCTTAAACATCGCTTATCTTCGCTAGAACCAGTCCTAGCTGTTATCTTAACGAACCCAGCCTCATCTGTGTTTTAACGAACTGGTCGCTTAAAGTAAGAAGTTGCTGAAATCGATCACAGCCGATAGAGGAATCCCCCAGGTAAACGACGCGTCCATTAACAAGAACAAAAACGACGCCACGGTGGGGGATCGTGATCTTCTTCGTCGGACGTGTCGTCCAGGGTCTGGTAATGCAACGTTGGGTAGCGACGAAGTCTGAGCAGCTCTTGCTCCGTCTGCAGCATCAGCAGCTCGGCATAATTATTCTGCAGCTTCCTGATCAGACGGGATCGCTTCATGAACATCCTTATCTTCCACTCGGTGTGTTCCTGCTGCCTCGACTCCCCGATAAGATCGCGCCGATACTCCATCTCGCACCTCGCCATGTTCATCTCGAAGATACGCCGATCGAGCTGCTCGTTCTTGCTTCTGGTGATCTCGATCTCCTTCTCGATGGACCGCAGCTTAGACCTGTGCTCATCGATGACCTTCTCGCACCATTGTTTCGTCGACTCGATGTGCCTCTGCAGCCGTTCCGGGGTCTTGTCGTCCGAGAACCCCCTGGCCTCGCGCTTCAGATACTGCTGCATCTCCTTTGTTACCTTCATCATCTCCAAAGACCGTAGGTCCTCCTGCAAGTCTTCCAGACGCTTTTTCTGGCACTCGTGACGCCATTCCTTCATCAGGGTACCTATAAACGCGATCGATTGCTGTTAGGGGAACATCAAAGGCTTCGATGGTTCAACTCTGACCCTTGCAATACCGGTGGTTTAGATGACCACGTTTTGGGTCCAAACGGGTCCGAAAAGACCCAGACTTGACGCAGCGAGCGTTAACGCGATTAGAGCTTTGCAGTGTAATTAAATCTCGATGGTGGCGAGAAAAGAAAGTCGAAAATTCCCAAGAGTATCAAGATGCGGACAATTGTACCGAATTTAACGAGTCTTGCACAATATACGGGGTGTCTGTTGATACATAGAAAGTAAAGTATGGATTCTAGACACAAAAATAAGAAAAGTTTGTATAAATTCATGCTCGATGTACAATTTTGTGCAAGGACGATTCGGTACGTTTTATAGAGGGACACGCGCGACGCTTTAACGAGGTATGACTGTACTTCGAGAAGAGGACAGAGATAGACACAGTATTCTAATCGAATATAGAGGAGGATAGTCTAACAATGGACGAGAAGAACTATACCGCTCTTGAAGTTCAGCAGACGCGAGAGAGCATCCAATTTGCAGTCACCCGCGGCTCGTATCAGATTGTTCACCTTGTCGATCTCTTCCCGCGAAATCAGAATCGCGTTCTCGGTGTTACTCACGTCACCCCTGAGATCGATCTCCAGTTGTCCCATCTTCATGACCAGTTGCACGTCGACGTCCAATTCGTGGTTCCTTTGACGGTTCCTCGACTCGTCGAAGTTCTTCGTCGCCTCGATCGTGTCGACGTTGCACTTCTCCCTTCGCTGCTTGATTCCTCGGATGATTTTCTCGACGTCCACGATCTCAGCCTCCTTCGATCTGATCCTCAGCTCCATTTCGATCTTCTGACGACGCACTCGCGTCAGTGTTTCCCAATGACAGGTGTCTATCGTCAGTGGCAGGGTGTTCGGTCGAACATCCAGGTGGTCCAGTGCTTTGAGATAGTCCGAGCACTCAGATGGCAGGTACACCAACGACCAACTTCGAGCCAGCACGTTACCACCGAGGTCCAGGAAGTCGGTCGCGCTCAGGTTTCTCAATTTCGTTTTCGGTCGACGTCTATACTGACGCTCTAACAGCTCGACTTGAAACTTGGGCAACGATGAGAACTCGTTCGTGACTCTCTTGAGCATCGTCTTCTCCCGGTTGCAGAGCGCGTCGTATTGGAACAGGAACTCTTGGTGGACTTTTTGAAATGTTTGCTCGTGAGCCTGTAAAATGGTCCCGTATCGGTGTTTCTTCTCGATAAGTTCCTTGGCCTCCTCTTCTCGGTGCAGAGCTTTCGTTCGATTATAGTTTCGCAAGCAACCGCGAACGTATCGTAGGTGCATCTGATTTATAGCCGACTCGATGTTTATCTTCAGCTGTGGATTCATCACCGGATTCATTGGCACGGTGGAGGAATTGGTAGTTTCAATATTAAAGGTAACGGAGGATTATAGTTTTAAAGTGGCATTTTAACGACGATTGGATGAAAAATACTCGGAGATTGAAAAGTACGAAAGACGACTACTCCATTCGAGCGCAAATAATGAGAATACTTGTCAAGATCGTAATCATTTAATTTATGCTATCTTACATCGACTCTTCGATGTTTGCATCTATTCTTACGAACCGATAACTTGGATCGGTTCGAGATCGTTTCAATGTCGAAATCTAGGTAACATCGACACGATTGCGTGAAGTACTGAAGATCATCGTACGGTAGATACAGAAATAATATTTAAAAACGACCTTGAAATATTATCACTTCGTATTACGTTGTTACCGATTACTGCTTCGCGCCAAGTGTGTAATATTTTGTGGAAAACTTACACGGAACAATTCGTCGAGTTTCGCGTTAAACGTGTCGGCACCTTCCTGAAGGTAGCCCATGACCTTGGTGTACTCGGCATCCAGCATCCTGCTGTAGCGTTTCCGTTCTTCCCGTAGGAACCGGACGTCCTGTTTGTACTGTTTCACAGCCCGTAAGTCTTCCGGGGTGTAGTCCTCCGGTTTCTTCTCGAGCATGCAGGCTGGCTTCGGAACGTCTATCTTGATAGTGTCCTCCCATCGAATCTCCAGCACGCCGTTCATCATCGCCATTAGCGCGCGTTCGCGAAAGTCATCGGCCAGCAACAACAGTCTCTTTCGTTCTGCCTCGACCGCCTGCTTGTCTAGGAGTTCTTGCTGCGACGCCGAGACGTAAGGTTTCGCCTCGACCTCGTGATCCAACACCGTGATAATATTTTCTGGCCTCTCCTACGCAATGGAAGAGAAACTTAACGCGGATGACCTGGCTTCGAAGATGGAAAAACTTTCAACCGAACGATCTAGGACGAGCACCGAGAGATCGGTGTCTTCTGTTGCGAGATCGATTAAGATAATTTAGATCTTTTCCTCGGGGTGTAGTTTTTTTCCAATTAGGGATGATTCTTCGACAGAGAGTACAAAGTGACCGAGACTTGGAATTTTTTAAACCTTTGTGACCTAGGATCTTGTCAACACTGTACGAGACCTTCTACGACGTGCAAGGTACATCCGTGAGTACCTGACAAAATCGTGAAACACAAATTTTCGCATCGAAGTCTTGGATAATGTCCAACATTTTGCAACCAGAACTCTTTTAACGTTGAAGAACACTCGTACAGTGTCTACAAGTTCGCAAGAGTATCTATTCATCGACGAGTAAGCTTAACAATGAACTTAATCTAAACCTAAACAATGACCTGCCAATGCCATTTGGGGTCAGCGGGAATGCACGGCACGTGCCGCTTGAACATGGTGCTCAATTCCGTGTTTATGCAACGTATTCTATCAATTCTCTCTTGTATCACGTGCATCTCCCTCTCCTTCAGCTCGTACACTTCGTTGAACGCTCGGTTGAAATATGCCCGAAGTTTCTCGCAGTCGTGCATCAAAAAATGGTTATTTATCGTCACGTGCTCGAACGAATACGATTCTATCTGGCAGTAACAAGGCGACGTCTCGATAAATTGGTGCGCGATCGAACCTACGAGCAAACAGAGGACACGTTGAACGTTGAACAACAGTTTTTCTAGGTGAAAACGAAGGTGCGACGATCGTGATAAAATTAATCGCGATAAAAATTAATAAAAGTATAGACACGTTTATACGTTCACTTGGACTCGATACTATGCCGGGTGAAAATAATTTCAAACGATTAATAGTTTCACCTATCGAGCGAACACAGCTATCGAGATTTAAACAGTCTCTGACCTTCCCAGGCTTTTTGTTGCTCCAGCTCCGCCTCCGAAATTTCCTTCTCCTCGTCGTCGTCGAGCAACAAGTCGATTCTCAGCCCTTCTTCTTGACGCAATATTTCCCGTTTGTTCAGTTCCACTTGAAGCTCCTCGTCCGTGTACACCCGCCAAGGACGAAAAGTGTTCCCGTCCATGATCCGTTGCACGGCTTCCTTGGTGAAATGCGACCACTCCAAACTGTACTTCGTGAGCGGATCGGCCGCGACCGAGGGATAGTTGGTCACTTGCATCTTACCCAGGATAGCGGTCAGGGATTTTCCCACAACCACCTGGGGATCCCAGAAACTCTTTCGTATCCAGTTGGACACCCTGACCATCTCGCTACAATTGTGCTCCATTTCCATGTGAACATTGTGGCACTCGTCTCGACGAGTCTTCAACTTGTGATCGCGTCCCGCTATGTCCAAATCGAAGGCCGACACGGGGAGCCTCTCAATCTCCGGACAGGTCTCGTTGTCGTCCAACAGTTTCTTCACTCTACGCTTCAGAACTTCAAAGTCCCTCAGAATAGCTTCTCTCTCCGGTGCGTATTTTATTCGTTGTTCCTCGAACTCCTTCTTGGCTCGCCACTCCGTCCAGGTAACGTCACCTTCCGCAGGGTCGGGAATTTTCAGCTTCGAGCACGTCAACATTTCCTGGATCGTCGAATCGAGAGAAGCGTAATCGGACTTTATCTTCTTTTTGAGTCTCTCGTACAGACCGTAGTCCACATGATAGACTGGTCCTATCGTTGCTTTATCGGTGGTAGTCGACTCTGTATTATTCTACGCTGATAAAAGGACGGAAAGAAAGAAGAAGATTAGTTACAGACGAGGGTTTTGTATCCTTTCAATTAGACTGGTCAAAGTTTACACAGTACATGGTGGAGAGACCAAGAGTCGACTATCTCAACTTTGGTGTAAAAGTAACGATTCCGCTAAGAGAGTAAACGAACCTTTTTATCCTCGTGCTTCTTCATCGCAACCAACGTGCCGTTGAACCCCAGAGACACGATCAAGTCTACAGTCCTGCACGGCATCGCCTTCACACTGCCAAATTCTGATCTATGATGCGTTATACAGCACACGAGTACGTTGTGCACAGTGTCGTCTCTGATAATGACTAGACCGTCAAAGGAGGTGGTGGATATACAGTGTCGATCGACGAAGATGTTCGTCAGTTTCACATGATGTCCCGATATCAGACCGTCCACCAAGACCACGTCGTTGAAGTCCTTAATTTTCTGTATTCGCAGTTGCCGCGTCAAATAAGGTGCCCCTATGACGGTCGTCGCGTTCGTGGGTACGTTCCACAAGGTACGGTAAACACCTGGCATGTCCAGGGTAGTGGTCATTTGGCAGACTAAGTTTTCCTTTTCCGTTACCGTGAACAGCATCAACTGCTGGCCCACGGAATGTAATTTTTCTCCGACGACGATCACGAAGACGTACAATGTTTTTCGCGATTCGTAGATCAGAACATCGCTGATCTCTCGATAGGCCTGGACCAACGCTTTAACCGTGTAGACTTTGTCACGATGCAAATTGACGCAGAAGCAATTACCGGTTTTCTTTTCGATCGCAGCCAGGGATCTGAGAGAAGTAGAATTTAAAGTTAAAGAGAAAAGTTTGTCCCGACCAAGGGTTATCATCGTCACCAATCGTTCCAGAGTCGCAACCACTTACCTCCCACTGTACGAGAACTTAATCGAGTCTAGAGGATCCTTCTGCAACTTCAGATGAGCAACGGTGGTCGGTACGTAAGGATCAACGAAGCTAACGAAGATCAGTTCACCCTGCGAGGTCCCGAAGATGATCAACGGGTAGTCCAGATGAGAAGCTTGACAATTGATCTCGCTTTCGATGTCTGCATCGTACGTCGCCACCAGTGTCCCGCTGTAGCTCTCCAAAACGATTACTTCCTTATACGTGTCGGTAACGACGAGATGATGGCACCAAGGGTAAACAAAGTCCACGAACCGATGAACTGTACCGTAATCCAAGTACTTGTCGACGTTAGGGATTTTACTGTCTTTCGGGAATTTGATCCTCATCAAGTAACCCTCCCAGGTATGGTAGAACAAGCAATCGGTCCTGGAGGGGTGGACCACTAGGTGGCTAGGCTTCGTTATCGACTTCACGTACCACTCTCTCTGCCATTGATTCGTTTTCGGGTTCTTCGTGAAAAAGTGAATTTGACAGAAGGTAGTGCGCAGCACGATCCCGTTGCGGAACCAGCGGACAAACGGTAGGTCTATGTCGTCGCACACGCCGCAATGTTGAGACAACACGATATTATAGACGGTGCTGCCATCGAAATTGCTCAGGAAGATGTGACCGAAATCGTCCACGATCGCTAGCAGAGGTTCCTTGGTGTACGGAGACCAGTCCACCCATACAATGTGCTCCCTGCTCGGGAGCCACACCTCGTGATCTAGGGGTCGAAGTTTTGGGTAATTCGAAGATCGAAGTTGGCCAAAGTTAAGTTGGATTTAGAAAAAACATTCTCGTCTAATCGCGTGTCTGCTCCAGCGACCTAATCTCGATTTTTGACGTATTTTGTTTCATCCTGTATATATACATCGATTCTCCGTTTTCTAGGGAGAATTTTTTACATTGTAATTGGAGTAGATCCCTCCCACTGTTTACGTAGAAGGGTACCTGTGCTTAGCAGGGGTATCAAGTTCCTGACACTACTATCTAAACCGCTTTCAAGTGCCCTAAATTTCGTTACTCGAAAGCGGGCACTACCGCACTTACGAATTCAGCGAAAATTTACCATCGCTCCGATCAATGTTCGATCGTAGAAATCTATTTGAGCAAACAAGGTCTCTTGCCTTTCAAAGTAACGATTTTCGCCACGACGTCGAGCTCCCAGGTGACGAGCTTTCCGCAAGTTCTGCCCATCTGCGCGACGATCGTGGGACCCAGAGCGGTGATCCGAATGATCTGTCCAACCTCGTCGCGTATGTAGGTGTTCACCGTGGCGAGCTTCTCGCCGGTTCTCCAGCACCAGACGATCATCGGGAAATGGGGATACGAGCCAACGGAGACGAGTTCCTTTCGCACGGTGAAAGCTGTCGCCAGGTATCCCGAGTGACAGCCACCGATGCACTCGGAGATCTTGGTCATCGTTGGGTAGGAGTAGATCAGTATTCTGGGATTTATCTTCGTCTCGGCGTAGCAGAACACCGGCAGGTTCAAGTGACCCGACAGACAACACACACCGTCCCCCGATTCATTGTTCCAACACCAGCGGAGACTTATCTTTTTCAGAGGTATATTGAAGAACACGATGTGCACACCCGTGCACCATGCGAGGATGTCCTGACCGATGTGGATTATATCAACGATTTTACCCCCGCGGATCCAGATCGGGCCCCAACGTTTCTCCGGTGTGGGACGATTCATTCGGACAAGCGTTCGTTGATCTTGGAATCGTTGCGCGCAAGTAACTAACCTCGAAACTGTCACGATCTACAGCTTTCGGAACAGTTGAAGAATCTGCCAGGGTGGTGTTCGAGATTCTCTCCGCGACGGTTTCTAAGGTCCAATTTACAACGGTGGTCCGAAACCCTTGCACAAGATTTCAATTAAAATCCTACCCTCTGCACAATTCGTTACTTCTTCGTATATAAAAGCTACGCGATCGTGTGACTACCCAACCCCAACGAGTGGCTCGAGGTATTTCTCGGTCGAGTTCGCTGCATCGGCGTCACCGATGTACGAAGAATTCACTCGCCCCGTGGAGCACGGTCGACGTTGTTCGCCGTTTCGCAACAATACTCGAACACCTAACAAATCGACGCGCGAAAATAAGAATCACGGTCGACGTAGCACGGTGACGAAAGAGCCAACCGGGTGGCTCGTATCCTCTGCCAGGAGCCAGCGGACCGACCTCGAAAGAATAGTTTGGCAGGCTTAAGACAAAAGGTGATTAGGATACTCGCAGTCGATGGTGGTTTATAAAGACCCCCATAGCGTGGCGTGATGAGGTCAAGCAGCAGGGAGTCATCCGTATACCGAGGGCCGATCAAAAACTTATCCTTGCGACGTGATATACTGCCCGTGGATGCCTGCCGACCTCTTTCTCCCTCGTTCCTCCCTCTGTTCGACGACCCGGTCCTGGCTGCCTACCAAAGCGCCTGCTTGACCGTCAGTGATGGACTCAACACGCCGCGTATCGTCTTCGAGCGTCGCGAATCAGAAAATTGAACCCTCGAGGCTCTAGCCGGGGCTTCGGGGGCTTCGATTGTCTCGAACGAGTTTCAATCTTTCATCGATCGCTCGACGATAAATTCTTGCGTCTGCTGGCAGAGGCTACCCTCCGATTCGAGATACTTGGCCCAACCGCTCCAACTTTTACCGAAACAATTTATACAGTTCTTTGAGCACCCAAAAGGAAGGAATTGAAGTTCGAAACGAGTAGAAGGGATGAACGGAAGGGTTGTAGTCTTCGTCGCGGGGACACCTAGTGGAATAATTATTCCGCACCTCGTGGCTGCTAACTGGATCGTCCGTTCGGAACTTTTGCGTTCGTGTAAGTACACTCGAAATGTCTTCTACATCGGGACGAATAGAACGATCACCTTTTTCGATGATTACCGATCAAATGGTAGAACAAGGTTGCTAATCGGAGAACAGGTAACGAACAGGGAGGACCAGTCTCCGATTCTTCGCGTTCGTTTCGATCGTCGAACGCCTCGAGAGTTCCGCTGGGCTTAGAGGTTCCGCTAGCCAGCCTCGACCCGGTTGGAACGTTCGTAGAGCCGAATTGCTCGAAAGCTCGCGAGAGAGAATCGAATGTCCATCACTACCGACCACCGGTCTAACTGCGTTGCCCTTTTCTCCCGCCTCACCTTTCCGTGAGCGTTCCTTCGAGCGGCGTTGCATATCCATTGCCCCGAGATACGTGGCCCGCGTGGTTCATGTGCCCGAACCTGCGGCCTCGCCATTAAATTGACGCCCGCTGAGACTCGTATTTGCATAACCCGACGCCATACGACCGATCCTATCGACGTCCTCGCGACTGGCTGCCGCCTTCGTCGCGGACCGCGCGACTCGCGTGGGAACCACCCTTTCCACTCTTCCTTTTCTACCACCACCGAGGACACTTTTAATGGCGGATACGCGAATGGCGGTAGCGTCTCTTTCGACTCGACGTTCGACGAAAGGGAACACCTTCGAACGGCGACTAGATTGTCGCAATTTGGCTCCTCGTGGCGACAAACGAATATCGAATCAACGTATCACCAGTTAGAATTGTACAAAGTAGTGGACCAACCACGGTCGCTACAAACGTTCAACGACGATTCAACGGTTCATCGAACTCGGACTCGAAACATCGCGTTGCAGAGGAACGAAAAAATAAGTCAATTTCTTCCGACGACCTCCTATTTGTCCTTAACCCTTTGGACTCGAGAAGAGACCCTTGATCGCCACCTAATTCAGTGCACTGTTTCCGACCCGGGAAAACTTTGTAGTTCGGAATTAAAGGATTTTCTAGGGGCTTCGGTTCCTGGTAGCATAGAAGCATCGAGTGCGAAGGATTAACTTCGAAAATGCAAGCCTATACGCGAGAAAGAAATAAAAGAGTTACTCCCAGCTTTCTTCGACCAAACGCGAGCAAATCATTTTACCGAAAATGCCCGCGGGATTCCCAAAAGAAATACCGAATCTTCTCGGTTCCCACCAGGGTCGGAATAACATTCTAAACTATTCTAGAAACAATTACCGCCTTACGAGAAAGTAGAATAAGAACAGACCGAAAAATGGAGGGAACTACCCAAGATCTGCGCCAAATGGTTTGACCGCTAGAGGTCATTTTCCCAACTACGAACTATCGTTCGCGAGTTGCCTCTCTTGCGACATTGGCGCAAACTTGAACTTTCTTCGAGACCTACTTGCCTTTCTCTGTCGCTCTTACTATATTTTTCTAACTCTTCGTTTCCATTTCTTTCGCGTTGGCGCTAAGTTGGAGCGATAAAATGGAACTCGGAGAGCAAGGATACGTCCTAAGGTACAGAAACACGAAAATGGCAGACCTGTGCAAGAAAAACAAATGAATGAAAGAGAATAAAAATTGCACTGGAAAGAAGAGACGGATAAGTTACCGGAGGACGAAAACGTGGGGTAGAAGTGGGAGTAAAGAGAAAAGAAAAGAGTAAGCCACGAGTTCCGCGCGAAGAAAGCTACGAACGAGTAAGAGTTCCCGGACGACCTTGAGCGGCCAGAACATTCGGCGGCGACCTTCGAAAGAAACCGAAACGCGGCGGTCGGCGTCGATCGGCGATCCCCGACGTGCACGCAGCAGGCGTCGACGGGCACGGGGATCGACGACGGATCGTCCCTCTCGTGTGCGGTACGCGTCCACCGGAGTGTGGGAACACGGGTCGAAAGACGAGAGAAACGGCGAGCCGAGCGACGAAAGGAGCGAGGGAAAACGAGAAAAACGAGCGCGGAGAAGACGAGGAAGCGGCGGACCACGGGGTAGGGGAACGAGGCGAGCGACGGCGGGTAGCATTTAATCAGAGCCCACCGGTTCAAGTGCACACGGCGCGCGAGTGTACGTATACGGAGGGAGGGCACGGATGTGTACGGTCCGGTTAGTTTTTGCTTGGGAGGTTGCTTGGAAATTGGCGCCAAATTAGTAAGGAGGACGAGGCGAGGCTCACGGTGCCTTGGGCTGCGTGACGCGAGACATTAAAAGTAACCTCTGCTCTCTCGTACACCCCCGTCCCTTCCCCTCGGACACGGAGCACCTACCCCCTCCTCGGGCTCTCTCTCCCCCCTTTGGCTTCGTTTTTCCCTCTCTCGCTTCGTCCACCGGTGCTCGTGTTTCGTGCGCCTCGTTTCTTCGCCGACATCGCGCGGCAACGACCAACACCACCACCATCGCCACCACCACCACCACCGCCGCCACCACCTCCTCCTCCTCCTCCTCCTCCTCCTCCTCCTCCTCCGCGGCGAGGAACGGTCAGCAGCTTAGAACACTCCCCTCGCGGTAATCACGGCCGTTCGAGCGAGCGAAACGCGCGAAAAAAGGAAGGGCGAGAGAGGAAATCGCGCTTACGCCGCACCGGGTCTCCGGAGTCTGCGCGCCACCGGTGGACCCCGTGAGGGGACGAGGCCAGTTCGTGCGCCAGAGAGGGGGCCAAAGGGGCCAAGGGGGCGCAGGTGATAGCGGTCGAGGTGGTCGTTGCTCGAAAAAGGGTATCGCGCCAACCACGGGTCCCCCGGGTACCCCCGGTTTACCGTGGGGCCCGTTCCGCGCCACCATAGCGCACGAAACGCCCCGACTCCCGGGACCAAAAGTTACTGCAGTCTCTCACGGGACCCCGATCACCGGGGCCCGGTGTTTTTTGCCCCGTGAGAACGCCGAACGAACGTGGGACCTGCCCCCCGGAACTGGAGCAGAAGCTGCTCTCGATCTTCTCGCCGGTGATTTTCGGGATGGTTCGAGGTGGTTCACCGCAACGCCATTGGCTAGACGAACGCGAGTTTAGGGAGGAGGATTCCTCGCCCACGGTACAACGATTTGTTTCATCCTGGTAACCGATCGCGGTCCTTCGACCGGGTTTCGAACGTCCGTGGAGGAACATTCGTGACTTTGGATTGTGGACTGTCGATAGTTTAGATCTTGGGGTATTTAGACTCTGGAATCGGACACCCGAGAGAGGGTAATCGTTTGGAACATCTGCAAAAAATAATAGTTCAGATCCGAAAGAAGAAGCCTCTTCGACCTGGAGAGTACTCCTCGTAGACAATAGTTGACACATTTAGGTACTTACCTGCTAAGTTTACAAATTTTATAGGGGATTGGCAGCTCGACACCCTGTTACCTTCTCCTGTCTGTCTCTCGATGCGTCACCAAGAGCTCTCTGCAAAGCACGTCTAATACTGACTACCCAATGCACATCTCTGCCTTTGTTGCTTCTTTATCAAGTTTACTCTCGTGGCCTAACCGTACAGTTACCGTAACAGACACATTTATCGTAAACCAACGAACGAAATCCTCTTCGGGAGAATACCAATAACATCGCACAGCTACGCATCGTCTTGCTGAACTTTATCTCGGACAAAGCGAAAAAGTTTCTCGCGCCGAATGACCAATCTTTCGGAATTTATCGATTTATCTCCGGGCCGGAGAGATAAACGGTAGAGATCGAAACGATCCTACCGTGAATGTGCCCGACGATGATCGACGTTTCCACGAAAAAGATGGAGGAAAGGAATATCGATCAACACCGTCGGAGGCAAACATCGTTCGAGAGGAAGAAAAGGAAAAAATAAACAAAAAGATAAAGAAACTCGATTCGCTCGAGTCGATGATTCTCTTCCCTTCGAGCAGCTGCGTTTTGGTAAGTTGCATGTCCAAACTGCCGGACCGGGCGCAGATTATAGATGCGTCTCCTGGTGATCACAGACAAACGTTTAAATCGCTAAACGTCGAATTAGACGCGATTTACTGTTCCGGCGGCCGTAAAAAAATAATAGCACGCCGCGCGCATAGACAACGGCTAGCTCCCGAGCTTTTGGTAGCGTTTCTCCAACAGCTGCCATTTCCTACGTAGACGCCACACCCCCCCACTCCCAAACTCGGCTCCGGGTGCGCTTTGTTTTTTCCCTGCTCCCGATCTTTGGTATTAATTCCCCCGGAGATCTGTAATCTTCGTTCGACTGCCCTTACCACGAATCCTTCGGTCGAGGAATCGGCACAGCGCGTGTCCGCGCTGTTGCGTCCTCGTTTTTTCTGGCCACGTCGTTATCCACGGAAATTTGGGCCTCGATTCGCCATATCGTTCATGGTGTACGGTCACGGTACCATCATCGCGATCGAGACTCTCCTCTCGGCCGTAGGGACCGTGGAACAATAATGGAAGATGGATCTTTGCTCGATAGTTCGAAAAGTCCCTTCAGCTGGCGCGGTTTAACACGAGGTGGTGTACAAGGTGGAGTACGAGGTGGAGAGATGTACAAATTGGGCCTGTTAAAGTGACAGACCAACCTAAGATTTTAACACCCACTTGTGTCTTATCTGCACAAGCATATGCACCTTTGGATAGTACAGTTTTGCTAAACGTAGACAGTACAGCACGAAACCTAGATGTTCCTCTGATTCCTAACAAGAGCAAGTCTAGAAAAGTTCAATTCCACGGAGACCATCGTTTCCAATAGGATGTTGCGCGACATCCCACGACATCCAACTCCGTAGACGATACCTAGACAATCCAAGTTCAAAATTTGAAGAAAAGCGAAGATATCTATCGATCAGAAGGGAAACTTTCGCCAGCGTCGGATTCCGCGCGAAATGTCGGTCAGCGACGAGATCCTTTTTCCCCTCTTAATCGCTCGATTACTTAACACCGCCGCGCCAGAGAGTCGAGAGTCGCCTCTCGCGCGAGACAAGCAGGCGTCCTAGTTCTCGCGGTGGGGCCCGGGCCCCCTCGATCGTCGAAGTCCTCGATTAAAAGCGAGCGCAACGTGGATCACGAGGTGGACCACACACGAGGGCCCGGGTCACTCCGAGTCACTAACATCAATTAGCATTCGCGGGCACCTCGCCGGTGGCGTGACGGCGGCGCGCGGGCAACAGCCCTGGAAAAAGGAAAAAGAAAGGGGGGGAAGAAAAAAAAAGAAATAAAGAAACGAGAGGAAGGAAGGCGCGCGGCATAAATGGCCGCGGATCTATCGTCGGGAGCTGCTCGACAAAGCCGAACGTGGACCATAGAGTTGCCACGATGACATATGAGCCACCGGACCTCTTTGTGTCGCCTTGAATACCTCTTAAATTGGGGAACCAGCCGTCAGAGGCTACTGAATATCGCTGCTGATACGGCCGCCGCGCTCGGGACCGTTCCGCGATTTATCACGGGCCCGACGTGCCTTGGACGTCTCGGAGTCGTGCTTTGATTCACGTGAAAATTGTACTTACGGAGGTTTCTTCTTCTTGACATGCCTCTGGCAGCCTTGGATCGGTGGAACCATGACTGGATCCTTTCAGCTCGATCGAATCGAGTTTCGAGGTTAGGTTTCGCGTGGTTTCGGTACCGCCTTCGATAACCAGTTCAAACCGTGAACACTTTTAGGTTAAGTACACTTTCGATAAATGTAATTCGTTTCTCCGTTGGACTACTTACGATCGGTTGGAATCTTAAAATTTTTCAGCTCGAGTTTCTCGAATTTTTAGGTTAGGTTTGTACGGTCTGTTCACTTTTCATTTGTTTCTATTTGGACTACTCCGTCAATAAGTCAGAAGTCTTTTGCGCGATAGATGCAGTACCAGATTGAGATCGTCGTACAAGGGTATTCCCCTTGCATTTACGAAAGTACCTACCATTGACTCCATCAGAGGGCTACAAACCAATTCTCGTAAATTCTACGCCTACATCATATTCTTACGAATAGAAAATACTTTCAATATCCAAATATATCGCTTCGCCTAATACAAATAAAAATCTAACATCTCGAATAATAAAAATTTCTTTAACAATTAGAGTATAAAAATGATTTGTCTCGGTCGGTCGAGTCGTCGATTAGATTTCTTAAAATTTCTTGCGTTTCGCAGCAACTAGGTTATTGATCTCCGATCGTTAACAAAATCGATCCCACGCGGACGTGAATCGAGCGCTACGATGTGTTGCTAAATCCTCGCAAGCTCTTCGTAATATCCCGCCAACTCGCCTCGAGCGAATCGCTCGCGAGGCCGAAGAATGCGAGCGTGACTGGACGATGCGTTCCGAGGAACTCGCGAATCGGCGAAAGTGGCGAGGATCCTCGGGCTCGATCTGACACCAAGATTGCTAATGCTACATCGATCCTCGCTGTACCATCCAAAGGTTAAGTACCTTTAATAATGTCAATTACGCGCGATGAAAGTACATAAAACGGTTCAACGAGACGACTTTCTTTTTTCGTCTACTATTTAAGAACAGTCGTTCGGTGATTAACGAGTGTATTAGGATTCGTCACTCGGTGACCTTGAGTGGCCAATTAAGTCGATGACTTCCCAAAGCTATTTACTGCGCACAGTCATCTGGTAATGTCGGAAAATTTGGACACTTTTGACAATATCACTGAGGTTTCTAAAAAAGGTTCGATAACCTTTTGAAACAATACCATATTTCCTACGCTAAGATTCCTTACGAAAACCGTAGCATAAAGAAAATAACAAACTTTTATAAGTTTCGCACACTTACGAAAATAGGTTAACTCTTAGCCCTCTGGCGGTACACGCGGGAAATATCCTCACCGATGCTCAAACTACGAAGGAACCTTTCTAGCAACGTACATAATTCACCCGAAAGCGATGTTACCTAAACAGTACCGAAAACACGTAATCACCCGCTTCTTAAATTCTCTTCACTCTTTATTCTCCCCGATACAACAATCGAGAAACAATCCACGCTTCTTTCAATTCCCTAACGAGACATATTTTATTCCCTTATTGAAAATTAAAACGTATCGA
This sequence comes from Ptiloglossa arizonensis, assembly GCF_051014685.1. NCBI lineage: Eukaryota > Metazoa > Arthropoda > Insecta > Hymenoptera > Colletidae > Ptiloglossa > Ptiloglossa arizonensis. The sequence continues at coordinate 16,406,399 of NC_135058.1, forward strand.
AGCTTCGATGAGCTCCGTAACAGCGAATCCGGCACCCCGAGAGATCAATGTCAATCCTGTACCTCTCTCGATTTATTTCCCGGCCGAAATTGACCCTGAAAATGCCACGAAGAAATCACTCCGACGCAAAAAGACCGCGGAGGTGCGCCCCCTCGTCGACCACTCGACGACCGCTAAAAATTGTTGACCCTTCGCGAGGAGGCAGGGATGTGTCGAGGGAGGGGAGGAGAGAACGGATAAGCCAGGTAGATATATAAGAAGCAGATGCGTCTGTCATTAATATGAGCCGGCTAAGCTATTAATAACCAGTTAATGAGGCCTCTCGTCCCTCCCCTCGTGTCGTATGTGCGTGCGAGACGGCTCGTACCTACGCCAGGTAGGGATGCTACGTACGCACACGTTGCCACGCGGATCACGCTCGTGTGTAACAAGCTGTATTGTGATGGTGGGGTGTGCGACCGTCGGGTCGTCAAAGGGTCCCGGTGAACCTCGTGATTTATAATCGGGCGTATCCTCCTCCCTCCGTCTCTCCGAACACCCTCGATTATCCCTCGCAATGACGGGAAATTTTCGGTTTTCTTTCTGCAAGACCACGCGATCTAGTCTTCCCCGAGATTGAGGGTGCGGAATGCCGGCGAGAGATACAGCGAATCGGGAAACTAGATTGACGTACCCGCTCTTCTTCTAACAACTTCACCCGCTGAACTGATCTACGTGGTGGTACTGACCGAGTATTTCGATACCTTCCTCAACTTACACACGGAAGTTTCTTCGGGGTATTTGAAATTTTAATATTTTTAGTAGGAATTTGAAATTGAAATATTTATGGCAAGTACTTTGGATGTAAATGTTTTTAGTAAATAGTTAAAACGTAAATATTTGTAGTAAATAGTTAAAATGTAAATATTTAAAGCGCTTGAAAGATAAATTTTAGAATATTTAAAATACGAATACTTGAAATATTCGTTCAGTTTGGTTGTTCCTAATAATATAGTATGCATACAACAAGAATTAAACAAACCGAGGATACAGTTGTGCTGAATATTTATAGCGAACGTGTAGAATTACAAGTGAGATTTATCGTTTAATTTTCATAAGGAACGCTTGACTTAAAAATTTTGGCCTTTCTTCGACTATTTCGTCGTGTTTATCGATTATGTTTCTTCGACGTTATTCGATGTGGCAAAAATCTTTAAAAGACAAGAAATGAGAGTTGAGATATAGTAAGCGTTATCCTAAATTAACCACCCTAGAGTCATTAATGTGCGTAATTAACTCACCAAGACCTAAGATGTTCCCCACGAACAGTCATTAATGAAGGACTTTGTTCTCGACGTAAGCTTAACTTCGTTTCAATTGTTCTCTCCGACTTCAATCTCCAAGGTTACTTCTACCCTCGAACTCCAGCTTCTACATTCTGTTCTACATTAATTTCACTTTTGTACCATCTTCTGTTATGTTTCTTGGTCTTACACCGCTCCTTACAGCACTCAATACGGTGCAACGAAAATATTAACCACTTAAAAAGGACGATGCAAATTTTTCGTACAAATGGTCAATCGATTAGATACTTCACGCAAGAATTGTTATTCCTCATTTCGGTTCATCGAAGTAACAAATTGTAGATGACAAACGAGTCGTAACTGACTCGAAAATTTACAAGACACGAATACATTACTCTGTGGCATTATTTTTATCTACCAAAGTATCAAATTATGAACGATAAGTGAGTCGTAACTGACTCCAAGATTTATGACACAAATATATTACTCTATGACATTATTTTCAGTTGTAACAATTTCAGATACAAATAACTTGTACGCAATTACACAAAAGAAAGACACTTTGTCAAAAATGTGATAAATGCTTCGTAAAAAAACGAGGACGGTACTCTTGGAGTTTAAATCGTTTGTTTTCAAACTGAGGTAGCAGACAAGAGTTGCACGGTTGTTGGAAAATCGTTGCAACGTAAGTGTTTACGTCAAGCTTTGACAGTAAAAAGACAGCCGTTTGAGGATGCTGTCTCGTTGCAAAGTTCCTGTCACGATGCAACTAAGTGCGAGACAAACCGCTGTCAAATTACACGTTGCTGTACGGCCAGTTAAAGGTTAATCTGGAAACAGTTGAGTGAATATCATAAGCAACGTGATTTCCAGGAAAGCGAAAGGTGTAATTCGCTTCTGTGAACGATGATCTTTCGCTTCGTCTTCGACTAAGCTGTAACGCGCGAAAGAGTTTGCCTTTACGCGTTCGTTGTCAAAATTTAATCGTATTGGAATTTCCCTCGAATCGATACTAAACTTCTTTCGTGCAAACTTTGGTAAAAGTTCTATTCGACGTCTCGACGGAATTGAAAATGAGGAAGAATTAAAGCAAGTAACGTGTATCGATGAAAATAATCGCGTGGTTCCTTAAAAACACTTGTGGCAAAATTGTTCAGTTTGGAATCATATATACACCCGTAGAGAGGAGTTGGTAAATTTTAGAAAAATATCGATTTCGTTTGTGTGATAATTATAATTTCCACGCGAAATGAGTGTAAAATATTTAAAAACGAAACTACTTTGAAAATATATATATAAAAAATGTAAGTTTCGTAAATATGATCGAAAGAATTGTACAGATCGTAGGTACTTACCTGATCCTTCAAACTGTGTTTATCACGCGCGTAAGTAAAATACTATGTGTCAAGTTGGTACGTATACTTTTCATTAATCCGTTGTTTCGTATAATTCTCCACCAGGTGATGGAGAACGAAAAGAAAAGAATCGAAGCACAATTCAAACGACCAGGTACGCATTAGGCGACTCTCCTATATCACCCTCTGGTACGAAAGGGTTAATTACGTTACAACTGGTCTTCTCCGATCCGCTTTCAATCGTCTTAGAAATGGTATCGCGATAGCCATCGCATCGCGCGAGATCTTCCAACGGTTTAGACAGTGTCAGTTTCGAACCAGTTTAAAAATAAGTGCGTCGAACCGTTCCGGATAGAGTGCGTTGAATTATGTTGTTGAGAGTAACCCGACCGGTGGAATTACGTTGAATTGCGCGAAATCGAGGCGTGAGAGAATGCGAAGCGGAGTACCGGCGGATTCTTTTCTTTCGGGAAGACGTTCCCGTAGGGAGGGTGTGTCGAAATATTTGGCTAAAGAAAACACGAAAACCGTGGTTAACCGTAAACGCGGATCCAGGTCGATCGCGCAGCTGACAACTTTGTACCGACGATACCGGAGACCCGGATAATTGCCGTGTCGCGATTTCTTTTTCAAGGGAGCTTGCGCTAGCGACGCGTACCAAAGAAACCGTCCACGGTTCACCGTTCGGCGTTTCCCCGTGTTATTAACGGTGTGCACCCGGAAGACTCGCGATTCTCAAAACAGGTATCGGATGCGGCGTAGCTAACCCCGATGCTAATTAATAGTATCGGCTCGGCCAGTAATTACCTTTATTTCCAGCGTATCGACATCCGCTGCCGTTCTCGCAATAACCGCCAGCCAGCGTACCCGCAAAAAGAATCTAAACAAGGAGGCAGTGCCCTATCGATTGTTCGATCGCGTATCGGCAGCAACCGACGACTCGATAACAGGAATTATCGAAAAGCCGCAGCGGCCCGTTATTTACCGCTCGTCTGTAAAATCGGCTTGCGCAATCCGCGTTACTCGCGGCACGATTGTCGCGAAACCGACAAGACCCGGGACTAGGAAAGGTTAGGGTACCGGAGCCGATTCTCCCGGATCGAGGAAAACCGCTACGATCAGGGTTGCGAGGACCGGAGGAAAACGTTAAGCGACGGCTACTCGATGAAAATTTCGTGAGATCGAGAGAGAGAGAGATGGACTGCGGGAATTTAGGCTCGGGGATCGAAAGTAGGAATTTGAGATCGAGAATTGTGGAATTGAACGGTTTAACGATCGAGAGACTGAGATACTGAGGGACTGAAAGACTGAGAGACTGAGGCACTGAAAGACTGAAAGACTGAAAGACTGAAAGACTAAGGGACTGAGAGTTTGAAAGATTGAAAGACTGAAACACTGAAAGACTGAGAGATTGAAAGACTGAAAGTCTGAGAGACTAAAGACGCACAGTCGAATGGACGAACACTTTGAGGTTAACTCGGCGAGTAGATGACAATCTTTACACCGGTGGAACACAACGTGTACTCACGTGGCGTCTCTTTTCTCCAACGTAGGACCTTCGAGGAGAGAAAGGTTAAGAGTATTTTTTACGCGGAAAGACTCGGAGCGCACAATCGAACGGAAGAACACTTTGAGGTTAATTCGGCGCGTACATGACAATCTTTAGTCCGCTCGAACGTAGCGTGTACTCACGTGGCGTCTCTTTTTCCGACGTAGGGCCTTCGAGGAGAGAGAGAAAAAGATAGAGAGAGAGAGAGGGAGAGAGGGAGAGCCCTGTCCCAGGTAAGCGGTCGGATCTCGAGGTGCAGCCGTGGATCGTGGATCGGTGGGGGCGATAGGGGCGTGTTGAAAATCCTCTCTCACGGAGGCGAGAGGGAGAGAGCGTGGGCCCTGCCGTGTCGCGGGATAATTGGGACACCGTGTATTATCGCTTGCGTGCCATACTTGCGGTGTGCGGTGTGTGATTGGATAGGCGGAGATGGGTCGCGCGAGATAGCTGACCCTAACTAACGTAGAAACCGAGGCTATATCTTCGAGGACCATCTTCTCCATCTGCAGCAGCATTACCTATCCACGTCACGGTTGATGCATGGCGTGGGCGTTCCTGCGTTTCGTACGCCGGGGTTCTCATTTAATTACCGTTCACCTAACCGCGAGCTTTTCCCGCACGATGGGAATCACGTCCTCGATCGACCCGTACCCGTGAATCGCGTGCCATTTTTTCTTTTTCTTCGCGAGACCATCGTCTTCTGCTTTCTGGAGCAGAGATATTATTTTAATCGTTCCCGAGACAATTATTCGGACGGATAATCGACCGTGGTCGCGAACAATAATTATTCGTTCGTTGCCAAGGAGTGGCACGTATTTATCGAAATAAAAGTTTACTCCGTAGCGTGGACAAACGAGTAAATATAATTGTGAGATAATATTTCGTTTTTTTTGCATATAAAAACGCGCGCGCGTATGCATCGCGAGGGATGGGTGTGGTATTTGTGCGTTTCGGGTCGCGTAGGCGTGGCATTTTTGTGTTCTGTGTCGCGTGGGCGTGGTGGTTGTTTGTTTCGTGTCGCGTGGGCGTGGTATTTTTGTCGCGTGCGATATTTGCGTTATCTTCGTACGACCGTACACCGTGTACAGCGCACACACCACGTATCGCACAGAGCAGATACGCGATCGCGTGTACGTGTTATCTACGTAAAAGATAGCGTTCTCGATCGGACGTAAACTTGTACTCGAATTAAACTTTAGTCGTCGCTCGCGAATCAAACTCAATGTTCCTTTACTCTCTATTTTTTATTCGTTGTCTGAATAAAACTGTGCTCGACACCGTGCCAGGGTCGTTGTTTTTCGAGCATCGAGAGATCGTCTCATGGGCTTTGCAATCGCGTTGTTCGATACCTCGTTAATTAGACGCTATTGTTACGGGGAAGGGCGAATACGTTCCATAGAGTGTATCGCGAGAAATGTACAAATTTTAACGATAGATCGAATTATAATTTTATAAGAACGCTTCGAAAATTGAAGCTCCAAACTTAACGAGTCGACGAATAAAAAGTTTCCTCCTGAATCATCTTCCACCGACGAATCTCTCTTGTTGGCAATAATTCCAGAACGCTGAAAATCTACCACTGGATTCGAAACCAGCATCGAAGACTTTGAAGCGGTCGAGATCCGACCTTGAACGGAAAATGCTGTTCCTCGTATCGATTCGATCGCAAATATCTCGTTGCTCGGTCGATCCACCGTGCCAGTTGGATCGCGTGTCGGTTATACGGAACGAATGAAAAATAAGTCGTCGAGGCGATAAGTGAAGCGGGGCCGGCAGCGATCGGCGGTAAAAAAAAAAAGCGACGCTACGTCCGTAAAGGTCGACGCGTAGGTGAACGGCGGTGCAATTATCGAAAGACAGCGATGGAGGTTAACCACGCCCCTGTCCCCTCGGGCGGCCAATCGCCGCTGTCGCTGGTGTCGCCCTGCAGCGGGGACACAGCACGACGACATTCCGACTCGACGAGAACGAATCCGTTCGCATGGAGAATGTTCTCCTCCGTGCACGCGAACGCTTTTCTCTCCGGCTCCAGCGGCGTTCTAACGACTCGTGTGCCTCCAATCGTTGCGAGGAACTTTCCTTTTGTACTCGAGAAACAGAAAGTATTATCCACAATTACGGACGGTACTCGGAATTACTCGGTAATTCGTCCAACAACTTTTAAGGAACTCCGCTTTTTTCGAGCGAACGAAACATTTTTAGGAACACTCTATCTTAGTACTGGAGGAACAGGGAACGTTACACTTGGCACTTTATCGATTTTCTGTAATTTCCAAAGAACTCCGTTTTCTTCCGATCGAGCGCAATATCACGGTGAATACTTCCGTTCGGTACTCGAGGAACCGGAAATGTTACAATTGTCGACACCCTGCTGTTTTTCTGCAATTCTCGGCCGACTTTCATGGAACTCCGTTTCTGTCGACCGAACGAAACACTGCGTGGAACACTTTCGAGGTCATCGACGTTGTACACTTTTTTCGCCCAGTTGAACGGCGTTGGCAGACTTCGCAAACGGTGTGATAGTCCATCGGTGCACTGTCTGGAGAGTAGGCGGTCTGACTCATCGCAACCTAAATTCAGATATTATCCCGATGGAAAAGAAAACTTCTATCGCGTTGGTCGATTTCTAATCTAATTTCAACCGGTCTTGTTGATCGAAATAGACGCTCCGTGGGGATTTATCGGCCGAGTCGTAGGAACTCGAAACGAGTAATTCGCTCGTTCGGAGTGTCAAGTATCGGAGCGTTGAAAGTTGCTGCGCAAGATGAAAATTATTACACAAAGTACGTCGGTGTCTCGTTTCGAATGTAACGTTCTCGAGTGGAAACCGAGCCTAAAATTATTTTTCCAACGATATCTCGTGCATTTACTCCAAAATATACGAACTTACACTCCGATATAAAACGTCAATATTGATACATGAATTTCTGAAGTATATCTCTAAAAATATTTACCGTTAAGTACCAATACTATGATAATATCTGGTTGGCCCAACAGTACTTACCTACGTGAAATAAAATACATATTAATAAGTGTATATTTAATTTCAGTACGAGGCATAAACGTACGCGTTACAAGTTTCATAGCAAAACAACTCGAAGGAGCTACCGTAGGCGAGACAAGTGAGACGATATTGTAAACGAGATCGTTCGTAAAAAATGGTATCGGTGGCTCAATTTGGATTTACGCATCGAGACGGGCGAGTGTCTACCGAGTTACGGACGGAATCGCGTATACGAAATCGTCGAGGCGTGTAATGCCCCCGTGCGCGTAACTTATTTTCGGCCGGCGGTCCTGTGCGGCGCGGGAAACTCGCGTGGCAACACCCGAGTGTATAAAAAGGTCGCCAGACGGAGGAACGATTCGGTGTCGGGGACACACCCACGAAGGGCGGCGACCCTGCGTGGAATCTGTCGCGAGGGAGCCCCGAGGCAGCTCGGTCGTCGGCAGTTGGTTGACAGAACGACCCTGTTCAGGGCGTAGGAGGGTGTAGGGAGGTAGCGCGGGCGACAAGGGACGGTGAGAAGCAACGCGAGTCGCGGGGTGAACCGTGAAGGGTGGGAGGACCCGCTCGGAGTGACAATCGCGAAGAGGACTGTCACCGTGTTCGGCGAATCAGGGAGCCTGGCGACGTCCTGGAGGACAGGGAACCTCAGGGCGCAAGCGCTCGTGACCGCTGGACACGCGGCGACACATCGATCCGCGCTTCTACAACCTCCGTCTCGTCCACCCACGCCTTCCCCCGACCTCTTTTCCTCCTTTACGTCCCTTTCCGCTGTCTCCCTGTTCCTCCTCTTCCGTCTCGGCTCGCTCCTTCCTCCGTTCGTGTCGTTATTGCTACCTGCAAGGGGAGGTCACGACCCGGCGGAGTACCTACTCCTTTTGGCCCGCTCGTCAAATGAAACTAGAATTAACGCGCGGGTGACAGCGGGGATAAAGGGATATCGCTATTATTAATAACGGAGTGCTCCGGGGAGGAAAATTCTCGAACGTACGAGGACCGTGTCTGATCCGGAACGCGTAATATCACTATTGTCAAACTTGGAGTTAGTTCGGATGAAAATTGTGTGACGTGCTAGGTTTCCTCTCAGTGCAACGGTCGTAGAATATTGCTGTTGTTGACGTTAGAGTAGTCTGGACTACAAATGGTGTAATACATTTGATCCGAAATGGGTCTGAGTTGTGTAACATTACTATAATCAACCTCTGAGTAGTCTGGGTTAAAAATGGTGGAACGTACTCGGTCTGGGATAGGTCTGGGTTAAGTATTGAAATTGTAAAATACCACTACTACCAACCCTAGAGTAGACTAACCAAAAATTGTAACGCACCTAACCCGGTAGGGTCTCCCTAATCCTCCTCTTTCGTCACGGTATACTCCTTCCTTCTTCGTGTCGTTATTGCTACTTGTAATGGGAGGTCATAACCCGATGGAGTGGATACTTTCTCGGGCACTTGTGAAACTGAACCAGAAACGACACGCGGACGACAGTAAGGGTAATAAAATCGTAGAACGGGAATACGTTGCACTTTGCGCGAACAAATAGGGAGACCGAAGTAACGTGTTCGAAAATGTTCGTTAGTAACGAGTACTCGAGTAGACACTATTGCTCGATAAATATTACTCTCGATATACGGACAGAGTCACGTAATTTTAACTCACACGAAAAACATTGTTCAATAGGTAAGCACAATTCCTTTACGATTAATTCGATCGAATACCGGAACCTTGTTACTCCAGCGTTGTACCGATTCGAATTTCTTTCTATTCGATGCTTCCAACTTACATCCAATTGTCGAAATAGGAAAACACGGTAAAAACGTTGAAGGTAATCCCTCGAATGGAGGATTTAAATTTCATAACAGGACTATTGCATTGATGTGTCTGCATCGGGAGGCATCAAAAGTATGAGGCACTTTATTCACGCGTATTCAGACGCAGTGTTTGAAGCACGGTTCATTCAGCGCGCCCATTTTGAAACGCTCGTCTGGCTCAAAACAGCTGGAATCAAAAACTCTCGATGAGGAGAACGGCCTCGGAATGATTACATCCGACGGAAGCGTGAAAATCAAATTTTCATTTACATCGCAAGACGGGCCAATTTTTCCATACAGTTGCATCAAAAGAATTTTCTGGCTACCCCCTAGCGGCTGCCCTATTTCTCGTCGTCTGTCCCTATTTGTCAATTTCACGCCTTCGATTCCGTACGTGCTCCAAAACACGAGGAATCCCGTCTGAACCGCAGCCAACATCGGATTTTCCTACGTAACCTAAAAAAGACGCGATATATCTAAATAGAGTAATATAGCGTAGAGTGATATAGCATCTTGGTAGAAAAAAATTACAGCGGAAATGATTTAGCTCGAAGAAAGTCCCGCGTTGAAACAACGTACCCTGGTAAAATATACCGCGAGAAGTCCTAACGTAAACACAGTCCGATATAAAAACTAATATATCTATCGTAAGTTCGCAATAGAAAAGTGTTAACACAATCGATCGTTAGAAACGGTTTCGTTTGGATAATTCGTCTAAATAATTCCTGGTACCAAGAGGGCCGAAAGGGATGCCTAGAGAGCGTCCAAACGGTTGAAAGGGCAGAGAGATGATCAGCCTGCTGCGCCGATAAACGTCTTGATAACGCTCTTCCGTTTCTCGGAGGCAATCTAGCGTGACCTTTGCTACGAACTGCATTGACATCCGGTTGTCGGGAGCAGACTCGACGCGCTACAAAGTTCGATCGCTTTGAGCGGTTTTCATCCAGCCCGGAGGCGATGCACGCGGACGATCGATCGCTTTCTGATCCGTTTAAGTGATTTTCACCCCGAACTCTCCGACGGTGGTTCGCGATATCATTCGACGCGCTGGATTCTGTAATCACTGAGTAGCGGGGAAGGAGCGCTGATGCTGCAACGCGTTCGTTTCGAACGAATTGAGAAATCAAGATCGAAGTCGAGGAACTGGGAACTTAGCCGAGCAACGTGTCGAAAGAAGAGATTCGTTCCCGATCGAACCACCAGCGAGTGGAATATGGACAATTTTTAATAGCTTCGCGAAGCCTGAGCAAAATGTCTGACCCAGTACGAGCTGCAATTCCTTCCTTGATATTTCCTTCTTCTTGCGGTGTAAGTATACTTTTGGATCGTGTTAACTCTCGCTGTAGGGTTCGAAAGTAACTTCGAAAGGACCAAGTACTTTGTAAGTAAGATAGATTTAGTTTATTCGTTTAACATTCTTTTTTGTTAGTACTTAACGAAGAGAAACTTCGAACATATCGAACTCAAAGGTGTTCGAGTATTATTTCAATATTATCGTTCGAAGTACTTGTAAGTACACTTCCGAATACCACGAATACTCGACCCAGGGTTCGATTAAACAATCTTCTTTGGATCGCGTACTTTGCAATACATATTGTAACGATTTTTTTTCAATACCGCGAAAAGAAACTTGGTACATATTTAACTGGAAAGATTAAATTCTCTCGAAGATCGAAGTACTTATAGACACACTTTCGAATACGAGGGATACCCGATCCAGAGTTCGAATAAACAATCTCCTTTGAACCAAGTAGTTTGCAAGCACAATAGATGTAGTAGCAGCTTTTTACGAGTAGCGCTCGAACCCCATGAAGCGAAACTTGGCTATTGGAATTGATTTGGATTCCAGAGTGTATATTGAACTTGAACCCATCCCTAACCGGCCAACAATCGGAGATGCTACTCGTCGGTGAGAGTCGCCCGCGAATACCTACTAGATATCGATTCCCTCTTGCACCTCCGTCGGAGGTGGTCGGGCCGGGAGGAGCAGGAGGAGGTGGGTACTGGCCGACAGGCTTACTCGCGTCTCACGGACGACAAGAGGGTGATATATTGCCACGAACTACCCACCCCCCCCACCCTTGCCGACTCTCCTTCTTCGTTCCGCGTTTTCCACCGGTAGCGATGGCCTCGACGCGTTTCGAGCGTTCCGCAAAAAAGTTCAACCGCGCTCCGTACTTGCATACCAGACTGCAGAAAATTTTGTATCTCGTTTTATTTGCGAATTTGTGGTATTTATTAAATGGACGCACGGATAGCGTGATATTGTAATTTTTTTTCCAACTGTTATTAAATTTTTAGACTGTTGTCTTCCAAACTGGTTGTATCATTTTTAGACGCCCTTTATTTCAATCGTCAGATATACTCAACTCCGTAAATCTTTATTACGCTGTATAAAAATTAAACTCGTATAGAAGGTGATGTTGAGACAAGACTAAAAGTAAATTGTTACTAATCCCAAATTATGAATAGTCGAAACAACTGGATGGAACTTTCTACACGGTTGCTTGGAATATTTTTCAAAATTTACACTTCTCGAAAATGTTCTCGATACCTCTAACGAATCGATTTGGAAGATCGTCGAGTTGGTCGATCGACGAACAGAGCGTAATTCGTCGAATCGCTCTGAAGCTCGAGATAGGAAAAAATGGAGGACCCATCGCTACTCGCCACCCCTCTCGCTATCTCTTTCTCCGTCCACCGGCAACCCCCAGTGCCGGCACTTCAAACTACCCCCGGCTCTCTCCCCGTTCCGAGCTTTATTCGAAGGAAGATCCATCTCCATAATGGCCCCCACGCCCTCCTCTTCCTTCTCACACGCTCTATCCGCATTGTGTATACACCGTGCTAGAAACTCACGAGCTCTCTTTACTGCGCGTGGATGAAGGTAGTCGGTTCCACGAGTACGCGCCAAGATGTAGACGTTCGATTGGTCGAACGCGGTGACGAGAAACAGAGTTGACTTTCGGAAGAAAGAATCACCGATTGAGACGACCAACGTCGACCAAAATGTTGCTCGAATCACACCAGAAAGATTCTACGGCTCGAAACAGAACGAGAATCGAGAATAACGTAATTGCATCGTAGGTTTCCTTTTCGAGAAAAATGCATTCGAATACCGGTACGAGAAGGCTCGCACTTGATGACCGTTTTCACGTGTTTCGTAACAGAATAATTATTTCGGTGCCATCGATGTTCAATCGTCTCGGTCCCATCGTTAATTTGAACCACGGTGATGGATATTTCTTCAGGACCATCGAACGTGTACCTATTCCGGTCGATAGCTACGCGTTCGATATTGGTCCACGATTTACAAGACAAGTCCTGACCCAGACATTTCAATGTTCCTCGTTGGGTACTTCTGCGTCCAACTATTCGAGTCTCGTCGACGTCCAATCGTCTCAGCCATGTTGCTAGTTTCAACCACGATGATCGATATTTCCGCAGGAGTATCAAATGGACGTTCCAGTTAATACCAACACATTCGATACCGTTCCATCCTACGTTATAATTTACAGGCTGGTATCGACAGAATTGATCCTGTATCATCCCCATCGGTAGTCTCGACGGATGGTGCGCATCGGCCTCGATCCACATCGCGCGACGAAGTCTGGTCTTCCCGGATCGCTTCGGGTTGCACTGCCAGCGATTTCACGGGAAACGACCGCTATCGTCGGTTCCATTGGGTTGTTCGGAAAGTCATTTCGTTCTCCAAAATGAAGGATGTACAATTTAATCAAATGTTTGTACATTCTAAAAAAATCGTGTTCCATTTTCAGTAAAAAAAGAACGAAATGACTTTTCGAACGACCCAATATTTTAGCGACCTAACATCGTCTCCGACGGTTTCTCGCGAGTCGCTGAAACAAATCATTCTTGTATTGAAATCTATTAAGAATGATCAATTCGTAATCTCCCGTGTGATTATTCTCGCTCAACGATTCTACCTTCGGTTACCGTGAAACTGCAATCGAATATATATTTAGTTCTCCGTGTGTCGCTAAGCTGATAACCGATGGATTCCCATCGAATTTCCTTTCACACTCTGCTTCACTCTCCTTTTGCTTCTCCACTTATACGAACGGAGGATAATGTGCTGAACTTGTGTAGAGTAGGTGAGAACTTGTGGGAAGAGATAACTATTTTTATACTAGTTTACAAAATACATCTACACACATTTCTCACGTGCTTCTCGTACATACTAGCCTACACGATAACGATTAATATTTTCCTACCAGTTTACAAAATACATCTACACACATTCCTCACGTGCCCCGATTAATATTTTTCCACCAGTCGAGGAGATACATCCACGTCCATATCTCACGTGTTTCTCGTACACGTTAACGTGCACAATGAATGCGTAAAATCCACACTCTGGTAATCACAGGCCCTGCACGAATAATTAAAGCTCTCGAGCGGTCGATTTCGTTTGGAAATCGCAAGACGGTGATCGACAGGACTCGCGAGGCGATCGAGTGGTCAGCAGGTAGCGTGCAGATATCCTCTCGGCTCTGTCGGGTTCCGTGCGTTTTTCCCGGGATCTAGCAAGACGCGTCCGAGTCGATATCTACATTTCGTATTTCACGCGAGCGAAAGTCCCGGGGGTCTGAGACGAGGGGGAGGGCCGGTCTCCGTGTGTTCCCACGCTACGCCTCGCGTCTCGTTGACTTTTTTCTTCCAGCTCGTACGGCGGATCGAGGGAACACGAACCTTCGGGGGCGAGGCTCCCCATTATGCGTAACCGATCCGCGGCGCCCGAGACTCGCTCGAGTTTCTGGGTGTTCCTCTCTCGAGCGGTGTAACGAGCACACGGCTACGTTGACAGCGCGCCCCGCGGATACGAGCCGAACGGGATACGCCGGAACCTCGATCGGTCAGGGAAAAAGAAGAGGGCCCGGAAAATTACCGCGACGATCGAGAATCGTCGCGACACTTTGACATCAACCGGGCCTACCGAAGTGCTTTCCAAAGTGGGGGGCACGACCCCCAGGGAAAATGTCTCCCCGGGAAGAAATCTTTATCTCGAGAGCAGAAATTTTGTGTTCCGTGCTCCAAAAAAATTAAGAAACCACCGCTAGTATTTTTCAAAGTGGAGTTCTCAAAGATACTGGCTTTGCTCGCGAAATCTTCGAATCGTTGAACTAGGACGATCAATGAGTCGAGATAAGAAGAAACTGGAATAAAAAATCTTCGTTTACGAATTCGTGTTTGTCGTTGATGTAAGAGACGAACTGGAACTCTTGGAATTCCGTTAGAGGCGTTGCAAAGTGGAATGTGACGGAATCGTTCGGATCCAGGTACCAGGAGAGCACGAAGTCGCGGGCAAGGTGTATCGGGACACGGTATCGTCACGGAGGGCGGGTTCCACGGTCTAAGGGAAGCGAGGCTGGCGGAGTGGTCGCGCGCGGTCTGCAGCTGCTGGATCTTATGCTAATCCCACCCCCGGAGGCTAACCCTGGCGTGCGCATCGCATGAAAAAGTTGCTCGTTACACGCTCGGCCATAAATCTCCTTCCTAAAGCTTAATCTGTTCCATACCCCTCGGTCGCGGAAAACTCGGCACGGGGGCGGCAGGTGTCTACCCGCCCGCACGCATCCCCCCGTACCGTGGATTTTCATAATTTTTTATCCTTCGGCGAAATTTCAATCCCCCGGCGGCCGTATCGCGCGAAAACACCGAACTTGGCCCCGGAATCCTCGATTATTCCAAGGAAGCCTCGAGATCCGCGTTAACGAAGAAAAACTCTTTCGAACGGGGGGGAAGGACGAGGACCGGCTCTCTCGACGTTTACCGTCATTATTGAGGGAATTCAGGGTATTCGATTAACCGAATCGAACGATTTTACCAACGATGATTCGTGTATCCAGTGAAGGAACGAATAGAGGAACAATTTAAGTCTCAGCGTTGTAGGAAAAATTACGAGGTATTCTTTTCGATACTCTACGAAGAATTGGAGACATTGTTAACGATCGAGTCATTTAGCTATTCTTGCCTAGTATCCAAGAAAGAAATCTCAGCATCTTCGCTGAAATCTCCGGTAGATACAGAATCAGCGTGCCAAGGATCTCAACGCGTTCGATTCTAAAAAAAAAAAAAAGCATCGTTGTTTTACCCTACTCTCGGCCAATATACGAGAAATACGAACGGTGCAAAAAACTGTTTCCTAGGAAGACGTAACGCGTGTTCTCGAGGGACACCGAAATCTCCATGGTGAAAAAAATGATCGTCCGAACGCGTACCGAGGGGCATCCGCTTCGATTATCCGACGGTGGCAGTATCCACTGGCTGCCGTCTCCCGGAGTACGCGCGATAGATCAACGGGATAGGAGGAGGATAAAATCCTCGCCGGCTGGATAAAAAGTTCGGTGGAAGCTCGAGGGGGAACGCGGCGAGAGGAGGCGAGTCGAGGCGAGGCGAGGCGAGGCGGTGCGAGGCGGTGTGCGCGCGAGCGCCGGAGGAGAGGGTTACTTAATTGAATACTCGGAGCCGAGGATTGATGCCCTGTGTCAGTAGCCGTGTACAGAGGCATCGGCGTAATAGACGTATTACGGGGGCCTTTACGGGCAATTATGCTAAGGCCGAAAGCCGCGATACGTACCGCCTTACCCTCCCAGCCGTCACGTATAGATAAATGCACGGACGTTGCGTAAGCCTAGGCGCGCCGCCGATAGGTAGCGCGAACGATGCTTGCGGGACCGGCGTTGCACCGCGCTGCACCGCGCTGCACGGGGAGACCCGGTGCACGCCGCGGCGCGGCAATCGGCACGAAACACGCTGTATTCCCGGCTGATTGCCAGACCCCGATCTTTGTCCCGCCTCGAAACTTTCCCCGCGGTTCGCTCGTAATCATAAGGACGATCCGGTGGTCGAGCGGATCCCCGGCGTAACGCGCGCTTCGACTCGTTCCGTGAATACCGCGCGATGAAACGCGTTCGTGCCCCGATGCATCGAGATTTCTCACTGTTATTTGGATTCCTATGGCCGCCACGCCGGGACCGGGCTGAGCTTTCGCTACGAATAGACAGGGTTACCCGGATCGGTGAAAACGTAAGACTTTTAAACACCGAAAGAAACAGGGCCCGTTTTATCATTACCGTGGATTTCTAATAAACCAGTCGGTCGTGGATCAGGATACGCCTGCGAGCTACAATAGAATATGCAATTTGCGTTACTATCGCACCGGTCTTTATTGGTACGCGGAGACACGGTTCGGATAAACGATTGGAGCCTGGTCTCCGTTTTATGTTTCTTGCACGTGTAATCACGGATTTTAGATCGTGTACGGGAGGATATCGTTAAATGTTAATTGGCCAACAAATTTGAGGAGAAATTTGACGTAGCCGTAATACAACCTTCTGTGTTTAAACCCATTGGAGAGACTTATACCTATACTCTACCGAGCAGAAGTTGCGAGACACTTGAGCAAAACGCTATCGATCTTCGAATCGCTGCAACTACGTGAAAAATAGTCGTACGATCGTTTTCGTGGGGTCATTTTAAAGGCGGAACTCTCTACTTTCGCGACCGTGGGTTCAATTTCCCTGAAAATCATCGTACACGGAGAAGCGACTGGAAAGACGAAGACGATTTTCTCATTCTCAAAGAAAATTGGAAAATTTCAAACCGCTCCCAATTGTTTGAAAAATTTTTTACGGCTTTAAGATTATCGCGAAATCAAAGGTCGAAATCTTCTCTTTGCAACGACCTCCTAAAAGTTGGCGTATAATTTTTTCTTACCGTGTTATTTCACTTTGGACGAGAAGCGTTCCGTGGGCATTGGGACACAGTTTGGTGTCGTTGCTCCGTATCGAACCAAAATGGAAGACAGTCGTCAAACGAGGTGGAAACTTTTAACCAATGGATGCACGTCCGATAAAACCGTGCAAATTAAACGTAGATCGAGCTAGCTGTACAAATTTTCAAAGAACGGAGGATTCTAATATAATTAACAAATTCTCAAATACGTGTCGTTACGGTGTACAACGTAAACAAGCTTATGGGATCGGATCTCTGTTCATTTTCGAAAAACGTGGGATCAACGAACAATAAACGTAGACCACTGGACGAATGCTCCGTTTACTAAGGGTGGAACCGTTCCCTCGTCGTCGAGACGCGGAAATCTAGACACGCGTACGATCAAAGGGTCGAGGACCGAGTCGACTCGCGTAGGAACGTTACAAAAAATTGGTAAGGCTTCGATTACGGCGCAACTAGGTTTATTTATTTTTCGAAAAATGTAAAAGTAAGAAACGATGAACGTTTAGCCGGTGCTAGGAGCGATACCGTCCCCCGTGCAGGAGGACGAAAGTGTCGAGTAGCGAATATCCCGCGTACGAGGTCGCGTTAGCGAAAAAGAGAGGCGTCCGGTGAAATATCGGGGTGAAACGTTAGGACGGTCGGTTGGCAACGAGGAGGAACCCTTCCGTTTGTCCGTGGTGCTCCCGGTCCGCGATCTCGATGGCTCCGCGACCAGCGGAAGAGTAGGGGGAGAGGGTCCGGGGTAGCGGAGTGAAGGACCTGGAACGGGGAGAAGCAGGAATAAAGTGGAGTAGACCGGAATAGAGTACAAGGTGTATGCCTAGAAGGTATAGAGAGAAAATGGTAGCCAATGGCGTTGGCTCGACGTCGTTGCTACAGTATTGAACGTCTCCTACGTGGGCTCCAGATCTCTCTCGTCCTCTCTCCCTCACGGTCGATCCCTCTCGGTCTCTTTCTCCGTTGCTCTACCACCTCCTCCCGGTCTCTCGAGCTCCGTTTCCTCCTGGTCCTCTCTCGTCCTCGTCCTCCTCCGCCTCTTTCCTCTCCCCCAGAAACGGTCCAGGAGATCCATCCGTTTCTCTCTTTCCCCGCGGGCCATTCCACGTCGTTCCTCTCGTACCCGCCGCCACCGCCGCCGCCGCCGCCGCCGCCACCGCCGCCGTCGCCGCCACCGCCTGGGTTCCGTCTCTCTGTCCTTCCCTACGTCGGCTTCTCGTGACCCGACGACGTCCTCCCTCCTTCCCTCCCCCGTTCCGGCTGGTCCCAGGGTGGAGGACCCTCCCTGGTCCCCCGCTAGCCCCGTGGTCCCCTCTCTCGTCCACCGGGTTTCTCCTCGTCGCTCGTCCGACAGGGTTGGCGGAGACCGGAGACCGGAGGAAGGGTAGGGAGGAAGGGAGGGCCGCCTCGGTAACCTCTCTCCATCGGTGAGGATCTCCGTGAGTCCGCCGGTCCGAGATCCGGAGCTGGTGCGAGGCGGCCGCCTCCTCTATCCTCTCATTAATATCCAGAGACACGACCTCGGGAGGTTCCGGAGCCGCGTACTCCTGATTGGCTCGCGGCTCGCGGCTCGCGGCTCGCGGCTCGCGGCTGGCGGCGACATTTCGGCGGAGCTTCTTCGCGCACCGAGCTCTCGAGCTCTCGAGCTCTCGAGCTTGCGTTACGATCGGGGATGGGACGGTACACGGGGAACTACCGACTGGACGATCGTTCGACGGTCGTTGCGCTGCCGGCTCAACGACGAGCTGCTGCTCACCGCTCGAAGCTCCGGCTACGAGATCGGACCAATCGCTCTACACTCGTTCACGAACATTCGCTTTACACTAGTTTCTTTTCCTTTTTTATTTAGTTCTTTCTGCCGAGCGTAAACCCTTTTGTACAGAGGTGACTGTACAAGAGATTCTGCCCGTACTATTTTCGATTCGTCGTTTTTTATTTATTTATTCCTACTGACTGTAAACACTTCGCGTCGAATCGCGTGCGTATTTTTGAAATTAAGAAAAGGCAAAGACGAATTACCTTACGAATATAATAACTTCTTTATTTCTACTTAACGATCTACTGATTTTAAAAAGAAATTCCTATTCAACGCTTCGGTGATTTTAGCGTTGAAGACCTCACGTTGTGATTTCGTACTCGGCCGCCCGAAAATCATCCCTGACCGAGCGAACGGGATATCGATGACGATCGTCGTAGACTTAACGCAATTGTTCGATCCGTGGGAAATTCGACGGAAGCTCGTGTGCTCGGTTTAGTCGCAATGAAACGGAACACGACCGCGCGAGCTGAATTCACGGACCACTTTTCGCGTGAATTCGTTCCGAGGGAAGTCGAGTCCCATCCTCGGGGGTTGAAACTTCATTTCTGCGTTTTCGAGCCGCGTGGCGCCAAATCCCGTAACGCGATTCGATAATTGCCGTAATCTGCACCAGTCGACTTGGCTTCTCCTTACTCTGACTGTACGCTGTCCAGGTTGCTTCGTACACCCCGAAGCTACGTCCCAAACTGCACAACTTCCTACCGGAAGTTGCGTTCTTTTTCTCCAAATGGAGAACCGGAAGCTCAGAAAACGGCACTCGCTGCCCGTAGGATTCCTCGGTCGATTTACCCGCATTTTTTCTTCACGTATGCGTTCGCAAAAGTATTTAAATCGAAACGAGATCGGATGCAAAACTATATTAATGTCGTTCGAAATTTTTCAAAAGGTACTCGAAACTATTTTACGAATTAAAGGTAAAATATTCCACGTGTCGAAACCTCCATCGAAATGGTACTTCCACATCAGCAGTCAACTTTTCATAGCGATTTGCATTTTTCCAACTACCGGTCGGTGCACCAATTCTCGAAGAGTATTAATTATAAGTATCCCATCGTCTCGATCTTCCTTCGAGAAAAAAATATAGTTGTCACGTTTTAAGTAATTCATGGAAAGATAATATTTAATTTTAGATAGAAAACTACGAGACGCGCCAACGTGTAGAATTCGATAGTACAGTGGCGAGACGAACTCCATCTTTTGGGCACACTTTTGGGACCGATGCAACGTCGTTGGTGTTTCGGTAGGAGTCGGAGTTGGGCCCGCGTGGGGCCGTCGGCGATCGCGAGTTGGGGCCCGTGGCTACCACTGCACACGGGCCCGGGTCTAAGGGGCGGCGGGGCGGTGTGGTCCCGTCCCGTGAGTGGGTAAAGGGTGGGGGGAGGGGATGGTAACGCACCACTTCCCTTCTCCCGCTGGGGCGTGCGTTTACGCAGTCACAGAGGAGGGGAAGCTTACACCGGATATTGCACCACTGATCAGTCCCGGTACCCTCTCGAACGCGCGGAAGATGGACCACCGTGGGGAATTTTACCGAGTAACGATTCTAGATTAACACCGATCTCTCGGGGGAGATCTTTCGAAGATTTCCTCTGCCTAAGAAAAAGGAAAGACAGAAATAAGAAGTTACAAATTGGATGTTCGGTAGTAATTGTAGTTAATGTAGAGATTAAAAATTCAGCTAAAGATGCAATTGATACAGAGATTAAAAATTCATCTGTACACCAAGTTATACTTTCCGTACAAAACCGTTAACAATTTTTTACAAAGATCTCCAACGATTTGAAATCTGTACAGGCTCGAGGATCACTTTATACAGCGATAATTTATTTTACGCTTGTAAAACACTAAAACTTATTATACACATAAATGTTATGTCCGCAGTTTGTTACTTGGTCTACTTTCACCTTTCGTTTCCTCGATGTTAGACCCGATCGATATCTTGCAATAATTTTACCGTAGCTATATTTATTTCGACGTCTCTAAAGGTCGTTATTGCTACATTTTTCTTTCATTGGCAAATCGTCCGTGCGGATTAAGTACAAAATTCACTTTCTCGCGGTACACCGTGTTCTATTTTTCTAAAATTACACTTACCTCGCCTCGGTATCCCATCTGGAAGTATATACTTCGCTTAAGTACGACTTTAGTACCGTGTAATATGTCGATGGAAGCTTGTTTTTTATCGCGTGTAGCTAGCCCTGGGAGCCGTACTCCGTCAGGAGCTTGACCAACGTCCACGTATGCGATCCTTCTTCGCTTCGAGCGTTTTCTTCGTACTTCGTTAGCAACTCCCGTGCATCGCGGAGTGTAAAAGAAACGGTGGTTCGGCCATTAAAATATGGTAGAAATAAACGTTTCAGCTACGCGTGGCGTTCGTCCGGGAAAATCCAGTCGATGAATCAGGAACGATACCTGTAATCGGCGTATCGTAACGATCCAATAAGACACACGGCTTCCAGCCAGCCGCTAATAATCGGATGCTGGGCAAAAGTTTCTACGTAGCCTCTGTTTTATTTAACTCTGAGCGCACGGTTCGACGGAATGCAATTCCACGTTCCACGTAACCGACGAGATGCATTAGCCAAAGCTCGAACGTTACGGCGGCTCTGGAAACTTTTTGACGGTGGAATCCTCTGGATAATTCGCATTACTGGTACAGATTGTTCACTTTTCGCCGAGGACCCTGGCAAGCTTCGAAAAATTCGAGGAAACCGTTCAGCGAATTTCCTCGATTCGTTACTTGTTTCCGATGCGACGGGATCCTCTCGATCGTTTTTCGAGTCGATCGGAACTGTTTTCGAGTCGTAGTCGATTATCGAAGCTGGTTGTAACAATTATCGTGCTAAGAGGATGGATACGTGGGTTTATTTTCGATTTTCATCGTGTAATTATTTCGTACGAGAGAAATTTTGTCGATCTTTCAATGCGAATTTATGCATTCTTTGTTCTTCGCAGACTTGAGTACGTTGAGTCTCGTGTGGTAAATGTTGCTGAAACTTTTTCAAAGTATCGCTTTACAATGTTAGAATATTTGTAAAAATATTTCTAAACCTGTATATTTCTCTATATATTTCTTATATCTTACAATATATATTTAAAATATAAGTAGACTAGTAAAGAACGTGTATATGTTATTAATAGTGTAATACTTGTTATACTTTCAAAATAACTTGAACCGGTATTACCAATGCAATTCAGTTTATTCGATATGCGATATAAATAATAAAGTATAGTTATAGAGAACTATAAAAGGAATATATTTAGCGAGTGTTAAATTGAAGTGCAGACCAATTTTCCTCGTCTGGAACAAAAGAAAGAATAGAGGAAAACTTTGTTTTCGTTTTGTATCTACACGGTAAAAAATATCGAGCAAAAACGAATAATATTGAAAGAATATGTTTAGGGAAGGGAACATTGTTTTTTTTTTTTTCATTTTACACATTAATGAAAAGATGCACGACACGATTTTTCGGTATAGATATTATCCGATTTATTCGATAATTTTTATTATAAAATTATAATTGCTAATAGAATGTGATAACGATATAGAAATTTTATCCGCTTTGTTTCCTTCGCACGTTTCCTCTAACAATGAAACAAAAAGAAACACTCGTATCACGTAATCGTATTTGTGATTCACGACATTGAATTCTGTCGAGATTTTTAATTAAACGTTCTCCAATTAACGACATAAAGCTCTTGTGAAATTTATTTCAATAGTTTCACTGGACCTCTCGGATTAATTCTCATTCGATCCGTCTCCCTATAATTTTAATAATTTGTAATATCGTGCCGTTCTCGACTTTTAAACAAAATAATAACGGCCATAATTTTACTACATTCGTGCAAAATGAAACTACAAAATCGAATCGAGATTTTGAATTCTTAATACAAGTATTTTCCATACTAATTGATCGAATTGGTTACAAATTTCGAAGACAACGTCAACAAATTAACGTTTTCAGTGACAATTATATACTCATGGAATGCACAAAGAACGCGACTACAGCAACGCAATTGAAAATAACCAGATTTTTAACAGCGAGCTGTTCGAATGTACGAAGGTATTAATTTAAATAATTTAAAATATTCAATCTATATTTCTGTAAACGTGTTCAGTGACGTATTCTTACCGCGGATTAATTCAATCTTTTCTTAACGTTTGAACAAAAAGAGTTCCCCTAATGATGCACAAATATTTAAATGAACTTTTGTACATAGTTACAGATAGGTATATTAAAGTTAATGATACATATAGTTTTGGGTAATCTTAATATTGTAAGATTAAAATCTCGGTAAACCTTTATAAGTAATCCACGTTATAAGTAATCTTTTCAACAGTGACTGCGCAACTTAGGCGGTAGAGCATGCATTGTTTTTTTTAAATTGTACTTTAAAGTTTGTAATTTTATTCACATTTACCATGATACCAAAATTGTAGGGAAATAATAAAGTAACATCGGCGAGTTATATTTTTAAAATTGTTCAATTCTAATAACATATTAACAGAACTATCAATTTTATTACAGATATGTCCGATATGTACAAAAAGTTATAAATGAGACATTCTTTTTAAATGCAAATCAGATTCCCATAAAAATTTCAAATAGTTTTACGAATGCAATCGTTCGATGGAATGAAAAATAATACTTACATAGGGATTATACGTTGATTAAATGTTGAAAAGATTATTTATTCTACGGTAAAAGTATTTGAAGCCTAACATTGTATAAAAGCTGATTTAAATATTGCTCCATCGCTCGACAATCTCCTCTGTACTTACACTGCTCAAAATAATTAGGAGATCACTCAACGTACTATGAGTTAAATATTGAGTACAAATATTACTACATTAAATACTCAGTCACCTTCTTAGCTCTGGAAGGCTCTAATTATTTGGAACAATGCAAAATTGAGTTAAATGCAACATAAACAAAGTGGCACGTAGACAAATAGAGCTAGAGAAATTCGTACAACGACACTCCTTAACTCTAATAAATATTGTATGTATATAATTCTACGAACGATGTAAACTTCAGAAAGAGTCTATATACTCGTACTAAAAATATTATCTTATTTAATATGATAATCGAATTATTTCTTAATTGCAACTATTACTCAAAGCTTGTACAAACATTTTCAAAGCTATAATTAAGGCCGCCATATCTCGATTAACAGTTAGAAAACTTGTAAATTTTTTTTAACAGTAACCGTAACAGTGACAGTGGTATTGTAAATACCTAGGATTAACGAATACAGGCGAGTTTTACAAAAATAGAACAGTTTAAAACTTTGTACCGATTCGCATCGACGTGTTTAAATAGTAGATGTATAAAAATCATTAACTATCTTACTTCGCTAAGTGTATCGTACGTTCATCATCTCTTACTGCTACTTATTTATCACATTATACATTTTTTTTACTTTTTTTTGTAGAACATTTTCTTCCATTTTTTTTATTTTCTTCTCTTTACTACACATTATATATTTTAATTTTCCTCTATACAGTCATCATCGTTATCGATATCCATGACAGTGACTACAGTTTCTCTGGTACCTTCGGCATGTTCCTTGCTTTTTAACGTTTTTTCGTTATTTGTAGCCTGCTCTGTATTCATCGACGATTCCTTCTCTCTTTCACTCTTCCACTTCATACCTATCCTACCTTCGCTTTCTTTCTTATCGCCGGACTCATCTCCCTCGCTTATTCTTTTATCCTTAGCCTGCTCGTTCTCGGAAGAGTTGTCAATTATAACGACATCGTCCTCCGTTGCATCATCTTTGTTCTTCCTAGAATCCTTGTTCACCGTTTTATCACTGCTATCGAAGTTCTTCGTCAAACTCTTCTTCGACGCTTTGGAGAATTGCTCTCCCCTGCCAACAGAGATTAGAGTCGCTCTCTTTGGAGCCTTGGTCTGACCGAATTTCATTTGGGAAGTACTTTGAGTCGGTTTAACGGCCAATTGTTTTTTCATCTCTTCTTGGGTGATCTTCTTCGTGAACTGAGTAATAAGAGGCACATTTTTCTTTTCGTCTTTCTCCAATTTCTCAACAGTTTCCGTAACCTGCTTCTTCTTCATCTCCAGGGTGTACGACCAACGATTGGGCAAGGGGAGGTTCTCGCTGAAATACTTTTTCCTCTCGTTTTCAGAAACGTACCAACAGACCTTTAGATGCATAGGTCCCTCTTCTGGACACGCTATCCACTGGCCGATTTCGCGAATCTTCTGCATTAAGCTGGACTTCGATACTCGACTGTCTTTGTTTTTCTTGCTCCAGTACGACATAAATTCCCTCACGAGGAACTTTCTGCTGTGCGTGTTGCCGTGTATCAAACGAATCAGCTCAGGTAGAGCTTCTTCCGGTACTCGAGTCTTCTTTGAAGTTGACCCAACTTGCTGTGGCGTGGACGAGGTACACTCGCTCCCAGCATCACTCTCAACGGTTAATGGCAGCGTCACCGGTATTTGACGCACCCAGACTTCACGGGCTGACAAGAAGTCTCTGGTCTTTTGCGGTACTGAAACCAGAACACAATTTTCAAATCATGCTGTCTCGAAGAACCGAAGACATTGCGATTTTTGAAACTTTTTCTTAACGTCGTCGTTTTTTTTTTTTTTTCTTTAATATTCATGGGTCTTTTGTTAACTTTTAGATTTAACTTTTTACGAAAGACTCATGGTTTGCTAATATAAGTTCCAATTCTGATCTCACCGTTCCCTAAAAACGTATTTCCAGGTCCCCTCCAGACGCAACCAATTATTTTCGGCTTCAACCTCGACGTCTTCGTGTTCATTTCGGTTTCGAATTGTTCTCCTAGTACTTTCAATTTAAACTTTTGCGTTTCAGGTGACTACAAAATAAACGAAAAGAAATTGAATAATTGAACTCGTTCCACGGACAATCTTCGATGGAAAATGTGTCTAAGAACGCTTACCATATCTACCTTCTCTTCTTCGTCGGCTCGAAGTTCTTCGTCGGACAAGTACCTAAATTGTTACAGAAAAATCGATCAACTGGAGCTGAAATTTACAAAAGCATCGCAGTAAAATATAATTCTCTGCAATACTCACCCGTGAGGTACCATGAATTCATTGTCTACGTCGTATTCATTGTCGTCTGGATTTTCTTCGTCCCTTTCGTCGTCGGAACCATGCAGAGATTCGCCTGGTTCCTCCTCTTCCCACTCGTCGTCCGAATCTACCTCGTAATTGAACCATTTCTGAAAAAAAAGCACACGATTCACTTTTACCAAAATCGTAGAAAGTTATTCTTTTCTAATCGAAAGTTAACACCAAATACATAGGATAGAACTTTAGAACGATATTCGTCCTTTCGGAATGAATGTTTGTCGATAAAAAGAATCCACGTCGAGTATTTTCACAATAGCTACTTCGCATGATTTTTATTAAGATGCACGATAAGAATTATAAATTCTCTTGAACACTCATAAACATTCATTGCAGAACCTGCAGTAGCGATTAACCGACATTGTTAACTAAATATTTTCCTTTTTCCTGAATTTTGTTCCGCGTCGACAAAATCCAGCGTCATTGAAACTTTAGGTCATTCGAACCCTAGGTCATTCGAACTCTGTATCACCGAACCATATTCATATAACAGGATCTTAAATTATCTCTAATGATCCCGAATGACACGTATTACAGGTCGTTGGATTTATTGTTGCATAAGCTACACGTTTAGGGATGAACTGCTTCCTAATAAAGTAAATCAAAATTCCAACTGGAATTGATCCATGACACGTATCCATTTAGTAACAATTCTTAAAAATTTTCTTATACCAAAGAAAAACGAATAGAAGCAAGCTTGGAACTATCTCGATCCGAATCGACCCTCCATCCCTCGATACGATATTCCTCCCGTGGTAAAACGAGTTTCCTGCTACCGTTACACTCGAATCGAAAAAGGATCTAAATTTACCATTATATTCTACAAAACGTGACAACTTTGAAAATTGAAACGAGACACCCTGTATAAGTCTCGTTCGAATCACTCTCGTCGACGTCTCGTAAAGAATACACATCAATACCTATCGTATTAATTTCGCGAGTGCGTTCATTTCCCTGCACTCGTGTCTTGGTTGGACATCGTGGTTCGTCTCGCGGTGCAGTCGCGATGCAGTCGCGGTGCAGTCGCGGTGCAGTCGCGGTGCAACGATTCGTGCGTCGCGTTATCGTCGGTTTTCCATGCTGGTTTATTTTAGTTACGATCACGGCCACTGGATTTCACTGGAGTCTGCTATGATTAAGCAGGACGTCGGTATCAATGCGACTTCCTTGACGAGCGATAATCGCGGCTTCGCCGAGCGTACAGCGCGAGTGCGCGTGCCGCTTGTGCCCGCGCGTTTCTACGGCTCTTTCCTCTTAGTCACGGAGCAATTGGGCCGGGAATACGCGGCGGTTCTCCTTTCTCAAAATGTAGATACACTCTCTAACCGCGATTAAGATCCTTGCGTTGTCTCCCGAGCGGCTCGTCGAAACGAGATCCGGAGGAAACTTCGTGCCAGAGAAATCGAATTAAAAAGAAAAGAAAAAAGAAAAATAAAAGAAAGGAAAAATCCATATCGAAAGGGACGCGCGACCTTCGAAATGTGCGACATTCCGAGCACTTTAAACGCTCGGGACGGTGAGTGATGCATCGAGCCGAGACACCGGCTCCAATCGAGTCAATCAACTGCCTGGATGCAATTTTCTATTCACCGGAGAGACACACTCGATTTCTCTCGGTCCTCGTAATCGTCGGGGACCAGTGATTCGTGCGAAATTCAAGAAGATGGAGTAACGAGAACGAACCATCGACGACGTGAAAACATCGCGATCGATCCACCGTGTCGGAACGAACAGTCGTCCTACGAAGTTCGTACACGCGTCGTGTATCTCGCGTCTCTTCTCCCTTTTTTCGTTCTGTTTTCTTTTCTTTTCTTTTTTCCTCTTCTCGCGTACTTTTTCAAGATCGACGACGAAGCAGTGGACCGAGGCCGCGTTACTCGTTAAGTGCAACTTGGTAGCTTATATTTGTAGCTATTTTTACTGATCTATTTAAAGCTATATTCGCAGCTAAATTCTACATTATAAGACGATAAGTGCGCGAGCGTAATTTCTACGTTCTACGGATGGCGCGAAGAGGCTGAGAATTTCGTAGACGCGTCTACGTCGAGCGTGCCATTTTCCTCGAAGAGGAGTACTCGCGCGAGCAAGTGGTCGCGGGCTAACGCGTCACCGCGAACGAAAACTCGATAAATCGTACCGACTGGTGGGGTTTCTCTCTTTTGTGCCTTCGTTCGATAAATCAACGTCGATTTCATCCCCGCGCGGGCATCAATTACAAGACGTTCCGTGGGACATTAATTTATTAGCGAGGAGAGAAACGCTGCACCGCGAATGATCGGTGCCCCGGCGTCGTTCCAGAGGTAACGCGGAAAACTCGACGTCCACTGCCTCGAGAAAACGGAACCGGATACCAATTGAGCAGCTTTTGGCAGCGACGAAGAGAGGTAGGTACCATTTTTATTGATCGAGATCGTGAATCGTTGGAAAATAACAATCATAGGATTCGGTGCTGGTTGAATGGAGAAAAGAAGCATTACCGAACACGTATATTGAATTTCTAACGTTGAAAATAATATTCGTATCTAAGAATTTAAAGACCCGATTAATCGTAGGTGGAATGGGTAACGATTTTTTGTCGCGATAGAAAAGTTAAGTCGATGAGACAAGTACGTATACAAGTCCAATATTTAAAATCGAAGGAAACGTTAATATATAAAATGAAGGAGCATTGCAGTCAATCAGCGTTTTAAAATATAATTAATTTACGGAACAAACAAATTTGAATAGACACTTAACTATAACGCGTGTTTATTAGAATTTTACTAAAAATTGTAATACTTGTTTAGAGGGCGAGAAAATTGCAAGACGATCGATTGCCCGACGTTCACTCGAAACGTAACTCGAGCACTCGATTCGCTTTCAAGATTACTAGATTAATTTTGCAGCCCCGAAATATCGTTAACATCGGCGATTGGCGTTGACAGAGCACTCGATTCTTTTTTCGTGCGGGCCACGAGCATCACCTCTCGACTCTGTTTCTACGATCGTGCCGGCACCCTCGAGCACTCTTTAAGTGGTGATAAAACTTATCTCGAAAAATTATGTCCGGCTACCTCTGCACTGCGCTTCTTCGCACTTCACTCGATACCGCACCGTTAAAAAACTAGGAACAGACGCACTCGCTCTCGATAGACACGTTCACTTTCGATACTCTGTGAACACAGACGCGTGAAATTCAAGAACGGATAGAAATTCGTAAACAACGAAAATGGTAGAAATAATTGCTGCTGAAAGGAAACGATAATTAACGCTTTACCAGATACGCATAGAACTGACAAATTCTGAACGCTCGAAACTGTTCCAGATACACGAACTTGATCGGTAAAAGTAGCGGAAATAATGTTTGACAAAAAAATTGTACCGTTGAACGTTCGATCCAGTATTAATGTATCATTGACCACGGTTCAAAAAGTGAACCTTCGCAGCCCAAGCGTCGACTTTGCAATCGATTCTTCTACTTGGCATATTAGAAAGGACCTGCAGAAACGAAGGAAAGCACATGGCACTGCTACCACCAAAAGTAGTCTATGTTTCAAATACGAACCAAACTTAAATAAAAGGTATTTTATTTAAGTAACACTTTATTTTATTTGGAACACTGAAATATTCGTATCTTTTGTTTCAATGTTATGCGAAATAAATGTCGAAACGTATGAAAAAAATATTTGCAAAGTTGCAGCAAAATCAGAATGGTTGCCTAATTCTGGAAGTTTTAACAATAACTTTCCACAGGGGAGAGAACTTGTAAAAATATTAGAATCGTTACCCAATTATAGAAGTTTCGACGAGTACTTCCCGGAACGCAAAGATCTTCCAAAAATACGAGTGATTTAACTTCCAGACTATTTAATCAACTACAATATTGATTATGGAAGTAAAACTCGAAAAATGAAAATACAATCGTAAAAAAGATAAACGAAATCATGAACAATTAACGAGCACTTACGAGAGACCCTAGCCAGGCCGCGATCGTACGTAACTGAATTTCACATTAATCATAGGGTGGAGGGGGGACGATCTAACGATTTCACCGCCGCGTGGAAAAGCGTGCAATGTCTGGCAAGATGCACCGGGCCAATGGAAATGCAGTTATCAGCTTAACGCGATGTGTGACGTTAAATCGGTGCCTGGCGAAGTGCCGTACATTATTTACAGCGTGTTGTCACCCGCCGGGCCATCTGTAATGGCTGTTTTATGCCCCATTAAGATTATGGCCGGTGCTCCTTGTCGTGCACACCGGAGATTAAAATCCCTGCAGTCAGGAATTGATTTATTTACGAATATTCGGCCCCGACAGGGATTTTATTGCTCGTACATCGCTTTGCCACCGTGTTGCTTCAACGGGAGTAAAATCTTCGAATAAAAGTTATTTCCGGCAATTGTTTTGTAACAGAAAACCTCGTTCGATCTTTTCATCACTTTCCATATATATATATATATATACACGTTTCAAGATATAAATTTTTTTCGTTCTCGTTACAATTTATCGGCTTTTTGCGATGCAATAAACGTTACTCTTCGTGGACCTGTCGACGGCCTGCAGTGTAATATTTTTTTACCTCGATTTAGAATGAAAAATCAAACAGTTATTCTTCATAATGGAAATACACGTCGTACGAATTCAAAAGATATACAATTAACGATAATACGCGGTTTTGGAATTGCTCTGGAAGTTTGAGAGAGATCAATTCGTTTAACGCTCCCGTAACTCCTTTCAAAATGTATCGAAACATTGACTATATTTGTCAAAAATAGAAAAAAAAAAAAAAAAATTAACGAGAAATTATTGAACGATACCAGTTGCTCTATCGCTGGAACCTCAAACGTAAAGAAAATATATAAAAATGATGGGACTCGGCAACATCGTCGCAAGATCGATGGTTGTGACTTAATATATCGGTTTGAACTTTTGTTTCTTTCAAACGAAACAAGTTATCACGAATATTGTAATAATATAGTTCGAGCAAGTGTAGGTGATTTTAATGCGTAATCGATCTTGAATAAAAATAATATAAAAATCATTCTTTTCTCAATATTTCAGAGAGATCGACCGAATAGAGGTAACGATATTCTTGCCTAACTTTATTCGCTTCGAAACAATGGACTTTATTCCCGAGCATAATTTAACGCGCGCGCAATAACACTGCGATAGGAGAATTGACACCAAGATCAACGAAATTCTGAGAAATTCCAAGATTGTTTCTATAGTTAAACTCCGGTTAAATCGATGCGAACGTTTAAATCTAAATCGAGTAGAAATATTTCGAGCAGTTCGTGCGATGAAAATTCTCGAAACGTTCGCTCGAGATATTATTTAAATTTAACCAAATTACTTTATTAGCGATATTGCTTTAGCGTAAGTTTTACTAGACACGTTTCTTTCATCGTTGACCAAAAGAAACCTTTCTTTTTTTCATTCGGTTAATTCTTACGTGTCGATTTAACACGTTGACTAACACGGTGTTGTTGGTTGAAACGTTTCCCGACGCAACTCTTCGCACAGGCGCCAGCTACGAGATAACTCGTTACTTATTTGATTTTTTTTTTACGAATAAATATTCAATTCTCCGATACAGATTCGTTTTATTCTTTATTCAAACGCTGGTTATCGATTATTTACTCGTAACCGGCGAAAAAAGTGTTGTTCGTCTCTACTAAGTTATCGCGTATTTGTTGTTCGAAATTTTTATCGGGGGAGAAATTTTTGATCGGAAATAGAAATTTTTGCCGATCTCTGCTCGGAACGCTGCGCTCGATATCCCTGTATCGAAGAAACCGATACAGATATCGACTCTCGTACAAATTAAATCGCGAACTCTTTATCGGCGCAAAGTGATGCAACCAAGCGCAATTAATAAATCCCCTGGAGGGTAGATAGAACAATCTTCGAAGTGAAATGAATTTTAGACGCTACGATCGAACGAACGGGGAACGGTTTAATCGTCTACAACGTCGAGCTTTTTTCGAACGCGTCATTAGATAAACGCGGCCGCCATCTGCGAGCGCATAAATTTCGCGGAAAACGTGTTACCATTGTCGACGTTGGTAATTTATGAAAAAGAAAAAAAAAGAAAAAAAAAACAAAGCAATGCGCAATCGACGTTTCGTGTTTCGGGGGAAATTTTCTTACTGGAAACAAACGTAAATCGTACCAAAATTAACGCATTCCGCGCGTTGCACCGTTACGAATAATAACACCCGCGCGAACAATTGTTCCACGGTCTTTGACATCGTGTAACTTTCGATTAAACATTACCGATAAATACGAAACGAATGTCTCGATTCTCGTTGCGCTACTTCGATTCGTTGTACATTCAACGACACAGATCAACGCAATTAACGAGACTTGAATTATTGCACGTCGCGCGTGCGTGTTTACACGTGCCAAGTTTGTATCGTTATTGTTCGGAATGTATCGCTTCCAATGTTATGTTTCAATTATTTTAATAAATTCGTGTAACGTGAACGTAAAGAAACGTCGAATGCTTCGAACATTGATTAAATTATCCCGAAATCGAGCAGTCGGGACGGCACGCGAAAGATGACAACGTTTTATCGTTATTGTTGTTACCGTTATCGTTGGAAAAAATGCGCAATTTAGGAATCGCTGACGTGTACAACAGTTTACTCGAATCGTGTCCGACGAGCGCGAACGTAACCGATTTCCATTTGCGTAAAAGATACGCAACCCTCTCGCGGTCAATCGGGCAGATAAAAGACAAACGATAGATCGATGTCGACAAACGGTGATCTGTTTTTCATAACGCGCGAACCACAACGGTATCCATTAGCACCGTTTCGAGCCAGTTATAAACCGATTATGGCCAGGGATATCGTCCGAGCGTTTTCCCTACGAAACTTTATCCTCTACGCGAAATTTCTTCTTCGATTCGCGATCGATTTCAATCAAGACGAAATTACATTATCGAATCTTCTTCCACTATATAGAATGGATAAAATTCTGTACAGAGAAGGAAACAACGAATAAATAAATTACAATTGTAGATTTCAACCGAAGCGATAATATACAAAAATGTGAACGACGAAAATAACCTTTTCGAGGTCCTGGATCTCCCATACTTGACACTTTTAATTCGAAAGTTAATCACCATTTGTACGGAAAAGTAGATTATATATGTATTGTGTCCACTTTTCCAAATTGAAACTCACCGTTCGTTCTGAAGGCTCGTTTGTTAACGAGTGCTTCGTCGTCAAAGTCCAGAAATAAACGTAAACTCAATCATCAAGATATTGGACGTTCGAGAAGAAAGGTCAGGACGACTCGTTGCATTTCTCGTATGCAGCGTGCTCATGACTCTTGAATCGAACGCAAAATATATGGAATTGTATCTAAGGTCAGCCTCCCTCGACACGGATGAACGTATTACAAGCGATTCAGCTGCTAGTGGCACTGACTTCGAACGCATTATCGCCGCTGTGTTCTTCTTGTCGCTCTAGGTCAAAGCCACTGCGTTATACAGACATTCCATCGATACGTTTCTTCGGAAATATACGGGACGCGATTTTCGCTCGAAATTATAACGGATCGAGGACGACGATCCGAATCAATTGCGTCGGCTCTGCGAAAACGTCGAAATTGGGGAATATTTCGGAGAAAATCTCCACCGAATGGCGTGTGTCTGTTTTTTTTTCTTTTCCAATTGTCTAAAACCGTGATTCCCAAAACTTTTAGAACGCTCATATATTTCTCTAAATATTTACCAAACGAAAAT